>NW_024502568.1:2189869-2914331 GCF_017590055.1 Onychostruthus taczanowskii
GGGCGCGGCCGGGCGAGAGCGCCGAGCGCCGGTCGGGGCGCGCGGCCCCGAGGGCCGAAGGCCCCGGGCAGGGGAGGCCGCGCCGCGCCCGGGCCATCAGCGGCGCTTAAGGGCTCAATGGGGCATCGCCGTGCGCTCCTTGGCATGGCATCGGAGCGGCCGCCGGGCCGCCTCGGGGCTCGGGCTGCCGGGGAAAGGGCCAGGTGTCAGCGAAGAACACCGCACTTGCGAAACCCCTATCCTTTCAACCGACCGTCTTTCTTTTTTTTTTTTTTTTTTTTTTTTTTCCAGCCACAAAAGGCTGATTTGGAGATTGTTGAGCCCAGGTGATGTTTCCCGTCGTTGCCGTAGCCATAAAAAGTATACTGGGACCTGGGCGTGAGCTTCTGTACTTCCCTGCCTGCGGAATGCCCGGGATCCCCGGCACCTTCCCGGCCCACGGCCCGCGGGATCGCCGCTGGTGCGGCCCCGGTGCCGGGGCTTGGCCGGGCTACAGGACGGAGGCTGCAGTTCCCCAGGCTCAAACTCGGCCCTACAACTGCCCAAGGGGAGCAGGCTTTAAGGACAGAATCCGGAGTTCTGCTAGCGCAGTGCAGCAAGAACAGCCAGGCTTAGAAGTATTCAGGGATAGGGGCAGGAATACACATTCTGACGAGCTATTTTAAGGCTTACTTCCCAGAGTCAACTAGCTTTCAATAATTTGCCTTTTTTCCCACCCACTAGTTGATGAAAGGGATTCCACCTTATACTAAATACTAAAACGGAAAACCAACCCAAACGAACCAACCCCAGCCCAAAGGATCCTGCAGAGTCGTCCTTTGCAAGGCAGTCTGGCAACTTACAGAGGAGCAAATAGACCTTCCTGATGGTTGGTGCAGCAGTGCCTGTTCTTGTGCCACATTCTGCTGTGTTCTTCCAGGCAGAAAAGTATTGGGAAGTATTTTGTGGGGCAGATAAAAATGTCTACTGGCTCCTCTGCTTAGCCACACGATGTTAGACAGGGTTTGCACTGAGCAACCAGGCGGACCTATAGGAGAATAAGGTGGGGAGAAAGAGGCCACAGCTCCACGCAGTCCCGAATTTTTGCCCCATGAAGTGCAAAAGACTAGTGAAGGAAAATGGTGGGTTAACCAGACCAGTGTAAAGAGCACTGTTGCTGCACATAGAGCTTCAGCCAACTTTGATCCTCAAAATTCTCCAGTTGTCTTGAAAGAGCTGCAGGTATCTCAGGTAATGTCTAACAACAGTGCTGGATAAAATACTACCCATTCAGCTACCTGCCTAAGAGCTTGGAAAAAGACTAGTAAGACAGGAGAAATGATCACTACACTGTTTTTCAGTCAACCTAAAAAGCTTTGCTTCCACTTCACTGCTTCTTCACATTCTCATCCTCACAAACCCTACCCTGCCCTTGGGTCTCTTCATTTACTCCCAGTATCCTCTCTAGGCATATACTTTCATTTTTACTCTCATGGTGCTGCTTCCAGACATTAATGTCTGGGAACACATAACTAGGGTTCCTAAAGAATCTTAACTCTGCCCCAGAGGCAAAGATTTATGAAAAAAATCCTCTCTGTTTAATATAAGCTGGGACTACAAACAACAAAATGTCTCTATCGTAGTGCAACTGCAGAAATTTCAGCCTACAGATAGCCAAACATAACCCACTGAGTGCTGTGTTCTTTTATTTTCATATTTCTGATTAGGCAAACAACATAATGAAAGCCTTTCTCCCTATTCTTTTGTAAGACTGCATGACTCACCACTTATGTAAGCCTTATGCAGGAGCTGGTCATAGCTCCTCTGATGATTCTAAGTCCTGGTTTGCAATTAGTGCAAAGCTTCCACCTCCCTGTTCTGTACAATAAAAATAGGTTCTCTCAACTTACGTGTTGTGAGCAGTGTGGCTTTGGGAGCCCAGGAAAAGCTGTGAATCTGTAGGGAACAATGACAGGCAGTTAACTTAAAATTTTAGGTGGATTCCCTAGAGTTCAGCATTGGCGTTGCTTTCCCTTCTCTCTCAAATGACTGGATAAACAGCTTGTTGAGTCTGAAAAGCTCACAATCATCTGGCTCTCAGGTATAGCATATGGATAAGAACGGGGCTATTTATTGTAGGGCCTGCCACATTGTCTTTAATGCCATTGTGGTGAATATAGCATAGCAATATTGAAAAAACATGGTTATTGCATGGGTAGAGCAGGCTGGAAGCTGCTTCTAACACAGCTGCCTGACACTTCCTATGTTTTCTGTGCAGGTTCTGTAGTTCCTAATTTAATGACTCACAACAGGTATATTCTTTCTGGGAAAAAGATTACTTTTCTGCTCTGTGAATGAAACAAATGATCCTCTGCAGTCTTCCCCAGGTTTTTCAGGCAGGGAGCAAGAACATGAGGTGTTTCACTCAGTTCCATGGCAGCTTGGGCCCATTTCAAAAAAGAAAAGAGGAATGGCTCTTGCATGAAAGATGTCAGACTTCTCTTTACTTTTAGTGGTAGGAGAGGTAGCAAAACCACGCCCACCAGAACAAGTTAAGAATTCCTAAGGAAAGCTTCATCTACTAAATTTCAGCTGAAGGCACAGGACTGTACCACATCAGCAATACTGCGTGGTGACATCACCCCAGAGCCTAGAATAGCAATCCCGTGAGGGCTGGGTAGATGGAGAGAGCCACTGAGTTAGTAAGCATTTAGTATATTCAGCATTTTGTCTCAATGTTGGAACATGGACATTATAAATGGCCCTAAGTAGCAGAGTGTTTTTACCATGTATCTAATAGATAAATAAATACCTCTCCCAGAGGAGATAAACTCCCAAGTGCAGACTGGCCAGCACATCCTGACTCCTAGACATGTGCCCTATGCAAGCCCTTAAAAACTGCACTCTCAGCAATTTTCTATGATAGTTTTGTATAACTTAGAGAAGCTGAATTAATGATCTAGACAATAAAATACCATATTACCTGTAATTCCAACCAGGGCTTCTTTGTACTGTGCTATCATTTCTTTAAGCATTTTTGAAGGACCCGAAAGATGTACTGTTTCTCTCTAAAGACTGTATCCATCAGATGGAGAAACCAATGCAGGAATTAGTGTTGCATCTAAACTTACCCAGAGGTTTATAGCAGAAATCCCAGACACTCCTGCTCCTAAAAGACCAAGCAGGTGGATTACTCCAGATTTTAAATCACCTCAGTGACTATGTTACCAAATATAAAACATGAGGAAAAAATTAGGAAAAAATTTCTTAGCCCATACATTGGATATATTCCAAATTTGGATACAATTGCTATAGGGTCTCTTCATATTTAATTTTTTCACCACCTTTATGTATCTTTTGAGAAAGCATAGCCACCAGCAGCACAAGAGGCATTACATAATTTTTGCTTGCTGAATCGCTGAGATTGAGCTGTTCCACTGTTCCTCAACACCTCCTCCCTTCAAGAGAGAAAACTGCTTAAACTGTAATGACTGACTTTTACATATGAATCACAGCAGTATGCAAAAGGAATTCAAGTTAGATATTATCCCACCAGTTTAATTATTCATCTACCCATTCCTTATTTTAAAAATAAAATTATTTTAGGAGAAAAAGAAAGTAACAATCAAGCTTGTCCCTTCTGTTACAGCCTATCCAAAGGCAGAGAACTGCAGAAGTAGAAGAGAGCAGTATTTAGCCAAGTTTAGCAATCTTGGAATCAGAAGCAAAGCTGACCTTACGACTGCACTACAACTGTCTGAAGCCAAAACTTGCAGGTGTAAAACCCCACCTTCTTTATATTGGGAGGATGACATTTATTATCTGCAACAGCCTCAATTTTCCACATGGTGCAGCTCTTT
Organism: Onychostruthus taczanowskii; assembly: GCF_017590055.1. NCBI lineage: Eukaryota > Metazoa > Chordata > Aves > Passeriformes > Passeridae > Onychostruthus > Onychostruthus taczanowskii. The sequence goes on from NW_024502568.1 coordinate 2,193,709, forward strand.
GAGAGGAGGCTGAGCCACAGACAGAAGTTAGGCATTTTAAAATACCATAGTTAATGACCATTTCTAATCAATCTATCCATTCAGCAACTTACATTTGTTATGTGGTGGGTCATTATAGTCCAGAAAAGTCAAAGGCCTACAACCTTTAGCTAAGTCTTTTTTTCTCTATGTCAAAATTTAGTTCTATAACAGAGATGTGTTGGTTGGCTATGCATCTTCAGCAAAAGGGCAAACACAGGAGCACCTGGAATAATGTAAAAGGAGGATGGGATGGGAGGACAAGGGAAAACATCTTCATGAACAAGAAGGTTTTTTTTACCTCCCCCTTTACAAATATGGTTTGAAATTAGAAGGAACAATTATGATGTTTTTAACTTCTGCTGCTAAAGTATCAATTCAGCACGTTTTATTAAGCAGTGTACACAGTTCCCACAACTGCTTACTGAGCAATCAAAGTTTCTGCTATTTGGCTTTCTAGATTTTTATTCAACTGCATTTGTCTGGTCAAATGGTAGGTCACATCCCACAGTAGCATGGTGCTCAGCTTTTAGCATCTTTACAGGAAAGACATTTTCAGTAGTTCTCTGTGGTATGTTTTTTTTAATTTAAAGTTTATAATCACTGTTCCATGCTGACATGTCTTTCCTTAGTAAGATTTAGTGTGTGTTTTTTTTTTTTTCCCCCCCAGCTTTATTCCTAAATTAACATCTATATTTTGATTTTTATCCCCTTTTTTTACTGAGCTAAGAAAACAAAATATAAGAACACATGAGTGATTTTTGAAATCATGCACAGATAAAGTAGCAACTACCAACTCCAGCATTGAGTACTTGGAAACTGAGACAGCTAGAATACAAGATTTGTTTGACTATGCAACACTGTTAATGAGGAACTGCTTCAGATATTCTGTCAAGATGTGAAAGGAATTCACTTTATACAGGTAAAGCTAGACAAACAAAAATCAGATATTTTATGGAAAGAAAGTAGAATTTTTCTGAAATAACTCTACTACATTAAAATGTATAGTAGCTGTATTATATTTTAGGAAAACTTTTATCTATAAATCAGTAAATCTTTAATTACATATGCTTTTGAGATCAACTACTTACAAATATTTTTTGAGTATTCTATTAGTACTTTTTCAGTCCTTAAAGATTTTCAACAAATGCAAGTACTGGAAAAAAGCTAGTTAGGACGCATAATTTGAAATTGTATGGATAATGGAAATATAAAGATAATATGAATCATTTGGTCAGTGCATGGCATACAGAAGATGCCTCCCTGCCCACTCTTCCCAGTGCCCAGTGACTTCTAGAATACACTTTTGTTTTTCCTTTTTTAATAAGTCCATAAAACCAAGAATTTATAAACCAAGAATTTACAAAAAGTACATGCAAGTCTATTTACATGAACAGATCAAGAAGCTGCAAACTCTCCTTAGTATACAGGAATGACATCTTTAAAACTGGGAGTTTTATAATAAAACAGGACACCAAAACTAACAGCTAAGGTGACAACAGCAGCTTTGCTGACTGCTGAATTCCTGGTTAGTTGCTGGGATAAGTAGAGATGGGGACATGACACCCAAACCAATTAATATTCCATACAGATTTGAAGAAAACAGAAAATTGGTTTGTTTTTACTCTTTTTCTGACCCATTTCAAGTCTTATCAATAGCAGCTGCATCCCAAGTTCCTTGTTTCATCTTTTTTTGAAAGAGGGAATGTAGGTGAAAATAAATGGGATCAGAGAAAGAGATGTTAGGAGCAGTCCCATCTTCAAATGCTATTAGGAAAATAAACATTCTTGAATTGTCTGCCCTACCTAATTCCAGCCTCTGAAAAGCCAAGAAGGACCACTTCTTGCAGATCTCTACAGACCCTTTACCACTGAGCAAAAACAAGAGGAAAAGCCATTGGAAGTCTCTAAAAGGTTTTGTTTTTTACAAAACAAAAGTTTGTATTCTTGTTTCACCATTCATCTTTGAATATTTCTATTTCCACTTAAAGTAAACAAGATAATTTCATAGTGAGCAAAAAAGCTAAAACTAGCTCAGATTTCCATAGCTTAGGGATAGGAAGGACATATTAGGCATATGTAACTATTCCTAGTTTAAGCCATACAGGAATTTAATATTGCTGCAACAATGTTGTTTTCTTCTCAAAACCTGTCCACATTTTCCACCTTAAAATTTCCTTGTGTAGCACACAAAATGTATTGGATTTGCTACAAATAACTGGTATTAGAACTTACCCAACTGCCAAGAAACTTTAAGTTTTCCCTACCCATAGAAGATGAATGACATGTAACTTCGATATATGATCCAACTTTGCCCAAAAATTATTCTGGTAAAATACAGTGACACCCTTCCCCCTCTGACCAGTTAACACCCCAGTCTATATCAAGGTATAAAATTTTAAGTGGTAGGAGGTAACTGGCCATATATCACAGTGAAACATATGAGCATTTAGTGAGATTTAAATTTTAAGTTCACAACTTGTGACAAACATAACAGCTATTGCCGCCTCAGTTTTAAGAAATACTGTAGAGTAACCACTTGCCAGTGGTGTATGAGATTGTAACTGGATTGCTGATTATGGTGTTAATGGGTGCTCCAGAATTTAGTAAGTTTTCCATAATTATCAATTGTCAGTTAACTCAATATCCTCCTATGCTTTCCACTTTTTGTGATTAAACCTTTATGGCATTAGAATTCTTTCTCAAGTTAAACATTACAACAGAATTCTCACTACTGATGCAAGTTACAGAAAATGATTCTGATGCACTTGTCAGTACAAGTGAATCTCTCATGCTAACTACCATCATCCCCCCTCTGCACTTTTTTTTTCTTTTTTTTTTCTTTTTTTTTTTTTTTGATGGCACATCCTGTGCCCTATGACCATTCAAGTAATAAACAGGAAATCAAGGAAGTAGTTTTCCAGAATTTCACAGAAATCAAAGTCTTATAATCCATGGCAACATCCATGGATCTTATAGTAATAAAAGGTCAGTATATGTTCTTCATCCCATTTAAATTAAGATTTCTTTTGAAGAAAAGGTGCTGATAGTTTGTATTGTTTCACCTATGAGGTAGATGGCACTTTTATATAAATAGTGTAAATCACAAATTAAGTTGGCTTTAAGCCTGCAACAAGTCCTGCACCACTGACTGTTCAAGGCATGAATTAATTCAGGAATACAAAATATTTCAAAATTTTCAAAGTCACACAATGTTTCTCCTTTGAGAGGAGAATGGTGGTCAGCTGGACAGAGAGGTGCCTCCACTGATTAAGGGTTATCGGAATTCTGGCTTTAGCCTCCACACCCCTTCCCCGTTTGGGCTCCTGTGGAAGGTGCAGATATTCCGGAGCAGTTCTCTAAAGACACAGGAGTGCTCCGCAGGCAGTTTGGACTCAAATTCCTGCAGCAGCTCCCGAGTGCTGGCCTCGCCATCCACGCGGGCCTGGAACGCCAGGAAGTTCCGCAGATCCACAAGCAGCTCATCGTACTCTGTCGAACCCTGGACTGGGGCGGGGGCTGGCTGATCATTCTCATCGCCCTCACTCCTTGTCTGTTGTGGTGAAACAAGGTGGTTTCTTGCCCTCATACGAGCTAATAAAGATGAAGAGTCCAGAGCACTGGATGACGATTCTCCAGATTTTCCATTGAAGTGCTCACTGGAACTGCACTTCCTTATATTTTGTTTCTTTATTGTATCTCCATCCTGCAAATAAACACACAGACTATGGGGAAAATTGCATTTTGAGACCCACAGAATCTATAAAACAAAATCTGCCTGTTGTTTAGACTTAAATAACAAAACGACCACTCAGAACTTGGTCATCTGAAGTATACCATAAAGAGGTGATGTATTCTGGTCTCACCTTTAGAACTTAAGAAGCAAAAGAAAAGCTTTGCTGGTTTTGAGACAGATAAGCAAACCATGGTACAATTTGTGACTGCTGTATCTAACTTCATCAAAGCAAAAAATTAAAGTCACAGGTAACTAAAAATTCTAAACTCTCCATAATCATACAACAAATGCGTATGACACGTCTACATCATAAGTTTGATTTATCACATAAATCATAACAATTCACATATATCAGCTATTAAAACAGAAATGTTAGCTTGTGCTTCTTACCTTGTGCTTCTTTGCAGGTAATGCACAAGTGGACTGTGAAGAAAGCAGCATGGAGTTTCTTTTTTGACCAAACCGACTCCTAAAAACCCATGAAAGAATTAACTCCATTAAACACCCTCTTCAAAATGACTATGATAGTTTTTCAAAGACAGACTGGGTTTGTGGTTTTAGGGTTCTCAAGAGCCCTCTGCTTAGCTCTCTCTTCTACTGTGCAACAATAATGCTTTCTTTGTACTTCAGAACAGACTACATATGTTTGTAATATGCTTTTATGTTTATATTAAATATAAAACATGCACATGACTGATGCATGTTACTGCAAATACTAAGACAAAAAAAAATGTTTAACATCCTAAGCAACTCCTCAGTCTTTGGGAAGCAGAGTGAGAACAGAACTCACTTTATTCCTGATGGTGCACCTGAAAGACCACTTGTGCCTGTCCAGGTTGGCACACCAGAAGCAGCTCCTAAACACTGCTGACGGGAGAGTCTTAGGGCTCTCAAGGCGTCCTGGGCCACTCTGCTCGCTTCTGCTTCCTCCAGCACATGATCTGCACTGGAAGCATCCATAATGGCATCATGCTTCATAACACTGTGTACCCCTAAAACCAGAGGATAAAAAGGTGAATGAGGACATCTCTTAATTTATGTGAAAATCAAATACTCACTTTTTAAGTGAATGCCACAATTGCATTTTTCCTTCTTCAGTGTGATTATATTAAGCACATCAGTACAGTAATTTCTAATGAGAGAACCCCCTTCTTTATCAGTTAAGTAATCAATCTGACAGCAAATCACTTCTCATGTGCTGATGAGGTCATTAGTCATAACAGACCTGGCAATTATGTGGGCAAATTGATCATTTCCACTGTTATGGACAGGATAGACAGAAGTGAAACCCTTGTGTAAATGAAGGTTGATTACATCCTGGAAATATCCAGGAGAAACACTGCATTTACTTCTATATCCAGAAATGCGGATCTCTCTGAATAGCTTGTGCCAAGGTAATTTGCCAATTTGTAACTGGAATTAAATTTAAATTAAATTTAAACAATGAACATTTTAAGTTTCACTAAAGTAATAGAACAAACATGTTTTTTATGGTAGCTCTAACCATATGAGTAACAGATCTGCTCTTTCCCTCATTTGCATAGGTTTTATATATTTCTCTTTAGTCAGCAGCCAAACAACTGTTACCTGATTTTTTGAAAAGTTTCTGCAAGACATAGTCATCATTTTTCTTTGAGTCTTGCTCTTCACTGCTCTCCCTTCTGTATTGCTTTTGTTTCACTAGATGAGGAATGCGCTTTCCTTCAAATTTGGCATCTTTGTGATGTTTCTTCTTAGACTTATCTCTGTGGCTCTCATGTGACAGCATATCCACCTTGTGCTTTGTTTTTGAGATACACTTAAAATTATTATTATCAAACTGCCCATCTTCAGTTTTAGCATCCTGCTTTTCCCAAGAGCCAGCTGCATCACAAGTGAGGCTAAGATCCGTCCTGGCATCTGCATTAGCTGCTCCACGTCCCTCACCAGCCACCGGGGCAGTCAGACCTTCAGCATTCTCTGCAGACCCTGCACTGCATGGCACCGACTGGGACATGCACTTGTCATCACTTTCCAAGCATTCCTCCCTGCTTTTATTGAATGAATTTGTATCAGCAGCAGCTTGTGCATTATCTTTTGCGTAGCTATTTTGGTCAAAGGTTTCTAAAGTTCCCTTGGTTTCCTCGCTTGTCTCTATTGCTTTAGAAGAATCTTTCACGTGTGTGGTGGAATAGGAATTGGAGGACTTCTTCTTGTGTGAGCTGCTTTCTGCAAGATGGACATCACATTTAGAAGTGCCATTAGCAGGTGGCTTTGGAACTTGAACATCTGAACCAGTACCTGAGGGATGAATAAATTATATCCATTTAACAAACAATTAAGACATTTTTGCTTCCAAACAAATAGAAAAAAAACCAAAACAAACATGTACCTGCAAAAATTGCACTTGTTTCTGTTCCCTGAGACACATCTGGGCTGTTCAGAGTAAATAGTTCATAAAGGTCATTGGATTTGAAGAAGCGATTCTGCTTAGGGTCTTTCAGCACTCTGTTTGTTAAAAATTGTTTGAAGATTTGTCTAAAAAAGAAAAAAGATATTTGGTGTGTGAAACAATGTCTAGCTATGTTTAAGTACTGAGTACAGTACTTAAACAGAAAACTATAAGCACAAACCTTACCCTGCAGAACAATTAAGCAGTGGGAAGATGATGTTAGTTTCCAAAAGACCATCTTGAGTTAGTAACTTTCAAACAACCAAGTAAATTGTTAAACACAGGGATTTATTATTTTGCAACAGCCCCATAACACAACAGGTAACCACTATCCTGAGATGTCCTATGAGGCATCCCTTAACTAAGCAATAAATAACTTCACAGCTAGAACTTTTTTGTCCATTAAAATTGAAAAGCTTGCATATCTAACAATAAAACGAAGAGAAGAAGAGAAAGCTCCTGAAAGAAAAAACTACAGCTTGTTAAAATGACAACATTTTATGGGTTCAATTGATTGGAGGAATCAACAGCAGCAGAGTAGCTCAATCTGATGGTGATGACTGGATGACAGACACTGCAAACGTCAATCAGACTTGTGGCTGAGAAGAAAAGAGCCCACCTGCAGAGGACCAAAAGGAACAAATCTGTACAAAGCTGCAAGAAATCTTCTAGTATTGGTAAAACTGCTTCTGTGCCATGCTTGTACTCCATAGTGCCTACAGCAAAAGCTGTTTTATTCTGTACAAAAAGTACATCCCTGAATGGAACTGGAAATCAGTTCTCTCGAACAGTTTTATCACACTTTTGGTTCTGCTGAGATTAAGCAGGGAAATTATTTTTAAATTCAGGGTCAAAAAATGAAGCTTTCATTTACAGGCAAGAAAAAACAGGAAAACAGTAAGCGTGGGCATTTCATTATTTAGAGCTTTTTATTCTTCTGAATTTTCCAAGAGGGTATTTCAGTTCTGAAGAGTGAAGTCTAGACACAGGATTCCCACGTACATTCATCTGGAATTCATGTGAGTGAAGCTAACTACTGAGAAAGCTGAATGGGAAAGCAAACCAAAAAGATTTCATTGATTTTGAAATACAAGCACTTCAAAGGCTTTAGCTACACTTTGGAATAAATAACATGAATATGACTGGTAGTTATTGGGATTTAATTCTTTCACTTTGGAATGAGTTGGGAATAAAATCAAATTGGGTTTGCACAGTAGTAAATAGATCTATGTACCACATACATCTTGATACATCCCAAGGAGAATATAAAAAACTTGATGATTTGAATTTGCATTTCAGTCTAGTTGAGTCTCATGTTTTGAATAAGGTGCTCACTGTTTTCTGTTTATGCCTCATACTATGTTTTACAGTGAATTCTGGATGTGCTGGACACAGCTGCTGGAACAGACCGAGAAGGTACAGTCAGCACATGGCTCTTGCTTCTGGGATGGAGCAGTACAGCTGGGAGTCTAGTACAAGAAAAAGGTTCTCCATTTCTCAGTAGAAACTTTTAAAAGTTTTCTATGATGTGCCCATCATGACCAAGGTGAGGGATTAGAAGCAATGTGAGCACATGCACACTTATGTCACTGTTACACCACCTTGGATTTGCTAAAAGCATTTTCCAGACCATGCAGCTGTATCCAAGAAATCATTCTGACTGACCTGTGGTATATCTTCTCCTCAATAGTCCCTGCAGTGAGCAGCCTGTACACAGTCACCTCTTTCTTTTGGCCTATTCTCCAAGCACGTTCCCGAGCCTGGAACACAAAAGGTTTGGTTACCAGATATGAGCCTCTCCAACGTGTCTGACACAGAGCTAATGATAACACTCTTTCAAACTTAGTTTGGATATTTAACAAATACTTCAAGAATTGGCATTTCTAGAGCATAGAATAATTAACTCAGCAGGAGAGGAAAAAGACCTATAAAGTCTCTAACTGTACCAGGAAATCGATGCAAAAATTATTAATACATAAATTATGTTAAAATCAGAACTTTTACCTAGAATATGTATTTTACATAGACTTATTCCAGAAGGAAATTTCACAATAGAGTGTTAATACACACCTTTCCTTTGAACTTTTCTTCTTTAACTTAACTGAAATCTTTCCTACAAACATCTTGAAGCAACCACTAATACAGAGCACTCTAAGTCAGATACTTGCAGATCTCAGAGCTATGTAGCATTTCTATAAAAAAAACTTTCTCCTCTCAAACTTATAAGCACCATATAACTGCTACATGATTTGATAAATCAGAGTCTTACCACACCATGAGATAAGATGAGATAATGAACAACTTCTAAAAGCTTAGAGCAGCTCTCTAAGGTCACAGCTACATATCATTTTCTAGAGAGAAAGCCAATTTGAGCAGCATCTCTTCTCCTCTTCTCACCCTGCACTGTCACCACCAACAGTCCTGCCTGTTCAAGAGCCTGCACAGCTGTACTCTCCCTTCAGAAACATCTGGTTTATTTACTTTAAAAACACAGGCCATTTGAACTGTTTGTCTGCCTGCACTGTAACTGACTACATGAATCAACAATACTGAAGAGTGGTAAGGTATAACAGCATATAAGGGATGTGGTGGGAACCACTTAAATTGGCTTTGCCACAAGAGTAATCATAATGTGGAGCTGCACCCTAAGTGACCATTGCTGGGAACAGCAACTTAGGAAAGAGCAACACAGTGCTTTAACACTGTTTGAGGAGATAAATGTCATTTCGTCTTCAGTTTTATCTCACCTCAGCTGGTAAATGGAATGTAATAAATCAAACTCACCTGTGTGTCTACACTGGGATTCCAGTCAGGATCATAAATAATAACCCGGTCAGCACCAACCAAGTTAACTCCAATGCCACCAACACGAGTTGTTAGAAGAAAAAGAAATATGGATTTGTCCTATGACACAAGAGAGAATTTACTAAAGCAAGAATTAGCAAAATGTAACATTAAAAAAAATTTTACTTTTCCTGAATTATTTTATCATCATTATATGCAAAGACACAAGGGAAGCCAAGAGAAGGAACACATTTCCTTGCTCATGTAGTATTTATTTTGACAAATAGAAGTAGCCTGATCTAAATTTAATTTACTGTTATCCAATAAAATTGCTTTTCCCCCTTCTCAAACGTGTTTCTTTCCTTAGCAAAAAACCCAACTTATGTATGAAGTAAGAGATTACTTTTTCCCCCTCTCTGACAAAGACAGGGGTTTCATTTCACTGAACTCCCCAGTTTTGTGTCTCCAACCTGAAGTAGTGTATTTAAAAACAGAACAAAAAAGAATGGAAGAATTCAATCATACTCATTAATACGTATTCATGTGTGGAATGGAACATCTCACCTCATTGTATTTTGTTACAAGAGGCTGTCTGGAAGCTACTGCTGTGGTGCCATCCATCCTGAGGTACGAATAGTTTCTGTATCTCACAAAGACTTCAAGTATCTGCATCATCTGTGGTGATGGAAAAGATTAATGAAATCCAGATGTGAAGACTGAGCATCTGTATGATGAACCTATAAGAATTTCTGGTACTAACTGCAGTGTCAGTTAAACAAACAATGACAATGAAAAACTTGAAACACTTTCTTAAATTACAGAAAAACAACTTATGTAAATGGAGAAAAAAATTTCACAGCTGAATCCAGTGGAATATTTGAGCTTGGTTTGGAAGTCCAGGGCCATAGCTTCAAGACAATTAAACAGGCTGGTGTGCAGCATCCCAAGGAAATCCACAGAAGGAAGAAAAAACTGTGAGTACACAGGGAAAACAAACAAAGGTCACTGCCTGTGCCACTGTCCCAAAGGGAGCAATTCTGAGGATCAGACATGCACAGGCACTACTCAGAGCATGCAAACTGACCACCAACTGTGTCCTGGAACCACACAGCAGGGACAGCCTGGTACCACATGGGAACAAATGACACAGCTTTGACTCAGTGTATTGCAACCAGCCCACTGCCACAATGCTGTGTCATTCCAGTAAAGCTTACTGAGTCTGGGAACTGGTCTGATTATTCCAAAGGCATCAGTCATTTCAGTAACTTTTGCAGTAAGATATTGATTTTATGAGAAAGACACTACAAAAGGTGGTTCTACTTACAGTTTTTTTGGAACTCTCACACACATTTTAAGTAATAGTAATAGCTAAAACTAAAAACAATTTGCTCATCTTACCTGTCTTGACTGAGTAAAAAACAGCACCCTGTGACCTTGCTTGTGCCATATTTTCAGCAAGGATTCTACCACTATCATTTTTCCAGAACGTTTCCAATACCCAAACTGATTTGGATCCTCTGCTTCAGCATCTGGCACACTCTTCAAAATTCTGGGACTATCAGCAACGAAGTCAGGGTGATTGCAAATCTTTCTCAAAGTTGACAGTCCTAAGAGAATCTAAAGAATGCAAGAGAAAAATCATTCTATTTTCATATGAATACTTGTATCTATATGGCTTGTGGAAAAAAATTAAACAGCAATAGATTAATCCACTCACCATCAATGTTTATTTTTAATAATATTTTGATACTAATACTTGTTTAAGGGAAAGTTTTAGGAAAAATCAGTACAAAAGAAAGTGATTGAGATTTTATGTACTTGCGAGCCTATTCTGTGACAATGTTAAGGGAATTCTGCAGCAATATTCTGCAGTAAAACAAAAAAAATTTACACTAGTAAAACCAGTCCCTCCCTAGCTGTAAGGCCATGTTTTTCTCACTCAAAAGGAAAAATGCCACCAAATTGTTTATTGAAATAATGAAATTATCATGTCTTTCCTTCCAACTCCTATCATATTAGCAGGTAACTTAAGACAGACCTTGAGGATAGCCAACATGCCCACCAGAATGCAAGATAACAAAGAATAAATGAATTAACATATTGAACAAACATACAAAACTGAAGTTACTACTTCTGATGCCACGTTAGGAAGGTTCTATTCAGTTATTCATTCAATAATATTACAAGTGTAAATAACACTTCTGAATATTCTGAAAAATGAACTAGCTTGAAACAGTGAATCGCTCAATCTTTTAGCACTACAAGCTGGATGAGCCTGCCCATAATTTATGGTTTGTTTTTACAATGTTGTTTTTCAGCAGGGATTTGCTGTTGTCATCACAGAATATCTAATAAAAACACTGACATTTACTGTTCAAAATTTTTAGATCCCTAGTAAATATGATAGCCCATTTTGTAATATCTTTGGTAAATTTCTGCAGATAGTCTTGTACAAGCCATGTCCAAAAGAACAAGCTCCCTAAAGAAATTTTCACTGCGATAACTAAAATGGCTATGCACTTGAAAAAACTTGCCCACTATACCTTTATGAGATCTGGAAAATTAAAAAAAGTCAAAACAGTAATGAGGTCAATGTGTTCTGTGTATGGGACTGCAATATACATGGCCGTGCTGACCACACCACTGACTGGAGCTATGCAGCAAGAATGGATTTCACAGCTCACAAGACAAGAAAATATGGTGAATGACACATTATAGACAACACATAACACCCCTCCTGCTACAAACAGGGGCTAAAATGGAAGGGAGACACATCCATCGCGTGCACAAAAATGTCAAACGAACCAGATGTGTGCAACGGAGGAGTCACAGGGAACAGCAGATTCTACACAGGCAGCAGCAGCCAGCAACTGAAAATGTACCCCAATTATGCCTTTCACTTGGCCACAGAAATTTCAACACTTACATTTTGAGGATGGAGGCAGAAGAGGTTGAGAAGTGACTAGTAAGACAGTAACAAGGATGTCTGCTTATTTGCTCTGCTTTCTGTTAGTACTGTGAAATCATAAACTATTGCATAACAAAGTCATCACACCTGAATTGTACTCGCAGGAGTAACTACGCTTTTCCTTGCTTCGCTTGGGCAATTAGTTAAAAGCATGAATATAGTTATCTACAACAGGTCATCCAAAAAGCCAGAATTTGTTCCAAGATCACAAACATATTGTGAAGCTCATTCCATTCCTACTTTTATCTGGTCATGTCATTACATATGGATCACTAACTCAAACATATTTCATGTAACATTTCTGAGAAAAAAATAGAGAACTACAAAAACTGAATAGAGATCAGTGTGTTTGCTTCCTTTACTGCTCAGAATCCAGCTAGAAGAGTGCAAGGGCCAGTCCATGATTTTATCCATCAAACCCTACCCGGCACTACCCCTGTTAATGCCTACCTGCATGTCTCCATTGAGAATCTGGTAAACTTCTTTAGAGTTGATGTAATTTTGATAGATTTGACGCTGCTCCTCTGTCAAACGGCAAAAGAGGACCTACAAAACAAACCAACGACTCAAACCCAACCTGTGGGAATTTTAGAATTTTAGAATTTTACCATGTCCTACAATGAAATGTCACAGATTCTGACATACTGAAATACTAAGGTAAAAGATACTGCATAAAAATCATTAGAAAAAAAAATTTTTAGAGAACGATCATTAAGATGAGTTTCATGAGGTTTTATGTGCTTTTTCCCAGTAGTTAGACTTTCCCCTAAAATCGCTTTAGTTTTGGAAGTGCTGCCATTTTCTAGTTTTAATGAGGTAACTGTGCAATGTTAGCATTCTCTCAAAGCTGGTCACAGTAAACTCTTTCCATTGTGCATCTGTCACCTCCCTCACAACTTGCAAATTCCAAGAAGTTTAGCAGATGTGTTCTGTCCTGTCTTTAGACCTTAAGCATGAAATATAATGATTTCTCAGGTGCTCTGATGGGCTAAAGTTGAACAAAATCACTTCCTGGCATCCTGCAAGGCACCCAGCATTACGCTCTAAATCAAACTGATGTAGTGCCCTGTGACTGGCAAGAGCAAAAATCAAATTTGTTTAAACTGTCTATGATCACATTCTTTAGATTAAGGAGCCCAGACTCTTTAATATCCAGACATTAAAAATTGGTTAAAAATAGTACATAGAAATTAAAAAATTGGTTAAAAAGAGATTATTAATTAGGCTGCACATACACAGTATGGCTTATTTCTTTATTATGTACCTTTCAGCACTGTCTTACAAAGACAAATATGTCTACTTCTCTTTTAAAGGGAGAAGACAGGAAAGGAGTCAGGACAGAACATGCAAGCCTGAAGCACTGAAACCTGAAGAAGAAGCTAATAATTACAAGTGAGTATTTGTAGGAATTTCAGTTAACCAATACATTCAACCTCCTCTACTTTGAATGAAAATGTTTCCTAAAGAAACATGCCACCTTGTAGTAAAACAAATTTCACACCACAAGGCTAGTATTTTGAAAATTTACTATAATGTATAGGCCAGCTAGCTTGCAATATGAACAACTGCCAGCAAGAGTTTCTCTATTATTTGCTGCCCAAATTAATCTTTCTAGAACAGCAAACAATGCTGAATTGTTTCCTACTGCACAAAAGGAAACAGACAGACAACTCATTTCAATGCACTTGAGACCCAAGGGGACAATATTAAGTAACCCTGACTACACTTCATCTACCCTTTACTTTTTAGATAAGTGAACTCATACAGACCCTGCAAGACAGCAGTAATTTAATACTCAGTACAATGGTGAAAGAATATGAATCTTGAAGCTCTGCACCTTATCTTTAGTTAAACCATCATTTTATCTGCTACTAGTACAAATTATTTCCAAATTTTCATGAAAGACTGAGTTTTGGGGAGGGAGAGGACTCAGTTCTAGTAGTAAAAATAGGCAAACCTGTTCATTTTTGTCTGGAAGTGAAAGGCTCATTTTTACATCAGCCTTCATTCTTCGCAACAAGTAGGGGTTTATGGTGTCCCGTAACACACAGGCACATTTGTATGCAGTTTTTACCTGAAAAAAGGAAGAGAAGCACAAGTTGTATTTTGGTTCTTGATATTAATTCTAGCAACTAGCAAAATTATATAATTAGCAATAGGAAAATACTAATAAAATTAGATGGCTTATTTTACATGGATCTATAGTTACATGTTCAACACAACATGAATTGCAATAAAATTCACGTTAGAAACAGTAAAACTGAGTAAGGCTTCCTCAGATACATCAGATTTCTTTTTTAAAGAGACCAAAAGTAAGATATTTAATTTAGAAACCAAAGACAGAAGAGAGTATAGATCTGTACAAAACCAAGATCCTCATGAAAAAGTGCTAATACATATACTGAAAAAAAAAAAGAAGCCTGCAGCAATGGTGGTTACCAGACAATAAGTGAAGATTAGTGCTCACTTGAGACCTTTAAAAAAATCGGTACAAGAAAATCCCCAAGATCACAGAAACTAAAGGTCACTCTGGCCCTAAATGGAGTATACAGTTCTATAAGGGGTAATGGATGTGTGAGATAGGTATTAACTGTAATAATGGCTAAAAATACCATAACTGGTCTTAAAACAAGGCAAACAATATAATAAATTATTGATATAGGAAAACAGTTGAAAGGCCAACTTAGTAAATTACTAACACTTATACAAGAGAAGTACTTAAACTTGAAAGAAAATAAAACTTCAGCAATGCATGCATGGAAAACATTACAAACAGTAGTTAAAAGGATACAAGTTTAATAGAATTTATATGAAACTTAGTAAATAAATTGTCTACCTCATAATCTGCAGACTATTTATTTACTATCTAGTTAAAAACAGAAAAATATTTAAGCTGTCATCAATACTAGAACCACAACCACAAAGATTAATAGACACTTATTCCAAATAATTTCCCAAGTAATTTTTTGCTTTCAAAATTAGTTTATTTACTTCCAGACTTCCAACATCTAATTTAGCTTTTTGAAATAAAAACTGTTTCTAGACTGGATTTAAGGATTCCTCTTCCTGCATAATTTGCCAAAGCTTGATAGCAAACAGGAAGGTTTTATTTAAATACATCAAAATGTGGGACCAAAATGTGTCACCTCCCACTCCAATTTATCTTCATATCAAAGAATACTTCTAATGACTTAAACTTTAGGGCTTTTGACAAAAGCTTGCATATAAACTGCACTCCTGTATAAATGAAATGGTCTCAGCTGAATGATTTTTTTACACAAGCAGCAGTAATGCATACACACAACTCTTTTTTTGGTTAGTGTCTAGAATATACAGCATTAAGTACATTTAGAAGTCAGTTTAGAAACAACAGCAACAGTTGAAACAGTTTCCTTCAAGCAAAATGATATTTAGGATGCATTTACCTGGACAGGAGAGGCATTGCAATATCCTCCCATGGTTATTGGGACAGAAAACTGCTCCATGAACACAGGGAGGGTTCCCAGTTTTCCTGGGAATATAAAGTCAAAGAGGGACCAGAGCTCCTTTAGGTTATTTTGCATAGGGGAGCCAGACAAGATGATTCGATGGGGTGTGCGGAACTATTAATAAAAACCACAAAACCAAAAGAAAGTTATTTTCATGGTTCCTGGTGTATCCTGCCTCCTACCTCAGAGGATATTCAACTTCACCATGAATAAATACTCATGTCAAATATGCAGCCTCACACTCATGAAAAAACAGATTTCTGCAATACACTGTTCATAAACTGTTAGCAGAAAATTCACACCAGCAATTTGACACTTACCAGTACTGGTAAATTATTATGCAATTTAAAATTTATATTTTTTTTTTTCCTCTACCACACTTGTGTAAATTTAGCCATGTAAATTCATTAAAAATGTTAAGTAAGTTAAATAGTTAAATAAAGACCATTGTGATGTATGCTTTTATTCTTTATTAATGATCAAACATATATTTTTAGGATAGGCTATTAGATATTGGAACCTCCCTCCAGAGCACTTAAATTCATTTTTTATAAAGTACCTGCTTGCATGCAAGTGTGACTGCAGCATTTGGATTTCGGATTTTGTGACCCTCATCCAGAATGACATAATGCCAATCATAGGTGTGGATGTTGTCCTGCATCAGACGAATGTACGAGTAAGATGTAATTAAAATTCCATGGCATGAAGCAATTTCCTGAATTAGTTTCACCTAAAAACAAAAGGTGCATGTTGTCAGTGGGACAGAATCCTCAGACCTATACACACAGAGATTTGCTATTCAAGGTATGTACAAAAAGTATTATAAAAGCAGATCTATAATTTATTTTGCAAAGAAAATAAGTACATGCATTATTTTGATTTATATGATTCTTAGCTCATCTGTGAAAGAATGAAGCACTTGAATACTGTGTTATAGCAAATCAGAATTTACCAAAAGCCTGGTCAGAAGGAAACAGTGTTTTTTATTTTCAATTTTTTAAAGGCAATGTCTGAAAAACAAACATTGGATTTGATTAAGGTAATGGGTTTCTTCAAGTTCTCCTATATTCTTCACAAACCCAGCTTTGTGTACTGCAAGCAAGAATGTTAGAGGAAAATTAAACAAGTAGAATAGTGAAAAACAAATACAAAAATCTATTTGTTTAATCCTAATTTCTGTCTAACCTTTCTCATTACAGGATTAACATAGTTGCTACCAATCTTCATATTTTGTGCTTCTCTTGTAAGCTTTAACCCTTTCCCAAGTTTTTACTAGCCTTTATAGCTGCAAGTTATGTAGGGCAGGGAGGCAGGGACAGTCCATATAATTTTTGACAGCGTTCAGGACTCATCTTTATTGCATTTATCCTCCATGTATAAATCTAGAAGACTTAAATATCAGATGATGAGAAGGGAAAAGCAGAAAGTACAACCACCACTAAATTTGTAAAGTAAAAACAAATCCCTTATTACTAGAAATGCCTTTAATTAAAACACAACCCACAAAAAACAATTAAAAGCCAAACAAAAGGGAAAAACCCATGTCAAAAACTCAGATGGTGTCAATATCCGTGACCTTTTACTGTAAAATTACTTGCTCACACACACCCCAAGATTCAAAATACTCTTTTGAGTTTAACTGTTCAAGAATATCTGCTTTCTGATTACCATCTCCTCATAAAACCACAACACCTTATTTAATGTTGGTATCACGAGTCTCAAGAGAATATGTAATCTTTAGAATAATTTGTATTACAGACAGTGTAGGATTTCTCTGCAGGTGTGGACATCCAAAGCTTAATTCTACCTGGTACATTATCCATAGTCTGCAACTCTTCTCAAGTCTCAGCTATGGTCTGTCATAGAATATTGTAGACATCACTACCCAAACACTTAAGACAAATCATCTCGGGTGATTTAAAATTAAAAGCTTGTAAAATATGTAACCTCTCCTAATTTTTGCAATTAATAGGGTATGTCTGCAATTAGCCTGACTTACAGAATGCTACGCTCTTGTCATTAAAAGATGTTTTGTGAAAGTGCTGCTGTTATTATGGAGGCTCAAGAGACCAATCCCTCCTAGAGGGCAAACAGTGGACTCGTAGAAAACAACAGCCATAAATCACGCTGTCAGGTAGCAGGGAGAACAGAAGTGAAACACAGGCACATGAAGGCCATTCATTGTAAACACACCAAGGCAGAATCCTAGTCAGGATTTACTGAACCTGTAATTAATTAAAGTTTCCTTCAAGCTAAATTTTTAATAAACAAGGATTTGTGCTGACAATGAAGAAACAGAACAGCACAATTTTATCAACTCACACTACAACATTTACTAAGTCTCATTTTACTGCACTGGGTACCTTTTCAAGGTTGCCCTCACTTTAAGTGCAGTTCTTGGAATAGTTCTAAATATTTCAAAACATGCTAACAGATCTTGACTCTTGAGGGCGTGGTATTTTATAATTTAAGCTACTTTACAATATTTTGTATATAAAATATATTAAAATATAAAGTACATATATTATATATATATTTAATATATCTATATAATATATATATTTTTTTCTTTAATCCACAGGGTTTTTGTTTAGTGAGATTAAGGCATGTCTAAATTTTATTTTTTCTCTGGAAAGACACTTCAATGAAATATTTCATGCAGTGTTACACTAAGTTAAAAAAAGTGTGCTTGAGAGAGAAAAATCCTACTAATGCTAGATTACACAGCAGTTACCTAATTTTTAAATTCTGCACTCTGGCCTTTATCTGATGCTAATGAATAGAGGAACATGTGAGTACACTGAGTCATTATGAACTTGCATTTTTGTTCAGCACAGTACTTCAGGCCTTTACAGTTCAGGGACAGTATTTTCTCCCTGGTGAGAGATAAGATGGGTGATAAGATGGTGGTGTTGCCTGGTCTTCACTGAAGCACATGAGATGTGCAAAGACTGGATGAATTTTGGCAAGCACTATTTCTTACGGCTAAAAGGTTCATGATTTATTCTAAGGACATATCTCTAAGCAAATGCTTTTTTCCCTCTTGGTACCCCAATGTACCTACAATTTTGTTTCTGAAGGTACAAAAACAGGACAATTTTTTGGACTGATGCTTACAGAAATAAGATTTCTTTTTTTTTTTTTTTTTAATAGCCTTTTAAAAATATTTAAGAGGACCTGAAATATGAACTCTTATGTATTGTGTATTAGAAGTGATAATTTCCTTAGGCAGAAATGTGTATGTTAAAACCGAACTTAAAGACATACACCAGTGATAACTACAAAACTCACTAAATGTTCAGATATTTCTGAGGGAAGCGTGAAGTCAGAGATAGTATCTAGTCACTTATCCAACCATATATCATTTGTGAATCAAAAGTGCATTCTTCACCAGGCTCATCACCATTTCATAACCAACCATTAGGCCTGGGGATCCATAAATTCAACATATAAAACCTCTTTATTATTTCCCTGCCCCAACAAAAAACCTAAATGGCACCACGAAGAGGTTTCAAAAGAACACATTATAACGTTTAATAATGTAAAAGTTGCAATAAAAAGAGCTAAAACACTTATTACATATTTAACAAGAATGCTACTTCTTGGAGCATGATACTAATTTCATCTGAGTTTGGTCCTTAACTCAGAAATAGAGCCTTTGGCTAAAACACAGGTTCCATATACAATCATGCCAGTAACTGTAACCTCTGAAATTAACTTTTTTACATGTAGATTATGTACTCTACTGTGAGGCTAGAAGGTCTAAAAATTTCCATCATCCATGTAAAGTCCATCCGTGACCATGTAAAGTCATCTTCAAGTAGATGGTTTCATAGCTGCAAGTATCATGAACTTGACAATTACTTTTCTAGGGCTGCATTGTGTGTCCTGCATTTGACCAGAATAAGGGAATGCAAAGTTACACATTTACAACCAGTATGTGACTAACATCAGAAGAAATTGTTAATTTCAGTGATACATCTTCTAAAGATTAAGAAATTAAAAGTTCAGCCTTGCAATTAAAAAACACAGCCTCCTTCCATACATCACATGTTAAACAAGCTAATCAAAGTTCATGTTGCCTCTTACATTCTGTGATTTACAAACGCTCATGTGCCAACAGAAGTTTTAAAACAACAGGACAACCTTCTGCTCAGAAGGCTTTTTTCCAACACTATTAAAGTTTCTTCTCCTTACCTTCTGCTCTATACCATAAATAAAAAGCACTTGTGATACACTACATTAGATTAACTTCTTCTTTCTTTCCAGCCTAGAGGTCTCAGAGCACTCGATGTTTACAGATCAGATTTGAGTGTAAACCACAGTAGGAGCTTCATAGCATAAGACAGCACCTCACGAATGCTATATCTTGTTCAAACTGAAAGCTGACTGCACAGGAGAAGAATATTACTTAAATCTGGTTCCACCTACTGCTCCAACTTAAGCAAATTTATCATCCTAGAAGAGCTAAACAATGTTCTGTAATCACAAATAATAATAATTTTTAAAAAGAGCAAGTTTTATATTTCATCCAAATACCTTAAACAAGCTCAAAATTCTTGGAAACCCCCCAACTTGCTTCTGTGTCTTCCTTTCATCTTCTAAAATACCAATCTGCCTTCCCTTATAGATAGCTGAAGACCTTTAGCCATAGTCCAAGGGGTGAAATGGGAAATTTATACTTCCCTTTCTTACTGTCAAAAGTTTCTACCATTGTTATTTTAGAAAAAAGAGTAACGAGTGTCTCTTTTGAAGCTTTGCATATGCTAAAAACTCCACAAAAATTATAGCAGTGAGATGTCTCAATGACTGAGCTGAAACAGGCTGACAAGATTTGCAGCCAATCTGGTGCTCACAATTCAGGCTGTTATTTCATACTGTTATTGTGAAAATCCTGTAACTGCTTGCAAAGAAAACCAAAACAGACTGGCAAAAAGGTAAAAATCGGAGAGCCTTTCATTTACCACGTTGCTCAAAGTCCCTTTGTAACACCAAAGAAGTGTCACTAACTGAACAGCTGTGGGAAGTATTGCCTAGAATCAATTTATGATGAAATAATCAGAACAGATGTCTTCCCTACTCTTCACTGTCAAGTGAAATACTTCTGTGGGCACCTTGGAAGAGCTGGGAGACAGGCTCTTGCATCAATGCTTGTGCATGTTAGAAGGTACACCAGAAAACACCTATTCGTAAAACCATATGATTTCAACAATGTTGGAAGATTTAGTATTTGCTAAAATTTCAGGATTCCTGACAATGTTACGGGAAAATTACATACACCTATCTCACCTAAAACATCAACTTAAATTTTATCAAATGAAATTTCAGCTGTTGTGTGTTTCTGTTATGAAATACTGTCTTGCCTTATGGGACATCTGTCATTGCTTAACCCTTTTTCTCCGAAATTCTCATCCAATAGTTTTACAATTAATCTTTGTCCTTAGAAACCACCTATGCCTCTTTTATAGACTTGTAGACAACAAGCTGCAATACTGGGTTTTACCACAACCTGCTGGCCAACCACTACAGGACAAGGTAATCCTCAAAATCCATTAAGATCTTCACTGTCTGTCATCCATTTAGTCTGGAGGACAACAATGTTCCTCCACTGGTTCAGAAAATTGTTGCCTCTTCAGAGGCTGAAATGACCTTTCTCACTCCAAAGCTGGTAACAAATTTCAGTTCCCCAATCCTCTCCTGGAGCTGTCCAACACAAAACTCTTCTCATTTACTTTGTGATAAACTAGGATACATGAATAGAACAGGTGAATCCTGGAACTGTCTGTTAATTCCAAACAAGCCTGTGCCACACTGAGACTACAGGTGAACAGGGCTTTTGGCTAAGTAAAATTAACCTCAAAGAACTTATGCAGTATAAGCTCTCTTTTTATATTTATTTAACTTACTTATTCTTTTATGTCTTATGCCAGAGCTTAAGGGTAGAACGGTTCCTGCATGAGCATTACAAAGTTAAGATATGCCAAAGTGGTCTTCTGCAATGCCACAGATTATCAGCAGATGGAATTGTTGTAAGATCAGAACTAAAGTTTTCATAATGTATTTTGAAAAAAAAACCCTAGGCAGGAGTAAATCACCTGTCCTGTATTTCATGTGATGTATTTTCAGTGTACAAGTGTTACATATGCTAATTTATTAATAGCAAACTTTTACTGCAGGTATAAGGGGAAGTAAAATGGGAAAGTTGGTTTTTTTTCCTTACTTTAGCTTGCTCTTCTCTGATTAAGAGGCATCTAGGAAACAAAACGTGCATGTGGTTAAGACCTTATCAGTGACACCTGTTTAAAGCACTGTTGCAACTCTTAGAAGATCAGGCATTAGATTCAGTTCTCTAAATCTGCTAAGAAGTGCTTACATCTTTAATTTTAAGTTGTTGAATATGCATTTGAAGGCTGACAGTGGGAAGGTGAAATCTTGAAAACTTGACTATTCCTGCAGATGGAAAAATGTGAGTCAGTCTGTCAAGCCCATTAATTAAGAAACAGCCCAAAATAAGCACACATGATTTAATTTAGGAAGACATATGACCGTGTTATTGAGGTCAACAGACTTTTAGGGCTTGAAAACACACCAAGTTAATTGAACAACAGGAAGCTATTAGCACATTAGAGTGTGCTACTCCTTTTTTGCTATGTACTGTAACTGCATCAATTACTTCAGAATATGCTTAATCAAGTGCAATTAAGCACCACATAATCTTAATGTTATTACAAGAAATTCAATAAATATTTAAAGAGAAATTTAAAAATGCTTTGCTGAATCCTGAAAACTCATTTTAAACATCTGAAATATGATGGGGAAAATGAAAATCTAAGTTTTCCATGTTTTGCTCCTGCAAGGTACTAAAGTTTCAAACTTCAGACAAGTCAGGCTTTCCAACTTAAGAAACAGACTAAGAACATGCATATGAAGAGACTGTCAAAGAAAACTGAAAGACAGAAAGGGCACTGCTTGAAACAATGTAAACTAACAAAGTTACTCTGTCATTAAAGAAAATGAGACTGAATGATACCAACTGACAGCAGCCAACTGAAGAGAAATTACCCATGCATGCAAAACATACATTAGGTATCAGATCAATGACCTAGTGATGCGAAGAAATGCAAGAAGAGAATTCACGAGTGCTACAAGCATTCATCTGGTGTACAAGCAGTCTACTCAAACTCCTAGCATGGACTACAGCACAAGGAAAACTCAAGCAAGAAACCTGTTACTATGCTTAATTTGTTCAGGGAATACAAGTCTTCATCATAATAAACAGGTATTCTATGTCAGCCCTGTTTTAGTCCAGTTTACTACGAAATCTATACAAGACAATGAACTTTCTGTTCTTTTAATACATTCAGAGAAAGGGCACAAGAAGCCCTTTCCTACACAGAAGCATTAAGCAATTAAGCAACAGGGGATTTTTTTTTTTTTTTTTTTCTAGTGACAAAAAAAAAAAAAGATCTCAAGAATTGCAAAACAAATGCCAATCATTACCTTACTCTTTGTATAAGAACCAGTTTCATGGAGCACAGCAACTCTAAATGGAGGCCACCAAGTGTGGAATTCCTTTACCCACTGATGCAACACAGTAGCTGGACAAACAATCACTGTTGGACCCAATCCCTGGTACCTAAAATAGAGTATTCAAGGAAAAAAAACCCTTAATGTGAAATAAATAATCTGAATTAAGTGGCTTATTAAAATACACACATATTAAAATGACATACTTTACGGTTTAAGTGGAATATGAGAGCTATGGAAATTAATTGGCAATTTGTTTTCCTGGAAGTCTGTTTTTTAAAGGAAGATGAAGAGGGCACTGCTAAAAGAATCCACTCATTGAACAGTTAATGGATGCATCTATCAAGCTAAACAGGGATAGAAAAGCTCCAAACAATAACGCATAAGGGAACTTCCTCCTTTGATATTACAAATCAGGTTTTAGTGACTGCTGTTTCTATAAGCGAAAAGAAATCATTAACAAGCAATTATTTTATTACTTCTATTATACAGAATGTGTAGCTAGAGTCTCACAAATGAACTTACACACAGGTGCTCTGCTTCATGTTGGTAATATACTCTACTCTCATCACCACAGTTTATTGATAAGACAAGGACTCTAAAGTGGCAGACTATATCATCCCTGGATGTTGAGATCTGAGCTTGGCTCAAACTGTCTCATAAGTTTCTTATTCGTAATTATATTGCTGTTGCTGAGAATTACTACAGAGGTCTGAAACAAAGTCTTTCTGTATATGAAGTTCAGAGCTGCTCTTAAGGTTAAGAAGGGAACAATCCCTTGCACACCAGCCAAATAAAAAAATACTACTTCCACAAATAAATACCAACAATCCTGTAAGAAATATATTAAGTAGTGGTTACCAGCAGTTATTTTTCAAATATATTTGCTCTTTAAAAAATGGAAAAAAATTACTCTGCAAACAAAGTAATAGCTTCAGTTATCATACACTGATCTGTGTCTATGTATTATCCAAGTGACACTAAACAAACAATGCAAAAGGTCACAGTATACATTCAAGATCACACACTGATAGCAATAAAGGATTTCTCAGATACCAGCAACACCCTGCTTAAAAAAAATCCCAAACCCTTTAACATCTTCAGAAACTGCTGACATGAAGAAATAATATTCTTTATTAAAAGCTTATACATATGCAGAACAACAGCCTGGACATTGCTTATTATGAACAAATACTATAACACAAGCTTATATGGTCTAATTAAAAAACTCGCTGCAATCCAAAAGGAAGTAAGAACTTGGAGAGATGAAGAATAACTTCAACTCTGCTATGGATCTAAATAATCACTGCTGCTGCTCTTAAAAATACCTACAGCAAAAAAGACAACTTTCCCAGAACATACTAGCTTCTCACTCTTCATGGGCAGTAACAAAATACATCTGTTTATTCCCCTAGTCTGTATTCACACAAGCTCACATGTAAGGTTTATCCAGATTTGTTTCCCCCCTCAGCTTACACAAAGAGTTCACACCTCCTTGGATCAATTTTCAGAAACTCCACTCCCTCTCTACTTGGCTGTGTGAAAATTCTTCTGTGTCTAGTCTGACTCTACCCACTTTCCACTAGCCAACATTTTATTATTCTCCTGAGAGCTTTTATTTATTTATATAAAAGAGTCATCTAGCTTCTTCCAGTCTAAGCTGTTCCACAAAACAAAACAAATCACATACTTCTGCTTGCTACACTTAGGAGGCATCCTTCATTCTCCTAATCACTGCAACACTGCAAGATCTGCTCTGCTGCCTATCCAATTTATATTTGCTTTCCTTGAACAAAGGTGACACTTAAAACATTCAAGACCAAAGTTTTACTACTGCCTTGTACCAAGATAATAATATTACCCCGTTCCTGCTCCAAATATATTGCCATATTGTATTCTGTCCCTTTTTCACAGCTGCATTTTACTAATAGTTTATGGTCAATGTCATATTTAGTCAATATATCCAAATCTCTTTCTTCTGTTGCTTCTGGTTTATAAACCCCAAATTCACAAGAATCCTTTATTTGTTGTTATTTAATTGCATGCAACTGGAACTGCACATAAGTTCCAATTCCTGCAACTTACTACTAAGAAAAAGCAAACTGTACTCATGCTATATTTATAATATTTAAACACACAAAAAGTTAGCACAGGAAAACATGTTTCATAATAACCAAATGTTGCCAAGGACTGACAAATCATGTTTTCAAGCTGAAACAATAACTAAACCCTAGTGACAAAAAGAGAATGGGGCAGCAAGATCAACACACTTTTTCTGGGGCAATGGATTTTTATTTACCTAAGCACCATGGAAATTAATCTCTGCCACTCAAGTAGAGATTGAGCTGTTTATGTTTATGTCTCAGTATCCTGAAGAGCACAGATGGGTAAATAATCAGTGTATAAACTTTCTGTCAGTTTCTCATCTGATGTTTCAAATAAATGAAGGCAAGTCTGTAGCAAAAGGTTTTTGTTACACACCAAGGCAAGGAAACCCAAGCTAGTGGGTTTCCACAGTGCTGACCACACAGCTTTGTCCCCTCTTAGTGCTGGCTTTGCAGAGGCTGCCCAGGAAGCCTCCTGCCTATCAGACTACACTCTTTCAAGTAGAAACAAGTTAACCAGTACTACTGGTCATCAGTATTGCTGCCTTCTCAGCCCAGGAGAGGAAAACACTGGACTATGAAAGATGCAATTGTTTAGACTGTCTGCCTTACAACATCACACACATAAAATCAGAGCAAGCTTCACCAATATATTAAACCTTGTCTCCTCCCATGGAATTACTGGCATGTTGAACTCAATGACATGCACCAGCCAAAACATGAAACTCAACACATTGTCTTACACACAGAAAGAGCACTGCATGTAAGATAATGTGTTGGGTGGGCAAATCGATTTTGGCCTTTTCAAACTTTTGCCGTGGTTTTGCACTATTTAACAGTGTCAAGAGATGTTCCTGAAGGATTTCCATCAACTCAGTGGTCTACTAAGTGGGGTAAGGAATATAAACTAATCTGTACAATAGCATACTTAACTAGGCAGCCATATTAAAGTAAATCTTTCTGCTGGCCTGAGTGAAGGACCTGTGGAGTTTATTTTTATATTAAGACCATAGTAGGAAGCAACCAGAGAGAAAACAGGAATATTTTCTCTTTAAAGCATTATTTTACAATTCATATGCAAGCTAAACATAATTTAAATGTACCTCTATATAAAGGTAATTATTTTTGTTTAGTACAGTACTATGATAGTTGCCAAATTTCCTGTAGCTATTTACAGCAGGTAAACAGGCCAACAGAAGTAGAAAAATCAGGTACTACTACTACTGTGCATTTGCAAATCTGAAGACACAAACAAGTATCTTGACAGCAATTCCACCTATGAGGAAGAAATTTTAAAGCATTTTTCAGTAACAAAAAAACATAAAATACCTTATAAGAAACACCAGTCATACTAGCATATGTTTTGAAAAGCAGCAACAACAAAAAACCAAAAGCAGATGGAAATTCCTCTGCATAAGTTACTGGTTTTACTCTTACTACTGATTTTTGGCTTGGATAATTCCCTGCCCATCAGAAACGCTAACTTTCACTGCAAATCAGCTTGCTACTTCCTGTAAAACATTTACCTGGTGGCTTGCCAGAACAAATATTTTAATGTAAAATTTAATAAATGGAACAAAAGGTATTACTAATTTAAAATTCCATATTGTGTAAACTATTGATATTAATGTAATTGAGTTTGTAAACAATCCATTTGTGGAAGGTAACCTTAGACACTGTATTGACCCAAAATATCTAGCGTGGCTCATCTGCAAAATGAAGCATCAATGCCTGGAATTCATTAAAAGTGTTACATGTTTAATTTTTCCTGCCCTACAGCTCCATTGTCTCGTAAAATTTTTCCTTTGATGTCCCCTACTAAAAGAATTAAAGGAATATTGTAATTGAAATGTCATTAATAATTCACAGGACCCTCCTCCACCAGTAATACATCTGATGAAATATTAATTGAGCTCCACAGACTGACAGTCTGCAGAGAAGCACTTGCCTGTAATTTGAACCACGAGTCCTCATATTGCTGTAGCTCAGACCTGCCAAGAAGGCAATTATCTGAATGGTCTTGCCCAATCCCATCTCATCTCCCAGAATTCCTCCTGCCTGCTGGCAGTGCAATTCCCAAAGCCACCTAACACCTGTCTGCTGATACCTAAAACAAGGAAAAAGAAGATGGCAAATGTTTGATAATACAGATCATAACAGAAAGTACTCATGAATTAATCATTTGGCAAGGTTCTCATACCAGTTACTGTAACATGCTGGATGTGTGTTTTACATGAGTGCTGTATTTACTAGGTCATACATTTTTGATGCACTCAGACATTACATGTGACTTTCGTTCTTTATGCAACACTAAAACATTTCTAATTAAACCAACAGTCATTGTAATTAGAGGGTATTTTATTTCATATATATTTTAAGTGCTAAAAGCAACTTCGTTATGAAGCATTATCTTTTCAGAAAAGACAAGATGAAAGGGTCTAGTAAATAATATTATTTGGAACATACTTCCTGAACTGAAGGAAAAGGTTGACTTGCAAGGGATACAGACTTCATACTCTACTACAAAAACTGATCACATCTGCCAAATCATGCTTTTTAAACATGAATTTATTTAATAACATTTAGTCTCTTTCAATGAAGAAAAAACCAAGGCTAAGCAATAGAAACTATTGCAGTGCAGGGGATACAGCAGAGCATTATGTGAGAGCATCAGGGCAGTCTACTCCCAGTCCTTCACTGGAAATCGTACATGCAAGAAGGTAAAATACATTCCACTTAAGAAGCAAACTATAAAGCAAGATTTATGACAGCAAGCTAAAAAGGTGAAGATAAGATGCTGGGCTGGGAATCACTTTAGGACATACCTTTTTATAACAATATGAAATAGTGAGACCAGTAGGAATAACATACCATACGTGGGGGTTAAATTGAAAAGAAATAAATGAAAAACCGTACCTTTATATCACATTAAAAAAAATATCAAACATGTTTCAGCACCACAGTGCCTTGTAACTTACAGGAAGAAAAAGGTTACTGATAATTTTCTTGATGGCATGCATTTCTGGAGTGCAGAGTACAGCAAAGAACAAAACACTTTTTTTAAATAGGGGTCATTTATTCTAGGTGATTTCTTGTGTGCATTTCAAAATCCTGTTTCCATTCTTGAACAAATAATATTTAGGACTACTGACAGCTAATGACACTAGTGTCTACAAAGTACTATTAAAAATCAATTTGTGATGAGTTTGGTATGGATTTAGAGAATGCTAAATGGAGACAAACAAATGGCTTGAGTAGTAAAAAAAAGATGATCAAAGAACACATCTAATGGTTCAGACATCACACTATCTGCTAGTGTCTCAAAAGCATTATGCCACGAAGCCCTTAAGAAACCCTTTTATTAGAAATTAATTCACCTTAAAATGCAGTAATCTATAAAACAACTATGAAATGGCTTGCAGGATTAGCTATAATTGGATTAAGATGCTATCATTACTACATTTTATGAAGACAAAACATCTTCTGTAAAACATTAAAGAATTGAAAATAACCCTAATTCCAGTCAGAAGGTGCTCCTCCAGACAAATGTTCAGCATGTCTCTTCAGAGGACAACCATTCAATAACTTCCTAATATAAATTTGTATTATTTTTTAAGATTATATACAGAGCTTTAAAATTATATGAATTTATAAACATATTTCTCCCTCTCATTCCTTCTCCTGAGAAAGTTTCACAGCAGATAATTAAGCTTGTGAAAAATTCTGCTCCGTGGTTATATAAAGACATGAAAGATGCAGGTGCTGTCTTTGTATGATCATATAAACATGCAATTTAACTATTCAAAAGTTAAAGGAACACACCCTCCTCCATTTTTGTGGTTATATGGAAAGATTATTATTTTCAAGCTTACACTTTTATTGCATCAATTTTTATGGGTATTTTTGTTTTTTTTTTTTTAATTCCAAAAATATTCTGGAAGTAAATAGAAGCGCTGCTGGCCTTCCAAAATAGCTGCATTGTATTGTATTTCACACGAGGAACCATGCCATGATGCATCCTTCAACATTTACCACAGCAGATACCAGAGTTCAGCTGCATTGTTGCAGAGACAAAACTGTGTTTCAGATTTATCAGGGAAATCACACACTGGAAGCAAATAGTGATGAAGGTTTTTTTATTTTTCATAGAGTGTTCTGGCAGGCTTAGTGCAGACAGAAAAAGGCAATGTTTGCAGGTCTGCTCAATTTTGCTCCACAGCAGCATCAACGTTACTCCTGATCAATATTTAGCAGAGCAGACAAGTGTGCATGGAAGAAACAG
This sequence comes from Onychostruthus taczanowskii, assembly GCF_017590055.1. Taxonomy (NCBI): domain Eukaryota; kingdom Metazoa; phylum Chordata; class Aves; order Passeriformes; family Passeridae; genus Onychostruthus; species Onychostruthus taczanowskii. The sequence continues at coordinate 2,223,048 of NW_024502568.1, forward strand.
ACTGTCCACCTTGACAGGCTTAGCAAGGAATAAACCTGAGGGTCTCCTATTTCCAGCATGAGCTAACTTCTTTGGAATTTAACTACGCAGGAAGATGACTTAAAGTACATGCTATACGTGTCCTTAGGTCAATATACTTCCCTGTTTTGTACTGAACTTGCTCAGAACTCCACAGTTTAATGCCTATTGACTATGGGCTTTCCTACACTGGAGATTTCAGCATTTAAGTTACAAGTCAGACAAATCATTCATCGCAATTGATCTTTCTAACCACTTAAGAAGTTTTGCCAACTGACTCATGCTTGCAGGGATACCCTTCATTAGTGAGGCTTGCATCTTCAAGATTAATTTTTAGTGACTGCTCTATTTCATCTCCCTTCGGGTTGTTCAGACCACACATCCGTCCTCAAGATGAATACTTGTGCAGTACCTTCTCATAAACAACTGGAGACCACATATTGGCTCTGCATGGTCCCAGCAACCAAGGCATTAATTCAATCCCATTTCAGAGCCAGTGCTTCCCTTCTGAGGACTACAGGACAACAGTAATAATTTCTCTGAGGTCAAGACTAAGTGGTTCTCTTGGAAGGGATACCACACACACCCATTATAATCCAGGGCTTTCTACTACAATAAGATTTCAAGAGAGTTTGCTTTCAAGAGATGAGAATATTTTCCTGCTGTGTGAAATGTTGCCAAGAAAACTGAATTCAAGCCCATTATGCTGCATGAAATTTCAGGGAAAGATTAGGGATAATATTAACTGGTTAGCTGCTAACTTGTAGGTTTTTTTTTTGTTTTGTTTTGTTTTTGGTTTTTTTTGAGATGAACTTGAAAGCATCACTGGGAACTATGTTTTAAAAAACTGAAACAGAAATGTTGAAATCTGTAATTAAGCATTAAATAACTAAAGAATGAGTTGTATTGTGTTTTCCATCTACCAGAGGAATTAAGAATTCACTCTCTATATTTTAAAATTTTACCTGGCAAAATGTTCAAGATTATTTTATAATATGAATTACAAACAGTTACTTTGAAAAGACTTTCTGTAGTTACTTAAAGAAAAAGTTCTCCACATTTCTACTGGTAGAAAATTCCACTCCACTCAATCAGAGAAACACCATATTTCTTGTTTTCTTTTATCACATCTTACCATCATCTTATGCTTCAAAGTAAAAGTATTCTACCACTCCACAGCTGAATTAGGAACAAGCATATATCAATAAAAGAATGCATTTATACAAATAAATGGAGAGCTTCTCAATTCACAGTTTAGCTAATACACATTTACAATACTCACATCAGCCAGTTACCACCTTCACATAACTGCATTCTGTGCATAAACAGTAAGTTTATTTCTTTGAAGTTTGATCCTGAAATCTTTTTTAAAGAAAGAATCCTACTGATACAATTGAAACAAAAGCTGAGGCATCATTCACTGAAGTAAAAGGTCATCTGGAACTCACTATGACTATTACTACTAATATTATCAACAGCATACAGTGGCATAATATTGAAATAAAGTACACAATACGTACTTAAAAAGCTTTTTGAAGAGAAATCCTGGTACTTTAAAACCCTCTTCAAATTCAACGTCACTTTCTTCAGAAAGTTCCTCAGCTGTTTGATGTTCTTTATCCTTCAAACGTTCTTTTTGCCACTTCCTGGAGTAACACAAGGAATCAACATTCAATTATAGAGTGGAAAAGATTCTGCATGAAAACGACACTGAATTTTGATCAAGTAAAAAACCAAAAAAAACCACATGCTCTGATGTCATGATTTAAAATAGCAGTCCTTCAGAGGAGATAATTATGCAAGTAAATGCTTGAAATGTCTGATATATTAAGGTATATCAAAAAAGGTACATGTTTTATAGCTAGTTACAATTTTCTGATTTTCTATAGACAAAAATACTAATATAATGCAATCAACAGCTAATAGCACCAAAAAGCCTGGCAACTTTAAACCCCTAAATCTCCCTCCCCTTAATCCCCCCTCCACCAAGATACTGATAACGTTTAGGTGTCCCAAAGCTATCTTATTAATTTAATCGAACACTTAAATTTCACTTCCTTCCTGTAGAGAAAAGTGAAGCAGTGTATAATGTTATACAGAAGACTCAGCTGGAAACATCTCCACCTTCAGGGTGACACGCTCTAAATCTGTAATGCAGTCATTATTAAGAGAATGAGTTTTATGAGGTTTTGGAATTACAGAGTGATTTGTGGTTTGCATTCCCAACTTATTTGGACTCCAGGCAGCTTAGAGAATCACCTTCCTATCCCATCATTCCCCCACTGCTGAGAAAGTGCCATAAGATCTTCAACATTTGAAGGAAACTATTAACTTGTGTTTCAGTGACCCAAACCCATCTGCCTCTAAAGGTAAAGTGTACCCTAGCTGGCTGTGTACTACTCAACCGACAGTGCTTCACTGATAATTTGGGGTTTGCTGGAATTCTCTCCTGGAAGTGCCATTTACTGCAGGCACACTGAATGCGGTGGATAAACTGACAAAATCCCGACAGAAACTGGCAAGGTACACAACACATTAAAAACATCCATAAGCTACTATTCTGAATGCAGTGCAAAAGCAAACGTCCACTTAATGGTCTCTGCATACATGGCAGATTTGTTTAAGAACACTTGTGTTAGGAGCAAGAGAGCAGGGAAGAAGTTCAACACTTCACATCCAAGCAATACAATCATACACTCTTTCTCATGAAAGAAAGCTGATTGTGTGAGGTTTCTAGATGGACTTTTCAGCAATACTTTTTGAGAAAATACTTGAAGTCTGTCTTTATGGGACTAGTCACAAACTTGGTATTGTTCTATTAACTGAAAATTAACACCACCATCTCCAAATACACACAAGTTCCAATCACTGCCAAGAATGAAAGCACTGAAAAACTAAGAGAACAGAGTGCTGGTCAGGTTTAGACAGCCAGTTTCACTGAAGCATATTTTGGTCTCTTAAGTCAAGATATCTTCAGAAGCAAAAATAATGATGGAGGGAAAAAACAGATGAACAAAGTCTTCAGTTTGCTGTTTAAAACTCCTGATTTGCTAATGTTTATATAGGATTTTTCTTATTTCATTACATGAAATCATTAATTCAGCTAAGTAGTAAAAAAGAACTTATTAAAAATATATGAAGTGTCAGTGTTTTCCACTTTTATAAATGTATCCTAACAGGAATGGAAATGTCTATCTTAGACTAGCAGTCTGCTAAATTACAAAATTACACTCATGGTCCGCAGTCTAGCAGCCAGATATGATACGTTGTAGAGTCATAGCATGAGAATGCATTTATGCTTCTTCAGTACTAGAGTGTTATGCTAGCAGGCACAGAGGGTCTTACTGTTCTGAGTTCCAGAAAAAGAAATTCAAATCGACAAATGCTGATAGTCATTGCTTCAGACTGCATCGCTACTGGAACTGAGACATGCCACAACTTGATTATTTCATCTGACTGGGTTATGACAGGACTCAAACCAAGGAAGGAAATTCCTACTTACCACACTAAAATCAAAACAACTACAGATTACAAAGCTTCTAAAGAGACATGTAGGTAAACAATCCATACTAAACCCAAGCAGGACAATAATTTGCACAAGAATTTGCTGTTAATTTTGTACTCCAACACAAAATCACCATCAGCCAGCACAGGAATGGCAGCCTCCCCTGGGAAGGAGCAGATTGCCCTCTAGTGTGCATTGGGAAAAGTGATCCAGAAACAACCAAGAGGAAACTCCAAATTAACTCGAAGCTGTCCAGGAATTTAGGCACTTCACCTCCCTACATTTCCTTTTTACTGCTCTGTTACTTCACTGAAGTACTACATCTCTGCCTAATGTCTAGAGGTTTTTAGCCATCAATTACCAGTTTAAAGAAATAGCAACAACTTGTTATCACAAACAACTTTCAAAGTTTGAAGAAGCTATTCAGTTTCTGAAAAGCTGTGAACTGAATGTAACATATATCATTAAGACAGTCTACACTGAAATATCATTGTTTTACTTAGAAAAGTGTAACTATCCAAATGGCTGAAGCCACGGGAGGACAAACACTATTTACAAGGCCAGTCTGTTGGCTAATCTGGTCTTGTACCTTTCCCTGGAAGTCACACTTTGGAGGGAGAAATAGTGGTCATCATCTCTGACTTAAACACACAGTAACTAACTTCCTGCTCATTTGGTCAATCTATTCCTCACATACATCACTTAAACATCATTAGTAGGCCTAAACAATCAGAAAATGCAGGTTTTACTATATTACCAAATTCTCTTTAAAACAGAAGCATGACTTTTGAGAAATCTTATCTTGTCCATTGTCACTGACATAAACGTAATTTTATCCCTGAAAGTGAAGTATGAAAGCCATATATCATACAATTAAATTTCTTCTTAATATAAGAGTGCATTCAGATACTAAGCCCATTTCACACTTATTGCAATACCCTAGAAAGAAATTATACACCCAAAACAGTAATGAGCACAATTTCACTTTTTTTTTTTTTTTTTTTTTTTTTTTGTAAAAATGCAGTCAGGAACCAAGCTGAGTATTTAATATAGTTTTCATTTGTGAAGCACAATATGTTTTATATTTTATACAGCTAAGAATCCCTTACAGATTATTCCAATTTGCTAAATTGACGCATTCAGTATTGCTTTTCTGATCTAACTTTTTATGGTCTATATGGGTGGATTTAATTGGTATGTCCTAACAGATGAAATACATGCAGTTAGTACCACAAGCCTCCATAAGTAAATTAAGACTGATGTAGACAATTGCACACTTGAGTTTAGAATGAAAGGTGTACTCAGTGAGTGAGAGAAAATATATCTTCATTTGTGTCCTGGCTTTGTCACTTTAAAGAGCAGTAAGAATGCTTTAGGAAAGTATCTTTCAGGAAAGGTAGTATTTAATCCTTTTTTAACTTACCACTTCGAAACATGGAGAGATTCAGTAACTCAGATACATCAAAGAAAGCTAGCACATGAAAACTGATCTATGAAAACCAATTTAATTTAACACAATTTTTTTCTTTATGAATCAACTGCTTTGTGTGCTGATAGTCAAAATTTCCTGCTACTCAACTGCCTGGATATCACTAAGAGACAAGAAAAGAAGCAGCTTTTCCAGCCTTGCCTCTGTGCACTTGACAGCAATAGAAGTCAAACAACTGTACCTAACAAACTACACACAATACACAAGAAAACATAGATACAGCACTGATCTCCCATAATATGACTTGTAATTCCTTCCTTGAAGCAGCAGGCAGATACATACTGTCAACTGCCTATGGGAAGAATGCACTTAAGAGTGCTAAGGTTTATTATGACTCCAAGCTATTACCTTACACTGACACCATCCTGATGTCAATAATGTAACGTATTAACTACATATAAGCAGAAAAAATTACTTTATACTTATGCTTGGCATTTTAATATACGTAAAGGAAAGCTTTAAATAATATAAACAAAATCTCGATACTTTGTGGTTTCCATATCTGCGAAGGTTGAGAATAATAATAAAAAAAAAGTAGCAGTTTTCTTGTTGAGAAAAAAACCAAAAAAGTTTTATTTCCTACATATTTAATAGGCATTCAAGATTACTATTGTTTTGTGCTTCTTGGTAAAAGAAGTTGAAAAACAGGTTCATTTTCATCCTTTCCATAGTCTTCAAGTAAACTGACTGTGCCATGACCTGATGTGCAGGTTTTGGATGAAGCAAGTTAATTTTCTTCACAGTGGCTGGTATGGGGCTGTGTTTTGGATTTGTGCTGCACACATGTTGCTGTCATTGCTGAGCAGGGCTCACACAAAGCCAAGGCCTTTTTGTGCTGCCATGCTGGCAGGGAAGCTGGGGGGAGACACAGCCAGGACCAGGTGACCCCAACTGACCAAAGGGCTGTTCCAGACCAGATGGCATCGTGCTCAGTACATAAAGTGGGACGAAGAAGGAAGAAAGAAGTGGGGAAAGAAGTTTGCAGTGACGGAGTTTGTCTTCCCAAGTTAGTTGTCTGAGATAGGGCCCTGCTCTCCTGGGGATGGCTGAACACCTGTCTGCCCATGGGAAGTAGTGAAATAACTCTTTGTTCTGCTTTGCTTGTGTGTGTGGTTTTGCCTTCTCTCAGCACAGGAGTTTTCCAGCTTTCACCATTCTGATTCTCCCCTGGTAGGGGAGTGAGTGAGGGGCTGTGTGGGGCCTGGCTGCTGGCTGGGATTAAACCACGACATCTGAGCATTCCACTGGGCAGAAGGGAACAGGTTTTGATCCCACCAGCTCCAGTTTTGAACTCTTCTAGATGAAGATGGTCACTGTTGGTAATATACCTGCTGATGGGGATCAAGTCTCTGAGACATTCCTGTATCATTCTACAGATGGTACAGGAAGCCTCTGGGTTCAGCTGGTAATAGCCAGTACGGATAGTTAGGAACAACAACACACTAATTTTCAGTGAATATTTGAATTACCCACAGGTGCATGATAGTATCCTATTTACCTTACTCTCCATAACCCTGATGTTCCCTGCTACTGTTCATTATTCTATGAAGCTATGAATTCACCTTAGGCATTGACCTTTCAGAAAAGACTTTGTTCATCTGCATGTCTACACAGCAACATGGCTCCAGTAACAGTAACTAAAGAAAGGCAAGATCCACACAAGGGAAAAAACCTGACATTCCGGTCAGTCTAAGCTGATTCTGCATAGCTAAATTTTACTTTTTCATGTTCCATTGCTCACACCTTGCTTTGAGTGACTAGGCCAACCTCTGGAAGCAACCTTTAGAAGGACAGGCTGCTCTCCTGCCTGACATTTCCTACAGACAACAGCTCCTATTCTGACAACAGTCTCTTGTTCTAGAGATGCTCTGCAGTCATGCAGTTAGCTAATTATCCTGCTTTAACAACATCAATGTAGTTTCCCCATGACACAGACCAATCTCTTGAAGTCCCATCTCTGAAAAGTTTTAATGTTAAGGAAACTCATTTTCAGTCTCTAAGAGTGTAGGATTGAATTCATTGCCAAGCACAAGACTACATGTTCAGAAGAATAAAGTAATCCTGAAGGACTTCCTCTGCCTCTCTCACGGGTAAAATATACCATAATATCACCCATTCGTTTGCATTCAAAAGTAAAACTGACATGAAACAAGATATAAATGTAAGCAAATGACAGCATTTCCACAGCATTCTTAATATGTTTCTTAATTCACTACATTTTATTTTCTCATGGCATTTCCTATAATGAAGATTACCTGGGGGTGTCAGCATAAAAACATCAATGTGGACAGCTGCAGCTTAACAGCCACAATAACTGTAGCTATGAAATTTTTAAGAGATGTAGTGTTTTGGTAGCAATTACAGTTATTGATATTTCTAAAATTCATTTAGGCTTTTATTGTAAGTTCAGTAACCAAAAGAAATGTAGTCTATGATATGACTTTGCTAAGGATAAATTGTCACAATCTTAACGTTATTAAAAAACGTTTTTGAATGAATTTAAACTGTGAGTCATATTAAAACTTTCAATCAAAATAAATTACTCTTGATGAAAACACTGAATTAAAAATGATTTAATATTGGTCTACTTTAAATGTGAAGAATACAGTTTTATTCAATAAACCAGTAAATATTTTACTGATTAAGAACAATTAGATTTGTTAATGCAGCCAACAGAAATATATTTTTTTTGACCCTTTGGACATTGTTCAGATTAGCCTCTTGCCAAAATTTCTATTCAAGAACAATAAACTATGCCTTACTTTTGAAAAGCAACATCCTGGGTTTGCAAACCTATTGCCTTATATTAGTTCCTAATCTACCTTTGTAACCTGGGATGTGAAAGTGAAGTTGGGCTCTTTCCACATGAGAGTTTCTACAACTGAGACCACTTCTGCTACCACAAGATACCTCTTCCTCCACATGAACCCAGCCTCTCACCACAGGAGAGATGGTGTTTATACCTCTACTTCTCGATTCCTTCTCTGACACAGCATCATTTAAATCTGTAAGATTTTATATTTCCATAGAAGTGGAAAATGTGAGCTTCCCAAGCATTAATCAAGTTTCTGTGCTAGGCTTTATCACTACATAAACCACCCTTCACTGACTGTCCTAATACATGTTCTTCCTTTCACTCTAAAGAAGCTGTTTTCAAGTTCCATGATTATGAAACTACCTGAAGGACATTCAGCCAAGGAACCTAATTAAAAGTACACATGCCATCAACAAGCTGAAATTTATTGGATGCAGCTCAACCCTTATAGCAGAAAAGAGACAACATGCCCGTGATCACCAACACATAGGTAATACAAAACTCATAAATCACAGATTAGCACAGGTGATTCAAAAAATATGGACCTATAACAACAAGAAAAGTTCAACAGCAAATTTGTTGTAATTAAGCTCCACGTTTGAATCCTTCTAGAAGGCTATCTATGATCCTTCTGACTACCTCATTTCCCTTACTTCAACTCCCTAGCAGTCTATTATAGCTATTGCCCTTTGCATGTTCAACATACTAATTAATTATTATTATTAATAAAAACGTCTACGACTAACCTTAGTCTCTGTTTATAATAGTCCACATCTCCATCATCTCTCCATCGTTTCACTTTGTGCTTCCCTGGTGTATGCTCCTCTTCCTCAGAGCTTGGAACAAAGTCAGCATCATTTTCAGCTTCTTTAAAACCCTTCTTCACCGTATGTTTTTTTTTTCTTGATAAACTCTTAAGTTCATAATCAGAATCATTCTCAGCAAGAGAAGATGCCTGTTCTTCTTCCTCTTCTGCTGCTTCTGGATCAAAGAGCTCCTCATCAGGTACATACTCAGACTCCCCACTATCATCCTCCTGTTCATGCCTGCACTTCTTGGCCCCAAGATATTTCTCTTCCTTTGGAATTCTGGCCTTTGAATGAATCTGAAGGGCATGCTTCTGAAGCTCTCTCAAGTGTTTTTTTAAACGCTTATCTGTTTTTGAGAGGGCTTTACCACTTTTTTCCTTTGTGGCAGCTGCAGGAGCCACACACTGAGCATTTTTGGCTTGTGCTTTCTTCTTTGCTCCTTTGTGACAGGATAATTTCTTTCTTTCAAATGACAATTTAGCCTGGTCTGCTAAGTACTTCTCAAAATCAGATGCTTCATTTAGCCTTAACTGTCGTGCCTTCTTCTCTGGCTTCTGAGGTATTTTAGTTCCAAATGGAGTCATCTGACCAGTTCGGATGAGCTCTGCCCACTCTGTTTCCTGAGCAGGCATAAGCATACTGCCAAGGGATGACGGACCAGGTTCTACAATGAAAGTCAGAACACACAGCATGCCTTTAACACCTTCTGTGTAGCTAAAGCACAGGAACAAGGGTGTTACACATACTATCAAAATGCAAATACTTCTGAAACAACAGGCAGCAGCAAAAACTACCAAAAAATTACAATTCCCAATGATACGTGAACTCTAATGTACCACCTGTGTTGTCAATTGTCAACATGTCACCATGTTCAGAACAAGAAACCACTGTGTTCCCATCTGTAGCAACACTACCCATTTTGATTTTATTATTATTCATTTTATTATTTCAGTCCTACTCAAAAGCTTGAAATTTGACATTTTGATTACCACACCACAACAGACAAAAATCTCACAAAACACAGATTGTCCTATCATATGCTTCAAAAAAAACCCAATGAGAAAACAACAAACAATAAAATGAAACCAAAAAACCCCAAACCTGTCTTCCTAGCCTACAATACTAATATGAAGATGATGACTTTTAAAGTCAGATTGGCTGCACAGCACTCTGCCATAAAAGAGCACTTTTAGGTGCACTTACTATATACAAACTGTAACTGGTGTTACAAACCAAAGAGAAAGAAAAGCTCTTGAATTCAGGAAGCTGAAGTAGAATTCTGCCCTGAAATCTATTATTAGGACCCAGAATTTCAAAATAAGTCTATGAGGATTGCCTGCACAGTTTTAAATTTAAAGCACTTTAAATTTAAAGCACTATTTTAAAGCACTGTATTGATAATATGTTTAATGAGTAAGGACAGTGCACGAGGCATGAAAACCTCTCCATCTCCACCCCTTCCTACTGGAACTGCTCCATTTCTTCTGTTGGGCTCCACTCACTTCTTAGTTACATTTCAACACACTGGATGCATGAGTTTTGCTGCATGAGCCCTCCAACGAAAATAGGATTTAAGATGCTTTTCTACTGAGAAAAGTTAGCTGAGCCTTTGACTCCTTTAAGTGTTGTTGAATCAGGAAAGAAGCATGAGCTGTACAAGACAGGAATCTACTCCAGCCACATGTGCAAGGGTCAAAGAGCACAAAGAGTTTTTTCACCTCTGCAAATAACCACATAACCCAAAGGTGATGCACAGACACCAATGGGACCCAAACTTGTCCTGCAGAATACGGCAGTTTATTGACTGTGGCCAAGCTTAGTTTGCAGAGAGCAGAGAGAAAGAACACCTAGCAAAACACTGAGGCAACATATATTCTGGAAGAAAACTTACTTTTAATTTTAAAAATCACACTGCAGCTTGAAAAGAAGAGCATTTCCCTCCTCCATTTCTAGTGATACTTCCCAACAGTAAGAAAAACCAATTTTGTAAATGCTGATTGATAGCATCCAGCATATAAAATGTAATTCAATCATGATGTTACTCATCTTTATCAAATTAGCTGTGAAAAAAAATGTTAGGATTTCCAATTTATTAAGCCCAATACTCTAAATGTGCCTCAGCCATCCCTACACAGCTGAACACAGATTAACATCCATTTTTTAAATCTTCCCACATGTATATGCCAAGATTTGCAAATCTGCAGGTGTACAGAGTAAGTATTCTTAACTCTCTTTGAAAGCCAACCACTGAAATTCATTTCCTTACTGGCAAAAATCTTACAAAATAAATTCAGATAAAAAAAAAGGCATTACAAAGTAGAACAGAACTTTCAGCCTTTTCCTACACATACCTTCATCTTCCTCATATTCAATCTCATTTGCTTCATCAGCAAAGTCTGTTAAACCAAGTATTCCTTGAAGACGTTTTTGCTTTGCTTTTATCTTCTTCAGCTGTTGCTCCTTCAACAAGAATTATGTAATTTAATTTTTAGTCTGCTTTATAAATTTGTTAACCTTTTAAACAACACTTAAATCAATACATTTGCAGTATTTTAAAGCACAATCTCATATTCAAATATTTACAGTATCACACTTGAGAAAAAAAGTGCAAAAAAAGTGTCACCATAGTAGTGTAGGGCTCCAACTCAAAGGAGACACAATTTTGGGTGTGGGATTATCTTACCATATGTGTATAGTAAGATCAGGCTGTTTACACACACAAAATTCAAGTGCACACTGCATTTTTATGTACATTTCTTAAGGTCATGTTATATGTTATATATGAGTCTAGTGAAGGAAGTCCATCAAAGCAGATGCTGAGATGCAGAGAACACCAAGAGATTTGCTCATGATTGCAAGACTGGGTTCATAACTACCAAGCCACAAATAACAGCTGTAATATTTACTAAGATTTATTCATCATCTCAGAAGTTTTGGAATGTTTTGTAAAAAAGGAACTGAAATTGTAAATCAGTCCAACATCCTGATAGGTGTTTGTACATGGTTAGTTCAGGAGTAGTCATGGTTAATTTAACAGCAAAAAATAAGAAGTTAAATGACTTCAAAAGATCAATGTTACAGATTATGTTTATTATGGCTATGAAAATCATTCTTAGCTAATAATTCTTCTGCTACACCTCTTTTCTGATTGTAATATCCTCAACAGTGTATCTAGTTGTGATGCTATGATTCCTTGACGTTGCTAACTTTCCCTTGTGAAACAAAACATTCTAACCAGTAAAACAAAGACACAGGCAATGTAACCTTCACATTTGTAACTCCATGCTTTGGAAGTATTTCCTTACGTAGAAAGGCACATACTTCAGCAAAAATCAAATCCACTGCAAAATTCAGGTTATCAGGACCACTTTTATGGCTTATGATTTTCAAAAGGAGATTTTTTTCTTTCACTTCAAAGATGGTTAACAAGAAACTTGCAAGGAGGTCTGAACTTCCCCTGCAACTAACATGTGTGCAAATCTCTTCAAGCAATATCAAAACAGGCAGAATAGTCATCATTCTTTAATAGTAAGTTTGGTTTAATGCATTTCTTCCTACTATTTCCAGCTACTCTTTTCTAGTCCTTTGCCCCTGCTCTGTACTGTCCCATCACTTTCTTAACTGGCTAAATGATAAGCACTGTATTATCTGGGTTTCTGAAGTTATCGGGGTTAAAAAACTGCAAGTGAATGAGTCAGTGGCAAATGACCTAAGACTGACCTTCTGAGGGCAAAGGACAGTCAGTTTCACAGTAAGGTTTATCATTACAGAAAGTATTAGGGTGAACTTCCAGCAGACAATCAGCTGGTCAAGGTGCTACATTCCTGAGTAGTAAAGTTTCTCTTTTTTCAAATCTCTTTCCTATTCACAGCTAAGGTCTATTGCCTACATTACCCTGATGCCAGCTGGATTGCCCTACAATTCCCTAACTCTCCGCTCTGGCAGAAAAAAGCTGCAGCAGTTTCTGACAAATCAATGAGTTAAAGGGGCTCACAGAGAGAAACTATGTGTACTGACAAGATACAGACAATGAAAGAGGGTTAAGGAAAAGAACTCAGGGAAGGAATAACCATGAGACCTGAGATTTAGTTAAACTACTGAATCATGCCCTAACAAGGCTCTGTCAATTATCCAAATACTACTGTGAAGGTTTTAATAAAATTAATGCAAATGAATCTTCTGAAATGGGAGACTGGAACTTCAGTTTTATATCTTGCTCCAAAACACAGAATAAAAAAAAAAATTCAGCACTTTAAATACTTTAAATTAGTATGAAACCATTTCAAATTAAAGGAACAGCAATTCTAGATGGACTCTGAACTATATAATTAAAAATTATATAACAAAAGCCAAATCTTAAGGCAAAGTACAAACTCAGTATTGCTAACAGGAAATTACTGTAATGCAATTACCTTGTTATATTTTTGCCGCTTCACAGAATCTAGTTTTCTGTTAATATTTTTGTTGTCAGCAGCTTGAGGTGAAAGTTCCTCAATAATTTTATTTATATGTCTCAGAGATGTTGTACATGATCTGAAAAAAATAATAAGATTGCAATGAACTGGTAAATTCTAGAAAGACAAAAAGCATACTCTCGATTCTGACAATTTAAAAATTCCAGGAGATTTAACAAAAGACTTAAAAAGCTCTAAAGGTAAGGTTCTGAATAAGCACAATATATATAAAAAACACTGGAAATATCAACACTTTAAAAAGTTGTACATCATAAAATAATTTTAAACTAAATTTTGCTAATAGTAAAATTCCAGCAGAACTTAAACTGAACAACCACTGTAATAATTAATACTCAAGTTACAAGTCTGATGATGACAAGCAAGAGTGGTTGTTTTCATTACTCAAGGTAAACAAAACAACCCAAAAATCTAAATGGGAAACCCCATGTTTTGATTTTCTAAAATGGTTTTAATGGTTTGATGCCAGTATATAAGGAAACCTGTATTTTTTAGCTTTTATGCAAAAAGTAGATTACAGGACAAAAATGCAATTTTACGAGACAGACTAGTTCAAAGAATGAACAGCACGTCAACATTAAACTTCTCCTACTCATGCACTACCATTTTTCATGTTTCCATATAAAATATGAAATTCAAGTAGAACTACATGCTACAACCTAGTATGCTTCTGCAGTTGAATTCATTTGCAAGGAAGAAGGAAGTGCCCCACCATCAAAAGCAAGAAACCTAGGTTTGTTAATTCATATATCAGAATAATTTATAAGGATCGACAAATTAGAATCTCAAAGCATTATGAAAAAAGTCAAATACAACTGTTCACAAGACCTGCAAAGCAGCCATTATTCCCCCTGTATGCAAAGAAAAGCAAAAAGGAAGGCTCCTCTGTTGCCAGGGAAGAAGATTTTGGGCCACACTTACTTCCAGCTCTAATCTGAATTCTACCACTGTTATCCTTCCTAGGATATTCCACTAGCTCCCCAGCAATTACTGCCATCCTCACTTCTCCATTCTCTTTTAACATTTTTGAAACATCCCCATTCTCACTTTCCAGTTGTGCTGCTTTGCAGTACACCATCCTTCTGCACATCTCCTAATTTTGGCTCTTGCTTCCTTGGCACTCTTTTCTTCCACAAAACTTTAACTAACAGGACTTTGGAATTTAAACTGGATTTAACTCCAAACATTTTTATATTTCTCCTTTTTCACACTTAAATTTGTGTGTACATTATAGAATCATGCAGCTGCTACCGTGAACTCTGCCAACTACTCAGAAACCACTTCTTGCCTCATATTTTCTCTAGTCATGCATTCACAGTGCTACAGGATTTTAAGCAATTCCATCGTCCTTTACTCATGTGTAAGTTCTGTTACTCCCTCTGCTCAAAGTCAGCTACACCTGTTAATTTTCTCAAAAATTAACTTTCAGATTCTCACATTACATTTTATGCAGACAAGATTCTGCAAATCTGCATAAACCATTTGCAGTCCCTCATGCAAATCTTGTTTTATGACTTGGCATGAAAGGTGAAAACAGAGGGATAAGAAAAATCATAGGATGCTTCTGAAAGAAAAATGGGAAAACATAAACTAATTAACAGTGCTGTGCATCACTCTTTCAATAACCACGTGCTCTAATTGTAATGGTTATGCTGCTCCATTCTTTCTCTCAAAAACACCTTACTTATTATGTTCTTCTGCTCCACAACACTTGAAATTAGATTTCAGTGCTGCCAACTTATTTAACTTCACATCTCCAAACCCAAGCTAGAAAATTAATGAAGGACATATAATTGAGACCTATAGAACTCTTGAGCACTAAAAAAATACCGTTAATGCAATACAGTGAAACATACACAGGTAGAATAATTTACCTTGCAATAGTTCACAAAGTAACTCTACAATGAGACTAGAAACAGAAAGGGAGATGAAAATTTGAAAGATTACTGGCTCCTATTCCTCAAAGTCTTCTACTATCAATAGTATCAATGTTACTTATGCATTTGATTCCTTCAAGGTATCATTAAACACTCCTTACAAACACTTGTGATGAGGCTGTTTTGGTTGTAGGACATTCATGAGATGGAGTCATCCAAGCTACAGAAGGAGTGTAACTCGAAGGGGACAATCCCACAAAACATACAGAACTGAGGAAGTGACACTTTTTCTGACTGTAACTTTGAATAACAGAGTATAATGCCACTCTCCACTGCCCAGAAAACAGATGCATCTTGGTGAGGTACGAGACAAAGCAGAAAAAGGTGCACTCTACGCTGCTGCCTTGATGCATGACTAGATTAGTCAAATAAGAGCAATGAAGCATTATCCAATGTGAAAAATATTTTCTTCATTTCTAAAAGGTGACTCCAAAGAGCACGCGTGATCAAGCACTTTCAAAACAGCTTTTCCTCTTTAAGATTTTAAAAACATGAGACACCAAGTCTCATTAAACTGTCAGTAGCAGAAAAAAAAAGGTACGAAAAAACACAATTTACCTCAAATCCTCCAGTACTGACTCATACTCTTTTGATGCATTAGCAATTTTTGCTGCTTTAGTCGCTTCGTTAATTGCATTATCTACTTGCTGAAGAACTCCTTGCTCCAACACATCCTGGTCATAGACATCAACTCCTAAATCTTTGAGCTCAGCAGCATGTGCACTACATGAGACAGACTGAATCTGCTGCCTGTCGATCTGTAAAAGGGGATGTCCTCTTCTGGGCACCTCCAAAGGAACAGCCATGGAAGTGGAAGCCTGGCAGTCAGCGTTGGGTACTCCCATACTATTACCCACACCATTGTCACAAATGCCATTTTCCTGCTCAGTTCCCAAGTCCTCAGCATTATGCAGGTAATCATTGCTTGAAGTAGTGGCAGACTCTGGCTCTTGGATACTATCTGGCAGGGGACTCTTGTCTGTTGGCATCCTCTGCTCAAAGGCAACAAAGAAGCACATTATCATAAGAACATCCACACATACAAAGGTCCTCATGAAGACTGTGCCCCCCCAAAAAGTAAGGAAACCAATAAGCATGTTTATAATAAATTATTGTTTCAAAACACCTGGTAGTCTAGTTCTCCATCAGTGCTCCCTGCAAAGGCATCTCCACACCAACTTTCACAGACAAAAGAGTGACCAAAACCTCTCAGAGAAAACTATGTTTAACCCTCCTGGAAGACACTGATATGAAGACAAATAAGACAACGTGTAAAAATCACTCTCCTTGCCAGACAGTGAACTCAGTCTTGTGTGTAAACGGTCATGCTCCAGAAGACTGTGTCGTAACAAAAACACGCACAACTCAATATACCCAAACCCCAAAAATACAACTTTTGGAAACAGGTTAAGCCTTGCCATTGAAAGCACGAGTGAGTGTAGTAGGCTGTAAGCTCTAGTTTGACAGTTCAAAAGTGGAGCATAAAGCACCTCAGTTCTCAGGAAATCAATGCTGGACTGAGTTCCTAAGGCAAGCCTGGAGCTGGTATGGTTCAGCAACCTCTCCTAGCACGGCAGCCCATGGATCTCAGCCCCACCTCACGCTTTTCTCCCAGCCGCTGGGAACACGCCGGCACAGGGCTCGGCCCTGCATTCAGGCAACAGGTACCGCACCACGGCCCGCCCGCCCGCGGCACGCCGCGGCCTCTGCCCCGCCCGCACCAAGCGCCGCTGGGGCAGAGGCGCCGCTTCACCCACCTCTGTGTGCGAGCGAGCGCTGGGCAAACGCGGCTGGGACGGGCAGGCGCGGGGCTCCGGCTGCCGCCGGGCTGTGCCCGAGCCGCGGCCCCGCAGCGCAGCGGGAGCGGGACCGAGCCGAGCCGAGCCGAACCGGGCCGGCCGCACTGCTCCCACCGGCACGGCTCGGGCACGGCTCCGGCACCGCGCCTGCGCCTCCGCGTCACTTCCGCAGCGGCGGGGACAGCGCGGCGGCTGCGCGGGCAGGTCCCGTCTGGCCTCCGTGGGGCTGAGCTGGTGACAGGAGCAAATAGGAAATGTGTGCGACGGGTCTCACCGCTTCCTCTGCCTGCTTACCCCTTCTTCTGCTTGTTCACCGCTTCCTCTGCCTGTTTACCCCTTCTTCTGTCCGTTTGCCGCTTCTTCTGCATCCCCATTTAGCGTCGTGAAACTCCTGCCTCCAGGCCCCCTCCTTGGGGCAGCAGAACTGAGTTTACTTGCTGGCAGCCTTGGTCCAACTGTGAGAGGAAGAATGTGTAGCAGAACACACAGATACTAATAAATAATTCCAAAAAATGTTGATGGCTTTTTTTCCGGCTTTATTCTGAGCTACAGTTTCAGGTCCTTGACGTTTCTTCTTTTCCATTAACTTACTGCTGTCTTTTTCTGTCTGTGAGTCTCAGGAAAAGAGAATGGATTTTCTAATACCTTTCTAAGACCTGGACCTGAAAGGTCATCATGCAAATAAAGCAGTGCTACATTGATAAACTCTTTGTTTCCTTTACTCTGAAATCCACTATTACTGCAAATATCCCGTAGCATTTAGTGACTACAATGAGGAAACGTCTAAATCTTCACTGCCATGTTCTAAGTAGAAGGAACGATGTTCTGTAACTGCTGAAACAATTTAAAATGTGAAGTCTTGCAGCAGACTGAGAAAGGCAGCAAGCAGGGACATGTAAGGACAGAGCAGGGTCAAGCTGCTGTCAAGGCCTTTGAAGCTTGTTCCATGGTGGTCCATCCTTGGTGCATTTGCAGCACTATGCCTTTCTTTAACTTTTCAACCTTGACACAGTTTTACCCAAGCAGGGGAGATCTGTCCTTTCGCTCTGTTTTCAGCCTCACCTATTGACTGGAACAGTTACAAAGGCTGTAAAAGTACAAAATCTGTGTTATAGAACAGAATATCTTTGATGTTGTATTTTTAGTGCAGTTGTTTTCACGTAGAAAATTAATTTCTAATGAACCAAAAGTTCAGTTCTGGTTTTGGCTACATACACATATGGCTTCTGATATTCTCACATTGCATGTATGTATGCATGCATATTTATCTTTTGCTGAAGTATTTAATTGCATTTATGTTCATTTTGTTTACCTTTTTTTAAAATTTTTCTACATGTAGATAACTGCTTGCCGTGGTGCAGCTACTCTGCTAAACCATTGGCAGTGTGGTTTCATGGGCAGGACAAGTTCTGCTTGTTTGATTAGTTTTTTTTAATGTTGTAACATAGCCACAGACTTCACTCCCCCCTGTATGCAAGCATTAGTGATGACAACTATTGCTGGAGCTGGTTTTGGCAGGTTTTGATATGCAGATAGTATGTCTTTTACTTGAACTAGCTAGACTGGGAAGTTAAACTGTGTCTTCCCTTACTATCAGCCTTGTGGGGTTTCTGGGAAGGATCCTGGCAGACCATGTGAAGCAGCAGCTCAGAGCTCACCTGTTGGATCTGGAGGGATGTGAAAAAACTCAAACAGACCCCAAGGAAGCTCAAATAGAATAACAACTTGGGAAGGAAGCAATTTGTTTCTGTGGCTCTGAATTGGGTAATGAAAAATTAGGTTCTGTAAATTATGGTCAGTGAGTAGCGGGGAAGGGGCAGTGATTTAATTTTTAGTCATAATTTTTTCAGTTTCCTGCTCTGAAGTTATCCCTATAACTATGATAAACACATCCCAGGGGTGCACCCAGTATAACCAGTAACAACCTACCGTGTCTGAGTGCTGCTTCTTAGCAGGAGATGATCCTCTCAAGCCCCTTGTGCTGGACAGCCTGGTTGTGCTGTTAAGGCTGTGACCTGCTGGCAATTGGACAAATCTTCATCCTTGCTTTTCAAGTAGGCCTTTCCTCCACAGAGTTTGGGATGTATTTTGCCAAACTGGAGGCTAAGGAAGGACTTTGCGATAGAATATATTTATGGATTTTGTTCTGAGGAAATGCTGTATGTGGGCTGTGACTGGTCACAATGGAGTAGGCACACAGAAAGGCTTGGACTGACTGTCTAAGAAACAGCTAATCCAAACCAGTACATTTTTATAGTTAAGTGACTATGAGATTTGAGCATCTTTGAGCTTTCATCACACCAGTGTTTACATGCATTAAGGTGACCTGAGATGGCTGAGCCTCAGGCATGTGACTGCTACTTTTCTTTGTGGAGGAGTCCCAGTGGATGCAGTGCTTTGCTAAATATTTAAAGATGTTCCTTTGTCCCAAAGTGCTTAGGCCTAAGATTTTCATTTATTCATAGAGCTTAAGCCTAGGCAGGACCATTAGATCATTCTTTCTGACCTCCTGTGAGACACTAAAAATACTCAGTAACTTCTACATCAGGCCTGAGTCTTGGAGACGAAGTGGCACAGATGGCTTGCCAGGGTATCACATTTTGATTAAATTTACTGAACAGTAGAAAATCCACTACATGCCTTGGTAGATTTTTCCACGATTGATCCTTCTAGCTATCTTTCATGTAGCCTGAAACATTCTAGGTTAAAAAAAAAAAAAAAAACAAACAAAAAGAAAGAAGTCATGTGCTTAAAAGAGAGGCTGGTCTGTTAAACACAGAGGAAGGAAAGACTTCAATGTAATTTTAGAATAAGCCACAACTTTTTAAAATCTTGAGGTTGAATTTCAGAAGAATAAACTTTCCCTTACCTGCTTAGACTTCTGAAATGTCATGGACATCAGAGGTTTCACCTACAACTTCCCTAAGCAGTTATGTGCTTCCCTGTGCTATAGCTATTCCCAGAAATACTGCTTTTGTGGCTGAGCTGATCAGCTGGCTGCACTTGTCCTGCCTGAGGCCAACTTAGAGGCCAAAAATCCCAACATTATTTTGGAGGGGTCAGTTATTCAGGTATGGAGTGTCCTAGTACAGGCAGAGCTGTTCTGCTGAAAAACAGATGGCAGTACCAGATTTTAATGCATATCAGTTTAGCTTTTCTATTTTTCAGTCCTTTCCTGATGAAGCATCAGCTGTAGGTCTGAGCCAACACCCTAGGAGATTTCTGTGCTGGTGGTGAAAATGCTACACTGAGGCACACTGATACTTTTAAAACAAAATGCCAAAACTGTGAAGTTGTGATGAAAATAGATAATAAATGATTTAAAGACTGCATTACTTCTCAGGAGGGCACAGAATTGCCGGCAGCATTGGCAGAAATGGGAATTCCATCCACAGTAATAAAGCATCTGTATCTCTTTGTACCAACGAGTTGAGTGGCAAGTATCTCTCAGAGCCATGGCAGTGTAATAAAGCTAATATATCAACCTAAGAGAGATGCTAAGCTCTTTGAAAATAATTGTGTAGTTGGCAAGCAATAACTGCTACTCTTTATATTGCAGAGAAATAAAATTGTGGTTTTTTTCCTTCCCTCACTCTCCCTGCTGTGGTGCATTTAAGAAATTAAATGCAGAAATCTACTCCTAATGCACTACTAGGTTGGAAAACTAATGACTGCAAATGGGAGCAAATTCCAGAAGTGAAGGTTTCTCCCACTGCTTTTCTTTGGTTCGATTGCTCACCTTTTTTATTTCCAACAGATGTTGCTTGACAACAGCTCACGTGTAAGGGAGTTCTTGATAATACAAATCTTTCAGGAAAGCTCCATATTTGTGGTTATTTGGGCTGTATTTTTCTCCAAAGGAATTCAAAAGTGAGTTTCTAGGCGAAGGCCTTTTTCTGAGCTTGCAGCCAGATCATTGCTTCTCGTGTGTCTTTGCTACATATCTTTCAAAGGTGTGTGTGCACAACGTTTTTTAAGGCCCTGTATAAAAATGAGAAGTAAATCATAGAAGTTTAAAGAACTGAGTAAGCATGTAATGGGCTGTTGGCATCAGTCTTCTGCAGGCAAATAGGGAAGATAAACCTGGGTGTTTATTGACTTTTCAGACTAGCCTTTCACATATTGCATACTTCGTAGTTGTTCCCTGAAAAGCTTAGGGCAAGGCTCTGGCTCTTGCACCCCAGAGCCAGGATCTTCTACTGCTGTCTTACCCAGGGAGCCAAAGCCTGCTGCTTTTCACTGCTGTCCACTTGTCTAGGTCTCCTTGCAAAGACTGCTAGCACCTGTGATGCTCCCCAAAGCTCGCTGGCAATCCTGCTCAGCCTGTGTTTGAAGTGTTGATGGTGCCAGGAAGAGAAGCGTAATAAATATTTCAGTACTTGAAAATCTTTCACCTCCTCAAAAACTGGGCTGTCAGAGACCCGGTGGTGGCCACCTGCTGGCTTTAACACTAGAGGGAGGCATCGCCTAAAAGAAATCACAAATGCTTCTCAAATAGCAGAATCTAGAACGATTTATATGTCTTGGAAGGGAGAAAAACACTGATTTCTTTTTAAAGCCTCTGTTTTTATTGGAATACTTTATGGGAGGCCTCATTTGTTGCTGAGAACGCTCTTGGCCAGAGTGAAATCCAACCTCCTGATGAGGTAGGCAGATTCAGCCTGCGCTGCTGTGCTTTGTCTCAGCTGGGGTCTCCTGGGACAGCACTTTGCTCCAGGCCTGGAGGTAGCGCAGCCTCTATAAATAGCCCACTGCTGAATTGTTGTGTGTCCAGATTTCGAAGGGTAAAGAATTGTGCCAAAGGATAAAGAATTGTGTTGTTTTAGTTCAGACTGACACACTCAAACCGATTTTGCTGTCTGTCCTCAGCAAAAGGCACAGTACGCAGGGCAGAGGTCAGGAAGATGAAATGTCGGTGCTTCACTCTGTATTCATTTCCTAATTGCAAGCCTATAAGCAAAGTAATAGGGATTGGCTTAATGGTGGTGGCTATGTAGGAATGGTTACTGTCCCTGAAGCGTTTTTTCTCTTTACTCTATTAGCTTGTCCTGGTGCAGCATGGATCCTGTGCCATAAAAATGGGAGGTAGTGCACAGCTCCCTGATTCATGATAGATTTCTATGCCTGTAAACTGAATTTTTCTACGTTGCACAAAAAGACCACAGAGGAATAGGAATGGTTATTTGCAGGCTCCACTCAGAGTTTATACAACTCTAAGTTGCTGGCAGCAACTCAGAGTTGTATAAAGCAAATATTATACTGAGCAGAGAGCTAAGAAGGGAAGTAGGGTAAAAGAAAGGGCTCAGGAGCTCTGTGTAACCTCCCCAAATCTTTCAATGGGTCCTGTTCAGTGGAGATGCTTATTTATTCTCCTAGAATTTTATCTGCCTTGACTCAGTTGGTGAGCACAACTACACCTAACAGGCAAAGGTGGAAAAAGTGGTCTGAGGTGGTCTTTTCCAACAGGTGCGAGGGAATGAAACACTGCTGAAGGAGCAAGAGAGGCAGAGTTGAGATGTGCAGGTAGGGGCAGGAACAAATGTGAAAAGGAGATGTGTAGATGGGGACCAGGGAGGAAGCAAAAGATGTGAAAAGTGAGGGAAGGCCTGTTTTTAAATTTGGGGACCAGAATTAATTGCTGAGCAGGACACTACACTGAGATATGTGGGTGGCTGCTTTGAGTGAACTTAAATCTTTGCATTTTGAGGTGTAGCACACATGCTGAGGAGTTCAGGTGCTCTAAGATCACTGAGATGGAGGTCTTGAGAGACAGGTCTATTGTCAGAAGGTGCTCAGAAGACGCTTCAAATGGATGACAGGAATTTAAAAGAATAATAAAATGTGTAAATTACAGCCATAAAGACTTTGTTTAGAGTTACTTAAGCTGTTCCATGAATTTATCCTTTAACAAGTTCCAGGCAGTGCCTCTTGTCCATTTTGGCAACGCTTAAAGTGTCCTGAGTCTCTGCTGGAGTAGGACTTGGTACTCTGTTCTTATTGCATGGTGCTGCTCCATCTCAGCCCTAGACTGCTTCTAATAAAGGAACTTTCACAGTGTCTGTCTGCAGTTTCATTCTGTTGAATCCCTTGGATAACTCATCATCTGTTTCTCACCAAAGGCCTTGAGATATGGTTTGTTAAACAGCTAAAAGAAAATTGCACTGTGAAAGCTGCTGATGTAGTTCCTTTTGCCTTTCAGAACATAATCCAGCAGATTTGTAGTTATTATAGCAGATTCCTGTTTAGAGCAAGGAAGATTTCTCAAGGTGCTGTTTAAAACTTCCTGGTTTGTGCTGCAAATTGTTAATCAGTCCATGACAGCATAAATAAAATTAGAGGGTTTAATTAAAACTAATGAATGAGTGAATGGAGAATACACAGCATGTTTCACTTGTAGTGCAGTGGTGCTGTGAATAATTAAAATGTCACAGAGTAGGAGATGTCTTAGTAAAATTGTTAGAGCTGCAAAAATAGAGGCCCCCAGACTTTGGTAGTTTGGGAAGGTTTTGCTCTTTAAATTGTTGAAATACATTTATATAAGTTAGCGGCAAATAAAAAGACATATACAACTCTGGTTTTTATTAGGATGGAGTCAAAGCTGGAAGCTTGGTGCCAAACAAACCCTACTGCATTTTGGATAGGTTTGCATGTCTCCGAAGATCTAACTATGTTCATACTATATTAATCCTACAATCATATCACCCAGGGGATTAGTTTCCTCTTTTGACTCATCTGTGACTATTCTTGCAAAATAAACTTATTATTATAGGTTATTATATTGTTGTTACTTGTTAATGTTCCATCTATTCAAATCACAAGCACTCTTTTGATTTAAACCCAAACCTGAACCACAGGCTGAGCTGGATTTGCCTCTGGCTCAGATTTGGTTTACATGACGTGGTCAGATACCAGGCCAAGAAAATAATTTCAACTGAACTGTTTTAAATAGATCCAGGGGGCATGAGGTGAGAATTAGAAAGGTTGAATCAGAAGAAGCTGATCAGAACTGTCGTAAAGCTTGGGATTACATACTAGACCCTGAGTATAAATTCTCAGAATAGTATGAAAACATCTTTCATCTTTCTGCTGTACAGTGGCTTGCTGTTGCCTGTGGTACGATGTGCTGTACCACTCCTCTGTGACTTATGCTGAGATTGGTGCTCTCCTTCACATCTCTGGACTTTCCCCCAGATCTATTCTGCTGACGCTATGACATCTTCTGAGGCAAGGAGCCTATTGGAACATGAAATAGGACCTGGATAAATGTTCTGGCTGCTGACATTGCTGATGAAATAGTAATGCCCTGCAGCCTGCTTTCTGTGTCAGAATGACCCAAGGTGAGCACCAGTGAGGGACCTTACTCAGTGCAGGGGTTTCACTGTGTGTGTTGGGAGGTACAAAAAGTACCATGCTTCCATCAAATGCCTCTAGAGGCTGTGATCTAATGGTAGGCAGTACTAGATGCAAGTTAGACTGGGGTGAAAAGATAAAAATCATCCATGAGGTATCTATGCTGTTGTATAGTCCTAGCTCTGTATAATGAAATTTCTTATGATTGCTGAATAAATATAGAGAATTTCCATCAATTAAGCCTGGTAGGGCAAGATGATAAGAACAGTGCAAGCTTCCAAGTGGCATTATGGAGTCTTCCATGTCCAGATGGGGTATACAAAGCCTCACTACTAACAATACACACAATATATTCCCTCTCAATTCTTGGCTGCCTGTTTAGCAGAAGATCAGACCAAATTATGACAATGGTCCCCCTGAGCCTTAAATATTTATAAAGGAAGAAGTAGACTTTGCCAGGAACTTAAATGATTTCCTAGTGTTTTATGAAATATAATTTAAAAGTATAGCACGACTCTAACCTGTTCACCATTGCCTTAATGCTTTGGCATTAAGAGTCATATGGAAAAAGGAGTCTCAAAAATGTGAAGAAAAGATTTTGAAGAATATGGTGGGATTTTCACTTAAAAGTTTTCTTTTTCCATATGTGTTTTTGGTCTATTTTGGTCCAAAATTCAAATATTTTGGAAGCAGAGCATTGAGTGACTAAGAAAGAACATAATTCTCCCTGCATATGACTTTGTGTTTGAGTTGAGGGAAATTGCACTAAAGAAAATGTGGGCCTTTCAATTATGCTCTAAATCCCAGATATCTGTACATTGTCAAAACAGACTAGATTTTATTTTATGGCTCAGGCTACAGCATTAAGAGCCTTGGTTACTTGGTTTAAAAAAATAAAAATTAATAACCAACAATTTGAGTTAATTAGGTATGCTCAATTCCTCTCATAAATTATCCTGATTTATGTGAGTTCTTCAACTTTAATGGTTACATTAATAACTCACTACAAATTAACAATAATCGCAAGTGCAATTGAGAAAATATCTTCCCACCGGTTACTTTAAGATTCAGTTTCAATTAAAGTGTTTGGTACTCTTTTTCAATCAACCAGGGCTTGGATCCTGCTCTTGGTGACATCACTGTAAATCTGGGGTGAGGTTTTTATAAAGTTAATGGCATTACTCCAGATTTACATAGATCTTGCCAAAAGCAAAATAGAGTCCATCAACTAAAGCATTCCCTTATCTTCAAAGGGAATTGGTTTCATCTGTAATAAAATATCTCAGGGCAGCCTAGGCTAAGCCTTGTTATTTGGCTTCACTGAGCTGCTTTGTGTGAATGAACTTTTTTATATTTGAGTCTAAAAGGTTGAAATCCATAAGCAACCTTCCCTAGACTACACCCGAGCAGATCCAGGCTCTATAGAGCCTCTACTAAGATGCTTTTCATTATGGCAATATGAAGTTAAGGTTGCAAAAGTTTCTTGGGCTTTTCAGAAGAACACATGTAAAAACTTGTATTTCCTAAATTCCAGAGACTGACAAATATGATCAGAATGTAGCTAGAAACAGGCAGACAGGAATTGTTAGGGACCCTGTCTAGGCTGCTCTGTTTTTGCAAGGGATAGTTCTAATTAGCTATATTCTCTTGCTGGTTATATAAAAAATAATTTTTTTTCCAAATATAGATCAATCAGTTATCTTATTGGTTTATTTTCTTAGTTAGTTTTCAAGTGCTCAAAAGGCAGAACTTCACATCAAGAATCCTCAATGAATAGCCCTCTGTTTTTAACTTAGGTATGTTGAGTTTAATGCTTTCTACAATGTAGGGTATACAGTGGATGCTTTTAGAATGTAGGAGCTCTGGCTTGGATTTTTCCACATGGTTGGGCAGCAACACCTTTGTTTAAAAAGGTATTGCTATGCTGTCCTTCAGGACACAGTAGGAACTGTTACCCAATAAGTCCTGCATTAAAATAGATGTCCTTGCTCAGTCTATTCATTATGTTGGCACACTTTTCCCCCATCCCTGTATCTTGCTGCAAGGATAAGACAAAAGTAGATCAAGAATTGGTTCACAGACCCCAAGTTTTTTTTTTTTTTTTTTTTTTCTGGTGGAAACGTTGCATTCTTTCCATGTATGGGAATGTTGGCATGGGGCAGCTTTTCCCTCACGGTCAGGTAGGATGTGTGATACTCTGATACTCCTGGAAATGTCTGTCTTGCTGTGTATCAGTGTCAGGGTAGGGAGCATGGTCCTCCCAGAGCTGCTGGGTGAGGGTGGATGGCTGCACCTTGCAGTGCGCTGTCAGGCTGGAGAAAAGATGCCTGGGGGTAGGCTGCTGACACAGTACAACCTTGTCAGCATTCAGTTTGCTTTCCAGATGAGCAGGCTGAGTGAGCAGATCTAGGAACTCACAGCTCCTGCATCAGAAGGAAGCTTGTGAGAATTTTTTCAACATATACATGAACAACCATGGAACGAACAGGAGAGAATTGCTTTGATTGTGTGGGACCCACCTATAACTGTTAGGGAAACCTTGGTGTTCTCAGAATATTTTGATTAAAGATGTGCTGGTTTACAGTCCTTCTCTCTGTAAAGTTGCTGGGAAAAACATTCATTTATAACTGGAAGTATTATGACAATGTCAAACCCCAAAATTTTGACTAAATATCAAAGAACTTAATGACAGCTAAATTTATTACAGTTAAGTCACCCTAAAGAAACATCAGAAGGCCTGTAGCATGGGTTACATACAGCCATGATTACCCAAACCTGAGGGAATAACATGTGAAGAATAATCTTAGATTCTTGTTTCTGAAAGACAAAGAACAGTAAGGAAAGTAAAACACTAGGGCAGAGGTCCAGAGGAGTTCAGGTATCTCCATCCTTACTATGTAATTGGAATTGCCCTTGTTGCACCTTGTGTGTTGCTGCTTATAGTATTAATCTGATTTTAGACTGTTTATGCCAGCAGGCCATGGAGTCATGCAGCTGTGAATCAACTCCAACAACTAGAGTAGGATCAATACCTAATTCTATAAAGAAATCCTCTTAAAAAGGGCAGGAGACCAAAGCTGGGATTAATAGAGTCTTCCAGTGTACACCTCCAATTGCACATGAGAGAGTTGTCAGTATCCCTGATACAATTTGCACTGCCTCAAAAACACAAACCTCAGCAAGTACAGAAAGTGAAAGCACTTTTGGAATGATCTGTGCTAGAGTGATTCCCTCCACAATAGGCCTAAGCTAACCCAAACTGATGCTTTTTATACAAATGATTATAAATAGAAGCCAAAATTTTGTCAGACCAATAGTGCAAACTTAACATATTGGCCCCTTGGTGTCATTTGAAGAAAATTAATGCAGGGGGCCAAAGAGACAGAGTCTGCAATATGCAATGCTCCAGAGACATAGCTGAGATTTTGTTCCTAGTGTAGCAGAAATAAATGCTCTTGGCAGGTCATAGGGGAGGAATAAGACGTGCATAAGTAAGATTAATCAGTAAAGCCAGCATCTATCTCATGAGTCAGATCTGACATCAAAAAGGCCAGGGTTGTTGCATGTAAATTTTTGCTACTACGGGAAAGGAAAATAACAAAGAATCTCTTGTGCAAATTGTGCTGTGGATTTGGATAACTGAGAAGCGCTAGAGAGAATGGGGACAGGGGAAGGAGTGGGGGCTTCTCTTTCCTCTTTCAATAGAAAACTAAGTGTGAAGTCATGGCCAAGTAAAATCAGTGACAGTGCTGCTGTGGCTTTTACAAGGTCAGGTCCTGCACATGGTTTGTATGTACTGGGTTACAGTGGAAGGGCAGAATTTCTCAGCCTTTTCTTAGGTAAACTCTCAGAAGGAATGACAACAAGCGAAAGAGCCTCTCTCTGCTGAAAATGTTAAATCTGTTAAATCAGAGGCAAGAGAGTTTTTCCTCAGTGAAGGTCAAATAGGCTTTTGTGAGCCACTATTGTGTGACTGAATAATGAGGGGCTGGGGAGAAAGAAGCAGAGTGTGCCTGAGTGTGCAGTTGTGGCCCCCAGGCTGCAGGTTCCCAGCTCACCTCCCCTTCCCCTAGTATGTGCAGAAGTGACCTGATGCAGAAGTGCCTCCTTTTGTGTGCTCTGTGAGCAGTTTGTGCTGCTTTGCCTCCCCTTGCAGCAAACCACTCTGCTAGCTGTCTGCCCATTCTGTAAGGACAGGGAGGTGTGAGGGACAGAAAATGGGTTTCTGAAGCATTGTTCTCTGTTGCACTGCTAAGATTATCTGGCACAGTCAAACTTTGTGATGGACTAGACATGTTTGTGCTCTGCATCAAGGATAACTCTTAACCAGGTCCAGCAGAAAGCACATCATCAGAACCAAAAGGCGTTCTTTCAGCACATGAGACAGAGATGCCTAATCTTGCTTTTTTAAAATATTATGTTGAATGGGACAGATACAAGGTCTTCATCTGTTTACTGGTTTTTTTTTTCCCATTGGTTCCTTCCCCTTCAATTTACTGAGTCTTACTTTTAGAGCTTGTGGAAATTGTCAGGCACAAGCCACCCTCATTGCTAATAAGAAAGGGGGCAATGCTTTCAGCACAGAAGACATGACTGTCAGTCAATGGAAGGACTGCACTTCCTCCTGGAGAATCACATTTCAAGCTTCTGCCTGGATCATGCAGCTCAGTGGTTCTCCCACATGGGCCCAAGCCTTCAAGGCACAATCTGGCTCTATTGGTTTTGTGGCAGTGGTAGAGACAGATTCCCCCAGGATTGAAATGAGAGACCTCCTGTGCTGAAAACACTTGGCTCTGTCCAGATTGAGCTAAAGTGGGCTCTGCCATTAAGGTTTGTAATAGCTGATATCCTTGGGGAAAAGATTGCAGCCTTCAGGACATGGATGAACAAAGGCTGGCCAAGCAGCTGAAGTAGCAACATGGGCATTAAGTGTTGAGAATGCTGGGCACCAGGGCAGCAGGGTGGGTGGATAGGGGTACCCATTTCATTTATGTGATATGTAAAGCACTTTGGAAGAATATTTGTTGCTGCAGTACCAAAAACAAGCTGTTAAGATGGACTTTTGTCTTGGTCTCTGTGATTATAATGCTGTTCTGTTCCTCTCTGGCAGAGGGAAGTCTTAACACTTCAGGACATTTTCCCTTTTTGTTCAAATACATTTTTCACTTGCCAGTTTCCCCAGAACAGGAAAACAAAGTGGTACCCTAATACAGTTTAGAGATCAACGATTGCACAGGCAAAATAGGATTCAATGGAATAAAATCAGAAGGGGAAAGCATACCCTGCTTGCACCACAAACTCATCATGTGAAGCATTTCAAAAGGGTTTTGGATACTGATGCAAGTAAGGAAGAAACCATCACCCACATGGTCCTACAAGATGGGGTAGAGCTGGAAGGTGCAGCAGGGCTGGCAGATGAGGCAGTGGTAGTGCCAGCAGGCTGAGCAGCCCTGGCACTGAGGGGTGCCAGCTGGCTGGCCTGAGCCCGGGGGCCTGCTCATGTTTTGGCTGTGGCAGAGTGCCAGGCTTGCTGCCTGCATGTGCATTTACAAGGAACCAGTGCCCTGTTTACTTGGACACAAGGGGATGCTTTGTGAGCACTGCACCCAAACTGGCTTGCAGATAGAGATCTTTATAAAAGCAGCAAGCCTTAAGGCTAGCTCTTGTGTGTGTGGGAGCTGTTGGTGTAGGAATGTGCTAGCTGTCTGCTGCTCACTCATTTATATTAAGTATTTTAAATAGAAAATGCAGACTAGAGGAACTGGCTGCCAAATGCATTGCTAGATAAAAGATGTAAAGATGGAGTTAAAGGTGAGGCTGTGTATCAGTCATTTAAAGGTTAAAATCACGCTGTAATTGGCTATGCAGTTCCAAGAACTTCTGAATACACATTATATTGGCAAGACAACCTGTCATGTTAAGAACATGCAGTTAAAGCTTTTTTGTCTTCTAGTAATGAGGATGAAAACATGATAAATATGGTAGGTCTGGACTGAAAAATCACCATCGCCCAGCTCTGCCCTGCCAAGTTGTGAGAAGAAAGTCCCACTCATATGGTTAACACATGGATTTGTGCAGTGAAGGGACCTGTTAGATACCCTGAAGTTCATTTCTTAGTCTTTGTAGAGCCACTCTGTGCTGCATGGAGGGAACAAATGGATGAGTGTGAGTGCTGATAAACTTTCCTGCTCCTGGAGTCCCTGCGTAGTGCAAGTGCCTTGGGACGGAGTACTTGCCCTGGGTTAGAAAGTTCGGTGACTTTTGCCTCCGTGTTTTCTGGTCTAGCTTTGTGCTGTCTCATAGCAGACACATCCTCTGCTCTGCAGCTGTCATAACACTTGCAAACCACCCACTCTTCACAGGAGCAATTACATGTAACCCAACCCCTTGCTGTGTGTGCAAGCTGATCTCTCCCACTGCCCTAACTCCAGAATCCCTTTGTTTTGCAGCTCTGTCACCTCTCTAGCAATCACAGCGGACCAGCTTCATTATTTTCCAATTTGTGCTCCGAGCTCTGAGACCTCAGACCTGCTGGCCTTCTCCCAGTGGAATTCCACTTAGGCAGCTCAGATGGGGTGCTTTTTGCTGGACATTCCCTTGCCTGCCTCTTTTGGAGTAACTTACAGGCGGATTTATCTTTCTTCTAATTGTGTCAAATTATTTGCAGCCATAACTTTTGCTTCTGATTTGTCTCCTCTCTACCCTATAGCAGAAATTTGCCATAGAGTTTACCTCATTTGTGGTGATTTATTTTAACATTTATTGCAATTTACCATGGCTTGCCTTTCCATTCCTGCACTGCTACATCCCCTGCTGTGTTCTGTGCCAGTTTGAATGGGGATCATAGGAAGAGCCCTGTCAAAAGAGGACCTCTCTCTCCTATGATATCCAGTTTTGTATTGTTTCCTATTCTTTTAAATTAGGACATTTTCTAGGGTGGGCAGGCCTTTGGACTGAAGCTGTTGCCACTGTCAGATTTACTTTCTCATCCAGTGCTTGATTTTGAGCTGAGATGTTCTGATTGGTTGGTTTCTGGTTGCTCTGAAGTTTGACATTTGTACCCACTCCAAAATTACCACCCCTCCTGAAAAAAAAAAACAACCCAAAACAACGTAAAAAAACTCCAAACACAACTATTAACAGATTTCTTTCTAGAAAATATATATACTAAATATTTATGTTTGACCAAAACAGCCTTTCTGTTTCTCTGGAAAATTCCACTTTAGCTTAAACCAAAACATAGTCTGTACTGGTTATTTAATTCCTTGATATCACTGATAGTTAATTAACAATTATGGCTGATAAGTTATAAGTTTCAACTTTGTACAGCTTCTGCAAAATGTCTTTGGAAAACTACTGGAGCTGGAAATGCTCCAGAGACCACATGTGATAGAAGTGGTTCTCCTGTGACTCACAGGAGGAGCTGCTCGGGCAGTGCAGAGCCTTTCTCATGTCCAGTCAGGACCTGAATCACTGGCTTTGCTCTGGGACACTGATCTTGGTTACCTGCAGCAGTGTCTTTGCTGTGGGGCTGTGTGCCTCTCTGATGTTTGTACCACAGCCAGGTCCCCCTGACTTTGCTGGAGGTGAACACTGAGCGAGACCTTTGACCTATTTGAGTTCTAATGAGCTTCTCCAGAAGAGCGCCAGTGCCGCGGAATTTGGTGGTGGCCTGGATCAGCCTCCCTGGGCAAAAGGACAGCATTAATTTAATTTTTATGTGTTCATGGTGTTTCTAATAAACACAACTGGTAATTAGACAAAAGGTAGTGAAAGGGCACTTAAGATTTCTTTCCTGTTTGTGTGGCCAAAAATGTTAGCCAGCTCTAATGAAAGTGTTCCCCAGGGAGATGTGTTTTGCATTAAAAGTAGGATTCAAAGGCCAGTCCTTGAAATCTAAACTTGGGCATCTAAACAGAGATAGCCTGAAGATAAGACCAGCTTGGAGTAGGAGTCCTCAGAAACATAATTCTGCAGTCAAAAATACTTTCTGGATAAACCAGTCATCTCTGGGGCTGTTGACAGAGTGCCACAGAAATAAAGCACAGGTGTAAGCTAACCCTCTCCTGTCCCTTCTGTGCAGTGCCACCCAGGACAATGATGTGTGCATGGGGAGAAAGAGGCAGAGAGGCTGATGAATTTACTCTGTGCCATGCACAAACCACCAGGTGCCAGTTCAACTCTTGTTTCACCAGTGTGGATGCTGCTCATTTGTGGGATGGACCTTTGGGTGAGGGGTCAGTGGCTGTCTAAAGCCACAATCAGAAAACACTGCTAGCTTAGCTGTGCCGTGAAATCACCAGTGGGGAGGAAAAGGGCATTGAAATAAAGAACTGGACTGTTGTACTGTCCTCCCCCTCAGCAGTTGGCCCAAAAGACATTTTGGGCACGTGGAAGAGCTGTCGTGTGCGATGGTTGGAGTGTCCCTGTCCCTGCAGGGCTGTGTGCGCCGGGCACATCCTGCGGTGCAGAGCCGGGAGCTGCCTTCGGTTTGATTCTACAAAGGGAAAGGTTGGCAATCCAGCCATTCTTCTGGCCAATAGATGGTGCTCTCCAGCTGATTTTCTGTCTTGAGTTGGAGTTTGGCAACACTTTCAGGCAAGTCCTTTCTTATTGTTAACTCCAGTAAATCTTTTCTGGGCTGGGTTGAACTTCCCAATTATGAAACTCAGAGCAAGCTTTTGGAAACTCTTCAGAACAGGCCTGATTGACTAGGCAGATTTTTTTCCATTTGCAATTAAGGTTTTATATAAACTTAAACAATGGTGAAACAACAAAACGCATCGTGCTGCATGTACAGTGTGCTGCTGGCAGCCTGACAGCTTATGACTCCTAAATTATACAGTGATGACCCAGTGCCAAATAGGAACGGAGCATGTTCATAAACATGCTATCAACTAGGAACACAACATGCTTTGAAACTCCCTGAAGCCTTGAATAATCACATTGTGACAAAGTAATGCAACCAGGTGATGGGTAGATCAGAGCAGGAGAGCTCCCTCCTGGCATTTGGGACCCTTGTATTGGAGACAGAGTTTCAGAGCTGATTTAAGCTACCTGGCAGTTGTGCTGTGGGTCAACAGGATGCTGTTGTGCACCCCTCTGTTGCTGAGTGGGTGCTTGCAGTTGTTATGCAACTGATTCTCAGTTTTACTGTATTTTTTTTAAGTTTTCTTTGACAGTATTTTTTGTAAAGTTTGTTTAACACACTTTCGTTGAGAACTGTGTGTCTCTTTCTCTTGATCCTGGTTGTGTCATCCCCTCTCGTTACTTCTGCCAACTCTATTGGTCCATCTGTGACCTGATTCAGTACACTAATGTTGGTGAAATTATCAGGGGAGAGTGTCAGCAGGATCCTTTCACTCTTTCAGCAACAATGAGACCAGGAATCAGTTTAGTTTGCTGAGGGAACTGCTGTCAGAACCT
Source organism: Onychostruthus taczanowskii (assembly GCF_017590055.1). Classification (NCBI taxonomy): domain Eukaryota; kingdom Metazoa; phylum Chordata; class Aves; order Passeriformes; family Passeridae; genus Onychostruthus; species Onychostruthus taczanowskii. The sequence goes on from NW_024502568.1 coordinate 2,256,668, forward strand.
TCAGGAATGATGTTCACACTGAGGTTGACAGCAGAATTCCACGTGACATGGAGGCCATAGGAGCAGTCCCTGGATTTCATTTTTGTGCATGGTTGTGTGACACAGCCCAGGTGTAGGTTTTGTGCCTCCTTGGTGTTAAGCATACCAATATGTGCTTCAAAACAGCTATCTGTTGTCTGTGTAAGTCACCCTTAGGAAAGGACTATTTTAAAGGACTCACAGCTGCTTACGGGAGGGCAGTATATCACAAGGGAGTGATGCATTGCTTCAAAGACAATGCTCTGTAAATGCTACATCTGAGATTAACTTCCCAGCTGTCTCTTGATTTACTTATAATCAAGGGCATGTGAACAGCAACTTCCTTTGCTCTTCCTTGTCAGAAGGACCCATTTAATGCAAACCTAGGAAGTATGACGGGACATTTTTTTATGCATTGCTGGTGCTTTATGTGGACAGCACTCACTTGAGTCATTCTGTTGGAGGTGTGGAGCATATCCTCCTGTGGTAGCTCAAGAGAATGTATCCAATGTGTTCAATCTGGCAGGAGTTTCGTATTAACTCCCCTTCGCCCAAAAGTGTTATCACAACCATCTAATGTGATTTTATGGATATAAAATCTTCCCCTGATTACTGAACTGAAGGGAACATGACAGCAATTTGTTCCGGTTAATAACCAGGAGGCTTAACTTGAAATAAGTTGGAATGAAGGCAAGATTAAACCAGATGGAGAGAGAACAGAGTTGCAAATTATTGAAGAAGTGCTTGAGGTTTCTTGTGCTGATTTTTCTTAAAAGCTAATGTGTGTTGAGAGTGCTCTTCAAATCCATGGTGCTTTCTTCTTCCACTGGGAAAGCACAGTTATGCACTGCTGAGAACAGGGAAAAGCCTTGCTTTGAACAGCATGTGTGGGAGCACACGGAGATGGTTGGATTGAACCATTATATTTCTGGAATGAGCTTTTCAGTGACTGTTATAGACCAGATAAACACACACTGCTGCTTTCTGCCCCCCTCCTCAACTCAAGAGTCAATAAGGAATAGTCAATAAGGACTAGACAATCTTGGGTTTTGTGAGACTGTTTCTTGTAGCCTGTGTTAAATTATGAACTAAGGTGAAGTATGTATATTTATACCTTAGTTTCCATATGTTTGCAAAAGTGGTAGATGACAAGGAAGTCCAATCGTTATCTTGATTTTCTTTTACTCCAGGATGTTGTCTACTTGTTTTCAGGGCCAGAATGTTTGCATCCACCTGATTACTTGGTGGTGTCCTAAAAGTAATTTGAAGGATTCAAGAATATGAGTTTATTGAGGTGAAGAGGAAGAATTTTTTACACTGTCAAGTCTTGCTTGTGTTACGGTTTCCATGTTAGGGATCATCAGTAACATATCCTGCAAGAATCTAAAGCACAGATCCTTGCTAATGGCAAAGCCTGCTCTTGGTGCAATTGCACATGAGAGTTTCCATGAACTGCAGCTGTGCATTGGCCTGAGGCACGAGGCTGGTCACTACCTAGGATCAAGAGACTCTGAGGAGGCTCAGATCATCTGTTCAGAGGCAGATGTTAACAGCAGTGTGTAGGTCCAGAAGCCAGAGGATGTTGACAGCTGACTTGGGGTTGCATCTAACAGCAGAATTTTTCTAAAGAATTGGATCGATGCCAGAAAGGGAACCCCAGCTCTGGTTGTCCTAGCAGCATGAGACCAGTGCTTAGCTCTGTGTATATTTGCTGTTACCTCACAAGTTCACTGGTGCTGCTGTTCTGTGTCAGAAAGTTTAATGCATCCCAGAGCACCCCATCAGTGTCTGGGTACTGGAGGCTGTGTGTCCACTTTGCAATGTTTATTTCTGTGAAGCTGAGTGGGTGGTAGCCATAAGAAAGAGGCTTCCCTGAAATCAGGGTGGTTTTATGTTTTTCTGACATGCTTCTTTCTCATGTCTAATTCAACAGTCTAAAAGCTCCTCTCACTGGAATATGGTTTGAGAGGCATGGGGGCACATCCATCTTCTCATTAACCTCATTCTTGACAGAAATTCACATGATGGCTGACACAAACTGGCTGAGAAGGCTACAGAATTCTGCGTTCCAGAAAGCTGTGTATAAGCAATAGCAGCTGATAATTTAAATCCAGCAATTTTATTTTCTGCCACTGCATCTCCATCAGGGGTAATGTAGCTGCTTGTTTTGCCAGCCCAACCACAATTTGTCCTGGTGGAATCTAGCCAGCATGGAGCATTCCTGGTCTCCATGGATTCTGCTAGCTCAGATCCTGTCTCAATTCACAAGGTTTTATTGCTATCAACAGATTTAGACATTTTTTTTAATCATCAATTTTTTTTTTTTTTGCTTGAAAGGTGGGAATGGCAAGGATTACTTGGCTGCTATGGATCTTCCTTTGCCAATTATTTGGATGAATTATAGATATTAGTAGGCCTGCAAAACCAGTTTCTTTCTTCCAGCTCATTTAACCATTTTTCATCACATTACTCTCCAGTTCACGTCATATATATAATAATATGACCATTCCCATTTGTCAAGAGCTAAACTTTTACTGAAATGCAAACCAACCATGGCTTATTCACCATTAGCAGTACAGGCTATTGTATTTATTTAATAGGAGGAACATAAATCTAGGTGGAAGAGCTTTATGAATGCTGTGGGAAAAGAACTTTTACAGTAAGGCCCCCTCCTACTGTACATTTGAAGTGGTAGCTCAAGAAATAAGTATCAAACAAAAGGAATTAACTGTCCCTCAGATCATTAGAAGTCCTGGCTGCTCCAGGCAAGGCCATGAGCAGAAGTGTGATCCTTTCACTCATGTAGTGGCTGTGCTGCTCCCTGTGCAGCACGGTGTGGAGGCAAAGACAGGGAGGTGGAAAGTGAAAGAGACATGGCATTTATCTTTGGGCATTTTGTATGGTCGGGGAGACATTTTCTGTAGTGTGAGTGTAATGGCTATTGAATGATGCATGCTGTGAAAGTGGTTTTCAGAAAGCTTCATGGATTACAGATTCTGCAGTGGTCCTGAAGACTTGTTTCCTGAAATTACATTTTCCGCACTTTGTCCATCCACTCTCTGGGAAAGAAACCAAAAGATTTTTAATATTGCTAAGAAGCTGTCCATGCACATAGGAAATTAAATTTGTTAGTGGGATTTGCCTGTTGTGATAAGAATATCCTCATTTGAAGAGGTGTGGTAATTCTGTGGCTCATTTGATGAAATTGTTATTCTCTTTTCCTTTGGTGTGCCTCACCTGGGGCACTGTGAGCATTGAAACTACCGAGCACATTCACTTGGTAGCCTTTGCTGCAGTTGTACTTCAAAGTTGTTTGGAAATAATTTTGCATGAGAGTTTGTATTTTAGGTAGAGTTGAGAGGAGAAATAAAATGTGAATGACCTGCAATTGAGAGCAGACTGGGATGAGAGCTGTGTCCAGGGAAATGTCTCTGATATTGACTTCTGTGACACAAGCAGAGACTCTCAGGTGTCCTGAACTGTTGAGGGAGTCTGTGCTGTCCTTTGGTACAGTGACTCAGATTAGTGCTGGACACAGAAACCACCAGGGAAGTATAAAGAAATAGTCAGTCATGCATCCTAGCTATGCTTCAGAGAGGGCATTTAGATAGGGAAGGATAAAGAAAGGTGGAGCTCAGAGTGCCTCTAGTTCAAGACAATTAAGAGACAGCTGGGAGGTTAGTGTGGTCTGTTGGGGAAAAGGGGAGTGTGAGGAACCGAGTAGATGCAGGGAATATTTTGAAGTGTAATGCTTCTTCTTGATTCCCTCCATGCTTCCCTCCTCTTCCCCAGGGTCATTTCTACTGTCATTTTTTTTTTCCAACAGAAAATCTAAAGTTCAAGAAAACTAAGTTTTCCAACAGTAGGATACTGATTAGGTGCCACAGTGGCCCAGCTGCCTCTGCGACTTGACCCAAAACCCAGAGTCAGAGTTTACAGTATCACTGTAAATTTTTTGGCTCAAGCTCACCTTTTCTCTTCCTTTTCTAAAAGGGGAACAGGTCGTTGTTAAGGAGGCAGCAACTAAGTCACCAGCCTAGTCTTCTTTCATTCAGTCCAGCATCCATGGAAAGCATTGCCTGACGTAGCTCCATGGTGGCTGAAAAAATACAGAGGCTTTTTAAAATACAGAATGTGATGTCTCATATGTTTCAAGCTTCAGTTTTTCTGGTACAACAGAAATACTCTGTGGGGACAAGTAAGCTGTGTAATTTTTAAGTAAGATTAATCAATGTCCTTTGCTCCTACTCACTGAGCCATTCTTCACCTTCAGAAACACCAGGCGGTCGCAGTCTGCTCCTCGAATCATCCTGTGGCTGGTTCATGACAAGTCTCCAGACCTGCAGTACATCACTAGCTCTGGCAGCGTGTGGGTAAACATCCTCTGAGAAACTAAAGCATGGGGCTGAAGGAAATGCCCCGAGTTTTTGTTACTGGGGGAACCAGAGAGCTGTTTAATCTTCCATTTCCTACATGGAGAAGTGGTCAGCTGTGACCCAATGTCACTGTCATCTGGAAGATTTGAAACTGTTTGCTAAGTCTGGTGTCTGAACTGGAAATTAAAGGGATACTATGCAAACTGGATCTTTAGCTTTAGCAAGAGCAGAATTAGGACAGCTGAACTGGAGATCCTAGATCAGAGGATGCCAGATGGGAATGTAGCTCTTCTCTGCAGCTGCCTTCATGGTATCTACAGCCTGACCTCTGGGAGAGGACCTACCTTGGCTAATCATGTACAAGGTGTCTGTGAATTCAAAAGAGCATCAGAAAGGCCAGGCAGGCCTGGCTGAAGTGTTCCCAGTGTTGGTGGTAGGGTGGCTTCTGTCTCAACCACTTGGAGAGGTGTCCTGCATGATTTAAGTTCACAATGCAATGTTCAGAAAAAATACAGAGTTTTGAGTGAGAGAGCTAGACATGCTTTAGACCTCGGTTTATGAGACCAGTAGTTGTTTCGGTTGCCACATGTTTGCACCTGCCTGGCATGGAGCAACCACTAAAGACTTGCTAGAGGTTGCAGAGGTCAGAAGCTGCTGGGAAGGCTCTGAGCTGCCCTGGGTGGTGCTGTGAGAGCCAGGCATGCATGTGCTCACGCACACATGCTGGCCAGCATGCAGCAGAGGTTCCCAAAGGGCTGAGCAAAAAATAACTTGAAAAAGGAAACGGTGTTGTTGAGAATTTTTTCAGAATGCAAAATAAACTCTGATCCAAGAGAAGGTATTGCTTTGGAAGGAAGCCAGAAAGCAAACACGGCCATGACCTGCAATGACCACAGCTCCTCTCTTCTCATCCTGCTTGCCTTCTGGCCTTCTCAGGGAGTGCAGTGCTGATTAAAGAGAAGGCCAGCCCATTCTCTTCTTATCTATCCTTACAGTGAGAAGATCAGATGGTCAGGATACTGGGGCTGAGCAGTGTCTTGGCTTGGTGAATAAAAAGCCTGGCAAAAAAAATCTCACCCTGCACTTACAAGCTTCCTCTTGTAGGGAGGGAGAAGGAATGCTGTAGAAAAATGTGCTCACTGAACAAGAGCGAAATATGTAAGATCTGCCACTTCTCCAAATACAAATTCACTGTACTCATTCAAGAATATGCTTATTTTAGTAATAAAGAGCCATTTTTATTAAATTATGTCAAAGAAGTTATCTTTAAGATTTGCAGAAAAGAGGAAGTGTTACAGGATTCATTCAGGATTTTTTCCTAGGAGTAAACCAGTCTGTAAATATTATATAAACAGCTTCAATCTGCTCATGCTGCTGGACTCAAAACAATGATGTGTCCTTGTAAACAGACTGATGTACACCATTCATTGTGGTCAAGGGGATTCTCCCTCATGATTGAACAAGGCTTAGACAATATCTTAGTTCTTTTAATTAAGAATTCAGGGAAAAAAGGGCAAGATAAGAAACTCCTCATTGGAAGCAATTAACTTGGTGGAAAATGACAACACTGTAGTAGCACGTCTCAGCCCCTTGAATTGCCTGAAGAGGCTCATCTGAAGTCATAAACAGTGTTCTTTCTGAAGCAGCAGTATTCCAGGTGCATGTTCTGTCTGTCTCAGCCACTCCTCTACTGCTCTTCTGAAGGGTGCTCTTCACTGGAGAACATCCAACTTCCACAAAAGTTAATATTCCTTGGCCTTCAGTGTGCCCAGTAGTGGGTGCTACATTTTCCAAGACTTTTAGAGTTGTCTCTCCAGTGCTTCATCACTGGAAGAAGTGGGAGGTGACTTTTCAGAAAGCCTGGACTTAGGCTTGCATATTTCAGCTTTGACTGGCCTTTGCACCTCCAGAGAGATCTCAGGAGCAGGACAGGGCTGTACCTAGTGATCAGAGAGGGACTTGCAGTTAGGAAGGGTGGTAGAAGTGCTTCTAGTGAGTATATGAAACTGTTGTTTTGGTAAGATACCTTTAAAAAAATAACCTCAACATGAGCAGTTTTGTTTTGATGATGGCACAGGTGGGTCAGGCAGAGTGTTGTTATCTGTGTTCTGGGAGTTAATGGAGTTAATGACTTCAGAGCCCTGACAAACAGCACACACCCAATTTTATTGGAACTAATTAGCCACCAATGCAGCAGTGTGTTCAAAATTATGTATTCCTCTCACTCAAAGAGCTGCCCTTGTTTCACATCTGTGTCTGATTATGCCTCTTGAACTCTAAGGCAGCTGTCTTACAGGTTCATTTTCTATAGGAACTCAGGAAATTACTCAGGAAAGCCACTGACACTACCTACCACTTACTGCCAGATCCCTTTCACTCCTCATGCGAAGAAGCCTGTTACTGGGAACTGCTGGCACACAGCGTGGTCCATGGCAGCCTAGCAATTAGAGCGGAATTTGTAAAGAGTGATTGCAAGAGCATCTAAATGTTACCAATTGGTGTGTATTCTTTTGGCTTATGGAGGAGTCCCCAAAGACTCTGGCCCTTCCCTCCCACTGACAAATAACAAGGGATTCTACAAATCACATTGAGATCACTATGGGATTGATTAGGTGTAAGGGAGATAATATATGAAGGAGGATGTAAAGTGATACTTGCTTGCAGATCATTAGTGTAGTGAGGGACTGTAATATTGACTCAAAATGTTGGCATTGGTTTTTCTGCATGAAGCAGCCTTTGAAATACTGCAAAAATGACTGCTTCTCTTTTTATTCCATTTCAATATAGGAAAAGATAAGTGACTTGGAACAACTGAAACCTGAAACTCATTCATTGTCTGGTTATTTTCCTGATAGAACTGAATTGAAGGACAAAAAGTGATTTCTTAAGTGCTTTGCAAGAAATATACAGTAATTTCTTCCAAAGGGCATGTAGCCCACCAGAGTTGACTTGAATGAGACTTTAGGGCTTCTGATGGTGTTGGTTAACTCATCCCTTTAATTCTCAATATAATGCCTTGGGCTATGATTTCATCTGATTTCAATGCTAAGCAAGAGTCAATCATGCCAAAACTTGTATAGGAAGCAGACAAGAGCAGGTGTTTCTTGAAATGGTGTTGGTTTATTGAGATATTTTATTCATTAAATCAAAGTCCCAGCAAAGTTCTACAGTCACTGTGCTACTGAAGTTGCTTGGTGGTGGTTTAAACACCAAAGGCTTGTTTTTCTGGTAAAAGAAAGCAATTTTTTTAAAGCATAGTATTGTTTGTTTATACACCCTTGCCAAATAAGCTTTGGTAACTTTTCTTACGTTAGTTTTCTTCTTGATTTTGGCATGCTGTAGCTGTGACAATGCTCTGTGATTCAGAAGAGGAACAACACTCTGGCAGTGTAACCCTTCAGGCTGAGAAGATGTCTGGAGACATGTCATTTCTCACTGCAATGTGTGATGTTTAGCTGCAGAGATTCATACATGGGTCAGAACAGGATCTGCTTTTCTGGCTCCTTCTACCTCTTTGACTTTCATTCCCTTTTGGCACACTGCAGTGCATATCTCTGTGTTAAAATTGCTCAGTCTCGGGCTGGAAAAAGGTGAGTTAGGGCTGTACCCTCAGGGGCAGCAGAGGAAAGCTGATGTTTGCATGGCTGGCTTTGCTGATTGTCCTTAGCATGACCAGAACTGGGGAGAGACATCAAGGGATGGGACAATGACACACACACCTCTGCAGAGGAGGAGGTGAAGGTTTCAGGCTATGAAAGTCAGGCAAGAAAAGAAAGAGGTGTGTCCTTGGAAGTGTCTGATGACTTGCCTGATCAGAGGCTGTGTAGACCAGAGGAAGGCAAGTCCAAGTGCCCAAAGAAGAGGTCCAGAAGAAAACAGTGTTGTTAGTTGACCTGTGTATAACAGATGCTGAAAGTAATAATGGCTCTACTGTTTGGGTGGAAAGTGTGTGTTTAAATCCTTCTCTTCCTGAGTGCTACAGGGGCTCTACCAGGAATAGCTCCTGCTGCCCTACCTGTATGGAGCCCTGCGTACCACACCTTGGCTGTGTGTGTGGTTATGGCCACTTTCTACAGAGACAGGGGACTCCTGCCTCCATGTCTGATGTGCTGAGCCCTACTGGGGTCAAGTAAAGGGAGAAACATAGCAAAGAAGATTTTGTGGATCCAGTAACAGTTATCTGGCTTTTAAAGCTTTCCAAGATTTCCTGGAAGCTAGAGAGCTGTAATCAACCAAGTCTGAGCACTGGACAAATGCACTGCAGTGTTTGGGTTGGTTTCTTTTTTCTCCCTCTCTTTTAATTTAAAAATTATTTGTTGGAGGAACAGACTAAATTAAATCAAATTGCCAAAAGACCACAGGGGAACTCTACGAGGTCTTTCTTAAACTGAGTACATAAACTTTAGCTCCCATTGGTTGGGCAGCTTTGGAATCTTTAATCTTTGTTGCTGTTTATTTTCCATAGCTGTCACTCTCTGTAATTCTAATTACTGGTTTTGTTAGTGGAGTCATGAAGTGTCCTGCTGGCTCAGAGGCTGATGCATGGGAACCTTAAATTGACTGACTGAGTCGTGACAAGTGCATATCACTCCAGTCTCCACAAACTCCTCTGCAGGAATTGAATCAGCCTTAACAATTATTTGGCCAGCTGAAAAGGAGACAGTACCAAAATTAATAAAATGTGTTTCTGTAAAGCAATTTCCTTTGCCTTTCCCTGTCCTACTTCCCTACTTTACTTCACCTTTTGTCCCCTCAGAAGTTAATTTTAAAATTAAAGAATGCATGCTACATGATACAACTTTGGGTTTTTAAGTGAGCCTAGAGCCAAAATCAGAGAGGCATTGGGAATTCAGTTTGACCTCAGCACTTGCAAAGCATGGAGCAAGCACACAGACACTGTACAGTCACCCAGGTGAGCTGAAAGGTAGAGTGACAGAGTGACAATGCAGATGGACAAAGGCTGCTGGGTGTACTTGGATCTACCAGCTCAGTAATATGTGATGTGCCCTCCTCTGCAGGCTTACCTAAGAGTCTTTTGCATTTCCTTGCAGACTTGCTAGGGGAGGTTGAAGACGAAGTGTGGTGCAAGGGGAGTGGGAGTTACAAGGCATCTTCTTGGGCTGACAGCCTTTGTTGCTGACCAAATACCCAGTGGAGAGGATGAAGACAGGATAGTGTTGACTCCACGTGTGAGGGTTCAGCAAAACTGCATTGGATGATGGTGACAAAGGGTAAGGGGGTTTGCACTCTGAGGATCACTGGATCACAGCTTCACCTTGACATTGGTCCCAGCACTCAGTGTGGACATGCTGTTGACTTGGGAGCCCAGCCTGTGCTGTCAGCTGTGGCAGGGGTTGGTACATGCCTGCATGTTCACTTTTGCAAATGCTAACAAATCCCATAGACTTACAGTGTGCTGCTTGCACTGCCAAATTTAGGATGCTTCTGCTAGTCCAGGAATTAGTACTGATGTGACAGGCACTTAATTATCACATGGAACTGCTATAACTGTAAGCAGGCAGAGGCAGAGATGTAAATCTGAATGAGTATCTCATCCATGGTCAGCTATTCGCCTCATGTATCAGTGTGGCACATCAAATGCTTTTAAATTCTCACTGTGCTGATGTGTCTGGAGGCAAATGATTTCTTGCCTGTCTGTACCTCACCTCTTGGCCACAGCATGAAGATATTTGCTAGGCTCTGTCCATCATACTAAAATTGCCTGGGTTGTCGAGGCTGTGTCTCCAGGTACAGCTGTTCACCCCCATGTGAGTAACTGCAGCCTGCCATTTTTGCTCTTCACTGCAAGCTTAGCCACTGGCTCCAGCAAACTATCACCCATTCCTGGTACAGGACAGTTTAGCAAAGAGGACTTTACAGCAGCTAATGCCTGCATCCCACTCACAGTCCTGTGTCAGGACAAGCAAGATCCCACATTTACTCCTGCTCTAGTGGCTGTATGAAATAGGCTTGTTAGTTATTTTTCTACACTACCAAAGCATTTAGGAATTCTCAAGGACTCTGGGGGCTAAACAACAGAATACTGGATATCTGCAAAGAGCTTTTACCTTAGATCAGTTATTTTCCTTACTTATGTGTTGAACATGCATAGCCCTAGGCAAGCTGTGATGAAGGGCAGGCTGGACAAACAACTAATGCTGCTAATATTGACCCAGAGCTCCATTTAGCTTTGCAGCCCCCTTTAAAAGGAAGCAATCAAAAGAAATCACTGTGAGATCCTGAAGGCTGCTTGTTTGTTTTTTCACATGCTGCTCAGCTTGGGAGGTGAAAATACCCATCAGTTTGATTTCCTCTTTCTCAGACATTGGTCAGAGATATCTTGATTCTTGATGGCTTTGCATTTTCTGTGCTGGAAGAGCAATGTTGAAATACATCTCTAAGAGGTCATGAAAAACATTCGGGTTGAAGAAAGTTTAGGACACTTTAAAGTTATTTATTTATTTATTTATTTATTTTAATTTCCAGGTCACACTGCTGAGCTTTAAGATTTCTTTAAAAATAACTGGGCTATTCCTACATGTGATTATCACTCATCACTTCTGGTGATGCACAGATTGTCTAGCAGGTAATTATCCTGAAAAAAAAAAAAATCTGAATCTTACTAAATGGACTTTGGAAAGCTTTTGCAGCAGGGTGGTGTTTTCTAGACAGTGGCATATAAATGCCATTTCCAAGTGTGACTGCTGTTATTATTCCCAGATGTTCCAGCCCTTTAGTTGCCTAAATATAGCTGTTGGTGAGGAGTTTTAGGCTTTCAGGGCAGAAGGTCAGTTTGAAAGGGACTCAGGGTTGTAAAGTAAGCAATTTCTGGATTTTCAGCCTTATCAGCTCTCACTTTGAGTGTGATGGGAAAGCCTTTAAGCTGCTTTTGTCAAGCTTGGGAGATAAAACTGGCATTTCTGGGGTCTATCTCATAGAAAAAAGTGCTAAGGTGTGTGTCAGTTTGGGTCACAAGTTCCCCTGGTGTAGATTTGTCCCATTGTATTGACATAGTAGAGCTAGTGTGATTTCCTCTGTATACTCCTGGCAGCATCAGTAGAAAAATTTTAACTTTAAATGGGAAATGTCAGAAATACAGTCACCTCCCCATCTTGCCATGTGGGGAAGGAGCAAGTGAAGAGATAATACCTTCTTTGGAGCCAGGGCATTGACATCCTTCATTTGAAGAAACAAGCCTAGGTTGACATGGGGTCAACAGCAGAACTTTGTATTTCAGTGAGTCTGAGGGAAAGCTACACTCAGTCTGATGAGCTACAGCTTGATCTTGTGTCACACTTCAATATTTATGTACTGAAGGCTCTTTGTTTAATGGCAAATATTGTTCTGTTCCCATCATGACTGTCATGTAGCCATCTGTGTTAGCTAGGCTTGCACCTTTTATGTGTCATAAAAAATGTGCATATTGTAGTTTGATATGCTGGAGCATAATAAAAAGGTATGTGCAGTGAACAAAACTGTAGAAAAAATGGGTTGTGATCTTGTCAGTAAAGAAGGCAGTGGAAAAGGCCCCAGTCTTGACCAAAGATCACATTCTGACTCCTGCATTAAAAGAGCACTGACTTTGTCCTTCTTATGTACATTATTAAATCTGAACCTCTGCTTTTATTTTACCGTTTCTTGTCTCGTCCACTTTTCAAGATTCTTTTTTCTTTCTCATTTATTAGTCATTCTTTAGTTTATTTTAAAATCTCTTTTTGTAGAATTGTAACTGGACACTTCCTACCTGACCCTACCTCTTCCTCTTGCATGTCCCTGTGAAACAAGGCAACTTTTCACCTATAAACCAAGAAAAGTTAACCAGGAGCATCTGGCAGAATCACATACGTTTCAGTTAAAAGGTTATGACAAACTCTCTATTTTCTATGGAAAGTACACATTTTTCATATGCTCTAAAAACTTCACTCAAGGACCTGACTTCTGTCCAGAAAAAGAATTCTGACAATTTTTTTCAACCATCGCTAATTTTTCTTCATCAGGAATTTTCAACCAGTTCTTGTTTTTCTTCATAAGGATTTTATTTTCTCCTCCAACATTTCTCTTTCTCCAGCCTCTTGAGCAAAATAAAATCCCTATAAACATTTGAGCACTAGATGAACTTTCCAACCTATGGTATTTGAGTGGATTAAAAATAAGGTGAAATAAGTTTGCTGGTGCCCTATTTTTGACAACTCTGGCCTAGACGCTTCCTTTATAGGTCAGTAAAAGCCTTGTTATATGTTTGTAGAGTCAGCAGAAAAAGCTGGCTTTCCTCATAGCCTGAACCAGTGCAATCGTGAAGCTTTCTGAAGTCACTGAGATAAAGACCAGGCCCTGAGAGAGAGCACGAAAAATACACTTATATGCACAGCTCTGGCCCTTGGATACATCAAAATATTTTTAACAAAGTGGTAGAGGGGAAAAAAGATAGAATCCTGCACCTCCATCCTGACCACACCAGACATTGCTCTTGGCTGTAAATGCTGCTGCCAGGGATGAGTTCTGGTGTGTCCCCATCACAGCAGAACATGCAGCACCCTGGTCTGAAGCCCAGCCAGCGAGGCCACCTGAGAACTGTGCCAGGCTGGGCAATGAGGAAAGGCTGTACAGCTCTTTCTGCACAACAGAGGGCAAGGTTCCTCCACTCCTTCCCTACCTGTGAGCAGTCAAAAGGTACCTATATATGTGAATATTTTTAGGTCAGTAGCTTCCTTCTAGCTGGTATCTAAGAACCACAGGTTTGATCATGGTGTGGGATATGCCTGTAATACTTGCAGGGTATTGTGTAGTTTTCAGTCTGTCTCTCTTTATCTTGCTTGAACAGCTTAATCGGGTTTCACCACATTTCTTTTTCCAGCCTGGGCTTTTTCTTGCTTGCAGGGTATTGTTGCTCAGGAGGGCTAGCAGGAGAATAAAACCCAAGCTGGAGAAATAGTCTATTTTAGGCCATAGTCTATTTTAAATAGACTTACTCCCCAGGAGAAAATCAGTCCCTAGTCAGTAAAAACAGTTTCTAGGGTACACAAGATAAAAAGAAATTTCTATGTGAGCAGATTTCTGGTAATTTAATTACTACTAACTACCATCCAGCACTGCCAGCGGAAATGGTTGTAGTTTTCAACTGACTTGCCTGTAAAGACTGAGTCAGGCATGATGGTAAATTTAATATATTCTGTCTTTGTGATTAGCATTTGTGTTCAACTTTGCAGCCTTTAATGGGTGCTCTGTGGCTGTATGCGCTCTAGTAGCACCGGTTTCCATGACAGCTTCTGTGTCAACTAGTTTTCACACATGCTTTATGACTCATTGTACAGCACGTGTTGTTTAGTTTCAAGGCCTATGCTACAGTTTTCAGGAAACCTGTGACTCTTTAACATCTACAGCGCAAGAAGCGATTGCCAGCCGTGAGGAGTGAGAGAACAATGAGCAATCCGTATAGGAAAGGTGGGGAAAGCATGCTGGTATGATAAAAATTTGGATTTGTCACACCAGAGTACAGCTGGCAGAAGTGACAGGCTCAGGAGCATGTGTGAGCCCTTGGACTGGAAGGAGCTGATTGTTAGTGATGGTTTGCTGCTGCTTTGCAAAGGCTCCAGTGAGAGATTTTGAATTTCTGTCACATTCTCTGAACCCTTTGTCTAGCACTGCCTGAGGCTCTCTCTTGTGCATGCCTTCTTTGTTCCCATGCCCTGTGTGTCCTCTATGAAAAACTTCTCACTCGTGCCAGAAGGAAATTTCTAAAATTACCAAGGAGGAATTGTGCCAGGCGGGTACTTCTGTGCACGCATGTGAGTCTGGCTGGGTGAGTCTTGCTACCCCAGATGAGTTCTCACCATGTCCGTGCTGGGAAACCTCTCCTGGGAGCAGGAAGGTGCCCAGCCATGTTGCTATTCCCCCCAGCACACAGGCAGCTTGGGAAGAAAAGTGGCTGCAGCTTCTTCTGGGGGTTTCCGTGCTGAGAGCCTCCCCCGAGGCCACGGCGGGTGGGATTGGTGGGGCCATGTGGCTGCATCTCTGGCAGAGGTGCCTTGGACACTGTCAGGGGCTGAGCAGGGCACAGGCTGAGCTGTGCCATCACAGCTGAGCACACCAGCTGCTCTCCAAGGGTGACCTACCAGAAGATGGAGGTCAACGAGAATTTGCCTCAACAGAATCTGAGGGAAGTGAAAAGGCAAGCCTGCAATGAGGCAGTGAGCCCGGGGTGGGTGTACGTGCTCTGCCTGAAATAGAGCCACCAGAATTGGAAACTGTCCTTTGGCCAAGTCCCTCAGAAAGGAGCTCTCCAGAGCAGCATGATGTGCTGTGGCCCTTGCTGGCTTGGAAGGGAAAGCCTGCCTCTGACTGCTGCCTCCCTCAAGTAGCGCCCGACAATTAATTCTGCAGCAGGAAATAGGTGGGAGATGAACAAAGGGTTTGTTGCTGAGCGGATTGTGTGGCCCCGTCAAAAGGAGCTGCAATTCCCACCCAGCCTGATTATTTTTGCCATGGACTAGCCCTGTTACTTGCTTCCCCTTTCAAATAAGGTTAACACCTTCAAAAATTCGGAACTTGCTAGAGACTTGGAGTCTGCTGGAGAGAGTGGTTTCCGCCTCTCCTGGGGATTTCTGCACAGTGTTAGGAGTTGGCAGGGTTCAAAGTTGGAAGAGATCCTGGTCTTTAGACTGAGAGGGGGACAAAGACAACTGACAAAGAGCAGCATTCCAGCCAGGGATGGGCTCATTTGTCATCTGCCAGGTTCCTATTAGATCTTGCAGTCCCTGGGAGAAAATTTGTTAAAAAATGAAAAGCTTTCTTGTGTCTGAAAATCAGTGGAGCCTGGTGCAGGAGATTTTGCCTGACCAACTTCAGATAACTTAAAAATGTGGAAGTTGCAACATAAATCACTTAAAACCCAAGAGCCAGTCAGGAACTGTTTTGCACCCAAAACTGTGTCCTGTTCCCTATGTCCTGAGCCATAAAGCCTCAGTTTTGGGTTCCCTAACTCCCATGATCCCGGGTTTGTGGCTCTCCTCCACCAGAGGAGAGGTGAAAATTATGTGACAACTGTTTGTAGTTAAACACGGTCATTGAGATGTCCTGGGTCTTCCAGTGAGCCTGCAGCCTGTGCTGTCCTTGGCTCCATAAGAAAGCCATGCTCTCCTGTTAAACTTTTGTCCCAGGTTTGGGGAGCTTGAGGTAAAATGAGTCCCATAGGCAATGGAATGCACGTACCTTGTGCCAAATCTTCTTAAAACGTGGGACAGCCCTTCTCCTTGTGCTTCCTTTCACCTGGCATTTGGCATTGCAGTCACAAACTGTATATGGCAGACCCTCCTGCACAGATGGACCAGATGAACTCTATTCACCATTCCTGCACTCAGGTTAGGAGCCCAAAGTCATGTGTGGCTGCAGTTCCATCCAGACAGAGCTGTTTATTTTTGAAGCAGCTTGGAGATGCTGTGAGAGAGGTGGCTAAAATTCAGCTGGGATTATTTTTAATACTCTATGTCTAGGGGGAAATTCAGAGTTTCATGTGATTACAGCTGCTTTTTTAATTCCAAATGTGTTTGCTTATTTTGCATGAAGTCCTGCCATTTTCTGTACCTTTCCATCCACTTCCACTCTCCTCTTTTGGCTTCCCCTCAAAATGCTCAGTTTGGGGCCAGGACCTTGTGGCAGGTGATGCAATGTGCCTGTTCAGCAGGAGGACCCAGTCCTGCTCTGCTCCATACTCCTGTGAGCTATCTTTATGGCTTGTTCCCCATCTGCCTTGCAGGATGAAATCTGCCTTCTAGCAGGTAATTCATCATTGTACTTGGTGACAACACAAAGCTCTCCTGGTGAGGCATCTGAGTGTGTCCCCTGGCTGAGACACCTCTTTACACAAAGCCTGGGGAATTAAGCTGTGTTACAGTATTTATATTGGGCTGTAGCTTTGCTCTGAACACTGCCAGGCTCCAGAGTCAGTAAGTGTGGAGTCAGCAAGCAGGCTGTGCTGAGTGGTGGAGAACCTGCATTTGCCTCCTCACTCTGCCTCTGCTCTGCCCAGGATTTGGGTTGATTCACTACTTTGGCTACCCTTGGCCTTTGGTTCTCCAGCTGTAGAGTGAGACTGACAACACTCCCCTGCCTCTTAGGTATGCTAAGAGATAAAGGCATTAATGCTGGCATTGCTTGCTATTACTTTCCATACATACTATTAAGGAAAGCCAAGTAAAAAGTAGTCGGGAGTTGATGGACAGCCAGATTTTCTCTTCACTCACACCTCCACCTTCTGAAACCACTGGGATGTCACCACAACCTGACACTTGTAAGCCCTAGAGTGTGTGTGTATGTGTGTGCGTGTGTGTGACACCACAGCATCTCTCTCGCTGGATTCAAACCAGATGTTGAGATGACAATTTGATCCCCTCCTGGTCTGGCTGAGCTGAGTGGGTGGAATCTGGGATGTAGCTCACAGCAGAGTGTCCAGCCAAGAATCTCCAGGCCTTTCTCTGACATAACAGGACCCCCTGGAAGTTTGGGAAATGTTGCTGTATCAATGTGCAGCTGGAGAAGCCAAAGCCCCTGAAGCAGAGCAGGCATGCTCAGAACTGGACAAGCTGGGGCATGGTCTGTGAGCCTCTCTTCCCTGGCCTGACCACCAGATGGAGATGTCCCTCCCAGAGCTGTGTAAAATGCAGGTATTCATGAAAATACATTTCACACGGGTTTCTCAGGGACCTGCCAGTGGAATTGCAGACATTCTTCCCAGTGGTTTCACAAGTCAGATCTAGACAGTGGAAAGGGGTTCTTGGTTTAGTAACAGGTTATGAGGAACAGCTTTTCCTCATTTTTGAACTGTCTCCATTTACCAAGGGTACCCTCTCTCCCAAGTGTAGGACAAGTACAGTAGCTCGGTTCAGAGATCCCGAACATTTCACTTTCTACTGCTTAAGGTTTCTCTGCAACTCACAAGTTGCCCAGAGGTGACCACGCTTGCAACAGCACTCATGGAGCTCTAACAGAGGGCACAAACTCTGTGGCACAGGATTGATGACATCTCTGAGTCCCAGAACAGCTCTTTCACAGCCAGCTCCACCCTGCAGTTTGCTTCACTCTGCCTTAGAATCAAAGATCATAAATATGGATTTGTCTCTGCCCCAATACTTAATTTTGCTTAGGGAAGAATTTTTGAGGTGTATTGCTTTGTGACTTCAGCTGTGCCTGGTGGCTATTGTATCTCACTACTTCAATGTACATTTGACCTTGCTTCTTCTCCCTGGGCTCATTCTTCAAGTAGAAGGATATTAATGACTTTGACTTGAATCCAGCTCTCCCTTCCCCCTTTCCTCCTTTTTCCTAAGAACGGACAGCAAAATCAGACAAAAACTCTGAATCAGTGTCCAGTCATACACTGGTATGTCTTGTGCTAATGTTTTGCAGAGCTTCAAGCTGAGATGGTTGAAGTTGCTCTGAATCACTGCAAGAGGATCTGCAGCTCTGATTCTTTGAGGAGCAAATGCTGGAGGTGCTTTGCCTCTTGAAGCCCAACAGTAAACATTGTTAAATGTGCAAATTCTGTGTGTTCCCATGGAAGGGGAATCTTTTGAGCACTGAATGACAGATGTCAGAAGTATGCAGGATACAGGTTAGCTAACCTTCACAGCTGCTGGCCTGTGGCATGCTGGGGTCCAGGTCTGATTGCTGTTATCCCACAGAGGAATTGTAACAAGGGTACGGGCTTCCAATTCCTGATTTGGCTACACACCCAGTACCAACATCTTATTTTACAGAAACCAGAAAAAGAAATATATTTGCTCCAGAGATACAAATCCCAAGGCCTTATACATTCTTGTACAGAAGGTCCAGGGCACACAGTTTTGCTGTCCTGATCTCATGCAGATCAGGGTACAGGCACCTGATTGTGCCTCACTGCAGACACACATTGCCAACCACCAGACTCAACACAGTCTGCTCCCTGTCATGAAGGAACAAAGTGTGAGTAAATAAAACAAGTGAGGGATAGAAAAGGTTGGGAAGGTGCTGTTTTAGGGAATACAAGCATTCAAGAATGTGTTTGTCTTTTAGTGTTAATTTTTCTCTTAAGGAGAGCCTTCTCTAAAAGTGATGTCTGAGAGGTGAAATTAGGGATCAGGGCTGTGCAGACCATTTCTGCAAGGTGAATGGGAGTTACACAGTGTCCCACAGGGTTGGGTCAGTGCCAGCATGGAGCTTGCTTTCACTGGAGAGCCTTTGAAGTCATTGACAGGTAGATGTGATGGAGACCCCAGCATCAAATCTTCTCTCCCAGTAGTTATCTTTTTTCTGTATTCTCATGAAGGGTGGACTTGTCAAAGGCAAAGAGGTGGCTCAAGGGGCTGCAGCTGTCCCCTCTCCCAGCTCTCCTGACTTATTCTTGCAATGCTCATCCTGGAAGACCAGTCATACAGTAGCATACTTTCCCCATAGCCAACTAAAGACAGGACACATGCTCAAAAAATCTATATTTCTCCTTTCTTGGAAATGGTGTGTTACTCACAGCCTTAAAATACTAGCTGGAAAGTTGTTTGGGTTTTTTCCCCTCTATTTTTTTTTCCTGTTGACAATGCCCACTGGCAAAAGTCCATCAAATAACAGATGAGGTGATGAATGCAGCTGGAGTTTAGCTGTAGGACTTAAGTTCCCCCGTGTTTGCCTTTGGGTCCTAGGGGTACATGCAAGTCTGTAGGAGGAGTAATATTCTATAGAAGTAGTAATATCTCCCCAGCTTCTGAGGGATCCCAAAGTGCTTTGAAGCCTGAAAATAACAGAAAACTATTATGTTCAGGAATTACTTTCACATTACTTTTACTGTTGAAAGGCAGCCCCACCACTGGGACACAGCAGGGCAGCCTATTTATTGTCAAGGTTGTGCAGCAAAGCAGGGTACAAAGGGAACTGAATCACCAGCAGGAATGTGGAATGGACTAGACAGCACTTCCCTAACCGTTACATGACCAGGATATCAGTGTTGGTGTCATGCTACTCACACGTGTCAAAATAAGTGCTTAAGAGTTTATTGTCCAAAAGAAGATGCTTGAGGTGGTACAAATCCCCAAATGTTATGCAGGACCCTGTAGGTTTGAAGAGGAATGGGGTTTTGCTCTTGGTTTGTGGTACAGTTTGGCACTTTAGCTTTGCCAGAAGAGTTATTCAGAAATTATTAGAGAAAACACACTTGCTCAGATCACCTCAAATCCCTGCGCATCCATGTTGGACATTTCCAGAAATGGGGTCATGTGGAAGACATGAATAGATGTGAATATGCAGTGTCTTGATCTGCAAGGCTGCAGATTTTTTTTTTTGTTGTGTTGTCTTAATTTCTAAATAGGACTTTCCAAATTCTGTAAAGTTCTGGGTTACTGTCAATTCTCAAATCTCCTTGTAGTGAGCTAAAAATCCAAGACAGGGCATTCTAGAACTTGGCAGTGTGACATAGTGCCTCACTAAGGTCCTGCCTGCTGAGGAGGAACTAACCACTACAGAAAAAGACTTTGTGACTGAGGCTTTAGGAGTAAGGAAGGAGTCATGGAGACCAGCAGAAGAGAGGGGCTGGAGTACAGTGCTCAAAGCAGTCAGCTTTGCTATGGACCTCTGAGGTGGCTTTGAGCAAATCACCTGTCTTTCATTGTGCCTCATGTGTCCTCACCCCCCATCCCAAAATGTTAATGACTTCATCAATAAAATGTTTTGAGATTGAAGTATGATCTGAGTACTGTTATTCGCTTGCTGGTGGCACCAGAGTTTCAGAACAATCTCTTAATATAAACATCCACCTCATTAAGCTGAAAAGAAATTCTCTCACACTTTTCCCACTGGATAACAAACCATTACACTGGTTGGATTTTAAGGTAAAAATTAATTATTTCCTTCCTGTTATGAAGGAGGTTCTACTTCCGGAATCTGGAAAATTCTTTTCTTAAACATTCCATGTAAATATAATTCTTTTAAAAAATAATACACATGGCTTAAGTCATTGCAAGCACAATGGTTATTGTATATAAAAGAATTGGGGCACCATTTAATAACTAGGTAAGGGCTATATTTAAGAAGCTGTATAAATCACATTCATATTTGCTGATGTTAAAAATGTCAGGTGCCCCCAGGGAAGGTGAAGAGGGTGTTCTAAGGGCCATGAGTGACTGAAGAGAAGTCTCATAGAAGTATTGAAATACAATATGGAATACATTTTATAAAAAATAATAAAAAATATAACATTGTTTCATTGTTTCCTGCCCTTCTGATCCCAAAGTCTTATATTGTCCTGATCTGTGCTGTACTCCCAGAGGACTTTCAAAGATCTTTCATAGGAAGCAAACTTTTACTTATTGCCTGCAGTATTATGGAGGATATTTGGGGTGTGGGAAGGATATTGCTGGTAGTACATTTTCTGGAAGCTCCACCTAAACATTCTGGACGCCTCTGTGGTGGAGAAAGCCTTTTTCTTTTGAAGGCCAGGGCACCTCAGATAAAATGTCATGGCAAAGCAACAGGGAATGTCAAAATTGTAGCATAATGTGTAATTCATGCTGAAAGAGACCACGCTATGGGGGCCTGGTTCAGAGTGAGCTGATGCTGGGATTCTCCCTCAGAGAGCAATCAGCTCCATCGCAGGAGAATGTGAATTAAGATCAAAAGTCAAATGTCTGTGTGGGGATGGAACAGTTTTTTGTGTCTCCAGGAGCCCTTTAGTTCTGACGTGTTGTAGATAAGTGTGGTGCAGACATTCATTGTGCAGACCAGCTCTGTGGCTCAAGTCAAACCTTGTGGGTTTGTTTCTGGAGAGCTATGCAGTCACTGGCATTGGCCACAATGGCTGAAGTGATTTCAGCATTGTCTGGGAACAAAAGGACCCCAAGGAAACCAGACGATGGCTCCCAGTGGACCCCCTGCTTGTGTGGCTGTGCAGCGGTGTGGCAGGGGAGCGCTGCTGGGGCTGCTGGGCAGCCTGCCAGGGCCCCCAGAGGAGCTCAGGGATCAGCAGATGAGTGCATCCATTAGCAACTGAAATGCTGTGCCTTGTCTCCTGGGTGTGAATGGCCTCTCTGTGTCAGGCCACAGTGTGCCACAGGCTCTGTCCTGCCTACAGAAGGTACAGCTTGTGCTTGAAGCTTTTCACCTAAGTAGTCCCAAGACACACTGTTCTCCAAAAGCTACATTGGAAACAAGGTACTCAACTTTCTGCTCAGCTTGAACATCCCATTACAGTAATTTCTATGGATTTGAACTACAGTATTTGATGCCAGACTGGCTCTGTCCTGTCCTCTTCAACGTTTATGTCTCCTAGAGTGTCTCACAGAGGTGTGCCCTCCTGCTATTCAGTGCAGCTTAAAAAGCTCACTCTTGCAGAGCTGCTTTGGGTTTATTTCACTTCTAAGCAGCCAGCTGCAAAAACAGTATCTGGGATTATAGTCATAAAGCATCAGTGGAATTAAATTGTTAGAAACACTTCACTCTTTAAATGGAAAACCCCACACTCATCTGATGTGCAGTTAGCATCATTTCTTAAAAGGATGAACTTTGCCCCAAAATCATGGACAAGACTAGGGCATATGAAGCTTCCAGTTTGGAGGGAATCCAATTTATGCTGTAACCAAATCTGAAATAAGATTTTGTGCAAGTAACTCTTACTCACCCAAGGAGCTCTGTTCACTTCAGTGGCATTGCTAATGTGATTATGGGCTGCAAAATTGAGTGTCATATATATGATTTGTAATTTGTGGAGAGAGGCCCCTGGAAAAATTTCATCTTATTTAACTTCAATTAAATCTGGCAAGCCCCTTTTGCTTCAATAAAAAGACCAGACCACAGAGGCAATTGGTGAAATAATCATGGGCATTCCCTACCACACATCGTTGCATGTTAACAACACTTTCCTACATGCATCACTAATCTTTGGGTCATGGGCTGGAGAAAGGCCTGGAAAAAACAATCAGGAATTTCAATTAAGAGGCACTTAGAATGGGGAAAATAATAGGCCTTCAGCTTATTTAATATACAGCAATTTTGTTTAAGTTTGGTAGATATTTTACGTCTCAGGATCTATAATTCTTTAGCATTTCCAGGCAATTAGTACGTCTTTTGTAAATCATAGCAGAATTAATTCCTAACATTTGGCTGCAGGAGAAGACACCCTCAAGGCTGCAGCTGCATCAGAGACATACAGAGCACCAACATCTCCCTCCCCTGCAGCTGCCTCCTGCACAGAATTAGCTGTTTGCTGGAACCTGCAGGACAAGGAGGGTGTCCCTGGCACTTCCCTGGGCTGCCCTTCCTGGAGGCATTCTCGAGGCCTGGTCTGCTGGTGCTTGGTTTTCTTCCACTGGTGAACTGTCTGCTGGGAGACCTTGGCTTCTGAGCAAAGCTGAAGAGCTTCAGGGTGTTGAGTCACAGGCACCCATGGACGCAGCTGGAATGGACGCTGCTATCCTCAGCTGTTTGTGTCATCCCTCTCTTGGAGGCTGTTTCCAGCACATCTGGTGAAGCCTTTAAGACAGCAGGCAGGCACGGTTTCACAAGAGTTTAAGCCACCCAGGCTGCAGTGGCAGCAGCCTCTGAGAGAACAGTGAAGGGAGAGGTGAGGACAAAATCAGTCACCTCAACCCATGAGCGGCTGCTTCTGAGTCTTCCAGCTCTCACCACAGGCATCAGAGTGGTGGAGGATTTACAGACACCTCACTAAGGTTATTATCTTCATTTTTATCTTATGGTGAAGCATCCAGGGATTGTGGATACATAGAAAAGTATCCTCTAAGGGTTTGTTTCTGGGCTGGAATGAAGGGGGTTAGGTACTCACAGCATAATTTGCATTTCAAAAAGCACCAGCTGTGCTTTTTGGAGAAAAATCAAGTTATCACTTGTAGTTGAGGACATTTACAGGTTCTGTATTAGCATAAACTGCAATGATCAGGCTTTCTCTTTCTCCCAATCCCCTGTCTGATAGTAGAATTCAATGACTAAGTCACAGGAGTCTCACTAGACAAATCCGGGAGACCAAAGTCTGGGAGAGGCAAAGAATCTGGGGTCTAAGTCTTTAAAAAGTAACTAAATCTACAAAAGTGTTTGTTTGCAGACAGATTTGGTGTGGATCTGTTCTATACCCATTTTCCCTGGAATCTGACTCCTTGAATTGCCTCTCTACAAGTGGGTATGAAGATAGGGAGTATGAAGTGGAGGGGGAAGGTTCAAGAGAAGCTGTGTAATAATGAGGACATTGGTAATCATGTGATGAGCCTTTCTGCTTTCTGAAGGTCCAGCAGGAAAACTGTGACTCTGAATTGTCTCTTGCCTCTTAATACAAAGTGCCATTTTTTCCTGTTGCAGTTCAGCTTTACAGGTGTCTGACCTGGGGCAATCTTGATTCCAGTTGCTGGGATATAGATTTCACATGAGAATGTAGCTTTAAAGAAGTCTTGACTTAGAGGCACTGGTGAAAATGAATTAAAATGGCATTCTTACACAAACACAACAGAACAGCCCCGTGGTACTTTTCATTCTCCTCTACTGTTTGCTTAGGATAACAGGAATATTATGGAGAGCAGATTGTCTCCCCATCATTATATTGTGTCTGCATTTCTGCTGTAAACCCCATTTTGACCTTTTCTTTCTGAGGCTGTAGTTCCCTGAGATCTGGATTAAGTTGCCCTGGCTGCATGCCACTGTTTTCTGTCCCAAACATTTCTTCCTTCTCCCTTTCCTTTGTACAAACACAGCCCTTTGGATGTCCCCATGGAGGAGTGGATTGGGGAACTGATCAGGATGAAATATTATATAATTTTTGTTGGGCTAAAAACCTCCTCTCTGCTTTCACCAAAACTTTCCTCTACCCAAGTTCAACACCTTGGATAGACACTGTGTAAAAATGGGATATTTTTTCTCAAGGGAAATCTGAATATATCACTATTGGTTTTAGTTCCAAGTTAGGAGAAAGAGACCAGATAACTCATTTGTTTCCCATAGAATGTTAGGAAAAATGTGGAAGGAAAGGTCTCAAAGCAGATGAGGGGTGCAGTCTGCAAAGCATTTAGGTGTGCACCCCACTTTCTGCAGTGGCTGGGAGGCACCAGGGCCACAGGCAAAGGAGCACTGAGCTGACCTGGGGCAGAATGCTGCCGCTCAGCTGGCCAGGACAAGGTGTTTTCCTTTCAATTTAAGCAGCCCAAAGTGGAATAGTCAGCTCTCAGTTAACTGCGGGTGGATTATCTGTGTTGAAAAAGAACCTTTTTTAAACATTGTATCATGTGAACAGCTGGATCTGGAAGTGAAGTTTGTGGCTTTTCCTTGGCCACCAAGAGGCCTTGGTGCTGTAAAACACACTGGCTTGCTTAACTGTGAAATTGTTCAGTTTGCCTTCTGATAACTACAACCGCAGAGCTCTCTGCATCATGGTGAAGTATCACAGGATCTGTTTACTCTGGTGTAAAGCCCCACCTATGGGAATGGGGAAACTGAGAGAATTTCAGGTCCTCTTAAAACACATTAATGAGCCGTGATAACACACAAAATAGAATAGAATACAAGGGGAAATCCAAAACAGGAACTTAAACATTTGCGTCAGAAGGAAGATGAATATTTGAATTGTTTTAAAATGTCCCAGTTTTTGGAGGGTGGAGCAGAAAGGCTATCTCAGCCTGATTTTGGTCATCGGGGATATTGGTAATAATTCATGATCCAAGGAGAACAATGTGGCTTATCAACTGTCTGAATGAATGCTCAGATGCACACAGAAGTTAGTGTGTGATGGTACAGCAGCATGTGCCAGCTCAACTGCAGGGACTGTGTGTGTGTCTTTAGTCCTAAGTGGAAAATGTGATATAATTTCAGTTAGCTTACTCCCCTGGAGAAAGAGGATATTGAGCTAAAATTAACAGATTCATAGCTCATTGCCAGAAGGGACCATTATGATAATCGATCTGACCTCATACATAACAAAGGTCACAGAAGATCACCCAGAAATTCCTTCAACCAGGCTATAAATTGCACGGTTTTTTTCTTTTTTAAAAGACATTAAAGATATGCAGTCTTAAGCAAAGACTTTATGTGATGAAGAATTTACGATGTTTAGTTTTTTCCTACTTGGATAATAATAAAGTCTTCAAATTCTTAACAGAGGAATTAAGTATATTTTTATGTTGCTTTTGATTTTTAAAATTTAAATTAAACTTTCAGATAGACATATTTAGCCCTGTCTATGCTTTTTATTTATAGGACATAAAATATTTTTGACTAGCACTGGATATATATATATATATATATATAATCATGTTTGCATCAAGCAAACTGTTTTTCTGTTGTTGATGGTGGAGCCATAGCAGATTTACAGCGACCAACACTGATGTTAAAATAAATGTGTAATAAGCATATACTTATAAAGTTCCTGATTGCTAAATTGGCTGAAGAAGTGACTTACTGATATTCCCAGTTCATGGAAATCTTACAATGCAATTGGCTGGAAGAGGAAAGTGAAGTAGAGAAAGAAATTGCCAGCTTGAGCCAGCGTGGCTCAGGAAGGAGTCACAGACCTGCCACAGTGGCTTGGAGCTCTGTGTGACCTGGGAGGCAGCCACAACCTGCAGAGAGCAGTGTTTGGCCAGAGTTATGTTGCTGGATTCCTGAGCTGAACAAGGTGGGCTCAGGTCTGTCTTTGTTTTGCTGAAGTCACAGGGAAGAGTGCCACATGCCCATGGCAGATTTCTCAGCAAGATTTTGTGGTGCAGGGATCATCTTTACAAAATGCTGTGTGTGCCTAGCAGAATGGGGCTCAGATGGGGCTGCAGACACAAACCCAATCTGGGTAATAACAGCTTGGACTATGAGTTCATTGGAGTCTGTGAATCTGTGCTGAATAGGGATGCTTTCACCTTTCCACTGACTTGTCTCCTCTCTCAAGACTGATAGGACAGCAAGGGCTCATCCCAGTAAAATCTCATTTCTGACCACAGGACATCAGATGTGCTCTCTCCCATCTCCTGAAAAATAACACAGGCACTGGAAAATGACCCAACATTAAACAGCATCACAGTGCTGGAAGCCTTTTCCCACTCCCAATTTTATGACCTTAATTAACACAGGCCAATCCATAAATCAGATCAACACCAGGAGATAACAATGAATCATGCAGAAGGCAGCTTTAATAGGAGCCTAATCCCCCAAAGAAGTGGACAGTACCGGCATTTTAAGTGCACGTGTGAGGTTGAAAGGGAACAGATGTCCAACTGGGGCTGCTGCTGGCAAGGGTAAGTCTGCAGGGCTGTTGCATTTCCAGAGAGAAACCTGTTTTGACATCTTAATGGCAAGACTGTCTGGCAGCAGAGGATGGAGTGGTGATAAATGCTGCTTCCCTCCCTGGGTGATTTCTGGGCAAGATGGGGACGCTCTCAGGTTCAGCGTATCTGGCAGAACGCCGTCACCACCTCGCCGGGGTGTCGAGCAGGTCGGGGCAAGAGGGAAGGAAAGCTGTAGGAGTGACTGTCTGGAGAGCATGAGAAACTGAAAAGGAAATGTAGATGGAAAGGAAGAATTTCAGGCTTTCCCACCATGACTTCAACTGGTAACTTGCCAGAAGCCCAGCACAGAGTGCGCACAGACGCAGACAGAGACTGCCTTCTGTAATACAGCCCAGGAATGACAGCAGGATTGGCAGGCCCCGGGACCAGCTGGCCCTCACTGACAAGCTCCCTGTGTGTGGGGTGGCTGGTCTTCCTGCAGGGCCTTATGTGCCTATTCCAGCTGGGAAAGCCAGCAGCCCATAATTAGGATATTAGGGGTGCTTTCAGTTAGTTTCCTGCTCCCAACCTTGAGTATCTGCTGGTTAAGTGTGGTTCTGCTTTGAAAAATGAGACAGTGAAACTGTGCCTTGGTTACTATTGCACAGAAAGCCAAATTCACATGCATCCCCCTTACTGGGAAGATGCCCACCTGCCCTATGAATCCAGCTGGAACCTGAGAATCAAACTGACTGGCAACTGGCACACAAAGAGTGCCTTCAGATGTCATGCCAGTGCCTAGGCAGGAACAGTCTCCAGGTTGCCTGCTCCTGGGCTGGCTAAATCCTTAATTTTACATGTTTAGTTGTGTGGGGCTAAATGGAACAGCAGAGTGGAAATGTATTCTGGAGAGAGCTGCTGCAGCTCTGCTTTTCCTGAGAGGCAGATCAGATTTTGTGGAGAATCATCACCCCTTTAATGAAGGGTAATTGATGGGCCTGAAGAGGGACTTCAGAGTGCAAACTCCTCCAGTTCTGGGACTGTAAGACCCTTCTGTGTGATCCTTCACACAGATGCCTCTGTCCTGCCGAAGGAGAGGCCATGAGGAGCCCTTTCCATTGTAATCAGCATCTTGGTGCTCTGTTCAGCAGACTTGGAGGGTGTCCAGCTCCTGCTCTTCCTGAGCTGTAGTCATTGATAGAACTAGTGCCATGGAAAGGAAACCTTGTTACAACTGGGGACCATTCCAGTATTCCATCAGGGCCTTCACAGTATTCTGCATATCTACAGTATTTCCCTTCCATAGCTGTGCTTACTCTTGGGACAAGCAGGGGTGGAAAAGACAGAAGATTGTGTACAGTATATTGTGAGAGCAGCGAGCTGGGACATCCTCAGGTCTTCACAAGGGCCTGCTGTGACCTCACTCTGTGAAGCATCTGTGACTTCTTTAGAGAATGAATCTCGCTGATAGCTGGAGGATGAATATCCCCTAGGGCTGGAGCAGCAAGGGTTTTTTTTGATGGCATTCCTTAGCTAAGCAGTTATTGAGGGTAGTAAACAGAAACACTGGGGAAAAAAAAGGCTATATTTTAATTACATCAAAATTTAGATCTATCTGCAACAGAATTGCTCTTGACTTAATTTGCCATATGAAAACATTTTCACCTTTTTATTTAATTGCAAATGTAGGTTCTTTTAAATGAAAATTTCCATTTTGAAAATAAACTCTGACCTAAATATATTTAAAATAGTCAACATGAAATGTTTCAGCATTTTCAAAACGAGATATTTAATTTTAAGCATCGTCATCAGAATATTTAAAGAAAATGTTATATTTTCTATTTTAACCTATTTAACCTAATTTTTTCAGTATCTGCGAAGCTCCTTTAAAGATATGGCCTAGTCTAGAATAAGAGAGTTTAGCCTTGAAGTCTCTTTACTCTCAATAATATGAAGCAGAATATGTAAATATGTATAGACCCCATGTGGTAGAATACTTTGGATTCCCAGTTTTGTTGCTTTGTAAGGCTTCAAATGCAATAACAAATCTGAAGATCCAGGCATTGTGGAAACCTCAGTGAAACTTTCAGCCAGTGGTTCTCTCACGAAGACCTCACTGTATTCTCTGTGGTGAATATTTGGCATCATAAATCCGGCGCAGTCTGCCTGCCAAAAAAGCTCCTGGCCTGATGATGCGGGTGGAGCCGTGCAGCTGTCCCTGCACACATCTCTGGGAGGGCTGAAGGCAGCTGGCCCCAGCCACCACGGAGTCACGGAAGCTGGGAGCAAAGGCACCAACTGCCTCTGCTTGAATCTTCACCCTGTAGGTCTGTATTTCAGCCCACAGCAGCATCTGCACTGCCAAGGTCCTTCCCTGCCCAAAGTCTCTTCTAACCATTGCCCTGGGCTGCCAGGTATCCACAGAGGGACATTGCTACAGGGGTGGGTGGGTGGGCAGAGCTCTGGTTTTCTTTTTGCTCTTGTTGCTGTGGTTTGTCTCCAAGGATTGCATGTGTTTCCACCCTAAAGCTGTCTTCAAGTACTCTGTATTTAGGAAGAGGGTAAAGGACCTATTTTGGTTTATAACGCATAACTTCTATTCCTCCCCAGAGTCTCATAAACAAATTTCTCATTGAGTTACTCCCAAAATAGATCCTGCTCTCTCAGCTACCCAAAAGCAGTCCCTGAATTTGTTTCTTCTCCTCAGTTTGTGGGTTTTCTTTCAGTTCAGCCCCATGGGTATCAGGAAAACTCATGGAGCACTTGCAAAGCCCTGCCAACCAAAACTGGATTTATTATAGATTGATTTAAGAGTTGCCTGAATGACTTGGAAATTCAGGGACAGGAACTGTACAAACACTTGGCAAAGACACATAGGAGGGTTTCCTCACCTGCAGATCTGATCAGGCAGGGAGTAGTAGATTTTTGTGAGCAACAACTGTAGTGTGAAGTGGAAAAGCCTGAGTGGGGAACATTTATAGCAGAGCTTTATAGTTTGAGGGGATACACTCATGATGCCTCAAACCCGAGAGAGGTTTCCTTTCCAGGCTTCTCCTGCAACTGGTAGCTTTGCTTAGCAAGACTCACGCTGTGTTTCCTTTTTTTTCTCTTTTCCCCCAACATCAGCCCTGGCATCCAATCGAAAGTAGCCACTGAGTCTGTGAGACAAGCAAAAGAAAGATCCTGTCAGAGATGTCCAGCTATCTATTATCTGAATAGACTGCAGAGGAAGCACTTGTGCTCCTTTCTGGCCCTTGGAGACCCTTGATACATGCTTCAGGAGTGATGTTTTTGTTTTGAGTGTCTTAAGGAGAATTCCTGCCCTACCTTAAAATTGCATTGCTGGCTGATAGAGCTAGATGGGAGATCTACCATTTGGAGATCTCCAAATTAATTTATCATTTTCCCATGCTTTTCTATAGCCTATGTGGTCACACACAGTTCATATTTTTTTCAAGTTCATCCATCTCAGGTGGGGCGAGGCTCAGGCAGTACTCAAACCGGGGGTGAGCACATCATGGATATGTCCTACAAGTATAGAGGGAGAAGAGAACATGTGATTAAAACTCAGAGCAGTCTAGAAGTCCCTGGCTAGAGGATGGTGCCCTGGAGTATTCTTCACTGGTTTGGGAGGGTGGAGGAGGATGGCATTTTCCCTGGAAAAAGACCATGTCAGTGCCCTGTGCTGAGAGGAGCTGGATGGGCTGGAAGCCAGCAAGGAGGTGCAGAGCTTAAGGCCTGTGGGATGTCCAAGAACATGTTTCTCCTCTACAGTCCTGCTGCTCTGTAATTTCTGCCCTGCAACTTTGCAGTGTAAAACAGAGTCCAAGCAGAAATGTGCACTCAATATCCTTGCATTAATTTGAATTTGGGTGGAGGGAACTGCTGATTGAAACCCTCCATTAAAACAATGGGTAGGGCTGGGTAGCAGATGTGCTCAGGCTGCTCATTTAGACAGCCTTTCTTATGGAGCATTCCATGAATGCAGCACTAGCCAGGGCTCCGTGGTGTGCTGCAGATGGGAAAGTGGAACCCTGGCTCTGTGTCTGGGGCTGCAGGGATGGAGTGGGGAGGTGCAGCACACAGAGGCAGCAGGCACACAGGCCATGCCAGTGGCTCCATCCTGCTGTGCCAGCAGCCCTGGGTAGAATGGGCAGTGCAGGAATGGACCCTGCTTTCAGCAGAGGAAGCGATGGCATGAAGTGTGCAAACCCATGGTGGAACATGGGGACAAAAACCTACCTGCCTGCTGCCTGCAGAGGGTTCAAGGGCATGGTAAGACAGACACAGCTCATGAAAGTGGCACCTTTCTTATTGTGTTTCCCCTTCAGAATCCAGATTATTTGTACCGTTTGGAAGGCAATGGCCCTACTGATGCAGAATAAGCACTCACCAGCTCTTCAGTCTCCGCAGCCAACTTGCATCCATCCAGGAGGGCAAGCTTGACTTTGGGGCCAGGAGAGGTGGCTGTGATTTGTGTGCCAGAAATGCTGCCTACATGACTGGCTGGGAGGGAGCTGGGAACCCCAGCTGCCTGTGCCTAGTCCTCTGTGCAGATCTAAGCCAAGGCACGTTTTCACCAGATCAAATTCATAGCTCTGGTGTTTATTCTGGTATGGGACATTGGCTCCTTTGGAAATGAGCCAGGAATTCCTAACATATGTAAGTAAGAGTTAACTGCACATTTGCTGTTTCACAACCAGAAGGTTGTACATGTTGGAAATAGGGCTGCAGCTTTATTCACCTCTGAGAGCCAGGATGGGGCAACTTGCATGGGCACGCTCTCAAATACATTTGGGACTGCACGAATGACTCTCTGGGTTTTTCTGCTCTCCTCTCCAATGATGTCTTTCCTGCCTAGCCAAATTTCCCACTGGTTTCAGAAGAGGACTCTTCAACCATTTATATTAAATAATTTCCCATTATCAACAGGAATTATTCATTGCTGTATTAGAAGGAAAAATGTAAACAGCAGATAAATCTGCCACTCCAAAATGTTTCTAAGATAACATATCAAACATTAATTTGGCCCCTAGGCCATATTTTTTTTTGGAAAAAAGAAAAAAACTTGAATACTGTATTTACAAAAGAGGCCTTTGATGTATAGCATGCATTTATTACTAGTGTATTTTTTCCAACGGCAATGGGATTTTCAATAGCAGTAGGATATGTTTTAATAATTAAAGGGATTTAGCTTCTCTGCAC
The DNA here is from genome assembly GCF_017590055.1 of Onychostruthus taczanowskii. Classification (NCBI taxonomy): domain Eukaryota; kingdom Metazoa; phylum Chordata; class Aves; order Passeriformes; family Passeridae; genus Onychostruthus; species Onychostruthus taczanowskii. The sequence continues at coordinate 2,288,469 of NW_024502568.1, forward strand.
AGACAGCCAGCTTCTGTTCTCACTTACAGACTACAAATCATGCATAACTTTAGTGATGTTGATGCTGTTAGCTCGGTGCAGACCCAAGGTTTGTGAGACTTGCGGCAGCCCTTTAGTGGTTTGGTTTGTGGCCATTTCTGGGTGTGTTCCAGTGTTAGCTCTAGCAGAAATCTTGCAGTGCCAAGGGGGAGCCAAGCTTGCTGTTATTTCTAGGCCTCTGTGCAAAGTACAGATGCTAGGATAAGCAACAAAGCTGAAACTTTGGTTTTCCCTAAGGGATCTAATCTGTGCAAGAGGATCAAGCTTAGAATTTGAGTCTGGCATGTCTATGTGACCACCCCATAGCACGGGAAATTCATATCTAAGTTTTGGTTCACCATCCAAATGTGATTGGGTGTTTGAGAAGCACAGACTTTGGGAGGTACCCTCCAAAACTTGGCAGTATTTAAATCTGGAGGTTTGATTCAGGTCTAAGTGTAAATGCTCAGTTCAATTGGATGTCACCACTGTCTTCCCTCTGTGGAAACATCCTTTGCTCTTCCAATTTTTCCTGACTCCTGTCAAACACCAGACAGAGATCTTGCTTGTCTTTGCCTCCCTAGCTCACCCACAGCAGCCCCTGCAAAGATGACATCCCATTCTACATCAGTTCTGGAATCAGCTAATGTGCTGTTAATTTCATTCTTCTGTGCATATGGATTCATGACTTAAAAATTATCTTTTTTTACCAGAGGATACATCATTATCCTAATTTCTATTACATGGTGCTTGACTAATTCCCCAAAGTAATGTCAGTCATATATTTTCTGCATTTTGAAGTGATTTCCAACTAGTCTGACTGTGGTGGTTCCCATCATTTGTATGTGTGTATAGTTAGCTCCTGACTTCCACTCTTGAGGCTCCTGTGGAAATTAGTTCCAGAGGGTAATGATGTGTTTAGTAATGAGACTTACACCACAGGGAAGAAATGAAATCAGGTCACTGGTGCATCCATCCAGGATGTTCCTGCCATTTAGCTTCCTCCAAAAATAAGTCTCAACACAGGTATCAACTGCAGATTCTTGAGCTCAGGAATGTGCATTCCTGAGAGAGTTTCTTGGCAGATCAGCTATGAAAGGAGGTAGATTGTAAATAAGACATTTCAGAAAATATTCACTGCAAATGGGCAATTTCATAATCCTCCTCCTCCTTGCAGTAGAAAAAAGAAAAGAAAAGAAAATCAGACATTTTCCTTAGGTGTTTCCTGTGTATTTCTCACAAGAAAGACCTTTGTAACATGACCTCTTGTACCAAAGAGCAAACAAAGAAGGACAAAGGCTGGTGTGTGGAGCTGTTTCAGCCTGCAGTGTAGTGTCCTCCTTTCCATCCCTGCCACAGAGGAAGGCTTGAGGGCTTGCAGATATCAGAGCAGAGCAAGTAGGAGGGTAGTGAATTGTCGCATGACCTTGTGCAGGAGCCAAATTAAGCAAAGTTTACAATCCCTATCTTGGCTGAGGAACAATTTTTTTTTTCAGTTGAAAAAAAAAAATCTATTGGTCCATCCGTTCAGCCAGAGATAGCAACAGCAGCTATTCCTAGGAAACTCCATCTGCTTTTGCATTATTCCTATCCCCTGCTTCGAGCCCATGGCGCTTCTCCAACATGGCTTGAAACGGAGATCTTTAAAGCTAAGCTTTTTGTGTAGCTTGTGGGTATAGGTGGATTAATTCAGCGGTAGAAGGCAGGACCTCCCAGCCCTGCTGTTGACTCCTAGGTGGTTAACACATTTAGCACTTTGGGGCCAGCTTTGCACTGCTAGAGGGCTGCCATGACTTTCTTTGGGTGGCATCTGGTCTTAGGCTGGGGAAGTAAAAAACTGATATTTTTGCTGCCCTGGGAATTTGTCACTTAAACTCTGTCCATTGTCACATGAACTGCTCCATTTATATCCTTATGCTTACGACTTTTTATAACTGCAGAGAAAATACCCAGAGCCTATTTCCCACCCCAGACACAGCAGAAGAGTGAGTCTGTGGTGATTGCCGCCCTTTCTCTCTTTAGCAGGAGGATCTTGGGTGTTTGATTTGCTGCTGCTCTCCTGCTGGAGAGACTAAAACAGCCCCACTGGGAGGGCTGGTTTTCCCTGCCCCAGCAGTGGTGGAGCGTGTGTGGGGCTGTAAATAAAGCAGGCTGGAGCTGCCGTGGGGCTCACAGGCACAGTGGCCATTGTTGTGCCTGCAGTGAGATTGCCCTTGGTTCTTTTGTGCTGAGCAGAATATGATGTGAGCCAACACAAATGGCTCTCACATGTTTTCATTGGTGTAAATGAGGCATTCAAGTATAAAATGAGGCAGTTGCAAGCTGATCAGCTTGAGAGCTGAGGCAGAAAGCTCTGGATAAGGGTAATCACTTTGGACAAGGGTAATAGCTTTGGACAAAATAATGTGTGCCTCATTGATGAGCCCTAGAAAGGCTCATGCTGATTTGTGAAACAGATCTTTAAATTATCTTCTGTAGGCAGAGCTGGTTAGAAAACCTTTTAAATGAAAGTAAAAGCTTTCTGTCAAAAATGAAGTTTTTTCACCAGAATTAAATAGGGTGTAATTGCAGGTTTTGTTTCTCTCAAACAGCTTTTTAAAAAATAATTTCATTTCCATGTGGAAGTGTTACCTCTGCTCAGAAAGTAATGCTTGCACACAGTTCCACTGATTTGTTCCAACTGGCAAAGTTAGAATAAAAAAAATTATCTGGTTTCCAACTGACGAGAGTTTAAGGACAGTTAGAGGATGGGGAACAAAGCAAGTCTTTGTTTTCTCACCCTTCCCCCTGCCTGTGCCCATTTTTTTTCCTAATTTTCCTATAGGGAAGCCATTATTTCTTGATGGGGAAATCTGGAATGAAGTTTTCTTGGAAATTATCTTTTTCCTAGAGAATAGAATTTTGTTTGCAGGATCTCAGAGATTCAGATTGAGATTCTGGACCCCATCTCCTCTTAGGGTATGTTTCATTCCAGACCTGACAAAGGTACCTTTTCCCACTGAAATTCTTTCATTCGATTGACTCAAAAGTCACCAGCAAGAATTTCAGTCAAACATGCTTGTGTTACCTACTTGTTTAGTCAAAGGATCAGAACGTGTTAAGAAAGGTTTCTCACCTTGACAAAAAGGAAAGAGAGGAAAAGTTAGGTGCTTCTAAAGAATGGGAAGGTGCTTTGGCTAACACCAGGGTGATTTCAGCAGGCTCAGAGATACTGTCCAGTCTGTCCAGCAAGCAAAGTGTGAGCAGGCAAAGCGCCTTTAGGGGCTGCCTCTGAGCTAATAATAACAGTACAAATTGTTGGCAGGATTTACTGGCTTGTGTGGATGCTGCATGAGCTTCTGGTGAGTTACCTGTCTAGCCAACCCACTGCCATGAGACCTGTCTGATAATACCTCATTATCTGCCAAGTGCAAGATCACTTCTCAGTGACCTTTCCTTTTGTTCTTACACCCTGCCCATGTACAGTGTTCTGGCCTTCACAAATATATTGTTATATAAGTTGGTGTTTTGTTTAGGTCAGCATTCCCCCCTTACTCTGGCTAATTAATACCACAGTGAACTTAAGGCTGCTGGTTCATGTAACACACAACTGAACTGGTGAATTACTATGTGCCTCCCTCATACATGCCATGCTCTACCAACTTCTTCAAACACACTTTAACAAATACTTTAATTTTTTTTAATTACAAAGTTTTAAGAAAAAAATTGAAAACATAGACATTTTCTAAGCATGCTGTTTGATTTCTAAGGAAAAAGTTTTGATGTAAATAACCCACAGTAACAGCTGTCATGCTATACTTGTTTACAGCTCTATTCCTTAAGAGGATGTGAGAAAGAAAATGAGACAAGTTTAGAGGACTAGGATGCAGAACTCTTGAATTGAAGGTCTGTCTGTGTCTCAGTGTTGCAAAACTCACATTTCACATGTTATAAATCTGGACTGGAATTTTAGCCTCTGCTTACTCCAGTCTCAACAGCAAGACCATTAAAGCACTTGGAGAAATCTGATATATAAATTCAGTAGGAAATGATCTGAGATTTCTCCATACTTAGAAGTTTTTGGTCGAGAGCTAAAATGGCCCATGGGCCACCTTTAAGAACCACTTCTGACTGCACTGTCTAATTGCTCCCAGCACGTGTTCATCTTAACTCTTGCCTATGTCTTAGTGTGGCCATTGTGGTTCCTAAAAGGAGCTTACCCCATCAGCAGCAAGGATAGGAGATGACACAACAGCAGCTTTCTGTTATGTATGCAAGCACTGTAAATTCAGAGCCTGAAGTTGCTGTCAAGTTCTTTTCCCCCTCAGGGCAAAATCATACGATGAGTAAAAAAAATATTGCTGAGAATGTGTGTCTGCCTGAATCTCCAGTGCTCACTGTGACATGCAAATTAGCTAATTAGAACTTCATGACATCAAGATCAATATAACTTCCACCCTCTGGCTAACTATGTAGAATGTTTGAGTGTTTTGTAATTCTATTTGTATTGCTTCCTCTGCTTCCCTGCTGCTTGTAGGCTCTGTGGACAATACTTGCTGAGGAATCTGCATCCAGCCAGAGTCCCAGGATTGTTCATGCTATTCATTATCCTCACATGGTCATGAATTCCATAGTGATCTCAGCCATCCCTCTCATTGCCAAAGAAAAGAGCCACCCTCCCAGTTTATGATGGTTTTATTTAATTTGAAGATTCAAACAGAAGGAAAAATGCTGGATTTCCTTTTCCCCCCAAAGCTGTCTGTAACCTTCATTGTACTTGATCAAGGTTCACATTCCTATCTGGGAGCATAGTGCAGTTCTAGGTTATGGCAGGTGGATATTGACTACGTGCCTATAAACAATTACACTTCATGGCTTTATTAATATGACTGGTGTAACTTTGTTTTTTCCATATGTCTCAAGGCCTGACTGTAAGAGAGTGCAACAAATGTAGGATCTGTAACACACATGTCCAATGAGGAGTTTTAATTATTTCCATTTGTTATTTTCATGCAAACTTTTACTGCATTTGGATTTAATAAAAAAAAAAAATCTCCTCTTCCTCCCCTATTTCAATAATGAAAATACCTTTGGATAAAGTTTTTATTATCCTATTTCTCTGGAAGGTGTTTAACCATTTTGGTCAAACTTTCAAATGATTTTGGGAAAATAACTGAGCCTGAAAGATTTCATCATTAAAATCAATGTTTCAGAACCTGTGGTGTATATTAGTAGGAATTTACACCTGGAAGTTTATATAGTCTTATCAGTAGAATTTGCTTGGTTTTGATGGGTGCAAGATTTTTATTTGCATTTAGAGCCTTGTTAAGAGACAATACAATTACTCTCTGTTTACTCTCCATATGTAGGGTTACAAAGAGTAATACATCTGGGGCAGCATTCTTGACAGCTCACCAAGTTCAGCCAATTCACTCTAATTAATTCACTCTGAGGTAATATTCTCTTACTGCATTAGGCTACAGGCAGCAAACTGGGAAATAAATTTTGGCTGCCTTTGGTAGGTAAGTGACACATTCTGGTTTAGTTTCCTGTTTGTAGATCTGTTTAACCCCAGTGAATATAGATGAAAATCTACTTTGGTGCAAATTGATCTGAATAGGCCTCCTAGTTTGCAAATTTCTACATCATCTTTGTTTTTGCCCTGTGAGTTGTGAGAGCTGTTGGCTTCTGGGAGCCCATACACAGATGCAGGGGTGCAAGCAAACAGCCTTCTGTAAAGGTGAATTGTGTTTCCGTGGCAGGAATTGTGCCCAAGTTTAAACAAAGTTGGAGGAACTGTGCTTGGAATGACAGAAGGGGTTGAAAGAAGCTATGGAATGTAGTTGCTACCATGTTGTAGACTCTCACTTGGATTTTGGCCCTCAGGAGACAAAACCTGCCTGGAATCACTAGTTCCATCGATGGTGGAAATGAGGTCTGCTCTCATAAGTCCCTCCATCCCAGTCATGTCTTTGACCTCATTAGAGACAAGTGTGGTCTTCAGGACAAAGGAAAATTACTTTATAAGCACCAGGGATTGGAATGTAGCCCTGTAGCCCTGAATTACCCTTGCTGCACAGCTGTAGGAGTCCAAGGAGGTAAAATGTATTGTGTGTCTCTGTTAACATTCTTTAGGAGCAGTTTCATTTCATAGTGACATCCTGTAGACAGGAGAAAAGGACATTTATTAGCACTAAAACCTGGTTGTTATATGGCTGAAAATGTTTTGGCTCCACTGGAATTTAAACTTGTCTGACTACTTGAAAAGTGTTCAGATTTAATATAACTGGTTCAAACGTGCAGTCAAAATTCTGTGTGAAATTCTCTTGTGGAACAAGGATCTTGGTTTATATGGTCTGAAGAATGATTCTAAACACTCTCCATCTCCAAAGACAATGTAGAGGTGCTAGTTTCAGCATAGATCAGATTACTTCAAGTGTTGAAAATGCAAATCAATGTCAAATTTGATAAATAAGCATTATCTGCCTAGGGGTTCTGCTGGTAGTTATTAGCAAGAGCCATGTTTTAGTGATATTTCTTTCATGAACTGCATAACATTTAATTCCATTCAAAGTATAGCAGTGATGAAATGAACAAATAGAAAATAGAAAGGAATACAGAGGAACTATGGAAAGGATCATTCCTAAAATGTTTCCCTTGGTTTCTCTACTTTTGTCATATATGTTAGACATTTTAAGACAAGAAGGAATCACTATTATCACCTAATCTGAGTCTTTCAGTCTTAAAGTTCATGCTGTGCATTCAGTACCAATCGAAGAAGTTCTTGTTTTTGGGAGAGCAGGGAATTTGACTCCATTTTTTTAATCTCTTGTGGCAGAATTCTAATAAGCACCTTTTAAAAGTTAAAGCCCCTAAGGCCAGACAGTGTTTTCTTTCCTTCAGCATAAATCAGAGCAGCCTCAGTGGAACCAGTAGTTAGTCCATATTTTCATTTGGGGAAATTTAAGAGCAGAAAGAATGGAGCTAAACTCTGGATTGCTCTGTTACGTGACCACGTCTCCCTCTTATGCCTGATCTCAGTGATTACAATCCCAATGACACCGAAACCAATTTGCTTTCCCCTCAAAAAATGCTTTGAGCTGTGGTGCTGATGGCTTTGGTTCTCACTGCACCCAGAACACAGTCACTTACATATATTTGTTATGTGTCCACTTGTGCTGATAAATTGCCTTTAGTTCTGATCAGGAATCATTACAATCAAGCCATGTTGCATCTTCGTGGAGACTGAGCAGCCATTGTGTGGTGGGAAACTGAACAGAAGGCACCTTGCATGGAAAAGCATTCATCCAGAAAAATGTTGTTTTTGCTTTAGAGAACATGTAAAGCCAGGGCAGAAGGAGGATCAGGATTCTTGGCTACTGGAGGAAATGTTTCCTTTTTTGTTCAGCACAATCTATTTTTTAACTGACAACTCTCAGAGAAAGGAGTGCAGTGCAGGGTGACGCAAACACTCATCTGCACTCTGCTGGGGGAGAAACAGCTCATTACTGCAGGCAAAGCTAGAATTCAGGCTTGCTTATTTCTGACTTCAAGTTCCTCAGTTGTGGGAAACAGTTTTTTCATTCCTGTACTTTTAATAAAATCTGCACATTGTTACTTGCTTCACTCTGATGAGGGTCTGGATTGATGTTGAGATGCGATGTTTGCCAAATTTGTAACACTGTTTTCAATATATTTTTTTTCTTTCTACGAGGGCAAAGGATCTTATTTTGAATCCCCAAAGGCTTTCCCAACATATGGGGGATGAATAAATACTCAAAATGTCTACAACTGCTGTTACTGCTACAGCTGCCAGCTTTAGAAAAGAACAAAGTACATGCACACATGGGCGCATGCGTGTAAGAGTGAGAGGCAGAGGGAGAAATACAGTGTGGGCACTCTTGGGGTCAGGAGTGTTCTCTAATAAGGAACACATTTTACAGACAGCAAGAGAATTGTTTTTACTGCGTGCATTTACAAGTCCTCAGGCAGGGAATTTTTTTGTGGGGATGTTTTTAAGGCTAATTATTTACAGCATGCAGGGCTTGAACCTGCAGATCTTAATTTGGCAAAACTCCTGTTCACTTCAAGGGGTGCTCTGCTTGCTGCGGGGAGGGATGGGTGATGGGCACATCCTGGCTGTGAGGGGCTGCAGGAGACCCTGCTGAATTCAGTGACAACCGAGCTTCTGTCTGTGATGGTGGATTTTACAGGAGTGTGGAGCTGTGGGGGTGACACAACACTGGGGCAAAGTGGCCAAAAAGAGTGGTTTGGAGGAGATTTTTTTGCCGTCATTCTCAGGCAACTTGCCTGATTTTTAACCCAGCTTTTTGATCTCACAGTTTAAAGCAACCTTTTATGGGAAATACCACACAAATGTTATGGTGTTGTGTTCCCACACAAACCACACTGGGTTTGAATACTAAAGTCTTTAGATATTAACACTGTGATTCTGAGTGGTATTCCTGTTATGAAAAAAATAAAAGGAAGAGCAATGTTTCTTAAATTCCATCCAATACTATCTTTTTCACTGAGAAACAGAATTCAATCAGCTCTTTCAATCAAGGAGTTTTAAGAGCCACAGCAGGGCAAGAGGAGGACTGGAAGCACAACTGAAGATAACATTTCTAAGTCAGGAACTGTTTCTTTTTGTACTGTATTGAGCATGCTTGGCATGAGTCTTCTCCAAACTGGATGCTGCTAGGCCATTGTGATGATGGGGGTGTTGATTGTACCAGTCATTTTACAGGTCTTTGCTAAATACTGTTTGACATCTGATAGCAGCTGGGTGCTTTCAGCTTTCAAGGAGCTTTTAATAGGACAATTTTCACTGGCATCAGCTTGGCAAACCACCTGCAAATGAATATACTGCTCTCCATTAATAATCAGCATATGCAGAATTTGTATGCACCAGTCAGAAGACCCAGGTGACCTCTCTGCCCAATAACAGCTAATCAAGCCAGGTTGTTTTCCTGCAGTCATTAACATTTAAAATAATGCCCTTTCAATCAAGCTGGGGAACAGATTTAACCCACTCAATATTTCATCATTCCCTGTCTTTTAGTCAGTGTCAGTTATAAAGCACAGATAAATACATGGTTTTCAGGAAGAGAGAGAGCTGTGTTCTTATAGTCCTCTTACAGCTCAAAGGGAGCTGGATAGCTAGGGAAGCCCAATGATTCTTTCTATTTCCTAGGAGCAGAAATTGCAGGAAATGCCAGTGAATAGCCTCTCTCCCTTGAAAGAAGCTGCCAAAGGTTTCATACAGATCTGGACTGGATAAAATAGAGTTTACCTACTTTTCAAATCCAACATTTGAATTTTGTAGCTTTGTTGTTTTTGGTTTTGTTTTTAATTTTATTATAATATATTCAAACCTATTGAGTCTTCCATCTCCCTTTGTTTAGTCTGTCAGGGGGATGAGATCTGAAGGAGACATCTCTCTCACACAGGAGAGGCTGGATGGAAGGCTGGTTTTTAGGACCACAGGTACTGGCTTTTCAGAGGATGTTAGGAGGCCCACAAAGTAAGCATGCTCCCTCTGTGGGCTGTCAGATACCCAGGGTAGCCTGATTTCTCTGCCAGAGTTGCCAGGGATAACAGGATGCTCCCATGACACAGGGTCAGGTTCCCACTGCTTGCATCCATGTTTCTGTTGACCTAAAAAGGCTGTCTGGAAGGTTGAGGTTTCTTCAAGTTGTGGGTCCCACTTCAAACTATTTCTCTCACACGAAAGCTGTAGGCTTGAAAGGAGAAGATCTTTTTGTATGGGGTGGTGGCTAGAGAGATCTTCTGTTCCTAGGCTTCTGAGAGCTGCTGAAAACCTGGTGGGACAGAGATTCCCAGGAATTATGGTTCTTAGGCCTGAAGGCAGAAAAACTTCCTAATGGTGTTTTCTGCTGTGACTTAGGTTCATTTTCTCCTGAATGTTAGATCCTAAATGTCCTAAGAACTTTAAAGTCCTTCTGGGACATTAAAACTGAGACATGTGTGAGACTTGAATTCTAAATGTGACTGTCAAACTGATGCCTGAGCCCCTCTCTCAGTTCTCTCACTCTGTCTTGAACCAGAGTAGACAATGCCAGGTAAGATTAGAGTAACCCCAGGGTGGATGTCTGGATGTCTCTGGATGCTGCTGCTTCTCTGCCAGTTTAATTTTGTTGTTTTTATATCTGGCTGAAAAATGAGCTCAATAGATGTACCTGCATTCTGAATTTCTAGATGTAAATATTGTAATAAATTAGCAACAGACAGCAGAGTACATAACACAATCAAAGTCATATAAGTGTGTGGGAAAAAAACCTGTCATGATTTTTTTTCTTCTGAGCACCAGATATGTGTCCTTACTCTTTTTATTAGCCTCTGCATCTTCTTTTTTTTCCCATAGACTTACTATTCTAACTTGAAAAATTTGAATGAATGAAGACACAGGTTATGACACTTTCATGTAGCATTCTTGTCCCTTTTTGCTTGTTTCTATTTCTGCTCTTGTAGCACTTATGGATTTTAAGCAATGTTAAAATGTTCCTTCACCAATAGTAAATTTTGTATCCTGAGTACACCACACTTATAAACTCTTTCTTACCTAAAGAACTATTTGAGAATCCCATTGTGAATTTCTACAAGCGGGAAGTGAAGGCACAAGTCTGGGATCCCAGGGTGATTAGTAAACCACTGCATCACCCTGCTCCTCTAACACTGTTGATCCCAACCAATTTGTGCTCTTACTTCTTAAAGCTGAAGGAACAGCATCTTTCTTTCCTTCGGTTCCCAGGGAAAGCTATGCAGATTCATGGTGAAAGGGTTTCTGTTGTAAGGCCTTTCTTTGGTTTTGATCTGCATATCCATGGTCTGAGGGTTAAGTGCACACAAAATCAACTGCTTTGAGGTCAAAAGAGAGAATTTCTTCTGGTTCTGACCCGGTGCTATAAATTGATCCAGTTTTACTCAGCTCTGGTTTGGGGGAGGGAGGCACCCCTTGAAAATACTCACAGACTTTGAGGAACTTGATATATCTATAGTTCAGCTGCATGACTGTTCATGATGAATAGCTCTTACTGGTGTATTTCTAAGTTAGTCTACCCACAGCAGGAAACAACTGAAACAGGATTGTTTGGAGTGTGCTGCACCTTCTCCTCTCTTCTTAGAAAGTGAATTCACTCTTTGTAGGAAGAATTATATGAACTTGCAGACAAAGATGGCCTGGGAAATGCGTGACTGATTGGATTGGAGCAGCCTAGTAGAACAAGCAACATCTAAAAGACAGGTGGTGTTTCACTTCAGGCCTTGCAGCTGAGATTTACCGCCAGATCTTGAATCCTTTCGCATCCAGCTCAAGTGACTTTTAACAGTGTCTTTCTTGTTCTTTATTTTGGTACAGGAAACTTACCATCTGTGGTACATAAAGAGAGAGAATGCATGTCCTTATCTGCAGGTGAAGCTTCTTGAGACACCATCCAGTCCAGTGCAAAGGAGGTTAGAACAGTGCTTTAAACCTTGAAGTTCAATTTTCTGTCCTGAACAATCTGTGAGGCTTTGGCTGCATCATTTTTCTTTTCATATGTCCCAGTTTGCACTTGTCATCTGAGCAGAACAGACTGGGAATTATAACATGATAGACTTTCCTGTGTTACAGTAGAGTTTTATAAGCTATTAGGATGGGTTGGCTCTTAGCAGGTCATGTTTTCTGTGTGCCATTTACGGTAATTTGGAAAGGTGTCCTAGCTAGAAGATGACGGTAGTCTTTAAGAGCACAGTCATCCATATTTAGGTCTTTTTAAACAGGACTTGGATGTGTAGTTCCTGAGACTTCTGCTAATGTCATGCTTAGCAATCACATCAAAACTACATAGTTGGGTTTTTCCTCCCCCCCACAAAACTGTCTTGTTTCATCTTGGACATTTCATTTCATTCAGATGTAAAATGCATTGTACATCTGGGCCAAGCAGTCTATGAACAACAAAAAACTCTTCAAGAAGCAAAACTCACACCCTCTGCACAAACTCCCATGGTCCAAGAAACTTTGGCTGTACATGCTGCTGGAGGAAAATTCTCATAAACCACTGTGTTGGTTTATACACTACAAATCCCATAGAATCTATTAAAAAAGGTAGAGTCCAAGTCTGAGACATGACAGTGCAAATGAACCTCCAGAGAAATGAATATTTAAGCTCTCTACACAAACATTCTGTGACACTGTGATGAAAGATGGCAATAGGCAGCAGCAGAGAAGGCTGGGTGTGCCAGTAAAATCCATTGTGGTGGCTTTGTGTGTGTGCCCCAAGGCCTCGTAACCAATCCAGTATTTTTCAGGAGTGACTGAGCAGAGGGCAGCTTAGCACAGCACAGATTAGGGTGGAGGGGATGGGGGATTTCCTTGAGCTGTTGTTAATAAAGTTGCTGTCTATGGAAGATCAGGCTCCTAGGTCAAATGCCATTTAGCTATGGCAGCATGCAGATACTTGTGTGCCAGATGTGGAGGGGCTTGGATAATTGGTTCTGTCTGCACTGGTATCCAGCTCCCAGCCAGAAGACATAACAACATCCATGGAGGTAAAATAGTAAATGCAGCCTCAAAGGCTTTTCTTGCACTTGGCACTGAAAGGGGAGCCCAGCAAGGTAACAGCTTTGTAAACATTGCCAAAGCAGGACAGAGAGTACAGTCATAGCTGCTTGCAATTTCATTAATGTCAAAGAAAGAGGGGGAGGACCCCCAGCCCAGCAGTAATCGTGTTTGTGGCTGCTAACCCTGTGAGCAAGGGAGAGTGACAGAATCCATGTGGGGCAAAAGCAGACCGTAAAGCCCTGAGGTCACCAATACTTTGGGAATTCAGCATTGTCATACGTCACCCAGCCTTCCTGCTTCCTCACCTTTTGAAAGACAGATGGCCAGCCAGATGGCAGCTTCCTCATGCTTCCTGAAAGGTTAAAGGCTCTGCTGTTAGGGGACAGCTAGCTCATGTTCGCATTGAGGGGAACAGTGTGGTTTAAATTCAGCCTAAACAGAGCTGCTGGTTAGTCTGGTTCATCTGAGCAAAAAACCTCTGTAATAATGTTATTGCATCAAGAAGCCCTTGATTGCAGTGGCCAGGTTTGGTTGATGTGAGCTGACTGGATGGCAAGAATAAATACTGGTGCGATGACATCTCTGTTTGATACAGGTCACGGGAGCTCCCTGTCTGTGCCAGACCCCATCTTTCTATTTGCACTGGGATCATTTGTAGTTATGCTGATTTTTCTCAAAGGAAACCAAACCAGTCTTTCTCCAGGTTCCTCAATACTGCATTCCACACCCCTTCAGCCCCAAATAAAGATACTTGACTGAGACACTGGAATTAGGATCTGTGTTGCCTCTTGTCTCTTTTTTCATTTACGGTGGGAGACAGGTATAAACAAAGTGAGTCCATATGTTAGTTGGCCCAAATGGCACTAGTGCAACTAAAACCTAATAAAGTGAGGAATAATATCTGACACTATCTGTAACCAAAGTGTTTTGCACTCCAGGATTTCACATCTCAGCCTTCCTGTACCATGAGCCACGCTTCTCTTGTATCACTCTCCCTGATCCTGCCTCTGGATGCACAGACCCACAGGCTGATGCTCCAGCAGAGCCCTTCCAGCCAAACAATGGCCACTAGAGCTCCTAGCAGTGGACCTGAGGGCAGGAGCTGGGCCCTAGGTTTCATGTTGTGTATAAAACATGCTGTGTACACCTATGTGCACTAGAAATAATGAACACTAGACATACACTAGAGTGGAGGTGGAGGCCACCTTGGATAAAGGTATGGTTGTCACAGATCCTCTATGGCCCAGGTTAACTTCTAGAGCTAGAGGCACAGTCTACAGGGCGAGTGAAGTTTCCCAGAACGTGTGAAATGCTGACATAAATCCCCAGATGAACTGAACTGAGCCTTCACAGCATAGCCAAAGCCCTCCAGCCAGATTCCAATAGTATAAACAAGACTGAGTCACCTCCTCCCTCACTGAAAATTAGAGATGGTAATAGTTCTGGAAGCAGTTGATTGTATGCTATCAATCATTCATAATGCTAATTTTTTGGAGTTGGCATGAGAAAAAAAGAAACTAAGGTTGGGAAGGAGCCTAGGTTTCTGTTGTGCCTGTGTCACACCGCTTGTGAACAATTCAGCAACAGCTTTATGCCTCAATCAGTGCAGCTGTTAAGCTGAGGAAAAGCAGGACTTTACTGAAAAACAGATGTTTTGCACATGAGCTGAATTATTTCAGTTAATGATCCAGATAGAAAAAGAAAACAAAGCACAATATATGCACACACAAACAGGCATCGTCAGTGCTTGAAATAGTATTTAAGTGCAGATATAGGAACTGAGATATGTTGAGAGGAAAAATTCTCCTGTTTTGCAGTTATTCCATATACCTCTAAGACCTTTTGTAACGCCAGCATGGCTTTTGGCATATTTTGACTTTTTCAAGCACCATGTATGTGTATGTGTGTACATGAATACACACACACACTTGCATATATAATGCAGGGTGACAATGACAGCACTGGGGCTGATTTCCATGAAATAGTGTTGAAAGTTCCCAGAATGATTGAGGCAAGTTCCTGCACAGTCATTTTTATCAGTGTTTTAGATGACTAAGAGGAAAGTGTTTTCCCTACCTGTTTAGGCAATTAATTGAATTAGTATTTAGAAAATGGTTTCTAAAAATAGCAAAAAATGACCACTTTTTTATGCATCAGCCTAATTAGGGATTGAGTTTTTAGAACTACAAAGAATCCATGTGGTGGTGGTTTTGAATGCCTTGGTGTTTGCATTTCTGATTTCCGGGGCATCACTTCTCAGCACTTTCTGAAAGTTGGCACCTCAAACATGTCTTAAATTTCATGCCCCTCTAAATTCCCAGTCAGTGTTAAAAAAAGCTACCAGTGTCTTGTTTGGGATCTTTGGCGTCTTTGGGATCGGTGACCACTTTGTCAGAGGTCAGAAATAAGAAATACAAATAAACAAAGAGCTTGCAGCTATTTCCGTTTAATACACCAGAGTCTGTGTTGGTTCTGCACAGTGATACTGAAGAGGTGAAAATTGAAACTACTGGTGGGATTTTTTTGTTTCTTCTCCTCCCCCCTCTCTCCCCAGTTGCTTCTTTCCACATTTTTCCCCCCATAATTTACCATTATTTTATTATTGTAATTGGTCTTTGTCTAATAATTTCGAATCTCCCCTTTCTAAGGGATCAAGAACAAGGAAGGGAACTTCTCAAATCAGAACTGAACATGAGATCAGTAAGTGTGACCAAAAGCCAGCATTTCTGGCTTTTGGGAAAGTTTTCTGAGATACACTTTTTGCAATTTCTAATTTGTTCTTTACTCTTGTATAATGGGAATTCTGAAAACAACTCTGAGAAATGAAAGTCATCTGAGCTGGTTAGCAACACAGAATTATTTCAGTGTCAATCTGTTAAACCTTAGCTTTGTCTCAACTTCAGTAAAACTTGATCAAACGTGAGATGCTTCAGATGAAATATTCAAGGAAGCAGTGTTTACTGATGAAACTTTGTTTAGTCGGAAATTTGCAAACCAGATTTAGTTATAGTCTTATATCTCTCACACACAGATTTTTTTTCCTTATACACGTATTCACTGAGAGCTTGTGTTAAATAGATGTTATCAAGTATTTACTTTAAAAAAAACAATAAGTTTTAAACTGTTTGACCAAAGAGCCTTTTCCTCCTGTCTGATGCTGCCAAAAGGATTTATATAGGAGCTAAAATACATGTGGAAAGGGTCATGCCTGGAATTTTGCTGTAATTGTAATTTTTTGATGCTGAAAAACAGCTGCCCATCAGTTTAAGGGGCTCCTTGAGAGCCACTCCAAACTGACCAGTAAAATGATTGAATCACTGAAACAGTAACTCACTGGAAAATTGCTTCTGCATGTAGCTCTTCCGCCCTATCTTTGGCACAGCCACCCCTGCAATTAAGGTGCAAACTAATCTCTGAACCTGATGAAATAAGCTGAAGAGAACAGCTCTCCCCCCAGCTCTGCAGAGCCCTAGTTCTTCAGCTCTCCTGCATCACCTAGATGCCCATCTCTGAAGCAGAATTTCATGCTCTTTCTAACATTTGTGCTGCAGCCCCTGATGTAAGGTTAGAAGTGAACATTATGCCTAAAGAAAAAAAAAAAAAAGTTATTTTTCACCATCCAGCCCTGCAAGCTCTATGTCAATTCTTGATGAAGTTTCTGGGTATGCTGTGCATATGAAGAAGTCTAATTTCTTCTAATATTTCTCTTACTCTACCTGTTACAACATTTCCAAGTTCTTGCTATCAGTTCACCATGTGGAGGGTAGCATTCCTGCATGATCCTCCAGGTCAGCAGGATCTGAAGCCACCATTTTACTGATGATCACTAAAGCAATGCCCATGAAGAGAATCTTATTGTGCTAATGCAGGCAAGGGTGCAGATGGCTTGACAGGCACTGAAAGAAAGCATGTCTCAGTAGAAAAAATGAGACCTGCAAGCCTGGAACCTTAATCAGGTGATTAATTAGCAACAGAGTCCTTTTTATTATGTGCCTAGAAGAGTACTAAATCTTGGGTGGGTAATAGGAAAGTCTGCAGTGTTTTATGCTCCCGGTGGTCACTTCTATATGCTCTTGTGAAAATCCCCAAGATAGCTAGTTGAGAAACCTGAGATGGAAAACAATTAGGACTTAACTTCCAAGTGAGCTGCTGGCCCTCAGGCAGAAAACCATGAAAAGACAAATGATAAATGGCCAAGTATTCTATCTTGATAGGAAGACAAGCCAGGCATTTTTGAGAATACGTTTTTCAAAGAGCTAAGCCCTGACACAGCTACGTGGTTTAAACTGTAGAGCCAGCCCAGAAAACCAGAGTGGGACAGTTTACTGAGTGCTGGGTTTCTTGAGCGTTTCCTGGAGCTTTTTGCCTGTGGTATTTGGTGCAGCGGATAGGTCACCAGGTCAATTGTATAGGAGGTGTATTAAAAAATGATTGGACAATTTAATGGTTGCTAATATCATGGCAGTTATGTCCCTGAGATAAGGGTAACCAGATACCTGACTCTGGGGCTTGAACCCTTGGACAGTTTCACTTGAAAGATGGAGTGGTCTCTAGAGAATTCCAGCATGTGATTGCTGAGTGTTTCCCTGTGTGACAGCGCTGCTGATCACATGCAGGGACACAGAGCAGCCGCTCCAGCCCTGCCCCGGTGGCACCACATCTCCTCAGGCTCACAGAGAAGCCTGGCACGGTGGTCTCGGCTGTCTGCCAGCAGCACAATGCTGGCTCTGGCAGCAGTGAGCTCAGAGGGGCTGGGACACGATTTGCCCCTGCAGATAACTGCTGTGCTGTTGTGAGGGCTGTGCCTGTGTGGGACACAGCACGTGCAAGCCCCTGGAATGAGGAGGGCACTGGGGCAGGCAACTCAATGAGGAGGACGCTGGGGACAGGCAACTCACTTGCACACTGGCAACTCTTCAAGTCAGACATTGTAAGACCCTAGGTGCCTTGAATTAACCTCACAGGGTCCTTATCAGTAAGTAGGCCTACTAGAGGAAGCCATGAGCTTGCCAGAATTGAGGACTAAAAAGGTACAGTATAACTAAAAGTCGCTGATTCTGGTATTTACCTTCTAGCTCTGGAGTTGATCTGCCACCAGCCAGCATTTTGTAGTTCAGCTAGGTTTTATTCTTTCTGTAATTTGGATTCAGTGAGCACACAGGAGAAAGTCTGTGTCTGGATCAACCCAAAAGCCAAGTCCAGCTGTGTCTATTCTTGGTCATAGTCTGGACCCTGTAGTCCTCAAATACCTGTCTGTTTCTGTGCTCTCTAAAACTGCCTGTATTCAACCAGAAAGTAATTATCAAACTGTGTTAATGCACTTCTGCACTCTGAAAAAATAAAATACTAGGCACATTTCAAAAAACACAATTGCCAGAGATGTACTTATGATCCTAAAGTGCAAGAATCCCCTATATGCACATCATCTCCCCAACAGACATGTCATACTGACTTACAACATCCTCCTTATGTAATTCCCTTCACATATTCTTACACAGATAAACATGCTTAGCACAACACAACAGCCTCTTGCATTCAAGTCTATGCATTCTTAGCTCATGAGTTTTACCATAACTCCCATGAACATTCTGTGAACTTCCAGCTCCTGGATTCATGGGAACAATAAAAATTTCAACACAGTTTTTAGGTTTTATGGTTGCAGAAAAAAACCCACACATAAATATGATCTAAAAGCCCCCAAACCAGAAGGCAAATAAAAATAATCCCACAAACATTAGTATTATGCTGATAAATCCAGTGAGTTTTAAGCTGCCTTCTTCAGGGATCTCCTGTATGGTTTGGGGAGAGCATGCTTAGCCACACTTGTGAGAAACACATACTTCTGCATATTCAGGTCTCATAGAACACTTTCCTTCTAAACCTCACACAGGTGCTTCAGAGCACTCACAGGCACTCACTGTCTTGAGATGTGCTGTAGTCTGGGGTGAAACTCACTCTGTTTAGATTCAGCCTGCACAAGACTCAGCTCCAGTCATTACAGAGATCCGGGTGAGAGCTGGAGGCACTAAGGAGGATGAGAAGTGAAAGCACTAGGGAGCTGCTAAGATAATTTCCAGTGTCTGCTGCTTCTTTGGCTTAACAAAGTGTATGAGATGCCAGAGCAAACAGGCTGTCCCCCCTCACATTTAGCTGCCAAAACACTGTGTCCTGCCTTGGAGCAGCTGCTCACTTGAGATGGTTTCCAGAGCTCATCCTTGCTGCATTGCACCCCGTCCCACTGCACGTGGGGCTTTCAGCTCTGAGCTTGTAGGCATGACTTCTCATGCTCAGTGAGGAGGTAGATGTGGCAGATCTTCCTCTCAACAGCTCAGAGCTGAGCTCTGGTGTGCTGGCAGCAGTGCAAGCCATGGTGGCTGCCCTGGGCTGTGCAGCTTGTAGTGTGTGCCTTGTGTGCCTTCCCAGAGCACAGCCCACCCAGCCTCTGAGCCAGGCTGCTTTTGGGCCAAGACATGCCCTTAGTTTGGATTTAGATTTGTTTCCCATGCTGATGTCTCTTGGCATGCCTAGGGGCAAGGAGTGGAGCCTAGGAGGCATGCACCATGGACACCTTTGGTGTCTTCTCTGATCCCACCAGACTGCGGTGTCAGGGGTTCCCTGGAGCCCTGACTCCATCCATCTCCCAGGCATGCCTAGATGTGGACAAGGAGGCGGTGTTTCTGAAAGGAAGCCTCTGCTCTCCTGAGGTTACCTCCCTTTTGATTGCTGAGGGAGCAAATGCAGCCTATATTATTTGCTTTTTTTCTAAATGGCTGTAGCCAGGTCAGTTGAATCCTTGCTTCTGCCAGCTTTGTCTATGACCAATTTCAAGGGGCAGTAGCCCCCTGAGCAGAGAAGCATGCATGAACAGCAGCCTCTGCATGATTTCTTTGCCTTGTGTGCATACCTGGAAGATTGCTCTCCATCCTGTTATACTGGGCAGTGCAGCAGAGTGAGAGGGGACCAGAGACAGCACACAACTGGCCTGAGAAGTACTTCAAATTTTTGTGGCTGCGTGACCCTCTTCTGCTCTCACTCAGGCCTGAGGCAGCTGGAGGGACTGGCTGTGGTGTTCTGCTGCAGCTGGAGAGGAAGGGTGATGTGAATGAGAACTTTCTTCTGAAGAGGGATTTCTCTAAATCCAAAAGGATACCCAGTATGTTTTCTAAGCTTGTGGATGTTTTGCAAGAGTCGTAAGTGATGACAGAGACATACTTTGCAGTCAAGACTTCTGGGAGTCAGAGGGGAGTTTTGGTTGAGTAAGAATTGGCATTAAAGTTCTGGATCTGACCCAGAGCAAGTAATGAGTCTGTGGGTGAGGCTGACCCTAACTGAGATCTGCACTTCATGGCTGATACACATGAGATCAAGTGCAAAAACAAAGGGAGCTGCCAACCAGGACCTCGTGTGGGCTGGAGCAACAGTGCCTGGGGAGATTTTTTATACTGGCTCTAGCAAAAACTTACTGAGGGTGGAGAGGAAACTGAAACAGGTAAGACTGAAGATCACAGGAGATGCACTCTTCAATAATCTCTCTTCTCTCTTTATCCCTACTGCAGAGACAGTCTTTGTACGCTTTTGAATCCGAAAATCTTATAAACATCCTGCAAGTGCCAGTGGAGAAAAACTAAGCATTATATAACAAGTAGGACATAGGAGTGACACTAGATCTGGGCTGGAAATTATTTTATTATTTTATGAGGGTTTTCAAAGCATTTTTTTTTCTGACAGAGGCTGAAAAGTCAAAATCTGAAACATATTGGTGAACCAAAAATCTGGAAAAGAGCAGTAAGGTTAGGGGTCAAGTGCAGCACTTTGTTTAGATGATTTTCAAATGTTTTGGTTTAGTTTTGAATATTTCTAAATGGATTCTAGCCACTACAATTATCTTAAATTTGGAAAATAAAAGATACTTTGAAAAGGAGAAGTTTGAGCAATTTGGAGGAAGTTGAAACTTCAAACTGGAAATTTTACAAAAAAAAAAAAAACACCTTTTTCCCAGGGAGAAAAATGGTTATAGTGGAATTCCATTGCATTATGAAACCCCCAAAAAACCTTATCTTCCCTGCCCAACAGCTGTCTCTGGAAAGGGATGGTGTTCAGCCCCATACTTCCAAGAGTTCACCTTGAGGCAATGTGGCTGGTCTCAGATGTCCCTTTTCCTGCCCCAGTCTGTCCCTAGGACTTTCCTTCCCGCTTGTGGAAGTGTTTGTGTTGTCTGATAAACACTGAGCAAAGCCATATGTGAGCTGGGTTGCATTATGCAATATGGGAGGATGGGTTACTATCTCTCCTTCAACTTGTGAAAGTTTTCCTTTTTGGCCACGTCTCAAGGGGGGATATTGAATTGCATTGCATTTCATTTCTGATTGACATTGGATGCTTAAAATTTACTTTATGCATGCACAGGTTTTATTCTGCTGAAGGAATTCTTATATTACCTGAAATTTCTAGATCAACATGAGCCTGCCAGTGCCAATTCTTGCTTTACAAGCAACTACTAGATCCTAAGGCTGAATTTACAGTCTTATTTCCTTGTAAATGTCAGATGTAATTTAGGGAGAATGTTCAGATATATCCTATACTGATCAACTCACCATTTTCATTACGATGCAGTCAAACCAGATGCAGCTGAGATCCTTACCCATGCCCTTGAGGAAACCTATTGACAGGGTATGGAGGCAAGCTTTGGAAATAATAGACATGAAAAAGTATAAATCCTATATTAAAGTTTTATAAGTTTCATTACACAGTGATATTTCAATTACTCCATGGGAGACTTGGATGAACCTACAGGAAAAAGGCAGCTGTGGATTGGCAGCTTTTTGCTCTGCTTTAGTTCAGGCTATTTCCATTTGATTAGAAATAGGAAATCCCTTCAGCTGAAGGGGCAACACTGGACCTATTTGCATTGAAAATTAAGAACCTGAGGACCTGAGGTCCCCAATTCTAGTTAATTTCAGCAAGTTTTGAGGCTCTTTGCCACCTTTCTGGTTACTCCCACAGAACAAAGAGTTAGCTCTTGCCAGCCAGGGAAGTAACTGTAATCTCATGTTACCTGCCAAAACTCCTTATCCAGAGTCTAATGCCTCCAGAGGGGATCCAAACTAGAATTCATTACTGGAAAGATGAGGACAGACGTTTTAACCTATTGTGATAAGACAAGGACTAATGCTTTTAAATTAAAAAAGGGTTATTTTAGATTGGACATAACAGAGAAGCTGTTTACAGTGAGGGTGCTGGAACACTGGCACAGGTTGCCCTGAGAATACCCCATCTCTAGAAACATTCAAAGTCAGGTTGCACAGGGCTTTCAGCAACCTGATCTAGCTGAAGGTGTCCCTGCCCAATGCAGGGCAGTTGGACTGGACAGGCTTTAAAGATCCCTTCCCACCCAAACCGTTCACGATTCTATGAGAAGGGTAAACCTTAAACCTGTAATCCTCTTCCTGTGTGTGCTCCCTCCAAGGCAAGTGCACCTTGAAAGAGTGGAGAGAAATTAGTCTTTCTTTTTTTTTTCTTTGAAAATACATGTGCAAAATCCAGTAGTGCTGTGATTAAAGAAGTCTGCAGCTAGACATGCCCTGAATCAAGACCAGATTGGCATTTAGCACCAGAAAAGCATTGGTGTCTTGTGGGGAAGGGTGTTTGACCAAATTTTGCTGATACTCACATCATAATGGAATACTTTTGACTTCAGAAGAGTCTGGATAAAATGATGATAGCCTTGTATGTTTCTGAAAATTAGTTTGTATTTTCAAATATAATTAATAGTAAATATCACTTACTAAATACCCTGCATGGACTTGGCAGGTTGCAAGCAATAGCCAAATTCAATGTTCTTCCTACCATTGAAGCACAATTATTCTCGAGGAAACTAAGGTACCAAGGGAGTGATATGCCTTACTGCAGGCAGCTGTGAAAGGCAGAGCAAGGCTCTGGAACTGGGAGTGCTAGCCTCTTGTTTTGTATTCCTAATGCTCTTTCTCCTGCACTTCACAAGAAATGCACGTCTCAAAATGTGGAAGGACACATTTGGGTGTGTGGTTTCTAACTCCCTGGACTACAGCTGCAATCTTAAGCACAGCAGAAAACAAGCTGGAACCTCATAAGGAAATGGTATGCAAGGTCTCACATGCACTGTGCATTCACTTAAGAGAGGGCTCAGCAGATCAATTAAACAGACATTTGGTTTTGTGCTTGGAGTAGCAAGAAGCTGGTTTTCTCTCCCAGCCTTTGGTTCAAAGCACTTGACTTTTATCCTCCTATCTCCTGTCTTTTAGGAAGGGCCATATTAAATGCTCATTCCTTTCAGTTGTAGGAGTCATGCTTACAGCTATTCAGTCTCTAATTGTGTGAAGCTGTCCCCAGAAGGCAGCCTCAGAACTGCTTTCTACTGAAGGGAACAATAAGGCTTAATATAGTGCCTGGAGTGATATTATAGTGTTTGAGGCAGGTCGGAGATTAGTACATTGTTTGTGCTGTAAAGGATTTCTTGCTAGGACATTAATAGAAAAGGCTTTACCTAATTATATTGTTTGCAGACTTGTTTTGTTTTGCTGAAGTGCAAAGTCCCTTACTGTCAAAAGGGAGCAAAGTTCAGCTTCCAGTTTTCCATCAACCAAAAAATGATCTTTGCAAAGTATTGAGCTTGGCTTAAAACAGATTTTACAAGTGGAGACATTTCTGTTTCTTGCAGTTAATTTCTGACCCTTTTGATAAAACTGCAAGTTATGCTTCTATGCACAGGGATAAGAAGTCTCCATGAAAGGGAGAGAGAATGCTGGATGAGGTTCACACTTAAATCCTGAGATTTCACAAGCTGGACTTTTCAAAAAATCACTAGATTTCACAATACCCGTAGTCAGAATGTGAGGGATGGTGACCCTTTGGATCAGAAAGGATTTTTTTCAGGATTGTCTCTGTTGACTCTTAGTTTTGGTATTTTCCTTCCCTTCCACATGTGACCCTCATTTTCAGGGTCATGTATGTATTGTATGTATTAGATATTATAAAATCTCCCTTTTCAGGGCACACCACTCTTCCCTGCTGCTTTTTCCGCAACTCTTACAAGGAGCAGGACAGCTTTCTCTGTAGCCCTTCTTTCCCACCTCTTTCCTTACAGTTTTGGAGGCCTGTTGAAAGCAGTTCTTTATTCCCCCATCTGCTATTAATTGCCTCTCTCTCATGCTCTCTAACTCCCTCAGTGCTCCTCATACACCCCTGCTTCAGGGACAAACTTTGAGAGGAACTTGCACTCCACTAAAGGCATCTATCGCTGGCTAAATCCTTCTAGAACACTGCCACTCTTGCTGAATGTAATTTGCTTGTTTCATGCCAAGGTTTTCTTCAGGAAATCCCCCAGATGAATTAAAAATATTGTTTTGCATTTGTTGGGACCTCTGCCCAGTGCTGCTTGCAATGTACAAGCTGTGTTTGGTGCTAGTTGGGTCAAGACAACTCAGGAAAATCTCATGGCTGGGTATTGGTGCTTCTAAGCCTGTTGGCTCTCTCTCTCTCACATACACACACTCAGCCTCTCTCTCCTTTAAACAGGAAACTCAACTCAGCATGTGGTGAGTAACCAAATATCAGCAAAGACTTTCTTGCATTTTCTTAAATTCTGTTAAAAAAAAGGAATTTGAGAAAGAGGGGAAAATTCTGTGTTAAAATAAACTCTTGGGTGTAAATAGGTCAGCACAATCAAAAAATCTGAGTGTTTAATGGAGAGATTCTGGACAGGATTCATTAGTGACTGATGCAGTTAGAAGAAGAGAGTTTTGTGGAAGCTTGGGAAAAGTTAAAAAGACAGCAGACATTTGTGTGGGCATGGGGTGCAGGCCTGTGATGAAAGCAGTCACAGCTCTGCTCAAATGCATTGGAGCTGTGTAAGAGGTTTGGCTTTGGCCAAAGAAATAACACAGGTATGGGTTAAACAAGGCCTGATTAATTGCATTTAAGTCCATGGGGATTTGTATGGTTGTCTGGATGGACTCTTTGTTTAGCATACATCTTGCATAACCTGTGATTCGTCTATGAGGTCTGAGTTGTGGCAGAGTCAAAGTTAATTTTCTTTACAACAGAGATATCATACGTTGATTCAAAGTTTTCAAGATACAGAGGACACACAAGTCCTTGAGTTAGACTAGCCAAGGGTTAATCACCTTTATCTGCCTGAACATACATCATTCTGCTCACTGCTCCTCATGCTTGGCCTCTGCCCCCATGGCATGAAGTGGGTTTGGTGTGCCTGTCTCTCCTCAGCCTCACTTGCTGTACTGCCAGCTGTGCTGTTGCAAGGTAAATGCTGCTTTTGTACCTGAGGTGATCAAAACGGAGTGAAAGCTTTGGACAGCCACAGTGCTTCCTGCTCACTCAGTGGCCAGCCAGAGATGATGGGAAACCGAGCCTGATACCCCCCACTGGGAAAAGACCACAAAACTGGAGCATAATTACACAGCCTCCTCTCCTAAAATTTGAAGTTTAGCACAGGGAACATTTCACACATAGAGCTATTTGCATTTCATCCTTTGATTTTTAAGGAAAATCTTCTAGACAGAAGTTTGACATAAAATAAAAGCCCTTTATTGTTCAGCTTGAGAGGGTCTTGGGAGTGAATTTTCATCTTGGCTGAGGCAGATGCTTACATGGCTAGCCAGAGTTCTGGAGAAAAAAAAAAACAAAAAAAAGAGCTGAATGTTGAAATCAAAGTTTGGCCCACTGATCTTACCAAAGAGAAGGTATTTCCTGAGTGGGGAGCAGCAAGAGCCATGTAGTTCATACAAACTCCCAGCAAGAATATATGATGTTGCTGTTTGCAGAAAATCATTACCAGATGGCACAGTGATAGTAGGTGTATGCAAACCCACAGGGTGCAATAGGATGGATGAATAACATCTCTCTGTGGTACATTGCAAAGCCAAGGTGATGGCAAGCAAAGATCTTGCTTCACACTTGTCGGTCATGCTCCATTGTGCCTTTGTGCTGGGCAGGGGCTCTGCGCAACAGGGAATGTGCCATGGGAATAGCCATGCCCCACAGGGGCTTGAAGGCTCAGCCTTGAGCCTAGCAAAGAAGAGCTATGCAACAGGGAATGCGCCATGGGAATACCCATGCCCCCAGGGGCTTGAAGGCTCAGCCTTGAGCCTAGCAAAGGAGAGCTATAGCAAGGACAATTAAACCTTGGTTGGCCTTCTGCTGCACTCAGCATGGAGGAGGCTTCTCTAGGTTCGTTAACACAGCTCTGATTCATAACCTGAAGTGGAAGGAGGCCAACAAGCACAGTGTGCAATTCCTCTGAGTGAGCTATTCCAGTGAAGTGGAAGAAAAAAATGCAGCACACTCTCCCCTGAGCTGCTTGAGAGGTGCTCTAGGAGTTTCATTAAAATGTCATGCCATCTTAATAACTTTTATGGTGAAGAATGGGTCACTCACATTACCAGGGAAGTTAGTATGTTGCTGTAGTATTTTACCAAATCCTGGCTTTTGTTGCCTTGCTGGAAAACAGCCTGTGTGTTCTGTGAAAAATTAATGTTAAAAGCCCATCAGCTTTTGAGGATGGTATGGGACAAAATATTTTTCTTTCAAACTTGTTCTTCAAGAGAGCCCTAAAGCCGAGTTGTGTCCTGTGGATCAGGTGCTGATCTGGGAACTTGGGATCACATCATTTTCCCAGCCCAGCAGAATAGGATTTGAACTCACGGTGGTGGTAGGAAAATAACAGTGTATTTCTCAAGGGCAGTTGATTTTTCTGACCATGACTTTTCCAAGATCAAGGCCATTATCTTTGTAGATTTGGTAATTTCTCATAAGGAATTGACTAAAAACTTACACAAATTCATTTGTGTATGAACTACCTCCTGTGTATGCTCATGAAGGAATTTGCAGTTTACATCTGATGAGTTGTGTGACTTTTTTGATAGGGTTGTTGGAGCTACTCTTCTTCAGAAGGCAAAAACCACAAGACACTGTGGGCATGGCTGCCCATAATGTGCTATTGTAGATCCCTACAATGCCCACTAAACAGATCTGACTGGGAAGCACTGATCTCTGAACTGGGGGAAGCACACAGCCTAATTCACTGAGAAAGCTGCTGATTGAATGATTAAAACAGATTTTGTTTCCTCGCTCTTATACTTGTGCTGAAGCTATTTTTCTAGTCACAGCTGAGTTTCAGCCAGCTCCCAAAGATGCAGAAAATCAGACTTCTTCTTCTAAATATCAGTTTTTTACAACAATTGAATTCTACTAGTCTGAGAGGGATTTGGGGAAAGCTTTTAATGTTCCATATGGTTTTAGGATTCAAAGAATTTCCATGTAATGGAGTATTGTCTTCTGGACTTTTCCCTTTCTGCTTTATACTTAGCAGGCGGTATACTAACACTAGCAGCTTGGGGCAGTTTAAATTTCATATTAGAACTGTAGGATCTGAATTGAAATCCCAAAGGGAATTTTTATCCCTTTTCTTTTCAGCATGTGTCAATGGAAACAGTCCTCTGAAGGTCAAGAACAAGTGCTGTCCCTAAATATAAAATTCCTTTGGTTATCACAAAAGCAGTGTTCACCACAGGAAAGGACTGGACTTCTGAGAAGGGTGCAAGTTTTGATTTCATAAAGTTTATTTTGCAGAAGGGTCGTGGACAAAGTTTTGGAGACTGGTAAGAATCAGTGAGATATTATCAGCCCACAGCAAGGTTTTATGTTCCAAGGTTCCTGGCACATAACCTGGGTCCTTCATTTCCATGCTACTGATTCTGACATTATGCTACATAAAAACAAGAGTGAAGAAGACGTTTTATAACCACGTTTTTCATTGCAGACATAAAGCAGATCATGTCGTTTGGTATAAATGGGGCAAGCATAGCTTATAAAATTTATTTGAGAAGGACCTGACTGCAAGGAAACTTATCTCAACACTCTCATCTGTAATAATGCACTAGTGTTACAGCACCTCTTTTTCATATTTGGGAACACAAAAAGCCAGTTGGTTTGATTGCACATGGAATGGCCACCTCATAAATGTGGTGTAATCCTTGTCATGAGGTGTTTTTAAAGGTTCTTGGTGGGAATTGGTCACAGTTTTCTTTTTCACTTTTTTTTTTTTTTAATTTAAGTTATAATGAAAATATTAGAGTACCGCTGTTATTGTCTTCAAGATTTTATGGGTTTTGATTTTTATAATTCTTCAGTTAACATTATTTAGAAACAATATAGTTTGAAATATTTTTTTCCTTTCTTCTCCTGTTTTCTATCCCAGTTTTCTTCCTCTATCCTCCTCTGCTCTTTTTTTTCCTCATGGCTGTAAAACCTCAAGCAGTGGTGGAAAAGACCTCTAAAAGTAAAGCAATATAAAGGGAGAAAGACCAGTTACAGGAGAGAAACTTGGGTCCAGATCCCTGCTCTGCTACGTCTTCCAAGACAATATTATTGAATGATTTTCTGGCTTAGATTTTAAGCACAAATTTGAACATGCATTTAAACCCAGACTTATCTGGTGTCCAAATTGTCTGGGAATAGGTTTAAGAGAGCTCCTGAGTAAAGCTGGGAAGAAGCTCAGGCTAACCTTTAGAGGAGACACCGTGTCTTGGCCAAGGTTCCCACCATTTGTCAGATACCTTTCAGCCTTCCTTGGCCACCACACGGCACTGCTGAGACAGATGCTCCCTCCAGGTCACAGCTGGTGCTGGCTCACGCAGCTGAGTGACAGCAGTGTGGATGTACCCCTTGGGTCCCTGATGTTTTCTCTCCATCAGACTTGGGCCTCTCTTGTCCTGGTGTGTGAATAGGGACATAAGATTTCCTTGCCTTAAGGCACTATTTTGAAGGAGCAGTAAGTAAAACCTGGGATGCAGTGAGGTATTATGTTGAGAAGGGCCACAAAGCAACTATGACAGCTCCCTGTTGTCAAGGTGGGGGAAATGCTGTGCTGCCATTACCTACAGGCCCACAGGGAGCTGAGATGTTTCTTGACAGATTTCTGGGAGGTCCTGCAGGCTTCATCAATTCCTCATGTTCCTTTATGAAATACAGATGCTGATGCTTGGAACATTTGTCTCCACCACTCACTGACACACAGGTGCCATATATCCTGAACCAAACAACTGCACTGCAGCAAGCAGAGGTGGAGGTGGGTCTTGCAGGGCATGTTTTGCCAGACAGGAGCCAGAAGACAATAGGAGGTAGCCCCTACTTCCTTTCCTCACATGCCTGTGATGAAATGCAAAAATATGTTTGGAATTTCTTCCTGAGCCAAGCCTCTGTTTGTCAACAGCTTTGTTTTGTTGACAGGGCAAAACATGGAATGGAATATCTTGAAAATTAGCAACTGAACTAGCGGGATAGAGCATGATGCAGCATCTTAGGAAGGCCAGTGCAGGTGGGGCTTAAAATTCCAACACCAGGAGCTCTGCCAGAAGCTGAGAAGAAAGCTGAATGCAAGTGAATTAGTCTGTTTAGATTTTCCACAGCATGAAATTCCTGTAGTGTCAGTCTTCATCTATCTCCTTGTTAGAGCCACTTGCAGAATGCCATAGGGAAGAAACAGCTCTTGGCTTTTTCTTTGGTGGGGTGAAGCCCAGTGGTGCAGCAGCAGAGGAAGCCTCATCCTGTGCTGAACACTGCCCTGAGTGTAGGGGTAAGCAGATTCCAATTTATATGCCTCTCAGTGGGCTTTCTTTTCACAACTCTTAAAATTCCAATTAAACATTACTGTCAGTATTGAAATCAGTTTAAGAAAGTTAATCCATTGTTTGAAAAATCATCAAGACTGTCAATTTCATGTTGTGTGTAGTTATTCAAGTTCTGAGGTCCTGAAAAATAGACCTCACAAGAGAATTGGCAGCTGACCCTTAACTTCAAATGTCATTGCTTTTTTATGCTGCAATAAGAGTTATTTTCTGCTTTACAAGCTTCTGTCATTCACCCTGCCATGGATTGGATTTTCATATATATTAGTGACAAATTGTACTTGTTCTGCAAAATCCCAGGACTCAAGTGTTTTCTAGGTCTCAACAGCTGTCATCTTTTCCCCAAGGTACTTGAGAAATGTTCTGTGGAGTTGCTGTGAATCACAGATGTTTGTTCTGAAGGATAGAGTTGGTGGTCCAGGGCCATGTGTAAGGGCACCTTGATGAAATTCTACATGGGGGTCAGTTTCAGTGATGCCCAGTGTTAGAAGGAAACGTTTTCCTTACAGTTGCCCATCAGCAGAAAAATGCTAATTGATTTTTGAAGCCTCAGTCCCTGCCGTAGAGAAAGGCAACAGGAGGTGGAAAAAGGTTTTGTTGTCTTTCCTGGTAGTTCATTTTGCAGTCTCCAAGATCCATCTGCTTACAGGAGTGGGGGACGTTCAGAAAGAACATCTGTGTGTATCCCATGTCATTACACTTCCCAAGACAATGGCAAAGACCTTGGCCAGATCCAGGGTTTTCAAACATGAGCTTTTTCTGCAAGTGTTTAGACAGATGGTTTGCTACTGTATGGAGCATCTTCAGGGAATTCACTCCTATTCTCAATGTTGCAATTACTGTAGGCTCAGGGCTGGCTGTCTCCTGCAGAGTTTCTGAACAGTGTTTGTTTTTGCTTGATGAAATTCTGTCTTAGATTTTTTAGTGATTATGCTACATTGTGTTCTGCCAGGCTTTGAAATGGGATCAAATTGCTTTTCCCTCAACGTTCACTTGCAAAACATATGTCGGCCAAATCTTGAAGTTCCTACTTGTGTACCGGTCACCCACCGAAAGTCAGTGGGACCTTTGACTGAGTAAGCACTGTGTGAAAACCAAGTGTGAGGGTGGGGGGCATTTCTTGGCTGCAGAATAATAGCTTGCAGCAGCAAATATTTTATTGTCTCTGAAAGAGGTAAATGGGTACACTGATGTTGCCTTTGACGAGATATTTTTAAGACAAGGCTTGCCCAGACCATGGTAAAAGTGAGCACTAGAGCTGAACACTGTTCTCCAGCTTGGCAATGTGTTTATTTTTTTAAAGTTGATTTCAGTTTAAGCCAAACTAAACTCTAAATTCAGTGGTATCTCCAGTGATTTGTAGAATCTGCTCACCAAAACTGACAACTTCTGTTATTTTTGCTGGCAATCTAGCTGTGAAGTTGGTGAGAGAATCCTTTTCACTAAGCAGTTGTGGAAAACTGACCCCTGATGGACCAAGAAGACATGTTTGGGCAAAAGTCTTTAAGCTGGAAGGATAGGTCTTAGTGCACCGTTAATTGGTGTTTTAAAATTAAGCTCTTGTAAGAGAAACATCCACTAGTCGCTAATAAACACAGTCCAGATCATATCACAACATTTTCACTTGCCATATCATACAAAGCTGAATAAGAACTTTGAAATTCTTACTCTTTGTGAAGGTGTTTGCAGTGTTGTCACTTGGATTTCACAATCAAAGAACACTTTAGGAGCTGCCATAGAACCAGGTTACTATCAGAACCAGCTCTATTTTTCATAACCAGGCAGACTTGACCACACAGTAAGGATGAAACTCATTGCTGAGAAAATAAATAGCACATATGACTATTTAGATCCTTTAAAAACAAACTCGGTGGTCTTTGCCCTGGTCTGCTGAAGAGGAAGAATAGTACATTTTCCTTGCTATTCCAAATATTTAGCAATCTCTACACACTGCAGTCACTGTCCTACTGTCTATATTAATTGAAGCAAAGAGGGCTGATTTTGTGTTCATGTACCATATGTGCCTGCTGTGATGTCAGTGAAATTCACATCAGTATTAAGCTGGTGTGTTAATGGACTTACGTCTGGATGCTATAAACACTTGGAAGATGTTGGAGTCTTCAAAATTGAAATACCTTATTATTACAGTGATTTAATAATTGTAGAAGGCAAGTTTATTTGTGGATAATTTTTGAGATTTTTCAGTTGAGTCTAGGGAAGTGAGCCCTGATTTCTTGCAGATAGGAGGATTTTGTGTACGTGTGTATGTCTGTGTGTGTCCCTGACACATTTTGAATTAATTGGCTGACTTCCACCAGAGGAGTATAGATGTCTAAGATAAGTAAGCCTCTGAAAGCAGATGGCTAGGTGAAAAAAAAAATTGTTGGGATGACCTGGCAGTAGGGAAAAGAGCAGAACCAGAGTTCACTTTATTAGAAATGAGAGAATCCATATGGGGAAAAACCCTTACAGATGTCTCAGTTGCAAAAAAAAAAAAAAAAAAAAAAAAAAAATTAGATATCAAAGTCACTCATCCATGAGACACAAATCTAAAGGAAACTGATTTCATTGATCCTGGTGCTTTTGTTTCTGCAGCACACCTAGTTTTGCATTCAAGAATTGGGATAAGAATAATAAAACCCAATTCTCTGAAATAAAACTAAAGAATTTAAATGTATTAGTGAGTATGGATCCTTTTAAAAAGAGCAGTGTTCTCTATTAACAGAGAACTGAAACAGGTTCTGAATAATTGGTATCCAACAATGGTGTGTTGGGGGATACTGGGTAATTGGTATCTTCTGTTCTTCCATTCTTTGGGCCATGACCTGTTTTAAAAATGGGGTTAATGATACTTAAGTGGCTTGGAATGTGTTTTGACCACTGCAAAGAAATTATTCTTTAGAGAAGTGTAAGTGTAATTAAATATACTTCAAACTCTCATTTCTTACTACTGTGGCATTAGACTGTAAGATCTTTGAGTTACACATTTTCTTAATATATACAAGAGTGGTCACTAATTCATGTTAAAACCTGAGTAGTCACAAAAAGAGTGAGCTTCTTGTAATGTTCCCCTTTGTGTTAATTTATGAACTATGAGCTCAAAAGATACCATACATACCACGTAAGGCAGAGGAAACATTTAGGTTGAGCTGTTAAGCAAGTAAAATTTGGATGTGATCTACATGATCCTGTGCAGTGGATGAATGTGGCTGTATGGCCTTATATACAGGAGGGTTTTTGAGCTTTGCTACACTTCTGCTAACTGGATACATATTGGTAAAAGGCATATGAGATATTTCTGTCAGATATTAAAATATAGGGAGGCTTGAGGCTCTATGTTTTATGTCTTTCCAAATCAGTCTAATAATTTCTTTTGTTTGAATAAAAAGTTTAAGGAAAATTTTTTCCAGAGCTAATATTTCTGGAAGCTTTTAAGGAACACATAAAGATTTGATGACGTCATTAAGAACATTGAAGTTGTGTTTGAGTAAGGGTTTCTGGAAAGGTTTAAACCATGCAATGTTCAGCTGCAGAGCAAGAGGTGCTGGATGGCTCTGTTGATTCTCCCTGTCACTTAAATATGAAGAGTTTTATAGCATAGCCAGAATCCAAACCTCATTTTGTCTGGACCTAAAGCTCAGATGTGATCTGGCATAGGAGGGTTAGGCTGAATATACTCTGAAAGATGTACCAGGGCTTTGTCCCAGCTCTGGTGAGGAGGCCACAGTGGCTTCAAGTATAAAACGTGTAATTTTCTGGGTAAGAAAATTTACTTTTTTTTTAGTATAGGAAAATCATTCTAGCATGTTCTTTAAACAAATTAATCAAATACTGGCCAGATTCCCCCCAAATTCACATGGTTACATTAAGGTCAACTGGGGCCCAATTAACTTGTGTATTCTTCCCAGGGTCATCTGATCTTGGCAATTTTCATCATTCCAATAAAATTGGGTTTGATTTCTGGTGCAGAGAGAACAGCTGTGATTCCAGGTCTTCATCTTTGTCTAATTCCAAGGAGCAGTGTGCAAACAAACTAATCATCTGAGATCTTAGCAATGAGCATGGGGAAGTGTGAGTTATGCACATCAGTACGTTGTGCAAGGGAACTAATTAGGAGCAGATGCTTAAATTTTCCTAATGTTTATATGAGGAGAACAAATTGCCTGCTGGCAGAAACAGCCATCTGTAAAAATGGTGTTCCAACCTCATAATTTTAAATGTTCTTCTTGTATTCTTAATTTGCATGTGCAAAATAAATTGCAACTAGAGACATGCAATCAGCAATGGGTCTGAGTGCTTAAGGTCTGGACCATGTCACCCAGCAGTTCTATGAGACCATTACAGATTCTGCTGAGGATCTGGTGTCTATGAACCACTGTTTGTAAAAGAATTATATGTGTTTCGTCAAAAGATAGCATGCACAGAGCATCTCACAAAATGAGCAAGAGTAAGAAATGTTAATTTTCTCTGATTCCTAAAAATGTAGTAAGAATTTTCTGGCAAATAAATGATTCACTCTCCTTTTTTCTGTTCCACTAGATGGGAGAAAATAAATGAGTCATTAAAACATTGGTGTCATGCAAGGGAGTAATGTTCTCAAGGTATAAAACACATCCCCATCCCTTTGCAGAATCCATCCTCTTTCAAAAACAATGAATACTAAAGTGTTTAGGGATCCCTTTGTATAAATCATGCATGTTCCACACAGTGAAAGACCGGCCCATTCCCACAGATGTCAGCTGGGACATAAAAGCTTGTTTTGGCTGCACGCACCAAATCCTCCTGCTGTGGGCTAGAACGTGTCCCTGCCCCACCTGTGTGCTGCACTGACTGACTGAAAACCAGACTGCCGACCACAGCCTGGAGAAGCAATTACTTGTGTCTCAGAATCAGTCTACTGTAGCTTGAAACCGACTTTCCAGAAGGCCCAGGAGGAGCATTATGGTGGCATTGGGGCAGTTATTGGGAAGGTTATCCTCTGGGGAAATCTTGACCCCACCAACCAAGCAGCATGGGAGTGCTTGACTGCCAGCTATTGCCTCCAAAGACTAAACCAGTTGTCTTCAGCTCACTGGTATTACTGCAACACTGCTGAACTTGCAAGGGAGACATTGAGTTTGACTTTTATATCAAAGCGACTCTATTCTTCAAAGCTACTCCTGAACAGAGTTCAATAAGTTGTGGTGACAAAAGTCTCCTTCAGGCTGGGCTTCAGCAATGATCTGAGTACTGCAAGACATGGAGACATCCTCCAATTTTGTAGGTAATTTTCTTCAACATCTAAGGGCAGATATGGATTATATTAAAAAAAAAAAAAAGGCAGCATCTCTAACTGAAATTTTTTATGTCTTTGTCAGCTATTGGTCTGTGTTACAGTTATCTTTTCTAGATTAAAAGAACCTGTCAGTGACTAATATATCCTAATATATCCTCTATTTGAGGATATTCAGGCACCAAAACCAAATCACCACTAAATACTCTTTTTAAGAAGCTGAGTACGTAGACATCTTTACATGCCTTGCTACAGGAGAATATTTACTGATGATATATTGATGGCTGCAGCCTGTGGATTTCTTTTCTTTATGTCTCTCAAGAACAGTTTTCTCCAGCCCTTAAGCCATTTCTGTGTTTCCTTTCTTTTTCCTTCTCAAATTTATCAATACTTTCTGAAAGGTATGCAAATTTGTTGCATGAAACTATTGCAGATAAGGGGAAAATAATTTCTCTCTCACATCTCTGCCAGTTGCACTTTGAGCCATGACATTTGCTCTATTTTGCCAGAGGAGTACTCTTAGAACTTGGGCTCTGTTGTCTGCTCTGAGTGTACAGTTCTTCAGTAAAGTCCCTGCTTTTCTCTTGCAATTTTTTATTGGTCTGCTTGCCTGCCTTCTTCCAAGCTGTGGATTTGAAGATTTCCAGGGTCTCAGTAAATGCCTGTCATTCAGTTCTCAAATAATTACATTTTCCCTAGGTATCTTTGTTATTTCTATTCATGTCTCTTTTGTTTAAATGATCCCATCTTAACAATTGATCCAGTTTTTCATGTCTTTATTTTCAGGAAAGTGCTATGTTAAGGAAAATGCTTAGTAATGTCCAGGCCAATGTCAGTGGGGCTGCTACACCCTGCTGCACCCCAGCTGGTATTTTTCTGACATTAAAAACTTTCTGAAAGAAAGAATTCTGAAAGAATTCTGAAAGAATTCTCTATTTCTCCAACCATTTAAAATGTGTTTTTGTGGTGCTAAAGTACATGAGGATGAGGGTCCCATTGTGCCAGACCTTCCTTTAAGAAGAAGGCTGGTCCCCAAGGGGCTTGCAATAAGATGTGCAGGAGTTTGGAAAGCTCCTGCATTACCAGGACTTGCCTACATTACCCAGAGCGTTCAGACCTTGGTTTCCCAGGCAGACACTGCCATCTCCAACACTGAGGAGAATACTCCTATTTGTCTGACCTTTGGCTGCAGCTGTCCAAGAGCTACACTGGGCAGCCAGCATGGCTCAGAGCATCCCCAAAGAGCACCAGAAATGCTGCCAGCCCTGGTGGGGACTGGGGTGCCCTGGGAGCCTGTCCAGGAGCACTGAGGTGAGCCCACAGAAGGTAAGCAGGGGGTTGCTCTCCCATGTGCTGCTGGGGGTGCTTTCCCTGTGGGTCACAGCAATGCTTTTCCATTGATGCTGGCTGAGAAATAACTCAGTGTGCACCATCTCTGCATTTAACCAGTATCTCTAGCTACTCTTTTACATATAATTTTTTCTCCTTCATTTACAAATCTGATGTTGATTTCCTTGGGATGTGTTTCCACTGGGTTTCCAGGGATGTAGATCAGGCCCTTAATTACTACTTTCATTCTTAACTCTTCTGCAACTGAAGTGAAAATTTTCAAAGACCCTGGAGAGATCTATTTGCTCATTTTTCAATTAATTAAATTTTTCCTAGGCAGTTTTGACATTTCAGTCTGAAGCACTTTTTTTTTTTTTTTTTTCCTCAGAAGCAAAGCTAGGAGACAGATGCTCAGGAGATAAGATGTGTCACACATATATGGAGTCTAAACCAGAGGGTCTTATCCCAGGGCTGAATCTAAACCAATCTTTTTCGCCTCCCATTCTTCAAAGATTCTTTTTCCCAGGAGGGGCTTCACAGAAATCAATGGGATTGCTCTGGTATATTCAGAAACACAATGATTTCTATCTGGGATGATTATAAAGTATAGGAAAAATTTGTTAGTTGGTGTAGAAACTTGTGAATTCTCAGTCCCTCAAAGTGTTTGAACTGAAAGCAGGTCCCTCGCATTGCATGTGCCCTGCATCAGTCACATGTAGGTGAGTTGAATGTGGAAATCTCCATGGAAAAACCCATGGCCAGCTTCAAGCAGTTGAGAACAGACAATTATAAAATCCTATGCCTTACAATCTCTTGATAACAGTCAGCAGCATGGATAGGGCTAGTCACAAGCAGAATTTTGAATCAAACACCTCTAGGACAGAATGTGTAATTTTTCCACTGTGTTAACAGATCTCTAAAAAAAAAGGTGCTAGTGGTACCAGCACATCTCAGTAACTTCCAGTGTTACCTAAAGGCATGTCCTACCAGCCTGGGAAGGCTCTGCTTTGCAGGCATTAATTTGGATTCTCTCAGCTGTCTATCATTTTCAGCGAGTTTTTTATCTCATTTCAGGACACTGTGGTTCAGTTTTGTCATGTGTTCCTGTTATTGTTTTAGGCAAATTCAGGAGTTGTCTGTCTAAGGGTTTTCTGACCTCTGTAAATACAGACATGGCTAAAGAGTGCTATTTGCTGAAAAGGCCAGGAGGACGAAGACAAGTCAGGGTTAAGTTCATAAGTTGGTTGAGTTTAAAGATCCCATATGTGGGGTTTATGGAACCATGCTTTTCAGTTTTAAAAGATTTTTATTAAGTTTTCACAAAATACAAATGAAAAGTCATAAACAAAACCCAGGATCCTGCTCAGAGTTCCCTGAAATAAATCTGGAGTAACTGCCTTGGAGTCAGGCAATGACTCCAACTTTATGTTGCTGGGGCTAAAAGGAGAGCCTGACCCCATGAGTATTTTCAAACGTGCAGTTATAAAGTATGCAATGTTCTCTTAATAATTTAAACTAAGAAATTTACAGGCTGACATTCACTAAGGATTGAGTTTAACCAGTGATGTTTTGATTTAAATGCTCTTTTGGATCCACATGTCATAAGAATGGAATGTGTCCAGTGACCCACGCAGACTTTCCTGTGCCTGTTATCAGCATCACAGCTAGTGGTCCTCAAGCAGCAGGGTTTGTCCCTGTGACACCTCACTCAAAGAGGAAATCATGATATTCTCTGGAGAAACTGAGGTACATGGTGATGAAAGACCCCCTCAGAGTCACCCAGGGCAGCCTGTTGTAGGGTGAGGGTGAAACTCTTATTGACTTCCCCAAGGCCAAGGCTTCCCAAAGGTCCATCGAGGTCTCAGGGAAGTGCTGAGCTGGGCAGGAATCATCAGGACAGCTACTGTCAAGATGTCAGGTCAGGATTTTTTGGTTGGATTCCAAGAAGGACTGAAAAACCTGTGTCCTTTGTGCCTTTCCACCTCTGCTGCTCTGTCTGTTCCACTTTAGGAATAGGTCTGTGTCAGGCATGGGCTACCTTGGCTGCTAACACCTCTGCTGCATATACAGGCCAGGAACTGACCTTTTTGTGTCCTCACTGCTCTGGATTTGGTTAGCATTATTTGGGTTTGTTTTCCTTATTTCAAAATTGCATAAATACCATCTTCTCTTGAATCCTTGCAGTTTTTCCTTGACACCAAAGGGATCTACGTATATTGTAGAGGGTGAGTCTCCCCACAGAGTTAAATTACACACAGAAACTGAACTCCTGTCCCTCTTGCAATGAAGGGAAGACTTGGCAGCCAAGCAGGGATTTCACCCAGACACCAGCTCTTTCTTCTGAGCACTCTGCTCTGCAGGGTGTATTATTTCCATTACAGCCTCTCTCCAGGACTCCACAAGGGCACTGTGAGAAAACCACTGTTGTCTCTTACATCAGATTTAGAGTCTGCAGTGCTCAAGCCATGAAAGCTCCACAGAGGCTGGGCAGTCAAATCCACGGAAATCAAATGCGAATTTGAGTAAAGCCCCTGGTTAATAAGTCTTTCCCAAGTCCAATAAACATAACTGGAAATAAATTGCATCCATACATTTCACAGTTTGATTTACATTAAAATGAAAACATAAGAAAGGCCTGCCATTGACAAGTTCAAACAATGCAAAATTCTGCACAGTTTGTGTTTATCCAACCGTAATTTATAGCTCAAATATTCCATTGAGATAAAAATAAATCAATAATAGTACACTACTTGCAATTTATCTTGGAGTCGTTTAAGAAAACAGATGATTGTTTTCCTGTGCTAGTGTGGGTCTATCATAAAAGCCATCACATGTACAACATTTTGCTCTTCAAAGCCCCAGTAAAATGCCTTCTGACAAAGGGCCTCTTTTCACAGTTAAGACAGCTTTGCTTCTGTTCAAGCCTCAGCCTTGCCAAGTTACTCATGTGCTCAGTATCTGAAGTAAGACCATCACTCATCTCTAGATTTAATCTCTGGATGGATTTTTGACTAAAGGGCTTCAATCATCCAGCCCTTTAGTACCAGCATTGTGCCAAGGAGGTGGGTTTGGGAGCAGTGGAGGAGCACATCTGTGCCCCCCCTGCCTGCTGATGGGAATGGCGATTCAGAGCTGGTAGCATTGTTATTCAACAAATACTATTGGATGCAGAAGAGAAAGGAATTCTCCCCCAGTCCCTATGGCTCCTATGGCTCCTGGCAGTGTTTCTGAGGTGAGTGACTCATTAGCAGCTGCTGGGGAAGGGAGGGAAGGCTGAGCAGCAGCCTTCCATGCTTCTAGCTGGGCTCCTCCACCCTTCCAGGAGTTCAAGCAGTTTTTTAAAACTGAAGTGTCCAAGGTTTTAGAAGAAACCTTGGTGCTCCAGATTGTGTGTTGTCTTTGGGCTTGGCTTAAGTGGGGAGACTCATTTAATATTTGTCAGAATGGTGATTATTAGAGTCACAAAGGACCTCTGGAGACCATCTAGTCCAGCCTCCTGCTAAAGCAGGTAAGTCCTGAAGAACTCCAGGGACAGTGATTCCAGGGCCTCTCTGGGCTCCCCTCCAGAGCTTGTCCTCCGGGCTGCTCCTACAAAAGGGTCCAAACATAGATGGATGTACACACCTGCTATGATTGGGAAAACTCCTAAAGTAATAAGAGAATAAAAACAATGTTTGTTCATCTTAATGTGGCCCTCAGCCTTGTACAGATACTGTCCCATTTTTATGGGTGGGGAGGCAAGAATTCACTGGGAAATCACTTCCACTGTCTGTAGCAATAGTCAGCTTTATCAGGTTTGACTTGGAGCCAGAATTACTTTGGGTCATTCCAGTTTGGGCCAAATCTTTGCTGCTCTTAGCATTTTCCACCAGGATCAAGACCCTGGCCCTGATGTCTCTGCTGGGTTTCCAGTACCCTTGGCTGTCAAAATTCTTAACAGCATGACCAGCTGTCAGAGCACAGGAATGCTGTTAACACAGCATCCAGATAAATTTTATGCATCAAAATATTGCCTTCTCTGTAAGGGGTTAGCACCTTTCAAAAACAACAGCACATTCATACATCTCACACTCCTCTGGGGTGTCCATCACTTTGGCATCTGCATGGTTTCCAAATGTGGGCAGCTTTTTCCTGGCTGGTCCTTGGTATCTACCCACAGTACTCCTCTGCTTTTGTTGTGGCCATGGCATGCCCCATCACCTCTCCCTTCCTGAGAGCCTTCCAGCATAGGAATTGGGCAGGATTTCCTGCTGCCTTTCAACCCATTCAGAACTTTGAGGGTGTGAGGGAGTCGGTTTCTTCTAAGTGCTTGTCCCCATGCCAGTCAAAGCCCTGGGGACAGGGCTGGCCCTCAGCTGCCTCCAGCATTCACACCTCTGCACTGGGTCTGCACACCCCCATGGCCACTGCAGGCATGGGCTGTACTTGCAGGAAAACAGGGTGACTCCTTACCCTGGACAGGATTTACTCCCTGCCCAAGGCACTGCTTTATATTCCAACACCCACAGACAGTTTGTCCGCTGCCTTTCTCTCCTTCCTTACAGTTTAATTCCCCTCAAAGCTCATTACAGGGCTTGTACCTGAATGTTGGCATGAAAACCCTTTTTCTCCAATGCACTGGAAAATGCATTCCTCCACCTCTGTCTCAGTCAGACCAGGCACAGCCTGTTATTTGAGTCTGCCACCAAAGGGGAAAACAGGAATCTGGAGTCTGATAAAATTCTTCCCAGCCCTGGCACCTTAGCCTGGTATTTCAGAGCATGGCTGGGCTTTTTCTGCTTCACACACTGCCAGCAGAAACAGCAATTTTGAACTTCTGCTGGCAGTGTGTGAAGCAATCAGGAACTCTGCATATGGCATATGAGCCCATATGAAACAGCCCTTGCCTGTTATTACCTCATCCTGCTACTGAGGAGAAATTTGTCTGAAATTATAATGGTCCTAGTAAAATTTGCCACTATCTCGCAGTAAATATGTGGACAAACAAAGCTAAATTTGTCTCTGATGCCGTTTCATAACTTAGCTCTGTTTACAAGTACTTTCTTGTGGATACCAGCACACTGCCCCTGAGCTGGAGTTGGATGGGTTTTGTGGAAATCATTCTGGAGTGTCCTTTGGAGAGAGAATCATCTGAGGAGGGATGGAGCAGCCCAGGCGCAGTGCTGGGCTGGTCTCATCAGCAGCTCTCTGGGGCTTTCTGCCCCACCCCTGGAGGCAGCCCTTCCAGACTGACAGCTCTTCTCACTTCTATTCCCCTGTTCTCCTCGGATATTGTTGACATACTTCAGATTCCCCTTCAGTGTGGGAAAAGGGAACTTGGGCCCTTGCTCAAGTCAGCTTAATCCAGGCCCTGCAGGCAAGGAAGGTGCCTCCAGCTAAGGTCACTAGGTGGGATTGGCTCATCCAAATTTGCTTTCTTCTTCCCCTGCCCCAAACCATCACATAATTACCTATACTGTGATCATGGGAC
Organism: Onychostruthus taczanowskii; assembly: GCF_017590055.1. Classification (NCBI taxonomy): domain Eukaryota; kingdom Metazoa; phylum Chordata; class Aves; order Passeriformes; family Passeridae; genus Onychostruthus; species Onychostruthus taczanowskii. The sequence continues at coordinate 2,329,784 of NW_024502568.1, forward strand.
TTTTAATTAACCAGTATTTGGTAAAGATAATTTGAAAGTTACAAAGTTTATTAATAAACTATGAACCTGGATGCTTATAATCCAAATTTTCTGTAAAGTTCAATGTTGAGCCTTTGCTCTAACCGGGCTTGTTTGCCTGATACCAAATTTGTGACAGCAAGAGTTTGCCTTTGACAAGGACTGTGCGTTGTGCCTTTGTCTCAGCAGAGTAATAATTAGGTGCTATATTGAAATGGAAGCACAGTCCTACTGAAATTAGTAGGATTTGAAGGTGTATGCCCTGTACTTCAGGTACATTTTTTGCCAAACTGAAATCCAGACCCAGTCTTGTCAAGAGAATAACTTATTTAATGTATTTAATTTGTTTCTTGTTTCTGTCTCTGTTTCCTTTGAAGAGTTAATTTTCTTTATTTTCTCTTGCTCTTATTGCTGTGGGATATCAATTAATTTCCAGTGCTGCCTTGCTACATGGACTTTATTCCTCTCCTCCACATTTCATTCCTCTTCCACTTTCAACCCTCTGCAATTCCAGCGCTGCTCCCTGTAGTTCATCTTTGGTTCAAGAATTAGCAGCATCTGCATTTTGGGCTATTAAGTGTAGTTAGCTTAGGCTTGCTTGAGAGCTGGGAATTTGAAGAAATGCTGTTGTTGGAACAAAATGTTTACAATACTATTCTGGAGTTCCCCTTTTTCTAGAGTCTGTCCAACTGCTTAATCCAGCTGTGGTCAAATATTTAATGATAAAATTAACTCTGACTATTACAGATAATTCCTGCTCTGTACATTTCATCTGATTACCCTAAAGAGTTTTACCTACATAAGCTTTATAGCAGCACTTTGTGATGGGTTAGAGGTTATTCACTGCGGTGCAGCAATGTGTGCTCCACGCTTCTGGTGAGGAGCATAGCAGCTGGATAAATGTATTTGGCAGTCAGTCTTTGGAAATGCAGGATATGGATCTAACCAAGCCATAATAGAGACTTTAAGGAGTCAGAGTACAGACATTAAACATCTTGAGTTACACTTAGGGTAGAACATCCTGTTCCTGCAGCACTCACAAGATAATGCCACAAGATCGTCAGAGCAATTAAGACATCTGCTTTATACCCCTGTCAGACAGGTGACTCTTCAGTAACACACCACCCTTATGAAATATGGTGGAGCTTATGAGCAGTACACGGGAAAAAGAGCTCTTGTTTTGTGGCTACTTTTATGTTGCTTGTCCATTAAAAATACGGATCCAGCTCTGCTAATGGAAGCTGACACTATCACAGCCAAAGGTAATATGGCTGCAGGCAGGCCAAAACCATATTTATAGCCCATCATTAAGAAGATTTGGGAAACTAATATGTGTTCTGTGTATACATAGTGTACTTAATTTTTTCTGCACAACAGATGCTTATCAGGGATTTTCTCTATGTCTGCTGTGACAAAAAAAAAATAAAAAAAGGGAAGGAAAAAAATCCCAAACTGACATTATTTATTATATTGCCATTGAAAAAAGATCATGAAAGTAAGTTGTAAAAGCTATTGGGCAACATTAAACTTGGGCTGCTGAGTTCACGGGCTATCTCAGGGGACTCTGTGAACTCCTGCATGCCGGAGAGCTGGAATCTCTTGCACAGTCCTTGGGCACCGTCTTTGTTTTTGCAGTTTACAAATTAGTGGACTTGAGGGTAAGATAAATTATGAATGGGGGGAGATTTCAGACTAGCAAAGACTGTGGGTCTTTGTGGTGAACTTCAGGGTCATTGTTTCTTCTGTTATGGCTAAGATCTCTTCAATAACAGAAGCCCAAGTTGGGGGGTAAAATTGTCACCAGAATGGATGTGTAAATAGACCCATGTGAACTTTCCAAACAGTTGCATTTTTTCACTGGCTTGGAGTAACTGAAACATATAAATTGGTATCAGATTTATAAACTTCCTTTGCCCAAGTCCCTCTCTTCATAAAAAATGGAAAACATCTCCTTTTAGCATTTTCTGAGAAAAATATTTTAGTTCCTTCCATAGTATTCTATGTAAATGTTTAATTTAGTTTGCTTCAAAATAAATGTTGTAAAAAAACCTGTGAAGAATTAAACAAAATTTGTTTGGGGTAAATGTCAACATATTTTCTTTATTTTTAATTTCATTTCATAAAAAAATAAACGAAAATATTTTTTTATCAGGTGGATTCCTATCATGTTCAAAAAATGTAGTTAATTATCTACTAGAATAGAACCACAAGTGAACTAAAATTCTGTTATTTACTGATTTTGTGCAAAGTCTTCTCAGAATTAGTTCAAATGACACAAGAAAGTGGTACAAGTCCAATTGTACATCTTGTCTTTCCCCTTTTACCAAACAGAACAAATCTCCCCTTGAGGCAAGAGGCAGAGGGGAATTTGGGGCCAGTTTTCAAAGCATTTTTCATTGCTGGTTACTCTGGGACAGCTAAGTGGGAGATGAAAATCAAGCCAAAAGAGTCATACAGCAGGAAAAATGTTTATTGCATTAGCAAAGGTATAAATCACAATGGGCCAAACCGTGTGAAATCACTGAATTCTCAGGGGGTTAAAGCTTTTAATTTTCTTTCAATAAAGGCAACCGAAGTAAGGAAAGAAGACAATTCTCCTGAGGTCACAACCTCTGGTGTTTCTAGAAATTGCACAGGAGAAATGGTCCCACACAATTCCCCAGGGCTGCAAAAGGTCTGACAGTAAGCTTACTTTATCTTGCTTTTAAAGCTCTCCAAAAAGAAATTTACATTGTGATTAAAGGAGGAAGCAGAGCTGCACACTGAAGCACTCTGAGGAGATACACTGTCACCAGAAAGGCTCTGTCAGGAATAAAAGCTTTCTCCCCAAATCAACCAAACAGCAGCTGATGGGGTGAAAATGAAGCCTGGCTTTACCAACAGAACAAATCCCATCAGGGACCACTGGTTTGTGTTCATGGGGTGCCCACTCAGCGTGACATTGTCGTCACTCCTTGACTGGAGTCTATGCAGAGTTCGTTTTATTTCTAAATATAGCTGTGGGGTTTTATTAGTCATGTTCTGTTGGGCACAAGATAAATACCTGTGATTTGCAGACACTACTGATGGCCCATGGTGTTGGTAGAGCTGAAACCGTCATTGTGCACCATTGGTAATAGGACTGTCACAGAGATCCTGGCTGCGGATCCACAGTGAGAGAGAGTTTTACTTTGTACCTAAAATTACGATCTGAGCCCTCTAGAGAAATACAGCACATCCTCTGCAAATCCAGCATTATTCCTACAGGCAAAGCGTGTTCTTCCCAAGAATTTACAAGTAAATCTTTTGAATAGTTTATAAGATGGAAGTAATTAAAATTTGGTTCCATTAACTGTGCAGTACCTACAAATTTTGTTTCTTCTAGATGTTGCTGATATTGTAAAGATGTCCAACTCTCAAAATTTCAAATTTATGGGAACCTGTCAACATGCAGTGTTTGGAAACATCCAAATGTAATAATACTCAACAGCAACTGTTTCTTTTTGTTGTGGGTGAAAGAGCTATGGGAAGGGTAGTGTCAGCAGCTCAGGAGGAAGCTGTCACTGTGCCTTCAGGGCCAAATTCAGCGCTGACCTTCTCTCCATGGTGACTGCTTTCCTTACCTGGAGGCCACCAGCTGTGGTGTCCCCCTGCCAGCAGTCACCAGTGCGAGGTGCTCTCAGTGGAGGTGACCATAAGCTCTTGTCACCACCATGTGAATGTGCTGGGAAATCCAGGCAGCTGCAGCCCTTCAAACACAGTCTTTGGTGCAGTGGGTTTGGCTGGTGAAAGCACTTGCTTGAAAGGGGTGATGACCAGCACAGTGCTTTGCCACACAGCCTCAGCAGGCTTTCCTTGAGCTCCTGGTGTCCAGAAATACTGCTGCTCTCATCTGGCTATGGAGGTGTGTTCAGCACCAAATAAACTCTCACTTGCTGGGATTTTTGCCTTCTCTGCAAAATCCCACATCACCCTGGCAGCATCTCAGGAAGAATCTTTCTAGGCCATCAAAAAGGCTGATGCTGTAATGCAATGTATGGCATTAAATTCCTGAATATTATCAGGAACCTAAAAGCACTGAAGAGATTTCTTAGGACAGCATGTTCCTGTAAATGACACTACCTGAACTATCACTGGGACTGGCACCATGACATACAGTGCAGAAAGTTTGAGTCTGCTTTGTTTGAGAGGAGAGATGAAGGTTGATTCTTAAACTTTTTCAGCATTGTGTGGATTTAACCACTAGAGGGAATGATGATGAAGTTCATACATTTTGCATACAAAATGAATGAACAGGTAGTCAGACTATCTGTTTTGTGCACTAGGCATGACTCTACCAGCTCTCCATTGCAGTGAGGTGCCCTGGCCATGAGAGAAGCAATCCTCACCCACACCAGCTGCACTCACCCATGCGGAGCTTGCATTTACATTTACCCCTACTGTGCACCCACAGTGCCACATGTCCTTTTCAGGTGAGAAGACACTTGCTAGTGCTACCTAAATCCTACCCACAGTGCTGGAGCCTTTCCATTAGTGAAAAACAGGAATTTCCAAGAAGGTTTTCTGTCCTTGCCATCCTTGTCTGATTTATCTCACTGTGTTAGGGAGGTCTCAGTCACGCAATCAAAGCAGCAAAACACTACCACAGTGCAGAACTGCAGGATGGAGGAGACATGAGAAGCAGAGCTATTGTGGGGAACTAGCTGGCTGGAAGCAAATTTATTTCACCAGTAACAAGCCCTGGTTTCACTTATCCTGAGTCTCACAATATTTGCCAGAAAGAATATTCAGTGGAGAGTTGAGTTGTATGTCCAGGAGAGTGAAAGTATATCCACACTAACACAAAGCAACTCCCAGTGTCATAAACACGTGAATGACCAAGTCTCAGCACTGAGTGCATATCTAGATCCATGCTAATGCAGTAATGAAAGCCAACTTTTTACTGTATGCTTTCTATATATGATAAAGTGATCCATATGTTTTTGTGTCTCATAGTTCCTTCCAAAGCAAACATCTTAAAAACTGCAACATAGGTGCTATTGGAAACTCAAACTGGCCTAATAAGACAATAACAAGAATATATAAGTCACATGCTACGACATAATAATGTAGCTACATAAATATGTAATTACTTATGTTACTTACACATGCTGCCACAAATGGCTTTTCAATTTCTTGGGCCACAAAAAAAAAAAGTCAAAATTACATTGTGACCGAAGATGTTGATGAACATAATAAAAATTAATTGCTCACCCCCCTCCAAACCTAAACCATTAACCATAATTATGTTATAATTTTTTTCCTGTTTCCAATGACTCCACAAGCCCTGTAGCTCCTGGAAACCACTCCAAAGTGGTTGTAAAAATTATGTATAACATAATTATTCGTATTTTTAAATGTAGTATTTCACCAGTGTTTTGGTCTTCTGGCAGGTGATGCATCTGCAATGACATCTGCTGTGATGAAAAGGCTTTAGTTGGAAGTTTGCAGTATCAGCTCATGTGTACAAATCTTTGGCCTTTTAGTTGTCTGGGAGAAGGAGCTTGAAAAAAACATAATTGCTGCTTGATGAGAAAAATTACCCTCACATTTCAGGGCTCCTTGTAATTCCTATAGAACCTGGCAGAATGTCTTGCTGTCCCTGTGTCCAAATTGTCCAAGAAGGAGCCAATGGCCATCATGGCATGAAGGTGACAGGCCTAGCCACCACCACGTGCATGCAGAGCTCTGTCTTCTGCAGGGCTGGGTGATGCCATCACAGCTACCATTAACACCCTCCAAACCTTCCATGTCCCATCTGATTGCCTGCAGCAGCTTGAATACTTAAACAGCAACCTCAAATGACAGCTTTGATAGACATGTCATTTTCTGACCTGGTGTCTTTAAAGACAGTTTTATCCTCATTTTCCCTGGTAAAGCTGGGGGCAAAAACATTGAAACATGAGTTTTGCCTGATAGGCAGTGAGTTTGGTGTTTTATTTGCAGTTTTGATACTTTAGATTCATGTTTCCTGTATTTCCTCAAATGAACACTTCACCTCAAGATAGCAGTTTTACATGTCCATTCAGTGGGAGAATAATGCTGCCTCAGGAGGACATGAAGGAGTACATAACCATTTACGGGTTCAAGGTTGTGGGGCTGCTAATTTTAAAAGTTATATAACTGAAGCCAACTCCTGCTGCCAGCAGCGCTTTGCAAAATAATTGTGTTATTAGAGAGCATCTGGACAGAGAGTACCTAAAGACTTAGCTGAGACTGAGCCCTCAACTTGCTGGGGATACCTGGGGAGTGTGAATCGCAGCCCCATGGAGCTGCACTTCTGAAAAGCAGGACAAAAGGATGAGAAAAATGGGGAACATGGTAGGGTGGCGAAGATAAATGAAATAGGAAGTTCATAGTGGCTGGACTGATTTTTAGAATCATGCAGAATTTGAATCAAGCAGTTTGGAAGACAAGCAACAGAGTGGGATTTTAATGCACCAGACCTTTCCCCCTGGATAGATGCAAACTGAAGGTTTCTGGCTTTTCACTTTGAAAGGAAATTTTTCATTTAGAAAGAGGCATGATAAAAAGCCATATTTGCAGAGTTGGACATTAAAGCAAAAGGAAACTCTGGATTTAAGATTTAGAAAAATTATTTCCTCCCTCCATTCATCACATTTTTTGCTTTTTGTTTTGGTCCAAGTCTGCCACTCCCTCAGTCTTTTTTTCCCTGCCCATGGTAAGTTGCTCAGCAGCTGACCCCTCACTCAGCTCTCTGTGGCCTCTCAGCTCAGTTTAGCACAGTTCAGCTGTGGACACTCCATGCAAGAAGAGCAGTGGTCACAAGCCAGCATGCCCAGCATGCTCCATGTCTGACCATGGCCCTCTAAAAACTAAACATCTTGTGTGAACTGGTGGCTCTTGGCTGCTTCTATAGCCACTGAGGGGAGGGAAGCTTCTCCAGAGAATGGTTTTGTCTTCCCTGTCCCAGCTGCAGAGAGAGGACATGCCCTTGTGCCCCAGTGGGAGGGAAGCTCAGTTCAGTGAGTGCATTAAGTATGAGGCACTGGGTTTTTGCTTCTCATGTTCATTGCTCAATCTGCAACCTTGCTCCTGGTGAAAGCAGCAGTGGAATTCAACTTAGTTACACTCACTGGGCTCTATTGTAGCCACAAAATATTAAAGCTTTTTCACCAAGCAGACCACAGTTAGCAAAGGTCCTCTTCCCTAGAAGCATCTCAGGGGTGTCATAGAAGGGCTTCAAGCACACACTGGGAACTTCTGCCATCACATGCAACCTCAGCACCTGCCATTCATCTTCTGGCTCCTGCACTGCTGGGGTGAAGGAATTGTACTAAGGACCAGGCTGACACATGAAGTCTTAACTCCTTCCCTGATCCCACAGCTGAATAATGCAGGTTATTCAGTTTTATTGTGGAGCCCCAGAGCCAGGAAAAACTGTAGGCTGGCTCTTCCCCTTCTCCAGCCTGTTAGTCCTGGGCTGTGTTTTGCAGGGGCTGAGGGGAAAAGCTCCACTCAATGCCTACTCCGTTCTTTATTCTGTCTTTTCCTTCACTTGTAGGTTACTGTGAAGCGGAGATTTACTTTCCTCCAGTGTGAGAGGAAACCAGTATAGAGATACATGAACTCTTTATTCTTGCAATAATAATAAACTAATAAATCCCCTGTTCTAAGTTTGCTATTCCACGTAGTCATGACCAAACAGTGCCTTGTGCAGGAAGCTGAGCAACACACAGTCTCCAGAAGTGTTTCCATGAAGATTTTAATCTGCGTAATCTAAGGAGCTTTCTTACAATAAACCATTGAAATCAACTCATCTGGCCCCATTCTTGTGTTTAGAGTGATTCTTCCTTCACATGTGCCTGGGTTGTTATGCCAAGCTCACCAGACACCCTGTTTGTTGTTTCGTGTCACAAGTCCATCCTCAGCAGGACCAGCGCTCCCGAGCCTTTCCGCCTGCCGCTTCCGCCTGCTCCAGGGACCGCTGCTGTTTGTCCACACTGCTGAGGTACATCTTTCAGCTACCTCCCAATCTGTGCAGCCAGCATTCCGGCTGGGGCTGGAAACCTGACAGATGGATCCCGCTTGGGTGGGATTTTACTGCTTCCAGCCCAGACACAATTTAGGATGTTTGGCTATTTGCACTTTGCCCCAAGGGTGTGGAGATGGAGACTCTGGTCTTGCTGGAGTCAGTCAGGCCATGGCAAAATCTGAGGCATGCAAAATGTTAGTTATGCCTGGCACATATCCTAGCATGGTGGATGGCCAAGCTGCTTGAAAATCCCTTTGGCTCTATCTCCAGCAGATGACTTATGGTCTGAATCAGGATGAGCTTCTGGCCTGGGCATTTCAGAGTACAGTGGTTTTCAGGCAAGAACCTGTGAATCTTTCACCTAGAGACTTAATCTGCCATTTGCTCCACTCAGCAGTCAGCAGAGGTTTCTTGGTTTGTTGCCCAAGAGATAGTGCAGACCAGCATGTCCCTGCTGTGTTCTCAAGGTTAGGGCTGCTCAGAAACTCTCATAAGTAATGCCAGAGCTTAATGGTGCTTAATGCCCTTGTCAGCTCTCTCCCCTTGAACAAAGTTTGGGCCAGGAGACCCAAGTGAGACCCAGGAGACCCAAGTGAGACCCCCGAGACCCAGGAGTTTAAAAGTGTCAGTGTGGGAAGGAGGTGAAGCCTGGGATGGTCTGGAGGCTCCCACGTGTTCCATCGTGCAGGAGCTCAGGGGTTCCTGGCTGACAGTGAACCCATACCTGCCCACACTCCTGAGCAGAGATGAAAATCTGGATTTAGCTGTCAGCAAGGCAGAGGGGAAGGGATGTGGGTGGGAGATAAAAGCCAGAAGCCCCCCTTGCCTGGTATCCTGCCCCTTGGCAGCACAGAGAAGCAGGCAGTGGGCTTAGCTGGGATTTAGCACAATAATGAGTGCTGCCAGAGACAAGAGAAATTCTGCAGTTCTCCACTGCTACAGCTCTGAGAATGTCATCACTTCCAAAATTGCAAGCCACAAAGTAAAATGAGAAAGACAAAAGTTTTGAATGAAATCGAGCATTCCATTCAGATTCAGTCAATTTTGAAGGACTTTTTGCAAAAGAAAGAAGCAAAGAACATTTTGTAAGAGCAATTTCTCATTCAAAACCTAATGTTTGACTTTTTCAAGAACAGAATTAATTTCCCTTGACAGCAGCACTGTGGAAGTTTGGAGACAAGTTCGTGAGACTTACTGGTTTAATCTTCTTCTTTTTTTCCTCTGTTTTAAAAGACAAAGTTTTAGATCTTTAGATCTTAAGTTTTAGATGTTTTTAGAACTTTTAGATCTTTTTAAGTTAAAAATGTAGTTAAAAACGTGGGTGAAGTCCCTCTCTCTTCCTTTCATGTCAGACAGACTGTTCGCAGACTGCATGCCATATCAGAGTCTTCACAGTATATCAGCTACTCTGGTCAAGTGTGAAGTCCTGACTGTGAGTGCAATGAATTTGCAAATCAAAACTATCCTTCCTGAGACTAAAAGAACTTTAGCCCTGGAAAACAGTCGCATACTGGTTTTCTTTCATACCAGTGTGATAAAGTCCTCAAGACAATGAGGTATTTATTCCAGGTTTCCTTGGTTTAAGAAAACTTTCAATGCACAGACCTTGTAGGGAGTGAGACACTGTTTATATTAGGCAGAGGCAATAATGGACTTAGATAAGGTATGATCCCCAAATAGGAATGATCTGTAGCACTCAGAGCCCCTGAGAGGGAACAGGGCTTGAATCACCAAACCCTGATATCAAAAGGAATTGCCTGGCTGTAGAAATGTCAGGCCAGTCACCGTGTGGCACACTGCAGGCCTGAGGTAATGCTCTGTGTCCCCATTGTCCCAGCACGCTGTGCTGCACCTCGCTGGCCTGGAGCCTTTGTTTTGCACAGGAAGATGACTGCATGGCTGTCCTTGCTCCGTGGCTCCTGGAGTTTAAAAAAAGCCTTCCCTCTGTGAATCACAATATGCAGTCACCAGCCAATTATGTTTGGCTTCCAAACTGTTTACTCCATAGCTGATACATTCTTCCCCCTGGCTCTACCTCCACCCTCCTTTTTGTTCTTTTTAAGGAATAGCCAGGGGAAATCAGGACAGAATTTCCAAAATTTGACTGCATAAAATAAACAGTTTAGGTTTTTTATCAGCAGTCTTGTTTCATGCTGGGTTGCCTGTTAACACCAAACTCCAATGCTGCTCAAGTTTAGACAGCATAGTGCCAAATGCAGAGAAATCTCTGGGGGTATTATCAACATCACTTGAGGGAAGCCAGTGCAGGAGAAGTGGGGATGCAGTGAGTTTCATCCATTAAAACAAACCATTTGTGTCTGGAGAAGAGCAGCTCAATCTCTGGAAGTCATGAAACAGAGAAGTAAGAATTTTGGAGGAAGAAATAGAGCATTGCTGCAGTGACTTTGTACAACACTTCATAATTTTGAAATTATAAAAATACAGTGTCATAAAATTACTAATAAATTTTGAAAATGTCAAGCCATTTTGCTCCAAAAGTCCAAATGGCTTCTATAGAAAGGAATTAATTGGAGTGCTTCTATTTTACTCTATGTCTTTTGTAGCACTCTTCCCTAAATGACTATTGCAACAGAATTAACGTGAGTTTGCATAGCAGTTTGTGGACTCCAAATCTACATTTTTTTCTGTAAAAGAGAATTCAACCTATTTTATGGAATTCTACACACAAGCTATACTTGCATGAGGAATGACTGACATTTTTGTACAGCCAGCTCTTGCAAGTTTTCCAGACTGACAGCCTTACTCAGCCACTTCAAGTCACCTTTGTTAGCTGAACCTTTGCCCACGCTCTGTAAAACGTTGGTGCTGTCTCCTGGGAGCAGTGAGAGGTCTCTGCGTCTGTGGAATGGGCCTGTTGGTTCCCTGTGACTCTCCCACCATTCCCTGCCCCTTGCCTGCCTCATGGCTGAGTGTGCTCCTTGGTGTGTAGGCAAATCTCCAAATGCTGACTTCTTCAACTCACAGTTCTAGTGGTTTGGTAGCAACAGGATGTCCTTGGCCAGTCCTGGGCCGTGGTTGTAAAGCAAGTCCTTGGAGCTGCAAGGATGTGTCTCTGTGCACAGCCAGGCTGGCTGGAGGGTGTTGGAGGGAGCAAAGGATGCTTTAAGCCCACTGGCACCAGGAGCTGGATTCAGCCTGCAGAGCGCTGCAGCAGTGACAGCTGGCCCAGAGAGAACACAGGACCACTCTTGAGCATGAGACCAAGTCTGCAGGAGCAACACATGAGCTCATGTGTTTGCTGTGTGGCTTTGCAATGGGCAAAATTTCAGAAAATAGGAATGTGGAATCAAAAAACAGAAGAAAAAAGAGAGGCGGAGAAGGAGAGGGATAAGGGAAGACTGGAATTCAGAGAGGGTCTTGTTCCCACTTTAATGAAAATATGATTTCAAATGTGAAGCAATCCTGTCCTGGGCCAGGTTTCTTCCTCAGAGACCAGTGCAGAAGTTTCTCCCCCCTCTCAAAGGGCCTCTTTCTTCATGGCAGCCTTTCCTGAAGGGGAGTGGGCTGCAGGGATGGGCTGGCCCAGCTGTGGACCCACCCTGTGGCTCCCACCTCAGGCATCACTGCACTTCAAGATGCCTGGGGATGCCCCTCACAGCCCTTCTGCTATGAGAAATGGAATGTTTGCAGGGCCTGAGGATTTCCCTTTCACCCGGGGAGCTATGGCTTATATTTTACAGCTATGTCTTCGTGGGGTCCTGCAAGATGTCACTTCATAAAAGTAAGAAGGAGATTGGTCCTTTACAAAGCTGGATAGCTCTCATCCCTGGATCAGAATTCAGGGTAGAGCTTGCCTGTGACTCTTTGCAACTTCTGTGAAGTCTGTGTTCACTCTGAGCAGAGTGCTCATTCTGAGCTGAGTGCTAGTGCTGCTGAAATCAGGGCAACTTCTCCTCTTGTCTTTTAATGGGGTCCAGATCTTGTTTTCCTATGGTGTTTGAAGCATATCTGTTTCCAGTCTGGCTTGTTCTTCTTTGTGCAGGCTAGGATGGAAATTGAAAAATGGGTAAGTGTGCCTGAAGGTAGAGAAGCGTTGGAACACCAGGTTTCTGGGTGGCCTGCTTGGCTCTGTCGCTCCAGCTCCTCAGGTGGACAGACTAGACACAGCAGGGAAAGGAGAAGGCATCTCACTTGCAATAATTATTTTCCAGTGACAGACATTTTTGGTCCAATTTAAGAAAATCAGAGGAAGGTGAGGCTCATTATTATTTTTCATAGATACTTTGGCCATTTTTCCTCCCCTTTCCAGAGAAAATTTTGAAATACCATAAGAAGATATTAGGCTGTATCCTAGCTTGTTCCTTTTTCTGATGTGACCAGAGTCATGCTGGTGTCCAGGAGCCTTTCTGTTGACCTCCTCAGTGACCTCCCACCAGGACAATGCCTGCCGTGCTGCTCCTCAGCCACCTCTCCACCAGAAATGTTCAACTCCATCTCCCAGGAGGCACTGGAATACTAGAACACATGCAAATAATCTTTTCTCTTCGGGAGGCAAAAAAAAAGAAAGAAGGAAAAACTTTCCATTCACTTTTGACCGAAAGCCAGACTTTTCCAAAGAAAGTAAACAGTTTTCATGAAAAATTTCAATTAATTTCAAACCATGTTTCCAGTAAAACCTCCATATCAACAGTTTTGTGTCTGTTCTGCTCTAAGCCTTTCAAGGGACAAGACCTTTAAAGCTCATATAATGTTTTCTGGTGGGAAAAATCTGTGAAAAATAGTGCAATTGTCAAGTTTCGGTGATTATGTGCACTTCCCACCGCCCTGCGAAATAGCACTGGATCCAGAGTGAATCCAATGGCTTTATGTTTGTAGGCCAAACAGGCCAGTGTGCAATCTATCTAAAAAGACTCTCAGCCTCCCAGTAATCTGTTAATTAACCACTGATAAATGGTGGGCTTAATCCTAGGTGGGAGAGTGGGGGTTTAATCCCAGTGCTGTCTGGCGCAGCCCGGGGGCTGCACAGCTGTGCAGCTGCTCTGGCACCATATATGCTGGTCCCGTACAGCTGTGGGTGTTTGCCTTTATGGGGAGCAGGGAGGGGACAGCTTTACAGTAAATCCAACCCTTACTGCTCCAAAAGCTGCCTGTTTTTAGCAGCCAGTGTCCAGATGAAAGGCGTGTTTGCCCAGTTCAAGGAAAGTCTATTTTTTCCTGCTGACTAGCATCTAAATCACTTTGGGACGCACCAGACATCCCAATGACGGTGTCGCCCTTTTCCCAAGGCTTGGCTCCACCTGGCCACCCGAAGCCTGAGCTTGGCATCTCCCTCTGCAAGTCTGGACAACACCCAGCCTTGATGGCCTGAGTGGTGCCAGACCTGGAGCCTCTGCTGACTTCCCGCTGGGAGCTCTCCCAATAAAACCCTTGCTCACTCGGGAGTTTAGAACTGCTTGTCGAATTACCTTTGTCTGCAGCTCAGACCGGGGTTCCTGCATTTGTGCTGACCCTGTTCCTGTCTCCTGCCTGTCCCTCAGCTGCCTGTCTCTGCTGGTTTCCTTCTCTTCCGGAGGGCCGGGCACGGGAGCGCGCACGCCGCGGCTGCCTCGTCCCCTCGTGCCCCGCCGGCTGGAGATGTGCCGAGGGGCTGCTCCCCTCTCCGCCCTGGGCAGGTCCCACCAGGCTTGGTGGGGCTGTGTTCCACAGGCTGCCTGTGCCTTTGTGTCAGGGACAGAAGAATAGATGGTACAAGGCCAGTCAAACAGCTAAACAATGCACTTTGTCCTGCGCCTGCTGTCCCTTGAGAGCTGCTCTCAGTGGAGCAAGCCTGGTCCTCTCCAACATCATTTAGGAGGTGGCAGGCTTGGATTCCCTCCAGCTACAGTGAGACATGCTTGTCGCCCCTTTTCCTTGCATGATGGAATTTTGAGGGACGATGGCTCTTTTACTTCTTCTCTGTCTCTCCCTTCACCAGCAGTGACATCCTCATGTGCACAATGGAATTTGAGAGCTGGCAGCTGTGGGGATTTGTATGTAGAGTGATGCACACATTTGTATGTAGAGAAAGATGCACATGCATCTTTCTGCTGCTGCTGTTGGGCTTGAAGCATTCACGATGTGAGGCAAATTTCAGCCTAAGCTGTCAGCAGTGCTCTACTTCACCAAATGCTCTTGCCCTTTGGCTGGAGTATTTTCAGGGCTGCTCAGTATTAAACACGTTGCCTTTCACTTTAGCAAGTGAACAGACACCAGCATGGTCTTTACTCCATTATGACCTTTGTGCTGCTTTATTCATCCTGTGGCAGTTCTAAGTATATATAAAGTGTGTGTATATGTGGTTGAAACGGTATTGGGGCATTGAGGGAAAAAACAAGGTTTCAGAGTGAGGAAAACTGGCCAACAAATATTTATTTATTATTTAACATCCGAAGATTACATGATAATTATGGAAAGTCAATTTTCAATTCCAAATTATCTGCCTTAAAAAAAAAAAAATCATGACATAACAGGTGATTTATTTGTCCTGTCAAAAGTGCTTTGATTTTGGAAAGCTGTGAAACTCACAGCAATCACACAATTACCAGCCAGCCACAGGATGGAGTGTGCCTGTGCAGAGCATTCATTAAGTGTGCTGTAATCATGATCTGATTGGAAGCAGGTCAGGGAAACAAAAAGAGCTAATTTTGGGTAAAGAAATAATTTTCTGTGAATTATTAGGGCATGTATTAATGGATAAAACATTTTGAAATGCTAGCTGCTGTGTAAACATGCTTATAGTTGTAATTAATGGAGTGAGGAAGTATTTTGACAGACAACAGTCAAGATGAAGTTTTCCTAGGAACAGTGTATTCCACAGAGGAGCACAAGGATGGAGGGACTGTCTATACACATGCACAGAGGATGCAGATTGTGTTTCAGCCGGCAGAAATGGTATCAATAAGGCTGCAGTTTTCTTTGTCCCACACTTTTGCAATCCCAGTGGGCCCACAGCAGGCCAAGTCTTGCTCGCCCACGTTCTCAAGGCTGCAGAGGCAAGAGGCTGTTGGATGTTCTGCCAGGCAGCCTGCAGCTCCCCTGCCCCTGGGGCTAGGCTCTGCCCAGCTCCCTGCCTGCTGCCTGCATGCTGATGCTGGGTTCTCACTCTCTGCCTGCTTTATGAGAAAAGGAACAGAGTTTTGGCATTTGCCAGCATGGATATTTTGAGGAAAGAACATGCTTTATTAGGAGATGTACTATTTTTGGTCAGAAGACCATAAACCCTCAAAATGTCTGTCCCAAATTTCTCCAGTACAATAAAAGTTTCTTTTTTCCTTTCCTTTCCTTTTTTTTTTTTTTTTGATTCAGTAATTTCCTGTCCTCTTCCAAGGGCTCTTGAGTTATATTTTTACATTTAAATTTTTTTGTGCAAAATCAGTATTTCTTCTACAAGAAGGAACTCATTTCCTAATACCCTCAGTTTAACACCTGAGCATAGAGTGCTGATTTTTTGAAGGTGTGCTGTGAAAAAAAGAAATGAAAGGAGAGAAACTACCAAGAAACCTTAGCCCAACTGCATTTTATCTCACCGTAGGAAAAACCCTGCATGCAGGTCTGCTGCTGAAAGGGCTGTGACAGCTGTAGCATCGGTTTCACGGGGATGAGCCCGTGGTTTTGCTCTGGGGCTGGTTCCCCTCTGCTGGCAGCAGGGAGCAGCGCTGCAGCAGCTCCGGCCCCGAGCGCACAGGGACCGGTCCCGCTGCTCCGGCCCCGGCCGCGGTGAGCACCGGGGATGGAGGACGTGCCCCCCTGCCCCTCCTCGCCACACCGACAGGAGACAGGGATTTTCACATCCCCAGCTACACGCAAAGAGCTCACAAGGGTAAAAAGCGTTTTGCGCAGAAACATTTCTGAAATGTTTTGGGAACTCGGACTGCACAGCATTAAAAAAAAAATCCAGCAATATAATCAATCAATATCCAGCAATGTGCATTTTGTTTTCAAAAGCCACTATATTAGTTTGAAATATCGTGTCTCAGAATTACAGTTCTAAAAATCCCCGTGTTTTCAATTCAGGGTGAAATTTCCTTAGGATTTGATTTCAAATGTATTTCGAATCTTAAAGCTGGGGCAGACAGGGAAATCTTTCTTTTTCCGTTTTTCTACTTTTTTCCTTCTCCTCGTCCCCCTTCTCATTTTTCCTTTTCCCTTCTACTTTGATTTTCTTTCTTTTTTTTTTTTTTACAGAAAAAAATTTGCCGAAATCACTGAGGGTTCTTGAAATGCTTCTCGGACCTAAGTTTCCCTTTTGACTGGAACAAGAAGTCCTTTACTGGATATGGACTGCATGCTGCAAGGTGGTGCAAGAAAGGTGGGAACAGGAGTAAGTGACAGCAAATTTATGAGGTTCCACCTTGTAAATTTATGTGAAGAACAATAAAAGCAGTTTTAAGGGTCTATCTGTATGGCTGAACTTTAATCCATGATAGAGCCACAAAAGTCCCATTTCCTCTGTTAGCACAGGAGCTCTCTGAACCATAGACAAAATCACTTTAGAGGGTTTTTTAATGGCCATATAAGCTAAGCTGGGATTGTGAGACTCCTACTAGGGTGCCAAGTGAAGGAGACACCTTATCTTCTCACTGTGGTGACCTGCTGATAAATTCCAGCTGCTGTGAATAAGAAGCCACAAAATATTTGTTTATCTAAAATGAAAAATTCCCCAAACCTAGATAAAACAGGGTGTCCAGTAGGAATTTGGCTCAGATGGAGTGCTCTTCATCATTTTACTTCAGCTGATGAGAACAAGTCTGTTAAAATAGGAGTAGCAATACTTTTGGAGATGGCCAGAGCTCACCCAGGTTTTGCCACCTAAGTGCTGTCCTTTATCTCAACACCTTGGTGCCCTCAATAGCCAGATGATACAACATGTCCAATGTGCCACTGAAGATGAGATGAAAAGTCCCATGGAATGCATTTACCCTTTGATTTCACATGTCCAGGACCAAGTGCTGGACTTCCACACTGGTGGGGTGTGAGTAGCTTGAAGTGACTCAGCTGACCAGGGCAGGTCCAAGCACATCACCACCCATAACTTACAGGTTCAAGAGACCCCAGGTGAATGTTTTATTAGGAACAAATTGAAAATGTAATTGCACCACTTGATTGGGCATGGAAAATCCATGTCCTGGTTTTGTTTCACTCCCTTTGGCTATGATACCTCCCTACCTTCTGAAAGATCAAAAAAATCCTACTGTCCCCTAAGCTTCAGGTGACAGCCTGTGCCTGGTGTGTGAGAAGCAGCACTGCCTAAGAATGCATTGTTGATTACAGAGAAAATATCCACCTCTGGGCTGAGTTCCAGAGCCAATAAAGGATGACCTTCCAAAAAGAGAGGGAAAAAGTTGTGACAGAGACAGTAAATTAGATACCAGCAGCCTCTGTAGTTGGCCACACTTTTTCTTCTAGTTTTCACTTTTCAGAGAGAGTCTGTGGACTTTATTCAGCCTCCTGCCCTGTGTAGGAGATGGTCCATTGGCACCTGCCCTGGCTCTGCCTGGCTGCAGGCTGGCAGAAGAGAGGGGAGCCCAGAGCTACAGCAGCTGTTGGTTTTACGGAATTTAGCCTGGGAAGTGGAGCTTGGAGCTCACTCACATCCTGCCAGGCAGGATTTGCTCTGCAGACCACACGATTTTTAATATAGGGCTGGGGATTTAACTCCAATCAGAGCAAATCTGAGCCTGGATTCTGTCATCCCATAAATTCTCTAGGCTCTTAACCCTGCCATATCTTCACAGACGATGCCAGTACAGGTCTGCCCTTGCCTGGCAGACGACAAAACTGTGGTCCCTGGTGACACAAACCTGTTTCCCCATTCACAACAGAGTGCAGAGTTGCTGTGCTCCTGGCTGCCCTCGTCTCCAACCTGTTGGAGAGCACAGAGTGTCATGTGGGAGGGTGGCTCCTACGAAGCAGCTGAAATAGCTGCTGCTATAGAGGCTGACAGCTGCTGGAGAAGCCTCTGCTTTTGCCTGCCTCCCCTGTGCTGTGGGCTAGCTGCTTGCTGTGAGGAGACAGATTTGTTCTATTAAAAGTGTTTTCCCGGATGGAGGGAAGTTCTCATGCACTCTGCCCTGGCCACCCCTGACCCGCACTGCTCCGATGTGAGCAGCCTTTCATTCGGCACAGCTCGGTGATTGGAAGCAGACCTGAGTGGGAGACCCTCACGTGCTCACCCCAAAAAGATTCAGGGCACTGGGCGTGTTTGGGCAGGCAGAGGTGGTCTCAGTCCTGGGGCTGCGTGGGCAGGGCCACCATCCCAGCTCCTCGGGGCACAGGGACCCCTCAGGCTCTCTGGGCTGATGCACAGGCCGCAGCCTCAGGAAGCCTCTCCAGCTGCCTGCTGGCTCTGGGAAACAGCAGTTGTATTAGCAGCTGGGGGAATTGAAGCTGCGGGTTTCAAAGATCTTAGGGACAGAAGTTTGAGGGTTTGCAAAAGCCTGGGTTTAGCTCTGTGGGTTGTGCTGCTGTCCTGTGCCACCTGGATGAGAACACGTCCTCTTGTGTGCTGCACAAACACTCCTCTCCCTCACTCCCTTCCCACCCTCCAGCCCCTGCAGCAAGCCTGTGCCTGCTATGGCCCCCACTGCAGCACAGGGAGGTGGCCAGGGCAGCTGCAGAGCTGAGGCCTGAGCCACTTTCCTGGGTCTGGGGACGGTGGTGAAACTCAGTGCTGTGTTCCCTTTTTCCACAGAGCTCACCATTACTGAGAACACCCATTGCTGGGAACAATTTTGTCATGAAAAGACCACTGGAACTTCTTGAAACAAAACTTCAGAAGAAAACATCTGGCTGTGCTATTTCAAAAAGAAGGAATTGGGAGAAACTATAGCTGTAACTTTCAGCTAATGAAGAAAAACTTTCAAATGCTAGCAAGAAATTAAGAAACTTCCCATTTAAAATCAGCAAATTAGTGTGTCAAAACAAATCTGACATGTGTAAATTATTTATAAGGCAATGCAGGGAAGACCGCATCACAAGTAAGCTCAGCCAGGTACAAGCTAATGCTGTCTCTGGGTGGAAAACAGAGCTGCAGGAATAAATATCAGATAAACACCTGTGTGCCTGCTTAGGTGAGATGTCAGCATATCAGTCCTATCAGTGCCACTGAACCCAGGAGGTGACATTCAAGTGTATAAAATATGTCCCCAGCAACACTTTCTTTTTTAATGGAGCCAGTGGGGCCTAATTTTATCAGGAGAAATTTAGGCATAAAAGGTGAATGCTCCAACAATCATCTGTGAGCTGGGCAGTGAGCAGAGAGTCTTCCAGCAGCAGGCAGGAGGCAGTGGTGGGAGTAGGGCAAGGTGCCAGGAGCTTGTGAGGTCTCAGTGACAGAGGGAAGTGAAGTGATTGCTCACTGCCACAGCAGTCTGTGGCACTGGGAAAGCCGCTTCATTTCCCTGCATCTTTTCATAGTGAGGCAGAAAGATTTGCTGGTTTCTGAAGCCAAAATATTTTGATAGTAAAATGTCTCACGTTCTCACATAATTTTGACAGGATCTGGATTCTGGGAGTTATTTTTCAGAGCCACTTACAAAAGACAGACTCAGTTTCTTCCCAGGGAAAGCTCTTATCAGGGAAACACCCCTCCAATGAATTTCCTGTGCAGGGACATATCCTGGGAAGTGGATTTAATTTTCCCGTTGTTTGTGACATCTAATTTAGAAAGAGAAGGAGAATTTTCCATCTGCCGACACTTAAACATTCTTTCACCTGAATGAATCCCACTGGTCTCTTCTCAGGACTGTCCTTTGATTCAGATACCTGGAGAGCAAAACTCTCTCCGTGTAAAAGAGTTTCTTTGAGCTCCCAAAATATCTTGCGTTGGTCCTCACCTGGAAGGGAAACCAGGCAGCACTTTTAGCTCCAATTTATGCTTGGACCACTGGTGCACCCAGTGACTAAGGAACTTGACCATGGTCGTATGGTGAGTCTGTGGCAGAGCAGAGGTTGACTTTTGAGATTCAGATTACTGCCCTCATTTCTGGTCACCTTTTCTTCCTCATATCCTCAGTCATTGCTGCCTTTTCCTCCCATATAATAGTGACTGGATTAACTTGTCAGATAAATGTCCACTCAAGTAGCAGTTAATTGCGAGTGAGAAATTCAGGATGTGACACTTAAACCATGAAGAGTTTATGGGAAAATTTCCTGGGAAATTATGTGGTCTCTTCATTCCTACAAGAGTACTCGAGACCCCTTCTCCTGCCAAGGACAGCTGTGTCTACCCTAGTGTGAGACAAATGCACCCCCTCAGGTTTCTGGTGAGCCAGATTTATTGTGGCAGCCATGGCTTCAGTCACTCCCCCAGCCCAGGTTTAGGGTTAGTAACAAACCATGAGCTGCTGCTGTCATTATGGAACCCCTTCATTATGGCTTTTGCCAGACCTCACCCTTGACAGCTCACACCTTACCTGTAATGATACGCCTTGCATGCCCCTAAAAAGTATAAATGCTTGTCTGAGGTTAAAAAGGGCATTTACATGAAGACTTTTATGCATGCCTTGAAGGAAAAATGGTGCACGGTGTACTTGTTAGTTTTATTTGTCATATTGAGCAAACATTTGACAGTCCAACAAATTCCTTCTGTTAGCTCAGAACACGGTTACTCCTGCAGCATTTCATAAACCTCTCTTGGCAGTGGTACAAAACACAGAGAAGTTATTGAGGCACATTCCCTGCAGCTGTTGTAATCTTTACAAACTGATTTCTCATTTCACCAGGGGAATAAAATAATGATATTCGTAATAATAACAATGATGATGATGATGACATAGTTATTACATTTTCATCAGAGGATCTCTGAGCACTTTATAAACTACAGCTAAGCTTCAAAATAAATAATCCTGCAGGACATGTAAGTACTATATTGTATTTTGCACGGTCCCATTAGGCTACAGAAAAGATAGAACAAATCCTAACTTATGGACTACCTTAACTTTAAACTTTCTTCTAACCATGTTGTTTAAAAATGAAGTAGTCATCCTCTCAACACTTTTCAGAATTAAAGTTTCCATCTTGAAATATTCTGCAAAAGTCTAAAGATGAGTCAGAAAATATGAGAATATGTGGGAAACCCCCTTAACCCTTATGTTGTTCTCAACAAAACTACTGAAGGTGTAAAAAGTGGGAACTTTCTTATTTTTGAAACACTGCTACTGTGCTAAGTAAAATAACAAAATGCTCAAACCCAGATATGGTCAAATCTTTTAATTCAGAAAACACTTTTATTTGGAACTATTAGAAAGTTTGTTTTTAAAATATCTGAAGATGATTTCTGCTTAACCCCTTCATTTTGGACAAAGTCAACTGTTAAATCCTTTCCCACTTAACTCCTCAAACCCCCAAATCCCTGAGGGTTGTTTTGTACTGTATCTGTTTACAGTGTTACACAGGGCCAAGTTCTTCATCTTGTCGTGTGTTTGTGAGGTTTGCTCCTCCTTTGCTGTTCCTCTGAGCGCTGATCTCCCAGCAATGCACACAGACAGTTGTGTACTTCAGTAGCTAGAGGGATGCTGCTTAAATCCAGTGCTCAGGAATGCAGCTCGCAGCACATGCAAGACTGCTGGTGGGATCCAGATTATTTGTTCTCTTAGCTGGATTGTTTGGGTATTCCATACATAAATAGAGAAATTAAAAACCCTCAAACCCTTTGAAACAGGAAAAAGCATCTGCAAAAAGGAAACCTCCTCCCTCCCATTCAGTCTAATAGAAAGTAGCAATTGCTCTAAAGCCATAGACAGTAAGTCAGCCTGGCCAAATGAAACTAATAATTACATATTTCCCTTTAAATTACTTGCCCAAGGTCACACTGCAAATCAATGGCAGATTCAATAATTTAACCCAAGAGTCCTGAAACCCAATATCCTGCTCTCACCACTAGAAAAGCACTGCACAACTGGCTTCCAGTCTGGGAATGATACACAGCATAAGGAGAAAAACTATAGATATTTCAGGGTTTTTCCCTGTGTAGTGATCATTTGTATAGAATTTCTGTTTACCTTGGTCTAGGATAATAAATATGTAGACACATTTTCTGTAAAAATATCTTTAAATGTTTGCAGAAGCTGCAGGTTTGTTCAGCTGAAAATGACTTCTGGGGCTGCTGTGAGAACTGCTAATAAGGTGTGTGTCTCCTTTCCTTGCTTCAAGAGTGGTTCATACGGACAAGCAGATGCATATCTGAGTAGTAACAGAAATTGCAAATTTACATCCTTTTTCATTGAGAAAATTTCTTAAATCTGTTGACAATATCTTGACTTTGATGCAAATCTACATCATACTAGATGTAGCTTTATCTCCCTTTTAAAAAAGATTAAACATATTTTTATATTTCAAAATTAGATGTTCCCTGTTCTTTCATTTCCTTAACATTAATTGCTATTGAGTAAATAAGACTGAGGGTCTCTAATTTAATTTCCACTATTTTCTCCATTCTATATATTCCAAAATAGAAATTTGTCAAAGTAAAAATGTTTTTTAAAAACCCTAAAATTTAGGGAGTTTGTAATGGCTTAGAACATAATATGAATGTAACCTCTGGATTTCCCATTAGAATTTTAAAAGGAAAATGAAAAATTCTGATTTTAAAAATCTTTCTGTGTGTAGAATAGAAAAATGTTCTGTTCCCTTGGGACCCCCTGAAGCAGCAAGAGAGAGAAGGAGCCCCAGCACTGGGGGCTGGGACCTGCCCCTGCAGTGGTTTTTGTTGTGCAGAGCTCTGTGGAAGTCCATCCTGATGAGATAATTCCTCCCATGGAGCCAGAGGACTGTTGCCTCTTTGTATTCCACTGAGGCTGGCTGGAGACATGGTGCTGAACTTGCTGCACGTTCTGCAAGCTCCAAACCCAGACCATGGCTTATCCTTAGGCTCCTCCTCTAGATGTGTGCTGCAAGGTCGTCATCAATCTTCCTGCCATCTCTGCTCTTGTGAAAACCTCCTACAGCAGGTGTTCCCAGCCCACCAGCTAGTTTTTCAGTCCTGACCTCAAGCAGCAGAAGGTTTTTCCTGTCCTTCAGAGAGTATATGTGCAGGGAATTATAATTAGAATAGATTTTATTGTCAGGCAGGAAAATGCCCCACTCAATTCTTCCAGCACCAGATCCCCAGTGACCCTGGCCAGTAACAAGGTTACAGGGACACTGAAGAGACCAGTTAGAAACTGGTACCCTGGTGCTGCACTTGGATGCTGCACATCTGTGGGGCACTTTTCCAATCTTAACCCTTAAAATGGTCAAGCCCTGCGAGTGGATCATCTGCAGATGAGGAAGAGGTTTTCATCCCTTTGGTACCTTTCCCCACTTCACTGGTCCTGGACAGTCCTAGACCTAATGCCTGTGAGATACAAGGAGCTGGGTCAGTACTGGAACTGTCTTACAAAAATCAAAGGGAAAATAATCCTCCTCTGTTTTATGGGATGTTGTGACTCCATGACCTTAAGAGAATTTCAGGGAAAGGAGTAATGGGGCCTCCTGAGATGCTCTGGTGCAGTAAATCACCAGGGACAGATGGAGAAAGCCTGAAGGGAGTAGGTGGTGGGGTACCAGTGACAATGACAGATTGGCATCATGTGTGTGGGAACCTGGGCTCTGCAGAAGCTGAGTTTGCTGCAGTGGCAGTGAAAGAAGAGTGTACACAGAGAAACTGGGCAATGTGGGTAATGATAATCAGGGAATGTGAGGTCATCCTGTGCCTTGAGGGGAGGGAGAGTTCCCTCCTGGGCTATCCAGAAGAATCCAGGTACAGAATCCAGAGCAGGTACTGGACAGAATACAAGACAGAGCTACCTCATGCAGATTGCATTGGGCAGACACTGTCTGCCAGTGTTAGGACCTGCCTATATTCCATAGAAATTTCCCACTGCCTGTTAGAGCCAAAGTCATTGATTTCTTCACAGGAAGTTCATTCACACTGAGCAGGGGTGGGTGATGTCTCTGGGCTGCTGGGCCATGGGTCAGCATTAAGCTCTCCGAGGAAGAAACCTCTGGGCCTTCAATTGTTAAAGATGGGCTTCCCTGCTTTCCCATGACCAATATATTGGAGGACTGTGAGGCAACGTGTGATCAGCCTTGTGAGCACAACACATTTTTCTGCTTTCTATGAATAGATGCAAGTCCTGAAAGGGAACTGGTTGTTTCCATTGTCTTGTATCCATCCCTGACTTCATTAGCAGTGCATTAACCATTATTTGTTCCTGTTACTGCCTTCCCATGCTCCCAGTTGGAGCAGCCATTCCAGAGCACTACATGGTGTTTTTTGCAGAGCATTAAAGGGTCATGGTAGAGCCATTTGAGACTTCCAATGACAGAAAATAGTGCAGAGCTGCCAGGCTCTGGGCATGGCTCTCTGCCATTCCTTATTTTTATTGGAGAGTCTGAGAAACAGAGTAAAATTTTGGTCCCTCATCTAAGCCTTGTGTGTGTGGAGATTTGCTATCATAAGCAGCGTGATAAGACTGCTCTCTTTCAGTCTGGCCCTAGGATTTAAAATAAACTCCTATTGTTATCCCAGTCTTTAAAAAGCAGTAAGACCAAACTTTGCCCTTGGATATGTGTATAAATTTTCTACTGGTGGCAGAAGAGATCTTAAAGAAAGCCCTGAGAAAAAGGCTGGAGATTAAGACCCATCCAAAATATGGCAACCAGGACCTCATTCACCTTATAATCTGCATTTCACAAAATAGAACAGCAGTCGGTCAATGAAATGAAATTACACCAGTTTAGAAATTCTGTCTGAGAGGGGAAGATCTGATTCCTGGGTTGAAATCCATGGCTTCACAGTGTGTGAGTACCTTTTGATGTACTCTGAAGAGCTCAGACTTAGATCTGCCACAGCAGCATCTAAAGATGAAATCCTCTTCAGGCTCAATTTTTTGCTTGAAATGCTAAATGCTTTTGCTTTAAAATATGTTTGTCCCGTAAAGTATGATGGAAGACTCTGAAATTAAAGAGTCTTATGGGCCCTGTGTGTGTTCCCTGACATGCTACATATCAGGAGAGCAAACACAATGGGCAGCTCTCCTCCAACCACAGTGTGTCCAGCTTGTGTCAGGTGTGCAGAACAGCTCACCTAGGAATGCAGTGTTTAAACTTCATCAGATATAAAACACCAGGCACAAATTAGCTGAAGATTCATAAGCTGGGATCTTGTGTGATATCAGTAGGAGACATCACCTGATAAGAAGTTGCTTTGCAACCTGATCCTGCATTTCCCTTTATCATGTGTCCAGGCGATGCTTGGAGAACATGAATCTGTTAGCAGACAATTTACTAGTGCCTCCACAGGTCCATCTGCAGGCTTCTCTTTTTCACTGTGAATTATTGTAACATCAAAAGTGCCACCTGCTCCTCCTTGGGAAAATGCCAGTACAGAGGAAGCGGCCAGCAAAGCTGGCTGTGATCCATCAATCTTCCTTGTAGCAAGGGTGTTGCAAAAGATGTGAAAATTGGGAGATAAATGTCTAAAAGTAGGATGCAAGACCCTCAGCCCCACTTAGGGAATGTCTTTCCTTAATTGCTTGCAATCGCACCACATTTTCCATCACAAGAGATGAGAAGCCTGTCCATGCTCCTGGGACACTTCAGTACTGAAATGATTTTTGAAAGCAATGACCAGACATTCAGTGAAATCTGGAAATTACTCCAGAGGTAAGAATGAAATTTAATCAAGGATGGTGACGCTGGACGTGGACAGCTAATTACATTGTGTGTTTAATATCTGCAATTCACACCTGCTCATCTCACCTCAGCATCACCCTTTGGCTGACTTTTGTACAAAGCAGTTGAAAAACCAAAGGTATCTTTCTTCAGGTTACATAATTTCTCAGATCCAGAAGTAGGCATACAGCATTTTTACAACTACGCAGTAATTTTACTGGAAAGGTTTGATGCAGATATTGATCATAATAACTGGGGAGAGATTTTGAAGCTGGTACCCTGAAATTAAATATTTCATGTGGCTATTTCCAGTGAACTCAAGCTTCCAGGAAATGCTCAGGCTCAGTACTTGCAGCATAGTCTGGCATTAGCTTATCTTGCACACTTTTTTTTTTTCTTTTCACTTTGATGCAAAATCTTGTTTATAAAAGAAGCAGACAAAAGATTGCTTTGGTCAGACTTTGTGTTCCAGCAGGGTGGTGCACTAGAATTATAGTGAAAGGTGGCTGGTGCTGTTTACTTAATGAAATAAACCCAACTACAACCACAGATCTAGATAAATTACAGCTCTTAGCTTTAAGATTTATTGGTTTTGGGAAGAAAAACAGAGTTTTTCCCAGACTATTTTTGCTACTGACTGCATTCTTACAAAAACAGGAATTTGGAGGAAAAGCCTCTTTTACTTGTTCTTTTGCATGCACATGAGCTATGCTGAACACCATCTTCTCCTGACTAGGTGGATCCCAGCTACAAAGGGTGCAATTTCTCTCCTGGAGTGAAATCTGCTCTACTACAGATCCAGACTTGGTCTCCCAGGTCTGGACATGTCTTTACTCCTCTGGCTCCAAGAAACTCTCCAAAGTGTCCTGAAAGGGTGCAGCTCCCTGGCAGAAGTGGTGCCAGGACACGGAGCCTGGTGAGCTGGTGGACACCTCACTGTGTGTGGCAGGGCTCATTTCCCTGCCAGAAGCACCTCACCATGCCAAAACCAGAACTTCAATTGAGCATTTTTTAGCTTTTCCTCATTCACAAACAGCAACCCTGGTGTAAATCTAGCTACACAAGCAGGATTTGCTATGAGATTCCAAGGTCCATCAAACAGGATGCATGGTGACCAGGAAAGGGTAGAGGGCCAAGGAGCTCTTGCAGAGAACACCATTTAACTCTTTTTATCCTAGAGTAGTGTTTGTTGTTGAAAACTTATAATAAACTCTTATAATAGAGCAATAATAATGCAGCCTATATGGAGAAGAGATGCTTCATAAAAAAAACCCAAAAAACAAAACCCAGAAATAAAACCTAAGAAACATCAAGGGAGGTTAAACCTCTGTCCCTTATAAATCTGCATCTCTTTCATCTCACACTCCTGTCAAAGGCAACTTCCCCTCACTCACCAATGAGCTCCATAAATAGTTCAGTTGGCACAAATCAACATTAGGGAGCTGCTGATCTACCCTGGCTGAACAGCTGCCTTGGACAGTTACTCCCCCTTAGGACTGATTAAATAATTTTTCAAGAAATAGGTAGTAGAGTCTTTTCTTCATCTCCTTTTGGTTTTTTTTCAGTAGGGTTAAGCAGTTTGTGTTCAGAACAAACCGTTCCTTCTGCTTTAATTGGAAGTCTTGTGATCTGCAGAATTCTTTTTGTTGCATGTTTTTGCTATTCTGGAACCAATATATCAAATGAGAGGTTTTGTTGCTTTTTGCTTGTTTGTTAGTTATTTTCAGGAGGGATTGAGTGTCCCTTCTGGGAAGGTAAGAAGCTGTGTATGAATAGCCTGAATGAAGTGGATGATATGAAGCAGAGGGGCTGTTCTTCATGGCTGGATTCTGCTTCCTCTGTGCTAATTGGTACAGAATAGGAATAAATGCAGATGCTGAAGTACAATAAAAAGAGCTGAGTGACCTCAAACCAGACAATATCGTGCTAATTCTTTCACATAAATCAGGCCATAAGGAGTTTTGGCACACTCTGTTTAGTCAATAGGAATAATTTGTTACAGTATAGGAAAGAAAATGAAGGCAGATTGGAGCTCTGGTTCAGACCAGAGTGAAATCATTGATTAAATACAATTGCGTCTGATCGTGCATGAGCTGAGTTGGAGCTGCTGTTCATAACTCTGTGGTCATTAAAACAAAATGCATCCTTCAAAATGCAGGCTGTACAATGCTTCACTAAATGACTGTGCCTCATGCAAAATTGAAACCTTCTCTCAAGTGTAGGCTGTAGACTTTGGGACAGCAGGGGATCCTCAAAGAGGTCCAGTGTCTCATGCCTCCGGTCCCAAAGAGAATAGTGGGTAAATTATTTTCTTGGACACTCTGACTTTTTTCCAATGAAACATCCACAAAGAGTGAGCAAAAATGGTAATGTAAACCAGCCACCATCCACCTCACTGGATGTTTCAAGCAGAGATCAGCAATGGATTCAGGCACATTTGTAAAAGAGCACACAAATCCTGCTGGCCTTGAGTGCAAGGGGGATCAGACCATGGAAGGAAAGGTCTCTGTGTACAGTCCCTGGACTTCTGGTGATGTCCCCAGCCAAAAGCCCATCTCTTCTCTTGAGAGAGTATCTGGACAAATTTTGAGCCAGAAGTCTTTTTAATCCAGGCCTTCCTTCCAGGAAAGCAGAACAATATTCTCAGCCTTCTGATTTAGAGCAGCCAAGGAGCCATCCAATTTCTGTCCCCCTTGCTGTAATTAGAAGAAATGCATAAACCTGGTGTTAGTGAAGTTCAGTCAACATACCCCAAAAGTGTCACTTCTCTTTCTCTGCTCCTTGCTTGTAACTTGGTGTTTTTGCAGAATGGTTGGTGGGGGGGAGGGGGAAGTGGGTGTTGAGGGGGTGGAAAGAGAAGCATTGGGCCAAGGGAGAGTTTCATTGTCAAAAATTCAGGATTTTCTTCTCATGAAAGGAATAAATATTTGCACACATCAGCATTTCAACCTCAAATGATTTAATTTTGGATTGCAAAGTTGTGGAGGGAGCACTTCATTCTGACTTTGCTGATGTACTCCAGTTTGTGTAGCTCTTCCTCCATCTGTGGATTGTTATGTTGGTAGCTTTCATCCTCACCAGCTGATCTTTTTCCCAGTGTCATGTTGATTTATTTGTTTTCATTGGGCTTCTGATAACATTTCACCAATAAATTAGTTTTAAATTAAACTTTCTGCTGTGTCTTTTATGCTGGACCCAGTGCATGTGCTGGAAAGGAAATTTCATTTCAGAGATACTTTATTCCTCTTTTTATCACCCTCTTCAGCTACAGACGCAGCAGCTGTAACATTTATTTTACTTTGGATGGAAGTTGCAAAAGCACTGCATAAATTCTGAATAAAAATTTGCTGTTAGTGAAGATGACCACTTGTAAGAAACGTTTTAGACAGCCACAAAGCAGAAGCAGTTGTACATACAACTGAGTGTGCAGCCTAGCAAGAGAACGTGTGCCTAGTTTATGTGGTACCTGATAACAGAATGAACACCCCCTGTGATTGGCACTCCAGGCTGTCCCCTTCCCTTGCTGCCAGGCCAGTGCACACACTAGAAAGCAGCACTGAAACAGTCTGGCCCAGAGCCTGAGCTTCATTTGTCTTTATCCACTCACTTGAGTACATCACTGCTGTCCCACGAGCAAGAAGTGCTCAGGGTTTCAGGCAGGGCTGGAACCACTGGCTTTGCCATGTCCTGCTTGTCTCCCAGGCTGGTCAGAGGTCCCAGGAGGGCTGCTCCTCTTTACCTCCCAGCTGAGCTTCCCAGCAGCCTGCACTCCCCAGCCACTCCTTCCCTCTGTTCAGGCTCTGCTTCTCCTCCACTTTCATGACTGAGCAACTTTCCATGGTTAAGTTGAGAAAAGTTTTTCACTTGTTGGAGAGCTTGCAGCGACTGAGGCAGCTATGCAAAAACCCGAGAAAAAGAGCTTTCCTTACATATATCTAACAAAACACCAGAGCAAAGCAAAGCTCTGCAGCATCCTGACCTCTCCTGCAGCATGGCTGAGCTGCAAGCATGGGCAGAGGGGAAAAAACAAGGCAAGGAACCAGATTCTGCTTGTTCTGTGCTAGGCAAGGCTGTGCTTGCTTTTCTTCAGCATCTTCCTGGCCTCCTCAGCGCTTCTAAACAAGGCAGGAAATTTCTTCTCTCTGCAGCTTGTGGTAGCAAGACCTCCAGCACTGCAGGGGGCTTCTGGGCACCTTGGGCACGCTCCTGAGGGATGGCCATGGCACTCACCAGGGCTGGGTGGCCCCCTCGCCAGCAGGAGGCTTGATCTGCAGGCTGCACTCGGGTCTTTTCGTTTTAGTTGCACTCTGAGTTGATGAGAGGAGGTGAAAAATGCGTGTTTGGCTTAACTGAATTCCAAAATGGAGTATTTTGTGATATAAAATATAAAACCACTGAGCACCATTTCTGCTGTAGTTTATTTTTGTAGCAGATGCCATTCATTCTCCCCCTGCCCCATCTTTTCAGCGCACTGTAAGTAGTAGTGATGTATGGTCTTCTTGATGAAGCACTTATCTGGGGCCCATTACTGTAATGACAGAGTGCTCCGTACTCTTTCGAGGTTTTATTATCAGAATGACTCCCTTGCTTCAGGATGATTTTCATAAATCATCATTTTCTCATAAGCTTAAAGGAAAAAAATGGTCTTTTGGATGCCTGTGACCTACTTTATTGCACAATTCCTCAACACTGGTCCAGCTGCCAGATCCAAAGACAGAGTCACATCAGCCCGTAGTTTGCTTCCAAGAGATTATTTTATATTATTACATTATTTTATAATCTCCTGGGTTTGAGTGGTCTTGTATGCAAGCCTTTATAGTGCCTTGCTCGGTACTGTAACCTTGAATTCTGTGCAGAATTGCTGCCAGAATCATACGCACAGGAACTGACTGCCTAGATCACCCCTCCAACTCTTGGATGCAGCTTCATGTTCCCATAGGCACAACCAGAAGAACACCTGCCTTGGCCACCCTGTCCTCCAAAAACTGGGAAGTTCAGCTGGGAGAGTCTGATCAAGGAGGTGCTGGGAGGAAGCCCTGGGGGGACTCACACCTCCTGCCAGCTCTCAGTCAGCTCACTCCACCTCTGCCTCAGAGCAGAAACAGCATTCATGTTTTATCCTCTGCAACCTCTTATTATTTTTGGATAGGAAATCCAGAGGAATTTCTAACAGAAACATGGAGAAAAAACAAACCTCTTTGTTTTAGTTCCCAGGATAAACATTTCCAGAACAATGTTAAACCGGAAGAAAATTAGGGCTCCTGAGGTTCCCAACCAGCTCCTGCATCCCTGTACCCATGTACAGGACACCCCAAACAGCTCTCCTGACAGTGGCAATTCTCAGTGCAGATTCTCCCCTTGTGTCCCAACTGCTGCTCACCTCTCTGCCCCTTGGGACTTCTCGATCCCCATCCTTTCTGCCAGCCCTCAGTGCAGCAAAGGGCCACATCCCAGAGGCCAGGATCACCTCCAGAGGCCAGGATCCCCTCCCTACAGCCAGCCCCACTCATGGTGCCTACACCTCTCCTTCCAGGGGGCCAGAGCTTCGTCCCACACTTTCTGCTGGGCAGCGTTTTCCTAACAGATAATGCAGAGCAATCCCTGTGTGCTCCCCCGCCCCACCAGCTTCAGCAGCTCTGGGATTCTTCCTTCTGTCACAGGAGGTTTGCAGCTCTTCATTTCCCTCCTGATTCCCCCTCCTGGCTGGAGTTTCCAGGCTGTGCAGGCTGCTTGATGTGAGGCTCTCTGTCGGTGCTTGTGCTTTGGGATTGGCAGGGATCCTGCCCGTTCCAGTGATGCTTTCTTTCCCAGGCTTTGGGCCGTTCCTGTATTAGGTCTTTGTTAAATCTTTGGATGTAGTTCATGTCTGAGTGACCATTTGGTTTGATGTTTTTGGAGGTCAGTAGTTTTTAGATTTAGCAAGATAAATTTTTTTGGCAAATGATACTATCCCACTGTTCAAATGAGGGAGAATCAGAGATATTTATGAATTTGGGATAAACAGCAAAAGATTGTTTTCTTTAAGGAAAAAATGAGTCTGTTTAAATGTTAAACAATATTTGGTTTTGTCTTCTTCTAAACATAAGCATTCTTTTGCTTCTGAACTACATTTTCATTTATAAATTGGCAGCAGTCATAGAAATATGTTAACAGCTTTCATAAAACTACCCAAATGAGCCATTTTTAAAAATTTAGTCAGAATCTTTGTGATTTTCTAAAATTTTTGTTAAAGTTTCCTACCAGAACTCAAGCAAGTCCTTGGTTCTTGGATTTATAAATCGCTGTGGTGTGAAGAGGTGTTCCTGCACTTGCGACAGCAGCTGTCTTCGCCTTGGCATCAAGTTTGTGACAGAGGGACAGTTTTCATGGCTGCACTGGCCTGGAAGGGTCCTGCTTCCAAAGGCACTTCTGTCCCTCACTGAAGATATTTCAGGCACAGATGGTATGAAAAGAAATAATTTAATTTTTTCTCCAGGGATAATATGATGGGATTTGTCTAATTGTTTTGTTTTTTTTCTTTTTGCTGATACCCCCTGTACACCTCTATTTTTTAAATATATACTGTTTTTTACTCCTGCTTTCTTTATCTAGCTCTGTGAAAGGATTTTACAGTCAATGTAGGTGTCCAGAGCTACATGCAAAAAATAATGAGGACACATGAATCAAATGTGCTACAGTTTTATTTCATTTTACTTTTCACTTTGGGAACCACTGCAAGAATTCCAAAGGAAGCATATACTCCTGTGTGGGAATGTGGGTCTTCTGCAATAGGCTAGTTCTTAGTTACTATTTGGGGACCCCTTCGAAATTTTGTTTCTTAGGCATCTTAAGAGATTTCTAGGCCACAGGTTGAAACCAGCAGTTTATTGTCCTGCATTAGTGATGCAGCTGAGTGTGATATTTCAGTGACAGGGACACGGGGTCCCACTACTTCAATATTCTCCAGAGTTCTATTGCCTCAGATTCTTCAGCAATGCCTCTTAAATAGGCACTGGATCAGCAGTGCTGAGGGGAGCCTTTTGTGCACCAAATGCAAGAATTTATAAGAACTGTCCAAGTAATACCTTCTTGATACATTAACCCATGATCAAGACTTTGAGATTAATGAATGTAAATTCTTACAGCCAGTGGGATTAGCATGTGTAGATTCTCTCTGGAGGAAACAGATGATTGGATGAGCTTTCACTGAAGTCACAGTATTCCCTGTCTGCAATTAGTTTAAAAGCATTTTTAATTGCAAATAATTTATTCAGCTATTGCCTGTATGCAATTTCAGGGAATTCTGACTAGATGGAGCATTTTTGTGGTCTGCCTTATTTCATTGTTGAGATGTTTCAAACAAAGGAACAATTTGAACAGATTTCTTGAAGGACCAAGTTTCTAATTAATTGCAAATCACACACTAACAAATTACCAGACCACTCCTCTTGTACCCAGAGGGATAAGTGCTGCCAATTTGAGGAGGAGATTGTATTTTTCAAACACAACAAAGAAGCAGAATTCCTGTTTTCATTGCAAAACGGAACTGTGCTTTTACTGTGAAACTCAAAATCGTGTCTATATTAGAACAGCTCTAATTTAACTATAAAATTCAATTATCTGCTGATGATACTGTCCCATCTGAGTTCCTTGCAGTGATTTCCATCATTTCCCTAATACTATCTTTGGCCATCACCTGGAGGCATCTATTCTGATGACTGCTGCCATTTCTCCTCTTCATTAGTTTCCTGACGCCCTTATTTTTTGGCACTGATTTACAGCATTCAAGACAGGAAAGCAGCCTGAGTACCTTTACTTGCTGTCACTTGCAGACTAGTGCAGTGATAGTACAAAACACATCAGAGCCTCACAGGAAATAGCTGGGCCCCCACAAAATGTTGCTTGTTCACCAGATGTGCAAGGCCTGAGTAGTTAAGAAAACAAAATGTGGCACTAAAATTAATGAGCCACAAAATTCCACCTCTGAAATTTTAAAATTAAAAAAAAATGTTATAAATTTTAAAGAGATACATAAAAGCATACTGAAAAAGAAAGTGGAATACAGTTTCAGCTAATTGATTTAATTTAGCCCAGGTTTTCTGAACACTGTTTTTCTGATATAGGGAATAACAGTTGATGGAGACAAATTATGCCTGTCTGTGTGCATTAATTAAAGATTCTTGAAGGTGGATGAATCTCACAGGGCTTCTCTTCATCCCCCTTCCCCTTTTGCAGACCTGGAAGTTGGCATTCATTTCCAGACCCTCCTGGGTGCAATTAATAGGGCAGGAAAGGTGTCATCCTGTAAAGTATAACGTGTGGCTGGGGAGCACTGAGCCCTTTCCAAACAGTGCGGTCTGAGCAGCTCAGCCACTGGGAGGGATGGGATCCCAGGGAGTCTCCCTTCCTCTCAGAGGATCACAGGAGTGATGCTGGTGTGAAAGGCAGCAACATGTGCCCTGGACCCAGATGTGACTCAAGTGCTTCCCTCAATTCCCCTTGTGGTCCTGCTGGAGCAGATGGGTGCCCTGCCTGAGCATCCTGTGAATCTTGGCCAGGATGCAGCCAAATCTGTCTTACTGCATTTGGGAAGTGTAGAGGCAGAAGTGTACCTGGGCTGTGCCCTCATACAGATTTGGCACACTGGCAGGCTGTGTACCTGGGACCATAAGAATGGACACACACTCTGTGCTTATACAGTGATCAACACCAATTTTATTTATGCCAAGACATGCTTGTGCTAATCTAAAAAAAAAAAAAACCAGTGAGCATTAACTTATTTAATTGTATCTGTCTTACCTCCACAGCAGCAGAAGAAATTTGATAGGAAAGAACATCAACAGTGAGCATTAACTTATTTAATTATATCTGTCTTACCTCCACAGCAGCAGAAGAAATTTGATAGGAAAGAACATTTGGCAGCTGGGACCAGGGCTGCTTAGGCTGTTCATTACTATACATAAAATCATTGCCATTAAAGCACTAACAAAGTCACTGCATTATAATACCAGAAATTACACACCTGCACCCTCAGCTACTAAGCCCCAAAGAACCTCAGGCAGGAAAGAGTCTCCAACGACAGAAATTTCTTGGGGCTCAGACTAGTGTATTTTCTCTCTTTCTGGAATACATTTCCCTCACCTGCACCTGGGCCTCTCCAGTGAAGGAACTTGGACAATCATCTACTCTGCTGCACTCATGGAAGGAAAGCTTTCCCCAAGCTCCACTCCTAGCAAACTTTGCTGAGTGTTTAGGTGATCTCTTCTTGTCCTTCAAAAAAAGAATTGTTTACTGTCATCTTTATTGGAGATTTTTGTGCATTTCGGAATTAGTCTTGACTCACCTTCATCTTCTCTAAATTAAACAATCTTCTATAGACTAAACAAGTGTAATTCTATCTCATTGGCTGCATTTTCCAAATCTCTGATCATGCTTGTTGATCTCCTCTGGATTGTCTCCAGTATATCTATATCTAGTAAATTAAAATGGCCCAGACATCACAAAAACTTTTTTTACTGAAACCTCCACACCAAAGTTCAGAGCAGAATAATTGCTTTATTTGTCTTATGCATGGTGCTTCATATATACAACTCAGGTACTTGTATTTTTTGGTTTTTTGGTCTGGGCACTGCACTGCCAGCTTAAATTCAGCCTCTCATTTGTTGCATCCCTCACAGCCTCTTTTGCCATGTCACTGCTTAAAAATTTCTTCCAACTTTTTAGTTGGGAATTTGATTTCCTCTCCCTGAAAGTAACACTTTATCCTAGTGGTTACTTAATCAGGTTGGCTGTGGACCATCTTTCCAGATAATTTCTGTGCTTTGATCCTCTGACTTTGATCCTTTTGTAGCCTCTTCAAGTTTAATGATAACCACAGACTTCATCCTCTGCATCATTAGTGAAAAGAATGGAAGCAGGCCTTGAAAAGATCCCAGAGGAGTCCCACTTGAACAACTTCCTATTTGATAGAACAATTGATAACTGTTTTTTTGGAGTAAAGTTCACCCAGTTGTGCACCCGTCTTGTTGTGACTACACTGTAGCTCATGCCTGAGGCCACCATATCAGGAGATAAGAAAAAGCACATCCACTTGCTCTTCTTTATTCACAAAGTCAGATACTCAGGTGGAAGGGGGGAAATACACAGGTTTGACATGATTTGTTCTTGACAAATTCAGGTGGACTGCTTTTTATCAGCATACTATCATTCTGGGTGTTTAATAAACTGATTGTTTAATAACTCATTCCAGATTTTTGGAAACCCGGATGAGTGGTTTATAGCTTCCTGGGGTCTCATTATTCCTTTTTTAAGTTCAGCACTATAGTCACCCTTCTCCTGTGTTCCAGGGCTCATCCTGTTCTACAAGAATACTTTACAATAATTGCTTTACAATAATTTTTAGCTATTCACAGATTACTTCATCTTATTTCTTGAATAAGTTCAGGTGAACTCTATGAGGCCCTGCTGACTTGTGTGCAGTTAGCTCATTGAAGTATTCTTAAACTTGGTCTTTTCCTGTTTTGACCTGCAGTTCTACTCATTTTAAAAATAATTTCCTTAATTAGCTAGTCACAAAGAGCACAAACAGCTTTCTTTTTTTATTTTTAATTTTTAATAAGGGCTGGATAAAGAGACATGCCAAGCTTTTCTGCAAAATTTGTTACCTGCTCTCTTTTCCTGTTTAGCAATGTATCAAGACTTTCCTTTTTCTTCCTCTAATTAAAGTGTATTTATAGAACCTTTCCCAGTTCCCGTTGATGTCTTTCCTAAGCTGAAATGCCTTCTGTGCTGTAGTGACTTTGCTTCTGTACTCTGTTGTTTGTCTTATTCTCTTGTACTTATCCTCAGCTAAGGGTTTGTGTTACACATTTCAAAGTGCTCAGGAAGTTGCTGCATCTGGAATAGTACCTCCATGTGCCTGGTGCTCTGCAGAGGGATAGATTGCTCTAATATTCTAGCAGAGAAAACTTTCAGGATCTTTTCACTCTTCTACTCCTGCTGAAAACCTTGGTTATGTACTAGAGTTTTTAAGTTACCCTATTGTTTTTTCAACACAGTTTTGGGTAACTAAAATCTCCTATTGCCGCCATATCTCCTTGTTTGGATATCTTGTACAAATGCTTGTTAAAGTTTCTTCAACTTCCTATGAGTTATTGGATGGCCTGTAGCAGATCTCTGTCCTGAGCCACCCTGGGGTCAGCTGTGTCACAGCATCTGAACAAAGACTTACAGTTCTTTCTGTTCTCCTGGCTCCTTGTGTTTGCCTGCAGTGGTCAACACATCGCTCCTCTATTTACATTTTTGTCTGCTTTATAACTAATGTTTCCAATTCTCAAGCTGCAGCTAAGAACAACACATTTCTCAGTGAGCTGCAGGCTTCTTTAACCACACTGCTCTGGGTCTGCTTCGGAGGCCACTGCCAGATTATTTAATAGCCCGGGAGAACATGACCCAAGTTTGGTACGATCTCAGCCACAGGCACTCCTCCACACCTCTGTGGGGATATTTTGATTCAGTGTGGAGTTCAGCCTGAATGAATTGATGGTAGTTTGGACAAATGCCTTCTGAAAATGTAACAAGATAAACAGACTCCTGGAGAGGGATGTAACATGTCTGCTGACAAACCAAGGAGCACCCCACCACAGCACAGAGCAGTCTCACTTGTAAACAAAAACATGCAAAGACACTATGATACAGGAAGATCTGACACCCATCATGATATGTCCTGATGCTCTGCTGGAGCATTAACTCGTTTTGATCCCAGAGAGAAACAGTGACCACGTCACCTCCACCAGACCCTTCCTGGACCCTTTCTCTGACCCTTTTTCAGACCTTTTCTCTCCCAAGTCATCACCAAGCCTGCAGAGAAACAAATTCTCCCTCGGCACAACACCAGCAGGACTTCAGAGGTGCTGTTCCTCTCCTCCATTTACAGACATGTCTGGGCAAGAAGGTTTCTTTTGGGCTTCTTCTTGTTCTTACTGAACTTGGGGCCCTAATGACAAAATCAGTGCAGGACCAGGCCAGGGGAAGTAGAGTTAAGGAGGTTCAGAGGCCCTTGAAGGGCTGGAGCCGAGGCTACAGTTCTCATTTGGCCTGGCACGTCGTTTGTGACCCATCCCATTGTTCTGAGCTTAGTGCTTATTCATTTCCTCTTTGCTTGTGTTTTCATATAAATTATTTTTAATTGTGCTTTTTTATATTTTAGAGAAACAATAAAAATAAACTCCCTTGGGTCTTAGAATGTGGATCAACACAATCAGGTCAAGGGACTGCTTTTATATTCAGTACTGATTCTGATAAAAACATGGATTTCAAGGTGACAGCTTTGCCTAGAAACTTTTTGATTAACAGCTGTAGTCCTGGCGTGACTTCTGAGAATGAAAATGCTCTTATAAGGAATTCACAAGGACCATTATTTTAGAGGAAAGAAGGTTATTTTTGAGACCACAACTTAGATATTCAGGGGTTCTCCCTTACTGCAGAACTAACATTGAGCGTCTTGCAAAATAAATATTTAATTTTCATTTTCATCATTAAACTACACTGTCTCATTGCAGTTGATGCTCACACAATCTTGCAAAAACCCATAAATACTTAATTTTGCTTTTCATCATTAAACTACACTGTCTCATTGCAATTGATGCTCACACAAAAACTGAGGCTCTTCTGCCCTACATGATGTCTTTATAGTGGAAGAGATGTTTATGCTGGGAAGGGACAGGAAGGGACAGAGGAGGAAGGAGCACTCTTTTTTTTATAATGAAGAGAGAAGAACAGTAACAATTTCCTCAGATTCCTTTCTTTCTCCCCAAAGGGGGAGCTTTAGGGAAGGGTTAGAGGAGAAGAGACAAGGTGGCTCTGCAAACTGAAGTTGTGGTCCAGGCATATATCTTTTCCCATTAGAAGGCTGAAATGCAGGCTTTTTGCAAAGCAGCTGCACAGACTGCTTCACAGTCAGGCAGAATATTAGGAGAATTAATAGGTACTTAAATTATACCAGGGCACTAAGATTAAACATAAAAGAATGGAAGGGTGATGCAAACTAGACCTTGGTTATTGCAATTGCATTAGAAATGTCAAAAAAAAAGTGATGTGGTCTCCCTTGGGCAGAGGCAAAATGTATTTGAAAGCTGATGTTTTGAATTATGATGGCACACTTATAGAAAACAGATAATGTATATACCACAAAGGTGTGATGTGTACCATTAACTGAGCATCACACAGAAAATAAAGAAATCGAGTGCCTTCAAAATGTAAAATATTCAAGTCAGAGGATTTGTTTAGAGAAAGGATTAAAAGCATGTAAAAAAAGATTGTGTACTTTTAGCCCTTATACAGTCTGCCAAGAGCTCCTTAAATAGAAGCTTAAAAAGCTGTTTATGCTTTTGAAAATTAATAAAACATATGCCCTACTGTACAGAATATAATAATAGTAAAATAATGCCACAAATAGAGACAAAAGATGTTGTTGTAAGGCCTTAAGTTATTTCTGTACCTATATTAAAAGAAGTAGTGCTTGACCTAATTTTTGAATAATGGGTTACAGTTGCCTTGATCTTTTGGCTGTTATTATTTTGGTCTGTATTCAAGGTAGGCAGGTAATGACTGATGCCATTACTGATGTGCATAAGCAAAATTTTCTTCCTCAGAAACTGAAAACAGTTGGAGGAATTCACATTGATGAGGAGATATTATAATAAGAGTGGACATGAGAAATGTATGTAGAGGGTGGGTGGGATAGATAAGAGAGGGAAGAATTAATATTCACATTTGTCTTTAAAGTAAGAGGTTCAGTGAAACTCAGCAGCAGGACCAAATGTAATAGTGATAAAGGGAAGCACTTTTTCACACCATATGGCAACTAGACACAGCAATCCCTAGTTACAGGATGTTTTTGAGGTTAGGAGTTTATCAGGATTTATGTAGAGAACATGCCAAGTCATCGCTGTGAATGCTAAATAGAGCCAGGAACCAGAGCAGCTTCCTGCAGGGATGGGGGAACATAATTTCTCTCTCAGAAGGAGTCCATCACCCACCTCCTGCTGTCAGCTCCAGGATCCCTGCCCAGAGGGCCCCATGGTGGGATGGGCCTTGGAGGCTCCTCTCTCCCAGCTGGCTGAGTTCATGGGGTCAGTCCAGGCTTTGCTGAGTTCCCACTGCAGTGGCCACTGCTGAAGTGAGCCCCTGGCAGAGACAGAGGCTGCATGGGCCGTGGGGAGCATGGTTCCTTCAGCCTGCAAGGGTTCCCAAAGCAAGCAAAAATACCTCATCTCTACACAGACAAAAGACCTAAACAGCAATTGTGGTGCTGGAAAAATCTATGTTCCTCTGAAATGAGAAACCAAATGGGGCTCCAGTCCATTCCTCAAGGTCAGGAATGCAGGTGACAATGCAGACACATTCAGGTGCAGCCCTAACTTTCCAAGATGAGGTGGAGCTGCCTGGGACCCCAAAGGGAGCTATGTGGGATTGGGACAGAATCCTTTGCTCCAGGGAAGACGCAAGACAGACTTTACATTCTAGGAATCCATGACCCATTTTCGTTACATTGCCCTGAAGTCTGCCATTGGGAAGCAATTCTTCACTCTGAAATCCCTTATCTTGAGGATTAATGAAATATTTATGATTTTTCTCCCTGTTTACTGTACATGCTGATAAGCAGCCCTGGGACCAAGAAGCTGTCAGAGTCTATCCCTTTTTCCTCCATTGGGCTGATTAATTATAAAATAAATAAATCATTAATTGAGATTTCAGTAACTGTTTAAAAAAATTCATGCAGTATTTGAAAGGTCAATGTCCAAAGTAATTTGGGATTCAAATCCCAGCAGGTCTGATGGATGCCCCATTTCTCTAGGGAAAACCTAAGTGGGACACCTGAGAGCAGGAGGTACTGGTCATTAATCCAGGAGTCAGCAGCTGGCCAAATCCAGTGATCTCAGTAAAACAAAACATGTGCATAGTGTGTGGTTTCTTAGAACCCAGGTTTCTTGCCTGGACTGGCAGTCTGAAAAATTGCTTGCTTTTGCAAGTTTAATTATAAAATGTATGCCAAGGTCAGGGAATAGGTCCATCCAGCTGGGAGGCCTAAGGATGCCTCATAGGAATTAGCTGGACAGGAGGATTTTGATGGAAAACTGATGTGAAAGAATTGCTTTTGGAGAAAGGTCACATGCAAACCCCATGCAGGCAGTCATCTTCATTACCAAAGTGTCTGCCCCATGTAGAAACATGGGCAGGGAAGGAAAGAGCTCTGATTTTGACTAATGATCAGTCAGAATGACTCCATGATGGGGCAACATGTGCTCCTGAGCACAGCATGATTGCTTTGTTTCGTTTGATGAAAGACATATTGTCACAGTACATATATATCTGTTGGTACCCTCATCCTTCTCTTCTGATTCTCCTCTCATTTCATTGCAACTGCTACTCTTTTTGTGGGGAAATGTAAGAGGAAAAACAAGCTAAGCACATCAGGAAAAGGATGTGTCATTACTAGGAACAGCTAATTTTGTACAAAAAAAGAAGATGCAGTGGTATTGTTACTAATGATCCTGCAGATGTCTGCTTTTTGCTAAACTTTCATTCTAATTAATTTCATCTCTGTCTTGCAGCATCACAGTGAAGTTAGCGTAACTCACTGACTGCAGGTTAACAAAACTTTGTCTGTAGCAGCAGCTTGTGGACATGTGCTCTGTTTGCCATGTTAGAAGGTAATTTGAGGGAGTTTTCTGTCTTAGGAGATAAACTAATTTCAGTTGACTGTATTTGCAGGGGAGTCTGAGCTTTGTGACAGCTCTGCACATGGAAGCCCATTGGCACAGAGGACAAACTGTTCTCCACCAGCCTCTGGGGACATCCTGCAGCTCAGAATTTTCTGTGTCACAGTGCCAGGCATTTGGCATAACCCATCTCTTCTGCAGGGAACAATGAGCAGGCAAATATTAAAACAAGTTATTTCCTGATCATGCAAATTGATGCAGCCTGTTTTTCATTGGTATTTCTGGATGTCATCAGCATAATAACAACCAACGCAAGCATTTCCCATGACCTCATTTTCCATGCACTACCTGAAATACGTCACAGGCTCTCATCTCTTCTCCAGTGATCCTCTGGCTCCAGGGAACACAAGAGCAGCATGTGCCACTGCCTGTTTTGAGTCATGTAGTACTTACTGCCTGGCTCTCAGATATGTTTGTTCCTTGCCAGCTGGCAATCAAACAGGATAGGTTCAAACTTCTCTCCCCTTGCAGTCCTTCCCTCACTCAGAATGCTCACTGGGCTCTCCATCCTCTATCCAAGCCCTGGTTTTTGCTGCTTTGTAGGAAGTTCTTGTCATTGATATCTCTTCCATTTTATCCAGTGTGACTGAAAGTGGCCAGTGGATTCAGAAACTGTAGGGAAGTTTGCAAGTGAGGGAGGAAGGAACTAACTAACAGCTTATGCAATGTGACACTGTGCAGCACAACTGGATGCAAAATTTCACATCTTCGGAAAAATACTACCCAAACATGTTGGCTTTGTGTGCACAGCTTTCACCAGCAAGGGGATGTGAAGGAAGATACCTCACATGGGATGGATGTGCTGCACAAATTCATGGCCAACTGGAAGATGCTCAGGTTCCAATACAATGAAGATATGAGCAATTTGTGGAAAACCGTGGGATTGTCAGTATGGCACTTGTCATCAGCCCTAAATGATCTTGAAAGTAAGCACATCCATTCAAGAAATGAACAAGATATAAAAGTTGCATGTGACATTTGAGTGAAACCTTTTGTTTCTGAGCTTTTAATGCACAGAATGTGCAGCAGGATCTGCTTGGAATTGCTTAGCTCTCAAATGCTGTTAATTGGATATTGACAGACACAAAAAGGTAAATCAGTACCATTACCATCTGTAAAACAATAAGAACAGGAGATGAATAAGGCTCAGACAATCATCAGAGCTTTGAGAGTAGTCCTAAGACCCTGTAGAAAAATTCTAACTAAAAAAAAAGAAAAGTACTATAACTGCTTTCTTGTTTCTGATTCCTGTTGGTTGTGGTGTCCTGATCATCTTTTGCTAAGATATGAAGATCACAGCCTGGCTGGTGGCATTTCTGCATGCTGGTGTCCACAGCATGGGTCAGCCACCATAATGTCTCTCTACATTTGCATACAATTCACCTCAGTAACAGAAACTTGCTTCAGAAACTCTGCAAATATAGCAAAAAAAAGAATGTTGGAAAAGATGGAAAAGAATTTTTTTTTTCCTCCCTAGAAGAACCTGTAGTATTCAAACCATGTGCTGATGGTCATGATATAAATTCTGGAGGGCTCTATGTTGTCTGTATATGCTGGTTAAAGAACTACTACTTTCTTTTTAGGCATTTCTGTTCAGCACATCCCTTTAAGAACAGGATTGAATGCCTGAGCTTTGGAATAATTAGAATTAACAAATGATGGCATTGCTATTTTTATTGCTGTAATTTCTAGGAGCCAAGTTCATACTAAAGCCCATTGTGACTATCTCTTTTCATGACAGTCAGGCAGAACAGAGCCAAGTTCTGCTTTCACTTACAGCCATATAAATCTAAACTACCTACATATTCCTTGCCAGTAATACTTGTGTATGCTGGAGTGGCTGTTCTATAGTATTATTTTCCCAGAGAAAGTAAAGCAATAATTCATCTATCTGACTTAAGAGGGCAGGTTCCAAGTAAATTGCAAGCACAGTTAAAAATGGAACATGAAATGAGTGGGGAAAAATACAAGGAAATAAAACAATTTTAATATTTCCAGTCTCAAACATAAGTATGCATTCACATGTACACATACCAAAAATATCTGTTTGCAATCAACTTTGTCACTTACTGCTGGAGTGCTGGATTCAGAGAGCCTGCTACTATGAGATAATGTGTGAGAAGCAGTTCAGAATGAGAAAGTAGACCCACAGCAGCCAAGGCAGCCCCAAGGAGGAGACTTTTCAGGCAGTTTTTGGTTTGAGAGGTGCTTGGGCAACTTGACTGGGGAAGCCAGAGCAGGACTGATAAAGAAAGAGGGAGAGGTAGAAAAGATGAGTCTGTTTTGAGAACTGAAGCAGCAGCCCAGTACAGGCAGAGCTATTCTGGGCTTGGAAGTGGGAATACCTTGCAGATGGGAGGTGAT
Source organism: Onychostruthus taczanowskii (assembly GCF_017590055.1). Taxonomy (NCBI): domain Eukaryota; kingdom Metazoa; phylum Chordata; class Aves; order Passeriformes; family Passeridae; genus Onychostruthus; species Onychostruthus taczanowskii. The sequence continues at coordinate 2,373,596 of NW_024502568.1, forward strand.
GGAGGTTTGGGAGCTCAGCAGTGGTGAAAAGGAGCCTGTGGCACGGGAAGGCTTTGCCAAATGGGCTGCACACACGGCTCTGCTTTCACAGCACAGGGAGGTTCAAGGGACAAGAGGACAAAAGTCAGTGCTCCCTCCCTGCTATGCAGCTGCCAAGTGTGCTTTGACACGGTCCTGAGGGTCCCTTGCTGTTGTTAACACAGGTGCCACAGAAGCTTTCAAGGAAAAGCTGTTATCTGAAGTGGAAGCAATCCCTGCAGCCTGGAGGGATGCCATGTGGAGAAGTCTGCAGGCCCTGGCTTAGCCAAGAGATCATATGCCAATTTGGCATTTAACACATATAAATATATGCTTATATTAGTGACAAATAGTATAAGGTTGAAAATATGTGGCTTGATACCAAAATGGAGGATAGCTTTATGCAACTGTATTGGAATTATCTGCACCCAGAAATACAAGCCAGACAACAAGAACGAATATAGCAAATTAATTGAGCCATTTGAGAGGAAAATTTCCCACGGATTTGCAAGAGCTGCAGCTGGAAAAGACATGATGTTTCTGGCTCTGTCTGCCAGTGCTGAGCAGTTTTGCGGTGTTACACACCTTCAGCACGTGTTGTGGGCTGCCTGAAGGGGCCACACTGCTCAGTGAGAGCACTGACCAAGCACTCCTGGTGTTTGTATCACCAGGGGCGTTGCCACGAGGGCAGATGGAAGTGACAGCACAGTCTGAGGCCAGGCATCTGGTGTAAAGGTGAGCATTTCTTCTCTGTGCCTTTGCTGTTTGTGAGCTGACCCTGCTTGCTGCCAGCACCCTGCATTTCTCATGGAGCTGCACTGCACTGACTCATGAACTCCTCCTTGACTACTGAGGATGGTGGTGCCTGAGTCACACACTGCTGTTTCTGTCTTGATTGGAGGGCTGCAACATTTGTAGCATCCCAGGCCTCCAGAGGACTACTGATTTCTTTCTGAAAGTCTAGTCATGGCTTTTCCCCCTTACACACAGTGATGGTATTTGAGAACATCTCCCTCCAAAAATATCTAAAAGAAGTGAGACAAGGGGGGGCATTTAAGTCAAGTACTAGTTCTCAGTCCCCTGGCTCAGACCAGTACATGGAATGCATGTAGGTAGGAAAGGGGGTGAAGGAATACGCATTCACTTTATTTCTCCCATTGTTTTCACCAAAAGTATGGATTTTTCCTTGTTTCTACTGTTAAAAAAAAATCTAAGTAGGCCTCCCTCCCTTTTGCCCCCTGTAGGTTGAGTGGGACCAGTGCTTCCATACAGGCTCTCCTGAGAGGATCCTGATGGAGAGAGGCTGGCACAGTCCTTCTGGTCTCTGAAATGGCCTTCTAGGTAAGTGAAGAAGATAGCAGTATCTTTTGGGAACTGAGTTTTAGGAAAGCTAAATGGCGTGGTAAAGTGCATTAGAGTGCCTTAGTTGCTAGTCCTTGCATCGAGGGTGCTCAGCAGCTGAATAAGCAGCGAACAGAGGCGATTTCTGCTCCACAGAAGCTGGCACTGCTGCCAGGAGAGCTCAGGGAGGCAGTTCCTGTCCTCGGTGCACAGGGCACTGCTGGATACTTTTTCCATAGTTTCTGTGTTTGCACCACAGAGCCTTGACCCCCGTGGCAGCATCCACTGTGACACATCAGCAGAAATGGGGAGAGCTGGGGAGGTGTCTCTCAGGCTCGGGCTGTGAGTTATGCAGTCCTGGGATAAAGCTGTCTGTACATCACACAGCACCTCCTGCTGCTTTCAGCACACAGGAGGGCTTATCCTTTACTCACTGGCACTTTCCATGCAGCACAGCTACTCATTGAGAGTCCACAAAACTCAGATCATGTCCCCAGGCTGCCACCCTGGGCTTGGCTTCCCCAATCCCCTGTGAAAATGGCTCCTCAGAGATGCAGTGGATTCCTGGCACACGAGTCCTTTGAAAGGAGACCATGAAATCTCCCTGGCTTGTTTCAGGTCCTCTAGTGGTGCTTGATTATGAAGACCTCCCAAAAAGAAAGAGCTCAGTCCAAACTGGCAGTAAAACCTCCTTTGGGAAGTGGACAGAAAGCCTCTGTGCTTGGTCCAACATGAGGGAGAGAATGGTGGGGAGCTGGGGAGTGATTGTGAAAAAAGTCTGGCTCCTCTCTTCTTACCCCGGAGGGACTGACAGGTGCTCAGTGCAGGCAAAACCTCTGGGGAAAGGATATAATGTTAGGGAAGTTGAAGTTAGCTTGCCTAATATAGGAAAAATCTACCTGAGAGCACCAAAAGACGCTTCCCAGTATCTGCAGTGAGCAGCCAGCCCAGTTTCAAGACCTTGCTTCCAAATAGGGTGATGCTGAGTGACAAAGTTGTCTTCCAGTAGGACCATCCATTTCTTCCCCTTTCCTCACATTTTAATAATTAGATATTGTCAGATTTTAATCCCTCTATTAGTTTAAAAAAAAAAAAAAACAACAAAACCAAAAAACAAACAAACAAAACCAAAACAAAACAAAACAAAAAACAAAAAAATGAAACCCCATCCTAATCTGATATTTATCTCCTCATCATGAAGAATATCAGCTGGATGGTTCAAGCACAAGAGAGTAATTTTTGTCAAACCAAGGTCATATTAAAGGACAGCCCAGACTTCTCTAACCATGTAGCATTGCTGGCACAGTGTGTGGGACAGAGACTCAGTCACACAGTGATGAAGTCTCAGTACAGAACAGACCATCAGCATCCCTGGGTGGGGGGCTGTGATTCGTAGCTGAAGCCTGTGAAACAAAGCTCTGGAGGTGAGATGTTGGGAAATGTACTTGGAAACATATTTTGAAGGCTCCCTTGACTATAGCAAAAGCAGCAGTGGCAATAACTGTGTGTTGGTTTATTTTATTCCAGGGGTTGTGGTTTTCACTACTTGGCTGGGGATGGCTGAGTTCCTCGTGCAGCGATAACACTCATCCATAAGTCATGATTACAGCAAGTGACACAGCAGGGCTGGAGACAGGGAGCAGCTTCTCCATGGCCAGAGCAGTCCCATATGGAGGCAGTCTGGGGAAATTTCACACCAGACATATGGGAGTGGGGGGCATATACTGTGAGATACGAAGATGTTACACTTCAGTGGAAATGACAAGGTGCTGAGAAAACTCAGTGCCTTAAAGGTTAAGACTGACTGGTATTTCTGTAATGTTCTCCACATTATGGGAAATATCACAGGTTCCAGAATTATGACCTGAAATAATTTGTTTCTGCATTTTATGTTTCCTTTTTTATTCTCTATTTTTACCCTTCCTTTATCAGTTATATTCTCCTACCATTGGAATATGAACTTTATTATGAAGCAACTTTTTGTAAATATTTAATTCCAGTAAAATTTTCTGTAAATCAAAATTCAAGTATTTAATTCAGTATTGCTCAACAAGTCTTTGACTTCATTTAACTTTTCAGTATTTGAACTGGTGAGTGTTTAGTATAATTTCATCAATCTCTTAACTTCTTGTAAAAAAAGAGGGAAAAGAAAGCAAACAAGAAGAAATAAAAGAAAGAAACCTTTGCTCCTTCCTTATTTCATATGTTGCCTTCTCTTTTTTTCTTACTGTAGTCCGCAGTCAGAAAAGTGGGAGAAATAAAATATCTGAGGAGATATGGAGAGAGACTGAACACGAACATTTTTCTCCCATTCATCTCCTCTCCATTTCCTTTGTCTCTGGAAAAAAAGGATAGAAATATGAGCCTTTGTCCCTTCACCTCCCCTTCACAAAGATCAGAGAAGTTTAAAAACAAAGTGAAAATCAAAACCTGGGATTAAAAATCAACAGAATTACTTGGATTATTTTGTTTCTAATATATTTGGCACAAAAATGTGTTACTTGGCAGGAGAAAACTCTGCCCTGTTTCATTTATTTGTCAGGTCTGTTCATTAGCAGTATGTTAGGAGTTAGTCACTGCTTGTGTAGACCAGATTATATCCATGCTGCCTAATTAGTCCCATCCCACTGAACCTCTTGGGATTTTCTGATTTTAAGCTAAAACAATAGGATTTTATATTGAAAAAAGGGGAGAAACAGGGGTTGTAAGATCTGGCAAGGCTGAAGCCTGTGGTCTGAAGCTGGAGGCATTAGCCCTGGCAGGAGGAGTGCCTGCAGTGCTTGCAGAAGGACTGGGCTCTTCTTCCCCACAAAACTCCTGCCAGCAGGAATTTAGAAGCTCCCTCTCTGCTGGGAGCAAGCTGGATGCTTGCTATTCATTATTATTCATATTGCTTGCTGGATGCTATTCAGAGGCTCACGTGGCAGACAAATATTTATTTTGCACTGAGGACTGAAGGGGTCCCCATTGCCCTCACTGGTCATGGGCTCCACAGAGCTGTGGTCAGCTCTGCCCAAGGCTGATGCTCTTAGTCATAGGCACAGAAGAGCCCAAAATTCAGGTACTAGAATCTCACAGCAAAATGTCAAATTTTTTTCTGCTTGCTTCTCACACATTAGAGAATAAATCTTTGAGTAATAGTATGTTTATAACTTTATTAAATTGTAGTAATAATTTTTAAATTATTCTCACTGCACTTATTCTCACTTCTGCATCCATCTTTGCACACAGAAAAACCCAGAGGCATTTGGAGAAAAGTTTAATTGTGCCATGACCCCTTCTGTCCAAGGACTCCTGTAAGAAGCAGGTGCCAGTCTGAAAACTGATGTTCAGAGGGAGAAGAGATCACAGAGGGTCCCTTCCACCTCTCTGCTGCAGATTTCCAAATGCAGATTTCCTGGCTCCCAGCAGCATGTGCATAGCCATGGACCACATCACCACCAGTTTCTAACTCTTATAGCATCACAAACTCTAGGCCCCATGGCAGCTCATTGAACCTCCCTTTTTCACTTCCTTGCACTCTAAAAGGGTGACAAAAATTCTTGCCAGCCCCACAGTTGGCTCAGGATTAAACGTGTGCACAGCTTGATGAAAAGACAAGGTGTGAATGCTGGCTGCTGTCAGCGAAGGAAATCGGGCGGTTTAGCAGGTTAGAATACCACCTACAACTTCTGTATTTATTGCAGCAGAGAACAGGGAATTGGGCTTTTGGTTTTTGGCTATTTTCTACTCATTGGAGTACATTAAGTATAAGAGTAATTTTGAAATACAACAGAGAGATATTGCTGGTAATGATGGACACAACAAATATTGAAGACAATAACAGTGTGGTGCTAGCCATGTCAAATTCCATCTCGCTTCAGCTGCTTTCCAGGAAAATAGATTTCTGGCTTTAAATATGAGGATTAGCAGCAGCAGATTTAGGGCTTAAAATAAAGTATGTATTTTAGATTTATTTAAGGGCCTTTGACTCCCAAACACTTTGCTTTTAATATATCGCTTGCTGGGCTGACATGGTTTTCATTTTTCATCACTACTTTACATTCCAGTGTTTGAATGGTTTGTGAAGGGGAAGCCTGAGTTTTTCAAAAGCTGGAATTCTGCTGCTGCTATTTAAGCAATGGTTGCTTTTCTTTTCTGCCTGTAACAGGTTCTTAGCAGAGAGAAGTGTAATTCAGAACAATTCAATTTTCCATCATTTAAGAAGCAAGACATGTAATGGCTTAATCCTGATTATACACAGCCATTTTTGAGGGCTGACTTCCAGATGTTCATGTTATTTTATTTCTTTTTTTTTTCTTTTTTTTTTTAATGTGAGTGCTATCCATTTCTTTGGACTTGGTGCTAGGAAAGAAATCTCTGAAATCCCCAGGACAGAAACCTTGATCAAACTTCAGTCAAACTGAAGTCAGAAAGCTTCCTTGAATTCTTAAATATTCACTGATCAAGTCCAACTCAGGCTGCAGGAATGGAAAATTTTCTCTTAAATCCTGCCCTGAAGGGAATTTCTATTTGGAGAAGAGCATGTTCGCTCTTCACTTTTTCTTGGACTCTCTTTAGAGATTGTTAAGTATGACGAGGTCAGAGCTCTAGGATCTGGTTTGTATCCAACCAACTTTGACCTTGTGAAGGCATTGGCTGCACTGCCAGCCAACATTTCATGGTTAAAGGTCAATTCAGATTATTCCTTTAGTTCCAAAGAATTTCAGGGGGGAAGTGGGGAAGAAGGCAATGACAGCATTGAAAAGTCAAAAACTAGTTTGGTAGCAAATGTTCTGTGTATACCAGATTTTAGAGCTCCTATCTGCCAGTGTCAAGTGTCCAAGTCATGCAATCCCCTTAACAGGCCTTTCCTGTAAACCCATGCTTTCTGGCTCAGTGATACAAGCTGGCTTTTGAGATGTGAAATGCTCTCCCTAGTCTGTTTCCAACAAAAATTGCCGTTTTTAATTGAATTTTGGTGCTGTCTTTGCACACATTATTCTAATCAGACTGCTGGGAGGGTCCTCTATGCAGAAAAACTAAGAGGTTCATGCTGAGGCTCTACTGTGCAGATCCAAGGGACAAATTTGAGTTCATGTAGCTGACTTGCAGGCAAGCTTGTTAATAAAATTTAACTCTTAAAGAAGACAGCTTAGTCCTGACAACTCTGATTGCCTTGGCACACTGTGGTGGAAATACAATTACAAGATTGGACTGCTCTCAATTTTCTCCATATAGGGAAAAAGGAGAAAAAGTGGTTATTTTAATTGAAAACAAATAATTCAGACTAATTTGAGGAGCATCCTGGTTATTGCTTAGCTCAGCATTACCTTTTTATCTGCAGCTTGGTAATCCTGGATAGATAGATAGATAGATAGATAGATAGATAGATAGATAGATAGATCAATGAATTTCCTCCTCTTCAGCAAGTACAGTGAGCTGACTGGAAAGACTCCCACAAGCCCCCGTGGGCAGCCAAAGCTCCCTGAGTGCTGTTTGCTGGTGCTCAGTGGTGGGTTTCAGCACAGGGGTTTATAAGAGCATTATGAGAACCCACTGTTGATTGTAACCTAGTTATACAGTAAAAACAGGGGGCCTTTGATCCTACTGTTCATGTAAGCCCCTGCCTGTCAGCTTTCACCTGCTTGGCAGCTCTTCTGAGCTGCTGGAATGGCAGGAAGGGCTGTGCCAGAGGGAGCACAGGGCCAGACCCCACCTCTGCCCAAAGGGCTGACACAGCCTCATGCTGCCAGCCCAGCCCTCCCTCACAGCACGGGCCAAGTGTTAATTACTGCTCCTACACCACTCTCAAGGATCACTTACTGCATTGGGAAAAATGTGTTTTCAGCCTCTGTGCGTGTGACCGGGCTGAGTTCCCCAGCAAAGCCCTCATTCCCTGCAGAGGTTGTGATTGTGGGGAGCAAAATAAAACAAAGCCGAGCAAAACAGGAGGTGCTTTAAAGCAGCTGAATAAAGACACACAGCAAACCTGCCTGACACAGTACTGTTGAATTAAAGCAACCCGATCCCTCAGTTAGCTATGGTGATGCATCTTATTCATCACCCAGGAGAAAGGGGCCGGCAGGGAGCCGGGGGGACAGCATGGGCAGTGTGGATAATTGTGGAGGCCTGCTGGTAGATGGAAAACATCTGGTGTGTGTTTGAGTTAAGAAGGGATATTTAACTCTATTACCCAGATTTGTATCTGTCTATTACTTATTCCGATTTATTAGCACAGGCTCACAACATCAAGGTTACGTGAGGCTGAGGCATCTTTGTGTGTCAGGAGCCACAGAAAGCGGATGTTTGAGGCAGTAGAGTTACAACAAACACCTGCGCATTGGTGCCTGCTGATGGAATCAGGGGTGATGTGTGGAGGGTGCCTGAACAGGGAGGTACCTGTGCATGTGCCCAGTGGTGGGCACGGATAAGGTGATGTGAAAGGACAAGGAAATGTAAATTTGAAACACTAACACTGTCCAGCCTGAATACAAGACCAGCAGCTCACAAACAGTGAGTGGGTGGGTTTTCAGTGACTTTCTTGAACACCAAGCTATCCTCTACCTTTCTGCTGCACTGTTTTACCCCCACACACCACCTACCTTCAGCACCATCCTCCATGTCCCCTGCCTTGTCCTGCCACACAGCCCGTACTACCATACCTCCCTCCTCTAGTGCTTTTCCTTTGCTTTTCCATGTCTCTTCCTCTTTCCTAATGTGAAATCCTTACTCAAGATAGTCAGTCTCTCCTTTTGCCCTTCTCAGTCTGTGAGACTGATGTGTGTGGGACTTAAAAGTACACAGTCCCCTTGAAAGCAGTCCCCAAATATCTTAAACCAGGTATCTGAGCTGAGGGGAATTTCAGAAATGGGGTGACCTTGGGATCTGTATTTGCAAATTCAGGGCACCAAACTGCACTGCTCTGAGGCTGACAGCAACCGTGGTTCTCCTCTCCCACCTCCCTCCAGCTCCTAGCTTGAAAGTATTCACTTTGGGAGCAAGGACTCTGCCAGGTTTCTTAGGCAATCATCCACACTGTAGGAAGAGCAAGGAGTGAAAGCAAATAAGTCACAAGCCCCCTCTAGGCTGAAATTATTACCCAGCACTGTCCCGTGGATCCCCATGAAGACTGAGCACACAAACACGAGTGCCACTGTTTTGTGGGACAGTATCCACTCTGATTAGTCAGTGATGGTTTCAGAGATTTTCAGTCAACAAGTTCTGGCAGGTGAAAGCCTATATTTAACAGTCCCAATTGCTATTTAAATGAAAATAGGGACTTTCTTTCCTTTCATTTCTATTTAATTCCTCCAAGATATTGGCTATAATTCATCACATTTATAACTTCTGAAATTAACTTCCCTCCCATAGGGTTCAATAAATAACACTTTTCCTGAATAGCTCATTCACAGTGTAAAAACACCTTCTTCCTCATATTTTTCACTTCATAGAATGAAACCATATGAGGTGGTTAAAATTTACATGGTCAGCTCTGGCAGGCTTTTTATATTTATTTGGGTTGCAAGATATAAATCAGTACTGGCCTTCCTCCAAGAACAAGGTATTTGTTATCTTGCTACATGTGTGTTTCTGGGTCAAAATTTGATAAGGCGTTTTTAGCATTATTTCTTGGGGTAGGTAGGGTTTACATTGTTCTGTGCCAGGTTCCATGTTTTGACTGCAGAACACTGCATTTTATTACAACTGATCAATGGAAGTTTGAAAATTTTCCCAACTCAGAAATAACATAAGTAGTTGAGAATCAGTTTTCTTCAGGGACAGTCACATTTAACTGAATATCCCAAAAGCTTACATGGGACCACAATTAGAATTTTTTAATGATTTAGAGCCATGATTTGAGCACAAGGCACAGTTCAGTAACAGGAGTTTGTGGCTTTGTAAATTGAAACCATCAGAAAAGTATGTGACTGTGAGATTTAGGAACCTGGCAGTGAACCAGGAGCAGGGCAACTGAATTGAAATTGTGGCAGATAAATGTGCCAGTAACTTTAAGGGCTTAGCCAAGAGTACTCAAGATGTAAGACCTGATCTTATGTACATGCACAAATATGGAAAAATTCCATGGATTTTAGTGACTCCTCATTCACCCCATGACTCTTGGATATTGTTGCTGGAATTTATTGTTTACTGAATGCAAAAGCAAAGGACTTTCAGATCAACCTGTGCATAACATCATCACTCAGAGATTAGTGTCCTGACACCTCCCACAGAGGTATCTGTGCTGAAGGAAACAGCAAGTGAATGCTTATTATTCAGGACTTCTAGATCCTGAATCTTTTTGTTAATGATGAAATAAACCAGGTTCTCCAGGGACTCATCTGGAGGCCTGAATTTATGTCCTGGCTTTGAAAATTCAGGGAGAGCCCATGAGGTGCCACTTGAGCCCCAGGTAGCTCAACAGGACAGACAGATGGATGGATCTTGGAAGACCTCACTTTCAGAGCTTTTGTGTCTCTAGGACTATTCAATTTTGTAAGAGAGATTTCAGTTCTCTGCTAACAGAATGGTCTGGACAGTCCTTCACACAATTCACCAGAACGCTGAATTAGAGCTGCCATTTAGGTTTTCCTGAGCTTCACTTTTTTAGACTAGATGATGGGAAACTCCTAGATCTCTTTTCCATTATGCCTGTTATCTTTTGATGCAAGTAAATAAAGGAATAACAACTTTACAAAGTCGTTTTTCCATTCAAGCAGATCCAAGTCTTTCATCTATATGTACCTCCTAAGCTAACATTTTTTCTTCAGATGTATCTGTCCTATGTGAATGACATGAAAAACATTACTTATATACAGATGATTTTAGCTTAGTCCTTGTCCTCTGCACCAGGACAGTGACAGGGTGACTTGTGCAAATTAGGAAGGTGATCTCACTTGTTATGTGCAGAGCTCTTCAAAATTTTCATTTTGAAAAATCCTCTAGTTTAAACAAGGACAGATTCTGGATTTCCAAAGGGAATTACTAATGTCAATAGGATTTATGATGGCACAACAAAGAAAAAACAATCCATAGTTTCTTCAGAACTTGACATTTCTAACCACATTTTCTGAGTTTTTAATTCTAAATCTGAATGATTTTACTCTCCATGCTGCCATCAGCACATCAGCTCATTTTGTAGAACACAACTTCCCTACTGTATGAACCCCTTGGATGACTTTCTGTCAGAATTTAACTCAAAAATCTCATCTAAGCTCCAAACCTGCATCGAAAGTGAATAGAAGAAAATGGCATTATATCCTGGGTTTGGTCTTTCTGCTGTAGGAGTTTTGTTATTTGATCCTTTTTTCATTCAACAAAACTCTTTTCCTCCCCTGCCAAAATATTCTCAAATTTCTTTCTCATGTTCTTTCCTCATCTTCAGTTTCACTTTGCATTAGTCTGCTCATTATCTCTGGAAGGAAACCCTTGATGTTCTCCCTGTCCTTGACTATCTTTGATATGCCGAAGTTTCCTTTTGAATGCCATATTCCTGCTCCTGCTCTGGACAGTTTCGTTACTTGACTCCCTGATAGCAGCCATCTCTGTATATGTCACTGATCAAAAGTGGTGAGAGGAGAAGGATGCAAGAAAGAAAGAAGCAAAATACCTAGAAGTTTTGTTTGGCAAAGATTCAAAGCCTCCTATCTGATCAGTCATAACCTCCCTTCTGTCACTAACATGTTTCACTACAATTTACATTTAAATGGTGTTAAATGAAGGCTTTTCTCTTGGCTGCCCACCCCACCCCCCTGTCATGAGAGCATCCTTTCCTTCCACTTTCACCTCATGTTACTCGCATGGAAACCAAGGAGAGATTCAACGACCCACTCCTGATGGCTCTGTTTTAACCCCATATATAAAGCTCCTTTTTTTCAGGCACCATTGTTAATTGACAGGCAGTTCAGGCAAAGCCATGGCAGGCACAATAAAGGGAGAAATTTCACTATGAGGAAAATCACAAATCACTGCAAAGGAAGCTGTGAGGCATTTGCTATACTTTATGGGAAGGGTCTGAAGTTGTGAGATATTTATTGATGTGGAACTATGGAAAGCTAGCCCTAACAATAATTTAGAGATTACATGATGGCTTTTGTAAGGAAGGGGGTTCCTAGGGCCCCAATCTTCCATTTACTGATCATGTCACCATCTTTTCCCAGTAAATTATCCCCTACAGTGTAAGGTAACAGCTGAATCCTCCTGATCCCAATGGGACGTACATCAGGGCTCACTCTTAGAAAATTCCATATTTCACACAGCACTGGAAATTCAACAGAATGTGGTAATTAATAATCATAGAATGATAATTATGTTCTACTATAGAATAAAACTTCTTAAGATGGAAGTGACCCACAGGAATCAAAATCCTGGCCCAGGGGTCAGGCACTGATCTCTTCTTTCCAGGGACCAGTGGCAGGACTTGAGGGAATGGCACAAAACAATGCCAGGGGGGGTTTAGGTTAGAAATGAGGAAAAGGTTTTTCATCTAGGGGGTGGTTGAGCACTGAAAGAGGCCCTCCAGAAAAATGGTCACAGCACTGAGTGCTGTGATGAGTACACATGTGTACTCATGATGTATACAAACCAGAAGGGCTGGGTGTCCCTAGAAGGGGAAGAAGTTACTGTGAAAATTAAGTCCCAAGCATTAATGTGGATTTTTTTCTTGCTTTCACATGCCTCCAGGCCCAATTGTTTAAGCTAAATGTCTCCCCAGGAAAGTGAAAATATTAATTTCAATAAAGACCTTGCTTTCTGATGAAGATATTCCTTTCCTTTGCAATATTTAGTAATTTCTCACATTTAAGAAATGCAGTCTGGTGCACAGTGCTCATATGCACCAAGTTATCAGCTGTATCTTCCTTTTGTGGTATTTATCAGCTCTGTATTTTAAAGGTTACTAGGGCATTTCACTGAAAACATTGTGGGCCTGTAGGCCCCTGGTCCTTGTCCTCATTCTTGTGATATCAAAATACCCCAGACTTGCAAAGTTTTTGATTATTCTATTCTTTGGGGGCGGGAGGAAACATTATCCACCCTGCACAGATGGGGAACTGAAGCACGCGCCAGTTGAAGTGATTTAGCTGAAGGAAGGAAGTTTGTGACTGCTCCATAAGGAATTGAATACAGTTTTTCCTAGTCCCAGTGTGGTCCCCTTCCCCAGACAATGCTTCTCATGCCAAGTGCTCCAGCATTAGGTCTGTCATTAGGCAGCAAGACGTCTGTGCTAATGATGCTTTAGTGACCCAGGCATGAGCACTGCACAGTGAAACACTTGAGTAAAAGCCTGACCTGCAAAACCTGCAGCAGAGGAACAAGGCAAGAGGCAAAAACAGGGCTGGACTTAGCACACTTTGAGTTCAGCATGAATCTGGCCAGGATCCAGCTCTAGAAAATATCACACAGTATGATTTTGAGCAAAGGTTGCTAATGAGGCCACATGTAAACTGGGAGGACAGAGTGTGTGCACAAGAAAGCAGACCTAGGGCTATATACACTTAATATGCTTTTCAGATTATTTTCCATCAGCAAGAGAATTGCTTTTCTCGACACTACACAAATGGAGCACTGAAATACAAAATAAAAGCCATTATCTATCCAATCAGTGTCTGGGTCACAAGAGTTTTAATGTGGGCGGGTAACTGAAAAAAATTTTAGCTGTCACTGCCAAGAAAACTTTAAAATCTCACTGGAAACCAAAAATTGCACAAAGGATAAATAAAACCAAAAAGAGGGTCAAAAGACCCCAAATGAAAACTCTTAACAACAGAATATTGGTAACTTAAATGAGAGAGAATGCAGGCCTTTTTGGCCTAGAAATATTTTAAAGATTCTCAGCACTTCAGAATGTGCTTGTCAGATCAGTTGAGTGTAGTAAAAAATTTGGGATCAGATCAGAAATACAGGAGGTGGAGGTAAGTGTAGGTACCATGTAGGAGTGCTGAAACAGTGATAAAGGCTTGTAAGAGCCCAGTGCAGGGAGCAGGATGCTGCTTTCTGAGGACACAAAGAGTTGAGACTTGTTGACAGCCTTCTCTGACTGTGAATTTTTAATAGTGCATCTATTGCAGCACCTGAGTGTGGGAGTCAGCTGGGAAAAACAGGGTTAAGTAAGATGTAAATATGAAGCAATGAATCAAAATGTTCATGTCTTGAGTGCAACAAAAGATGTTCTGGCTAGAAAAAAGCTATAGGAAATGTGTGGAAATGAGCACAATTGTTTTCTGAACTGTTATGGTGCAATGAGGTGCTGCTATTGAACACTTGAGGGTTGGAGTGGCTGTTCTAATGTGAGAGCTGTCAATCTTGGAACACCTTATTTTTTCTCCAATATCCATGTAAGTCTTAGTGGAGACTGCTGAGTTTTCTCAGTACTTTCAGCAAATGAATGATCTGTTTATGAAATATGCACAGATTAGTCCTATAGTGGGAAATTTTTTGGCTCATTTCTGCATGAGGCAAAACACCTATGCTCAGAAGTACCAAAATATTTCAAGAAAATTTTCACAGAATTGGGCAGTTCTAAAAGGTGACTCATAATGATGTCAGTAACTGCTTTCATTTTCAAAACAGGAAGTCATCTGAAAGGATTTTTCATGTTGAAACAGCCTGATTTCTTTAAAAAAATTATTTAAAGTATCCTTTAAAACAGGCTTTATTATATTTAGTTTGTTAAATATTTTTGACACCATTTCATTAAAGATCAGGTCAAACCTGACTACTCACCACCACCAGAAAAATTAAAGCATGCAAACCTCTAAAACCTCAAATGGAAAGCCAGTGTCCCACCACACCCTCCCACATCCCTGCTGCTCCCACGACTGCTGTAAAGCAGTGCTACCCTGCAGCATCAGGAGCCCTATGAACATACATTGGCAAAACTTCTCCCTCTCCCTTTGCTGTCCCACTGGTTGTCACCTTTCAGCTCAGGGCTACACTTCTGTGCTGCATTTTTCACGTGGTTGGTGAGACCAGTCAGTGAGTTCCACCTTAAATCAGAAAGCGTGTTGGATGTGTGAGGAAACCATCCCTCCAGCATTCCTCTCACTGAACAAAACCGGACTTTCCCTAGTGCTTCTAAGCAGAAAAGCCTTAGACTTACATGGTCATAGGCTTACTCACAGTCCTGAGGGACCCAGGACTTGTTTTTCTTACCTTATATGTTCTTGCTGAGGCTTTTACACCTGTGTATTAGATAACTGGCCTAGACATTGTCATTCAAAGAAAGCCTCTATTTGAAACAAAAGACTTAAAGCCCCCAGAAGGATTGTCAGGCAGCTCTGTGTTCCAGCATATTCCCCTGGCTTTCTTTCTCCTTTCCTGTTCTTTGTGTGCATTTTTCTGCCTTTCTGGGCACCCACAGGACTGTGCAGCGAGGCACATCATTGCTGGTACAAGGAGAGGAGTGGAGGGGAGGAGAAAGCCCTGGGGCTGACCCCCCCAGGACAGGCAGCCTCATTTCTTCTGTGGTGGAGCCACATGGGATGATCTAATACAGCCTCAACATGTGCAACATGCATTGTCTGGAGTTTAATGTGCTTTATTTAGGTCCAGGCAGCCAGAGAAGGGAAATGAGGCTCGATAAACAATAGAAAAACATAGACATCTAAAAACAGATGATTTCCTACTCCTGGGCTGTACTGTGCCATTCCAGGTTCCAGCAAAAGCTGAGGATTTTCATGGGAAGGCAAAACAACGGGTGTAGCATCACCACTGCTTGTGACCCACCTGCCCTTCCTCTGACATCCCTGCATTTTATTGCCCCTTCAGTGTTCAGATATGAACCCAAGTGCCACTGCTCATGCTTGGTTGTGCAGCTTCCCTGGTGAGGTTGGGAACTCATGTACCTTGGACCCTGAGGGATGTGATCTACCCGCATGTCTTAGTCCATGAAGAAGAGGAGAGGAGCAGCCTAAAGCAGCTGCTCTTGTGAGGCTGATTGATAAGTTTTCAGATGCACAGTGGTCTTGCTTTTGGGCAATTAATTTACCTGTTTATCATTAAAGAAAGATTTCCCATGCAAGCTGAATTAATGAGTTCCTCACATGGCTTCAGTAAAAAACACATTTTTTGTCTTTAGAGAAAAGATGCTCTGCTCTGAACCTAATCAGCACTTAATTCAGCTGATGAATTAAGTGCTGATTAATTCAGTACTTAATAAGGATGGACTTGACATGGGGGTTGAGCAGGGGGTGTGAGGAGACAGGAGCATGAGGTTTAGCAGGCCTTTGGTCATTCAGCTCTCTAACTGTCAGATCCAAGTCAGGCCACTGACTTCGGTTTCCAAGTCTTTCCCTGCATGGAGAGCTGGTCCTGGAATGCTGCACTTGGTTGGCTTCTCCCATCTTCTCCAGTCAACCCCTTGAGAACTTTCATTTAGGAGATTTAGGAAACTCAAATTTTTGGAATGAAGGAGCAAAACAGAAACAGTGCAGTTTTAGAATGCAAGTCATTTTGGGTAAGTCAGCCCAAGACTTTGTAATATAAATAACAGGAAAGGCCTCTGAGAATGGAGTCTTGCTATAATAAAGCTTTCTTTAGGAAATGCTTTGGCACAAAGTTGATCTGTTTGCTGCACTGCACAGTTTTGATCTTAAAGAAGACCAGTAATTGTATAAAATCTGTTTTTCTCTGCAGCTCACTGAGCCTCCTGCACGTTTTTTGGTACTTGGAAGAGACCAACACAAGTACACCAGCACTTGTGTTGTGAAACACTTTTGTGCTGTCAGTAATCCCAAAAAAAAGGCACGGAGAGATTTACAGAGAAATGTTTCCTGGCTGGTGCAAGCCTACATGTGCCTGCTTCTCATTTCTCATTTAAGTCAAAGGGATGATCACTTGCCTTTTATTCATGTCATAGTCTACTGACATCCAACATTCCTGCATCCCACAGGGAGCCAGGGACCAGTGTTCAAGCCTGGGTGGCTGATAGAGGAAACCACATGCAGAAAGCCTCACCTGCAAACCAGGGAGAGGGCTACTGTGAAAGATATTTCAGGGCTTGCTGGTTTGTGCCTATCTTGCGATTTGCCAGTGAGATGACTGCATCTGCCAGGTTTCTGTTCAGCAGCTCTGATACTAATCTTCTATATATTCAGTAGGGCTGGTGCTAGAGCTATCACATGTGCTCAACAGACATGTATGAGCATTGAAAGTTTCAGGAGAAGCCTGGGATATTTTATTCCAAGAAAATGGTAAACTTGGAACATCCATTTCTTGAGTTTGTATCTGGAAGTCAGAAAATTACCCTGTCCACTTCATAGGAAGGAAATTGTTCATCTATAGAGTCTCTAGACACAGAAAACACATCTTAAGAGGTGCCATATGGGTTCCTCTGGACTGGGCCAGGTCTGCCAGGCACATGGGCTGGGGCACAATATAAACAGGCTCACATATCTCTGTGCATTTGATTATGTGTTGCTTTTATTTCTCGCTATTATTTGTCAAGCTTCAGGTCTGAAATAGAAGCACTGCAGCATGAAATCCTATAGGTGGAAAAGCTGTCTCTTGTCATTGATGTATTGTCATACATCAAGAAAGTATGGGAACACTATTGCTGCAGGCAGATTCACCCCTAGGAAGCTTGGTGTGTCTTTTTAATTCCATGTACTCTCAGAGAAAGAGGCACTGAAGGACAAGGAGCTCTGCTTTATTGTTTTGTAGGCAGCAAAATCTTGACTTGGTGGGTTGATGTTACCACTGCTCAGTGTGCTGCAGAGAACTCAGCACTGAGCAGACAGCCCTTCATCAGCAAGGTACCACACAGAAAGGGCTCTTTGGAGCTATTGCAGAGTAAATACTTGAGCTTCAGCTAAGTATATACCACAAAAAAAAAAAAAAAATAATTAGGAAAGTGATGGATTTAAATCCAGGGGCAGGGACCCATTGTAAAAGTTGAGACAGGCCTTGAGTAACCAGAGGACTGTATGAATGTGGTCCTTGAAAGGTAAGTGCTGGACCACGCTAGATGAGTAAGTGGATTTTGTCAGTGCTACCACAAGGAAAGAGGTGCACTGCTTTTCTCCAGTAAGTGCTGCAGACTTCTGACTCTTCAGTCTCTATCAAAATGCAGTGCCTGTTAATAGGCAAGTGCTGTCTATCAAAGGTGACCACGGAATACACACAAAGTGCCACAGCAGGGGCCCATTGCTGGTGTTTATTAACTTGAGGAGGGACCTTACCCCCTCTCCCTCCTGTTCAATTCCAGTCTTCACTGCCAACAGATCCTTGCATATAACTGGAGCTTTGTGGTTGCCAAGGAGAGCCCACCCCCCCAGAGAGGAGTAGAATGTGTGGAGAAGAAGTAGCAAAGACCATTATCATCATTTATACAGCAATGGGAGACTGGCAGCCAAGTGCTGTTGGCAGTAAAGCTTTCAGCTGCTCTGGAAAGATTGAGAGTGTTCTCCTAATGATTCCCAGACATCTACTTTGCAGCAGTTTCTTGGACTGATTCACTCTTTGGAATGCTTTTCTCCTCTGTTTTATGCCCTTCTGAAGACAGGGGCCAGTGGTGTGAGCAGAAGGTGCACTATCAGAAACAGGGCTCTGGAGGGAACCCAGAGCATCCCATTTCTGGTGGAACTGGGGAGGACACTGACTCCCTGGCCTGCCTCCAACTTTGGGCTGGGATCTTGAGGCATCCATCCATCCATCCATCCATCCATCCATCCATCCATCCATCCTCACCCTGGCTTTTCTGGATATCTGCAAGGGCAGCTGCCTCTCTCCTGGTCTCCTCAGCCCTGGGTACTGCAGGCAGGGGAGGCAGCAGGACTGCAGTGGAGGAGAGCTGATGCCTCCATTGTGAGCTGCCCTTTTGTGAGGAAAGCCCCAGTCCCCATTTACCTATTGCAATGCCACAGCTCCCTGGGAATGGCACAGCTGCCCATGGCCACGGAGAGCCAGGATGGTGCTGACTATCCTTACTAGCTTTTCATTTTAGAGGAACTGGGGAAAAATTGAGAACACTACCCCCACTCTTCCCATAAATCTACAACTGGGAAACAAACACAGGCATCTTCATCCAAAAATGTGTAGCTCAGGCTCTTCACTAGCTGAGACAGGAGTGACATGGAATTTCCCAAGCTGCAGCAGGCTGGACGTAGGAGATGAACTCCAGTTTCAATGAAGGCAAGGAGATGGGGGAGGTGTAGAGCTCCCAACACACAATGGAAAGGGCTCTGGGGGAAACTTTGTGGCTGTGGACTCTAAGCAGTCTTTTTTTGCTATTGCATAACTGCTTAAGTGCAGCTTGGCTGCAAGCTGGGATATATTCAGAATTTTTGCTTTCTGTTAGCCACCTGGAAAGTCACATTAGTTCCTTTGTCTCTTATATTCCTGGATGAGAAAGCAAAACCAAAAACTTCTCTGTGATATGAACACAAGTCCAGGCATATAAATCCTACTTCTCAGTCATACAGGAACAGACTCCTGTGCCCTTAGTGCAGTTGCTCTGGCTTTTTGCCAACACCACCAACAGCCCAGTTTAACCCAGTGTCACATTTCCCCTGTAAGGTGTTAAGTGGCCACTGATGTTTCAGCCAGGACAAGAGCCTCTGGGACCATCTGGCTGCAGCATCGGCTGGGTACAGCTCCCACCAGCAAGCAGGGATGGGGACACAGAGAGTCCTGGAGCACATGCTGCCTCAGGGGTGGCTCTGTGCCCCTCTCAGCCCCTGTCCTTCCACCGGGTGGAAGGACGGTCATGGGAACCAGCCTGAGGCACTGACCACCTTGGCAGGCAATGGCAGCTCCCCTGTAGGGGTAGGGACAGGGCAGCCAGCATCAGGGGTCACAGAGAGCTCTGCCTCTGTGTGGTCTGACAGCCAGATATTCCTGACTGGAGATGGCACTGGAGTGACTGCCAAAACTCCGTGGGAGAGGGGATGTCATTTGGGAAATAATCTTCCTTCCAGCTGACACATTTGGGCTGGCAGTCAAGAATGTCAGTTTTCCCCAGGGCTCTTTTTAGAAGCTACTGTGGCCAAGAGAGGTGTGAAGACAGAGATGTGCAGGCTCAATAGATCAGAGACCCAGTCAGCTCCAATTACACCAGCTAGATGACATTAGAGATAACATAAAATAATATAAGCCCTTTCAGAATAGCAGAGGGGACATGCAGCGTTAGGGAGAATGGGCTGGAACATCCTGCAGGTCATTTTGATCACGAGATTTTATTGGGTCCAAACCCATTGAAAGAAATCAGTCTTTCCTTCAGTTTTTCTGATGTTTGGGATACATTGTGCAAAAAATTAAATCCTCCTTCAGGCTTACATCTTAATCTCAAACTGTTCTTGCTGCAATTGCTCCCCCGATATACTGGAGACATAGACTGTCACGTGGCTCTGCAAACTCACAGACCATCCTTGAGCTTCTTAAGGAGTCTTGTACCCAAGAAAATATATATATACACAGATCTTAGTTTATCTAGTGCAGAATCACAGCCCTGAGAAGAGAGGTCTTAGCTTTACCCTCAATGAAGTTCAGGATATTTTTGTTATCTACAGATTTTCCAGTGCTTCTTAAATACTGCCAAATGTTTTATGTCAATGTCTATTCAGTTTTAGAGAGTATGAAAAGGGCAGCACAAGAAGAAATTTCATAGAACGTGGCTCCTCATTTTCTGACAATAGCTGGTAAGCACCAATCCTTTTGGGAAAGACGTGCTACAAATCAGGACACAACAAAACTATCTGCTCTAAGGTCTCCTTACATGTTCTATTAAAGATTAGTCTCAATGTTGAAACAGAGGTTTTAATAAGCCCTTAAATATTTCATTATTTACAACATTGGATATGCTTGTTATCTATAGAGAAATCCATTCCTTTTAGGATCTTTTTATTTATGTCTAACAATATTATGGGAAATTAGTTTTGTAGCTTGATCACCCATTATCTAAAAAAGTGTTTTCTCCGATCCATTTTGAATTTTTATTTCCTTGTTTTATTTTATGGATTAGCTTCTTATTCCAAAGCCTTTCAAAATCCTTTCACAAGCAACATCTACTCAACCCCAGGGGCCTGCAGGACAAGATGACAGGACCTAGTGAAAACTATCTTCTTTGTGGAGAGCAGTGTGAAAATCCACAGTGAAGGATCAGACAGGAATGACTTTTACAGAGTCTGTAAGAGGGAACTAGCAGGAAAACAAGCTGTTCTATACTCATTGTCCTGGAAAGCTGAACATTTTAGTTAACCTGAAAGGAATTAAAGACAGTAACTGCAAATATTTAGGGTAACAATAACATCCCAAGAGAGGGCAAGTAGCTGTTGGGGTTTTTTTCCTTTTAAAACATTGCACAGATTAAATAACACCAACTTAACCTAAAACACTAATATGAAATTAATCTAGAATTGTAATGTAATAAAAAAGCTGATATGAATCAGAACAAGAGCTAAAAGAAACTCTGACACCATTGCAAACAAGTTTCTGTTTACACTGACATGTTTTCACAACCCCTCCATCACTGCCTCCCTTCTTCCTCCCCTTCCTTCTTTGTCTGAACCAACCAGAAATTTTTCTGCTAAGCATTTTGCAAACAGCCATATTCTCTAGAGAAGGAAAACCTTTCAGTGATAGCCAGCTTAATTTACAAACAAGAGCTGAGTAACCTGTCCTCATCTATATCTGCTGTCCCTGGCTCCTGAAATGAGGCAATATTCCCTGATTTGAGCAGCCTTCCCAGGTCGTTTCTGCCCTGGGCAGCAGAGTGTGTAGGTGATTACTGTGGTTTGAAATAACATGGAGATAACATGGCATGTGGTCATTCAAGCAGCAGAATAGGTTTGGCAGCCCCTCTGTTCCCATCAGCACAAGACAAAACTCTTCCCCATTCTCAAAATCCTTGTATAAATTTAATTTAAACCAGATGTATTCCCACTGACATCCAGCTGTCACTTCAGATTCTGCACCACCCCCTGTAGGTGCTATTCCTAGTCTAAGCAAATTACTCAAGGCCTGGTCTCTATTTTACTCTTCTGTTGGTTTTGAAAAGTGTTATTGAAACCCACATTATGAATGTAATCTCCTTCCTCCTCTGCCTATTGCTGCCTCTGACAGGATGCTGCTCTGGGACCTGCTTCTGAAAAGGCAATTCATGAAGAGTGAGGGGACCATGATGTGTGGAGAATTCTCCTTCTCTACTCTTCGGAGAAAGGGCTTGGTGCCAACATAACCTTGAGCAAGACATGCCTCACTTGGGTGACAGCCATAAGAAGGTAAAAAATGCTTTGGCCCTGGTACACGTGGCTGTTCTTGTCAGTGATGATTTTCCCTACAGGACATCCAGGCAGTAAGCATGCAGCCCCAAATTCACAGAGCAGTAATCTGCTCCGTGGTCCCTGTGCCAGATCAACAGACCAAGAGTGCAGAGCTGAGACTGGTCTGCAAAGATGTGGGAGGGAAATGGACAGCCCCAAAATGAAAATGGGCTTTCTGGAAAGGTGCCATCATTACCTTCACCTGGTCTATCTCCCTGCCCTCAGGCAGCACAAGGTACTTTTATGCAATGTCATTTTTTACAAATATTCCTCTAAACTCTTGAGACTCTTCAGCAAAGGAGATCCTGCAATGACCCCAGACAAATCCGTCTTACTGTGTCAGCAACCGTGCCCCCCAAAGATTTCCAAATACCAAACCTAAAATCCCTTTACTGCATGCTAAGAATATTACAAGCCTCTAATATTCAGCTGCTGTTGGGCCCTTACTGACCCACAAGGTGCTGACAGAGGGGCACAAAGAGGCCAGGCTAGGAACCCTAATCAGAAAGTCTCATTACTGACGCCACTGTGAGAGGGTTTTCTCTTTGTTGTTGTTTCTGGCACAGAGCAGCAGGGCAGGCGGGGGCCATGCAATGCCCTTGAGCATTGGGCGATTCCTTACCCATACCAGTGGGAGAGGTACAGGGATCAGGAGTCAGACACAAGCCTTTGTCTCTTACCTGCCCCAGAGGGTCATGTTTCCTTCCACTTCATAAGTATTTATTGTTTCAGATGAAGGATGGTAGGGGGTCACAGGGGAGGGGGAACAGTGAGATAATAAAGGATAATATTGCTTCCAAAAGTGTGTCTGGTTTTTCCTACAGTATTAGCTACTCTAATAAAAGATGTTATCTCTCCCTACAAACCTTGACTGGCCCATATCCTTTCATCACAGCTTCAACAATGTTACTACTGCAATAAAAATATTTGCAGGCAAAAAAGTGCCTCTGATTCTTTAGTAATGGGTTGCATCAGCAAGTGGAAGGCAAACCTCCCCAGGGAAATATTCTCCCACAGCCATTTCAGACAACCCTATTCCCAAAGGAATCACAGCCAGTCTGCTGTACACTGGGTTGGTGAAGCAACGTTAGTGATGTCGTGGTTCTGCTTCCTGTTGTTGCACCTCTCATGGTGTCATAAGAAAGGAAGAAGGAGCTGAGGGGCAGAGAGGAGCTCGGGGAGCTTTCAGTATTAGCCCCAGCTCCTGCCTGCTGGCTCTGTTCATGGGCTGCTCATGGAGACACAGGTATCTGAGCGTGAGCCGTCAGGGCATGAATGAATGGCGTTCTGCAAAGGGTACAGCAATCCCTTGGGAAGCGGACATCCTCAGTGGCTTGCTGCTGGGCACCCTGCAGAGCTGCCCTTCCCCTCAGTCAGAAGTGGCCATGGGACCATTGCAGCTGTAGCTGATGGCCCAGCTGGCAGCTGCTCAGGTTTGGAGCTCTGAGCAGCCTTGGCAGGTTGGCCGTGGTGGGGATCGTGTTGTGTGGTTTGAGCAGCAAACAGGAACCTGCGGCCTGACATTACAGCGTTTCAAACACCTCTGCAGTTAGATGGGGAACAGTTCCTCTGTGCTTTCTACTGACACCACAGCACTTTCTTTGCTAGTTTAAAGCTGGAAATGGGCCTGAGCCAGAGTTTGTCCATCATGGGCAGGTTTGTCTTCATCTCTCCCCTGAAAAAGGAGGCAATTAGGAAATACAAACAGACAAAGTCAAGATGGAGTAGATTCTGAATGTCTCAAATTTCAGCTGCAACCATAATTTCCTGGAAAATGCTGTGCTAGGGCAAGCACTGCAAGTGGCAGGGCTGTATTGGGTTTGGCTTAAAGAAATGATCTGAGAAGGTTTCAAAATATTAAGGGCAAATATGTTTTCATTCTCCATCCTAAAGTAAACCTGGGACCATGGAGAATAGTGTTTAATTTCTTTAAGGAAAGAAAAGTTCTGGAAATTTAATGAATCATAGCTTCTGGGCAGAGAAAGTGCATATGACTGGGGGTCAGCACATTTATAAACAGAAGAAATATTTTTCAATTTGGGATGACACCAAGTCCTTTAGCAGCAGTAGCAGAAAGTCAGTTATTCACAAAGAGCCTCTTCCTTCTTCTTTGCCTTCAGTTCCCAGTGCTTTTCCAATGGACAAACCAAATCTCACTCCAAGAAAAGGCAACAGTTAATGTGTGCTCAACATCCTGGGTGCTTGGAGGCAAAGAGCCAATCACACATAGCAGCTCTGAACATGGAGTTAGAAACCCATGTACCAAACTTTTGAGGACAAAACTCTTTCCCACAAGATCATGGTGAGAAGATTTCAAGTCTTAACTCAGCTGTCACTGTTCTGACTTAATAAATGTCCTTACACAGACCATTTAAGCCAAGATTTTTTCCCAGTAGAGAGATTTCACCCCTCGGATATAAGGCCATTGACCAACCCCTTCCAGTCAGGAAGCTTCAGTCATCTGTTTGCAGCTATCTAATGATAGAGAGGAAGGGGACATTTTAATTAAACATTTGAACTCAGTTTGAACTCCAGAAAGCCTGGTGAGGTTCATGATGCCTGCTCAGGTGCTGCTCAGTTTACAGAGCAAGTGCCAAAAGGAAGTGAGAGAGAGAAAGGGAGAGGGAGAGAAAGATCCTAATAAGGACTGTGTAGACAGTAGTCTGAATCCCTTGAAGGCACCCTGGTGGGTCATCACAGCTCTAGGTGACTTATCTCTTCCTGACACATGCTGGAAGCTGCTCATATGCTATATTTTATTTTTAAAATTGAATCATCCTAAAAATTAAATAGATCTAAGTGATTGGTTCAAGGAGACTGGAAGATGGAAACAATTTATGAATGGGTTTAAGCGCCAAGTTACTCCAAATTTCAGAACAAATGTTCCTGCAAATGTTCCCCAAAATATGTTTACAGAACCAGGTTCTCACCTGGAAGGATGCAAGGACTTGATGTAGTCCCTGACCTTTGCCAAAAGTTTTGTAAAACTCTTTGGTGCTGTCAGGCTTTGAAGTGGGGGAATTCATCGGGGGAGGGCAGGACATGGTGACATAAACAGACTTCATGTTTTGCTGATGGGCCCTCTCCCACAACATTCCACTGATTTGCACCTACAAAAAATTACACTGTTCCTTCCTAAGAGCAGCCAGGATACCTGATGCCATCTTCAGCCCTAAAACTTGGCTTGCTTAAAATCCTGGTAGGAGTGAATGGAGAAATTACAAAGCTAAAAACCAGCATCAGTGCAAGAAAACTCAGGCCTGGAATTATGCAATAATCCTCATTTTGCAAAGTATTATTGGAACTGAGTCATTGTCCTCCCAAGTACTGCAGCCTGAAGTGAAAAATCCACATACTTTCACCTGTCGGTCTGTAACAGCCTATTAAGCTATTTCATTTGGACCCAGAAGGGGAACCTGTTCTTCATGCTTGACAGTGGATCAGACTGTGGTTTTTCACATAAGGAATTTATTATTTCAGAGATACAATTAGCCAAATAAAGGGCTACCTAAGGAAGTGTCCGTTCTCTGTACCAACATATGTAAAAATGTATATTGCATTGGAAGCCTGATGCAATATTTAAAGAGAAATCTAAGCAGGGACCTCCCTTCTCTGTTCTACAGAAACATTGTTGTTTCTCTAGGATCTCTCACAATTTATGCCATGAAAGGTGGGTAGGGAATCAGGACCACAGGGTTAATTTAAATGGGTCTTTACCAACAGGTAAGATACGCACTGCTCCCTAACTCATTGCCACCATCCTGGAAGAGCCTGTCTGGACTCAACTGATGGCAATGGAAATTAATTAGGTTTAATCAGTGGAAACCCCATGAAAAACATCACTGTGGCCAAAACAAGCCAGGAACACAAGCAGCTAGTTTTATTCTGCGAATGAAACTCAGCTCAAGAGGGAAACCACCACAAGATTTTTGTACATGTCTAAGCTACTGACTGCCAAAGCTGTGTCATTTTACTGAACCACATCTGCTGTACGTGAGGTCTGCCTTCCTGATGGTATGACTGCAAAACTGAGGTAAAAGGGTTCTGAGCCTTGCCTGAGCTTTCCCAGGGGTGCTCATCTAGGGCCACCCCACAGCTTGTGTCAGTGAAATGGCCCAAGTGGCCCAAACAAATCGGGCACTGCCTAGGCTGCAGCAAACCCTGCCCATGTGCCGTGGCAGGGGAGTGAAGCAGACCTGCCAAACCGGGAGCTTCTCAGGCACACTTTGCCAGCAGACAAAACATTAACACCTCACTCCTGAAGAGCACAAACCAGGGAAGTCTGTGCATCTGGCCTCAGAGGAGGCTCTGGTCTCCTGCTGGATGTTCCCTGGCCTGCAGATGAAGGAGCTCTTCACACTGGGCAAGACAGTGTGATCCAGTAGCGCAGCACAGACTTGCCAGAAAATGGCTTATCATCGAATGGCCTGTGACAGAGAGCAGAGGCAGGGCCTCTGTGGGCAGTCCTGGCTCAGGCCTTGTGACTGACTGGGCTGGACAGGACCGTGCTTTGCCATGCCTGTTAATGGATGGAGAAGCTGTGTTTCTGGTCTTAGGGCTAGAATGTCCCTCATCTTGGAGGTGAGATTTCAAAGAACAGAACTGCATCTGCAGTGTACTTAGTTGCAGAAACACTGGATTCACAGCAGCATAAATGGACTCCAGACCTCTCCCACTGCAATGTCTGTGAGAGTAGGATCCATAGGTGTATTTGAAACCGTAGGAGCATCCTGAAATAAGCTTTATTTGAAAGACAGCAAAGTTCTATAACCTACTGCCTGGAGTCTGGAGAGTGGCAGTGATAGTTTATGCATGGTGACAATCTCCTGCAGCCACATCTGCCCTCTCTCTGTGTCCAGTCTCACCTGTTCCTTTCCTTGAGATTTGGGCTTGTATTTATGTTTAGGACTAGACACTGACTTCTGCCTAACTTCACTTGCCCTCCGAGCAGGCAATAGCTTTTGGCCATGTAGGGCTTTCTGGTTATTTGTTAAAAAGTTTATCAAGAGAAGCATCAGAATGAGATCTGGGTGCAACTGAAGTCAGTGATTAAACTGCAAGTGGCTTAACAGGGCCAAGGCTGCAGCCTGTAGGCTTCATTTGCAGTACCAGTAATGAATACCAGGCACTGACTTTGAAGCCACTTTATGCACTGATGATATAGAACCCCAGAAAGAGCTGTCACTAGTAAGTAAAAGCCCTCAAATTCCTGAGAAAGGTTGTGATCATTAATCAAAAGCTTTTTTATGTCCACATAAGAATGGAGATATATTGAATCCATGAGCTAATCTGGTATTTGAAGTTAATTAATTACATCTCCCTATAAATGTCAGTGGATCCAGGACTTGTGCCAATATCCTGGGGAAAGAGGGAATATGGCTGCATTGCTTTCTTTCCCTTCTGTTGAAAGAAAACAACCGATTTTTAAATTAGATGTCACATATTTGTTAGATATATTGTGTAGTTTGCTTTTCTCCCTCTCCCAGCTATTAACTACCTCTCCCAGAAGTTTAAAATTTCATTCAAGACACAAATATCCTGAAAGCAATAAGTGACTAACAATGAAGAAATCACATACCTGAGACCCATGGAACAAATTAGGCTTTTGTTATGCTGGGGCAATCCCAGTAAGGCAGGGGGCAGAACTTGGCCATATATCTGAAATCAAGTAGTTGGATCTACAGTATTAGAAGTTGGCTCAGCATGAGCATGTTTCTTAAAGCAATTATAGACATGCCAAAGGAAATGTCCAAGGCTAGCCAAGATAATCAGCAAAGTTCCTTGAGCCAACATCCCATATTCTCCTAAGATAAACTTAAACAACATTTCTATTTATTGTTTCCTGAGTCTCTTGATAGTCCCTATCAAAAGGCAAGAAGAATTGGTGAAAAGGACTAGAAAACAACTGCATAACAGTTGCAAGGGCAGCATTTTGAAACTGGATTGTTCAGTACAGTCTGTACCAGCCTGAAGTGGAAAAGTTTTGAAATATATCAGAAAAACCACATTCACCAAGAGGCATTGGGCAGTGGACTTTGGGCATCAGGACAGAACTTTTTGAAGACTCCTGTAAGCCATTACAAAGGCCTAGTGAAGAGTGGGACCAGCACTTATTTTCTGCACTGTTCACAGAAAGCTGAGCAGAACAGATGCTTTTGCTGAATTGAAGTCAATGCCTCTGGCTCCATCTGAGCTGAATGACAAACAGAAGAGCAGAGAAGGATTTGTCCATGTCCTGCAAGCGTACCCAATTAGCTTTCTCTCTGCATCTGCCCTGGCCCACTGCTATAAGTGAAGAGCATTGCAAGCTGGAGACACAGCACATCTGTAACCAGGGAACCCAAAAGGGCAGACCTGGCAGCACATATGAACATGCTGGTGTACAAGGAAGCACGAAATATGCTCTCCATGGTTTCTGAAAGAAAAGTGCCTCACTACAAAACTGTAAGCAGTGATATGTGGCACAAACCCAGCTGTACCAGTGCTGCTGTCCTCCAGATGAGCCATTAAATCACCTGCAGTTATTAAAATACCATGGCAACTTCTGCAAGTGCAGAAATGCTCAGTGTAATCCTGTGGCCAGATTCCAGCTCACAGTGCTTCACCCTCCCTGCTCCTTCACTTTCCTGCTCTCGGTAGCACCTCTCCCCTCCAGCAGTGCTCCTGAAGCTGCACACCATGCCCCAGCCATGCCCAGCACCCTAGGGGCCCTGCAAAGCCAGGCTTTACCAGACCAGAGGTAGGATCACTTGTATTCCATTACATTTGCAAGGATCACTTATATTCCCTTTCCCTTTCTAGGTGCCTGAGTCCAAAAACTCATAAAAATGAGGCAGTCCAGAGGAAGTGTCCCCCCATGTATGGGAAGCCCTCCTATGCCAAGTGCGTCTTCCCTAAGGTGGATTTAAGCCCTGAAAGCATGGCAAGAAGGTAGCACGCACTTGCTGGCCTGAGCCTGCAGTACCATGTGCAACAATAAAGCAAACAGTGGAGTTCACTAGCAGGGACTGAGAGCAGAGCTGTCTCAGGCAGGTCCATCGCCTGCTCCCTGCCTGGCCATCACACTGCTGGGCCACTGTCCCCCTCCCAGCGCTCTATGTCTGCTGGGAAAGTCAGCCACCAAAAGCTCCC
Organism: Onychostruthus taczanowskii; assembly: GCF_017590055.1. NCBI lineage: Eukaryota > Metazoa > Chordata > Aves > Passeriformes > Passeridae > Onychostruthus > Onychostruthus taczanowskii. The sequence goes on from NW_024502568.1 coordinate 2,402,323, forward strand.
CACTATGAGCACAAGGATTTTGCTGCATGTTAGGTTTGATTAAATCTTTCTGCTGCAGAAGCAAGAATAATTTTATGCCCATGTTGAGTGACACTTCTCTTGAGTGGTGTCTGAGCGAACACCAGGGTGCCATGTACTATTTGAGTGTCTACAAGTGTTTGTACAAAATGTCTATGAAGGTTTGTGGTTCCTCTTGTTTCTGAGTCAAACAGATGAGGTTTTTCAGCCTTGGCAACAGCCCTGCTTGCTTATATTCAAAGAATTCCCATCCCAGACTTACTGCTAGCTGTGGCTTGATGCCTCTGGCTGAAGTTGCCTTGGGCAGACCCAAGGGACAGGACTGGCTGAGGCTGCCTCACAGAGAGTGACCAAGTTGCCTCCAGCTCTCCTGGGGACACTGCAATCCATCAGGAACTGCAAGAACCCAACTGATATTTCCTTTGCCTCTCCCATCCTTTATTCCTGGTTCTTTCTGTCCTCTCACTGAATTCACACTGGGGCTGTGGTGCAATGAGGAAGCAATACCATAAAACCTCCAAGAGCAATTTTGGAAACAAAATATCCATAAAAGAATTTAGAGCACCAGATGCAAAATATTGATTCAGTGAAAACCCTGTTCACTGACAAGTAGCAACAAAACCACGATTAATGCCCTTTGTGCATCAGCTCCAGACAAGGGAAAGGTCATTGCTAAACTCAATACCCTGGTCATTCCTGTGACCCACGCACCCCTGTGTGTCTGTGGAAACTACTAAGCAGGTGATGAGCAATCCAAATTTTCCTTATTTTTATTTTTTTGGCTAAAGACAGCTGTTGCCCACCACAGGAGATATATGTTCTACACAGACCCACAGGATTGCAGGAAGTCAGTGGAAGTGGATTTGTCCCAAACAATATGTCAATGCTATCAATCTACTTCTTGCTTATCATGTGTTGTTTGTTGACTCAACGTGCAGTGTAATGAGCCTAAACTAGGACTCTCTGAACACCACATAGTGAAGAATTAGAACCAAGGTCATGCACGGCTCCTGGGGTGATATTTGGCAGCCCCAGCTCAGGTGCTTCTCTCTGATGGGAACTTCTTATTGCCAGAGTGGAAAGTTTTTGCTTCTGTCCTGTACATTGTAGTCTCCAAGAGATGCTGCTACACACAAATTGGGGCCCTGAAGGCATTTCTTTTCTCTACTGAGTAGTAAATTATAAAATAAAATAAACTGACCCATAATATGCTTTCCTCTCTCCAAATTAAATAACACAGAAAACAGTGCTCCTCAATCAGACCACACACACAAAACTCTTGGCTTTTTTGTTTTGTCTTGCAAATTAAGTGCATTTGGCCTATATAATATCTGGAAGCCTACCAGCAGTCTCCACGGTCAGACTGCAGCAGGTTTATAACAGGTATGGCTCAGTAAATTTCATAGCTTGTCCTTCTTAACTAACTGATATGGCTTTCTGTAGTAACTTTAGTTCTGCTTTTTACTCAATAAATCCCATTTGCTGGCTTTGATCATGGATCCTCTGCCTCAAAGGAATAATAGGAATAATGAAGCAGAAATACCACACACACACACACACACATTTGTAGGCAACAGTGGGATGGGGCTGCAAGATGATAAGACTGAGAGTGGCTGTGCAGGACTGTACCATGAACAGAAATATTTTCTTGACTCATTAGAAGATACCAGCACCCAGTAAAAAAGGCCTAACAAAAACAAGGAAGGGTCACTGTGTTCTGGTATCCTCCTCCTGTCAAAAAAAAAAAAAAAAACAAAAACCTTTCAATTAGCTGAAAACTACAAAAGACTGTTGGCTGTGTTGAGTATGTAAGTTGTGTAAGGCGTAGGAGCAGAGTGGAGTATGTGCAATGCTGGATCTGATCAAAAGTGTGAAATTGAAAAATTCTCCTGACAGAAAACACAGCCTTATCAAAACCAGAAGCTTTCTGAAGATATCAAATGTTAGGAAAGTTAAATTTTCCAGATGGAAACTGAGAAGAGAAACTGTATGTTGGAAAACCAGGTTAGTGCTAATTTTTGACTGAGACATATGTGCTTCTGGCCCCATATCTGGAATCTGAGCTTTAACTGGAGCAAAAGTTTGGAGCAGGCAGAGTTTCACTTTTCCTCCTTCCCCACACTTTTGGTCTCTTCCCTGCCTTCTCTGCCACCCAAAGACGACAAAGAGCCCAAAAGAATGAAGATGGGGAAAACTCATGAGTAAATATACCTACTGTTTCCTGGAAAGAGAGACTCAGAAGACAGGGAAGTGTCTGAACAATGAGCATTACTAGACAGCAAGCAGAGACACCTAAGCAGCTGAAATGTTATAGAAAGGCTGGAAATGCCTAAAGTCGCAGGAAAAAAAGAGAGAATTTCATGACTGGTCTGATCACAAAATTGGGTAAATAAATAAGTGCTGTGGACTTCTTGATTAAGAGGACCTAGAAGTTGTTTATTTTCAGACCACCTTCTAAAGTGAAATGCAAGTGCACATTTCTGTGAGAAAGCTGTAAAAATTTGAAAGATGGAGTATTTCAAGAGGGGAATTTTGCTCAGGATGTTAATGGGGTAGCAGTGAGGGAAGAAGGACACAGACTTTCAACCTGGATCTGCTGCCCAAGCCTCACTGTCCAGATCAAAACCTCTGGCAGAGAACTAGCTGGGGCTGGCACATGCAGAAGCTCCATCATTTACAGATTTCTCTCAAAGAAACACAAATGAAATATGACAGGCTAATGCCAGTCCAGGTATTGCTGAGCTGTGATGAATCCTGTAGGCATCACTCACCCAATTGGACCCTGCATGATATCCCACCTTTCACTGCAGCCCTCTGGCCAAAACAGCCTGTGCTGGGCCCAAGCACATGCAATAAAATGTGTGGGTTTATTTTTTTTAAACAGCACCAGAATGAACTTTTAGTTTTAATAAAACAAACAATTGCTAATGGTCCTTTCCCACTTTCAGTCCCTTTGGCCTTTTTTATCCCCTTTCCTTCTAGGTCCTAGACATTTTACAAACACTTGTAAAAAACCATACCCTGGCCAAACAGAGTCATTCTTCATTCTAAACAGGATGTCAGGGATAGTGAAAAAACAATGTTTGTGGCTGGAATGCTTTGTAAAAAGGTGGAGGGAATAGAGGACATTTCTGTGTCTGGAAACAGAAGATGAGTGGTTGTTTATAATGCAACATGTTAGAGACCAGATTAGATAATAACATTCTAAACAGAAGAACTCATGCTCCACCAAATCTGAAATAAACTTTGAAAAGATGTCTCAGTGAGCTCTGTCTCCTTTTGAGCCCCTCACAGTACCATGAGGTCAGAGCTGCAGGAATGGATCATTTCACATCCTTTGCTCAGTCAGTCACTGGGCGAGTTTGAACGACCCACACACTGTGGCCTGATGTGACCAGGAACAGCAGATCTCTTTTTGGTCCTTCAGGAGAAGTTAACAGGCCATTGCTGAGCTCTGTGTCCTCTGATCACGCATTTCTAACAGAGTGTGCACAATCCTCAGCCTGCCTTGCAGGAAATGTATTTAGAAATGTATGATTTTTGGAATTATCCAAGAGATTTGGGAATCTTGTTTCCAGGTGTGAGTTCAGAAATTTCATTCCACAGAGTGTGAAGTCTCATTAAAATTGATAAGCTCTGTTTTCTTAAGTACATTACAAATTGCAATAAATTACAATCATTAGATTTATATTAACAGGGCTTTGCCAAAAAACATTTCTGGATTTTTCAGAAAAGCAACACATAGTGAAAGAATTACTGTGGATTAACCTTAAACACTTTGATCACCTTGAAGCATTTAAGAAGCTATGCTGAGTTCTTCTGATGCAAGACATTTTACTTCCTGGCAACATACGAATTTGAAACAAAACAAAGAAAAATTAGAGCTTTTCAGCACTATAGCTCATTGTTTTAAAACTTACTTGCTATTTTTGGATGAAAAACAAAAGCAAGCTGAGTTTTGTTCCTGCTTCATTATTGGGTATTTTTCCCTGGAACTCTATTTAACAACAAATATAGTAAATCTGTTGTTTTTAGACAAACAGATGAGTATTATTCTGTTAAGCAGAGCTAGTTGCAGTATTTTGAGCAGAGCATCCCTCCACCCCCACGCTTTCCCTTATCAAAAATGGGCCTGTTTCAATATTATAAATATTTTCCATCTGAATGGATCTCTTCCAGTGGAATTTTCCACAGAAGTCACCAAAGGAGGAGCGGAGGGCCCGCAGGACACTGTGCAAAGCTGACACGATGCCTGGTGCCTGCGCTGTGCAGGGGGGCTGCGCAATCCTGCCCTGCATGGCCTGACCCAGGGTGGCACAGGGTGGCACGGGGTGGCACGGGGTGGCCATGGGGCCTCCTGGACCACGGGACACCACAGGCACTTGTGGGAGAAGGGCATGCCAAGAATAAGGTCAAACCAAAAACTGAAGGCAGCTTTTCAGCATTTCTAAACCCATGGTTTTCTTTAGAAAATAAACTCAGTTAAATTTTATTTCAACTGCTTGTCCCAAATGTTTGTTTGTCCTTAGTGATGAAATTACATTTTTCCCATGGGAAGGACATTATATTTTTCTATACCCTTTAATGTCAGTCAATCCACTGCCCTAAATTTCATTGAACCACTGTAAGCACGGCTTTAAATACCTTCTAAAGCCTCTATTCAAAATGGTCTTTTTCCTCTTTTAGTGTGCTTTAATTTTTTTACACATCTGCTGCATTCCTACCTGCACCACAGCAGTGCGTATCAAACTGAAATAAGATGGTTCAGTTGGACAAATACAAACTGAAGTCACCAAATAAAAAAGTATGGAAAGCAAGGGAAAGTTTAGACATCAAAGGATGACCATTTCCTGACTTCTAGGGCTACCTTTAAGAGCTTTGCAAGCAGAAAATCTCTGCTCACTTTGACAGTCTTACTTTAAGCTGTTATAGCTCAGCTTCACATGGCCCATATTCCATTTGATTTCTCAGGTTTTAGTGGTTTTCCTACCAGCTTTCTCTGGTCCTTGTGAAGTACTTTGTCTGTAGAAACCTGAGGGCTAAGAAGCTGGGGTGGAATTTGGGGAGAAATCTTTGATTAATTCAAGATTTCTTTAGAATATCTGCTTTCCTCTGTTTTCCTTCTTTCTGATTCCTCCTGCTAGGCTAGAAATCTGAAACACCCTACTCCTGCTTGGAAGATACTTGCAGTTCTTTTTGATAAATATTTGCTATTTTTTACTGAAACTTCAGGTTAATTTATTGAAGATTGCCATAAAAACTCTGATCCTGCTTTCTCTTTCTGTTTACTGCTTTCCCTGGAAAAGGGAGGATGACCTGATGGGAGTGTAGTCCTTGATGTCCCGAAAGTTGTGTGCCACTGGTCATGGGGAAGGGAGAGCCAGTGGCCTTTGCCAGGACCAGGAGCTAAATAAGAAGGAGCCACACTGCACGTGGTTCATGGAGTGACCCTTTCCCATGGTGAAACACAGACCTCCTCTCTGCTGTGCTTGTGATTCCCCTCCCCTGGCATCCTTGCAAGCAGTCAAGGGGAGAAGGGAAGGAGCAGAAGTTGAGCCCTTCATTTAGCACCCTGAACTCCTGAATGGAAGGACAGGAGTAGGGAATTCCTAAGAGGAACAGAATGCTGTTATTTTTGGCCCTCTCAGAAATTTACACAAAGAGAACAACTTTCAGCTGAGTAAGCGTCAGGAGCTCAAATAGGAGGCCTGACTCCATATCAGACGTCTCAAAACGTTCACTTCTCAGGTTATTAAGTTTGGTCTTTGCCCTCTTGAGACCCGTGAAATGAATCAATGTCTCCTGCCAACCACCAAGGGATTTGCTGTCTTCATGCCTCATTGAGACATCAAAAACTAACCAGTGAGGTGAGAGTTCCTCAGTCATGGATTGCACAATGCTCCAAACACTAATGCTCTGTGTACAGAAATAATATCCTGAAGGCAGATCTCTTCACACTGGTGTTGTTACATTTTCTAGTCACTATTGCTCTTTAATATCCCAGTTGATACTTAAAGGCCAATGCATGTAAATTCTGTCATGCCTGCAAAATATCATATGCAGGCAGCTGCATTTTGGCAGCAGCTGTGTGAAAATGCCAAAATCCTTAGCTGGTACAGATAGTGTACAGATTAAATCCTCTAAAAATGCCAAAATCACACAAAAGAATAGGCTACTGCCTTTGGTGTAACTGTGGGGCAGTTTGGTTAAAAATGAAGTCCCAAACTTTCCCTTGGGTATTCTCAAATTTTTTCCTTTGGGAAAAATGTTACTTAGCCCTCATACCATGAGAACTGTGGAGGAAAAATCAAATTAGTGTTAATATGTCTCTAAAAATTTAATGATGAAGAAGTTCTGTCAACAATTTCTCTTCCTCCAATTTATGAAGCTGAAGGAAGTTGGTACCACTGTTCACATCTAAAACAGCCTACACAGGCTGCACAAAGGCAATGTTACCTTCCAGCATACATAACAATGTGCTAAAAGATGTTCTGAAGAAGTCATTAGATCCTCAAATTAGTGATAAAATTCTGATTAAGAGCAGCTGGAAATAGACCAGAGGTTAACTGGTAATTTCCTGCTCCACATTAAGAATTGCAGGTTGAGGAGAATTTGATTTAGTCCTTTTCACGAGCTTAGCAGAGCCAGGCAACCTTTCAGAGAGGGGTGATGTACTGTGCACGATTAAATCACTGGACCCTTTCCACTAACTTTAAAAACTATTGGAAAGCACTCCTTATGGATTGGCTTTCCATGGCAACTTTGCAGTGCTCTCTCATTGGTGTGTGTAGAACAGACATATTTTCCTCAGGAAATATGTTGGCATGAATCTCTGGCCCAGGATAGCTCCAGGAACTAAATCCAGAAGCCTTTGAGAGTTATTAGCAGTCCATAATTTCAGTCTCATATCTCACACTTATCACTTATTACTTCCTTCAGAACAGAGACTTGATTTTGAACTTGGACTTACTTCAGAACGCTCCAGTTCCCCCAGTGTAGCACACATCCTCCAGTACCACTAGAATCTCAGAGCACACACTATTGAGCCACCATCCTAATTTACAGCCTCCTACTACAACAATCAGGGACTCCCCATTCAAGTACAACAATTTAAGTATTACAACTTGCTGTCTTGAGTATCAGCAAGTGGACATTAGCAATGAAGGAAATTACTTCACACTACTTGGTCTCTCATTACTTTCACCCATCACCACAAAGATGCTGAGGAAATCTGGGAAATGGTTAAGCTGCTTTTTGCTTGCACTCTCATGGCAAATCTACATTTTTCTGTTAATTTCCAGAAAATCATTGACATTTTTTTCTGGTCATTCCCCCTTCTACACCACAGCGTCTGATAAGCTCAAGTACTGGGTCAGGCTTCAATATATCTGACTGATCCCACAGTGGGATTCACCAGACCATGTGGCAGTAGTTATCTGGCATTTTGGGATGGTGCCTGAGTCCATGGGCAGAGAACAGCAGTAAAAGCTCCCAAGCCATGTCTGAAAAGTCTCATTCATCTGCCAGTGACAAGGGAACAAATAAGGTTTAGATACTGCTGACTCCTTACTGAAAATGTCTGGGGAACTATTACAGAGTGTGTGGTGGAATCAGGGTTTTGTCCAAGCAAACCTACAGGTAGGATGGGGTTTTTTCCTTAAAATATGAACTCCACTTTCTGCAGAATTGAAGAAACATATGTCTTTGTTAAAATTCTCTGTGCAAAAGTGGTTTGTTTGGTTATTTTTCTGGTAATTTACTTTTATGAAAACAGAACACTGCCAATTCTCATTCCATCTCTGCTGCATCTCATGCAGAAGACAAGGGTGTGTGGAATAGGACATACATCCAGCATTTTCTATGGCAAGATCATGATGCTTCCTGTGTTACTGCACAAAGGGCTGGCTGATCCTTCATGGGAGCCCCCTCTTGAGGCCATGGCCAGGGGACATAGCCCTCAGAAGCCCAGCACTTGGAAGGCATTTGGAAAAAGAAGATAACATAACTATGGCTCCTGGAAATCTTTGCAACACACACCACACACATGTACATTCTTCTGGAATTTTTCAAGGTTTCATATAAGCAAAACTTGAAGCCCACATTTCTTCTCTACATATTTGCAGGAGCTACAAAAAACTTTTCATCTCTACTAATACAGCATGTTCAACAATAAAATGCTGATCTTAATACAATCAGTTTTATAGACAGGTTTTGACATCCAAATTTGAAACATTTTATTTTCCTTCCTTATGGACTACTTCACTCAGTATAAATCAACAATCTGGAAACAGAAGTACTGCAGGTCCTTAAACCCAAGCATTGGCCTGGAAAGACAAAATAAAGATTGCTGACCTCGGAAAGATTGTGTGAAATGCCCTTTTCCCCCACGTCCCATTTCTGTTCTGGGGAGCAAAGAGTGGACATGGATTCCAGTCTATTGGATTTGAAGCCCATCTTTCCCTTCAGCATTTTTTGTGTGCTCACAGCCCCTCCTCCCCCAGTGTGCTGGCTTGAGGCCGACTCTTCGACATGCAGCACTGAACCCTCCCATGCAGTGAGCAGGCAGAGCTCTCACTCAACCTGGGGCTGCCAGCTCCAGCCTGCAAACACCATAAAGTTGTTACCATATGAGGCTTTTTGTGGCTGGATGCCAAAGTCTACTGGCTTACCCCTCACTGTAGTGAGGATAAGAAAAGCTAACATTTCACTCAACCATCAGAAACATGAATTGACCTTGATAAGTGGATGAATGGAATTTTTCAGGTTTGGGGTAATAATAGTCAGTGACTCCATGATCACTGGTGGTATTGGAAGGTTTAAATAATCAATCTTCATAAAACTCCTAATCTTTGCCTGACAGGCACTATATACAGTGTGTGGAATATTAATACTGCATTCAGTTCTGGACAGCTCAGTAACAGTAGTGAGAACAAATTGGAAGGAATTCAGAGAAGCACAGCAAAATGATGGAGTGGCTAGAGAGACTGATTTATGTGGGGTTATATCAAAAGAATTGTGAGTTCTATTTTGGCCAAAATGCAAAAGAGAAAGGATGATCTGTGGAGTCATAAGAGCATCATTGGGTGTCTGGAGGGGAGATACTGCAGGAGGAAAGTAAATTATTTCAAATCCTCCCAGGGTGTCAAATTAGGATCAGTAGAAATAATCAAGTAACTGGCAGTTCAGGCAGAAAATGAAGGAAGTCTTGTTTCTCTCTTATCTCCCTGAGATCAGCTGGTGAAAATATATCTCACAAAACTGAAAATAAGTAGTGGGTAAAACATTAAAGGCTAATGAGGACAAAATGAGAAATTAAGATAAATAAGGAGAGATTGGCAATGAATAATGCCCCAGAGTCTCTGAGTGTCCTCTGGAGGACTCAAGAGATTCTTCACTGTAGGAAGGAAAGGGAATATCAAGAACCAGTAGGGAGGTGATGAAAAGTGATGAGTGATTTGGAAGAGACCCACAAGTCGTGTCCCAGCCACTGACCCAGAGACAGGGAAGTTTGGCCAGGGCTGGGCTGCATACTCCTTGGGTGTCCTTACTCCAGGTCAAGCCTTGCTATCAAACCAGTCTGAACTAATGGTCCAAACTCCAGAGGACAGCTAAAATCTGGATCTTAAGCATCCATCTCTGACTCATGTCTAGTTTAAGGTGACTGTTTTGCATATTCTAAAGGGAAGAGAAATGATATATCCAAGATGGGGACTTCTGTTCTCTGTCAATCCCTCCTCCCCACCAATGACAGGAACTTGCAGTGCAGCTGTCAAAGCCCCCAGCACACAGTGGGAAGGGACACGCACTTCTCTTTGGCAAACTTGCTATCTAGAAACATGTGTGCAGAGGATCACCCACCAAGGGTCTGTGCTGTGTCTCAGGAGGGAGGGCTTTCTTCAACAGGACAGCGAGTTCCTCTGGAAGGGGATGAGTAGAAATCATGTACAAACAAGAGATCAAACAGGCCTCTTGCATACCGGCCAGAAGGCAAAGGTTTAGTAACCCCACTTTTGGAGGAGGATTGGGATATCAATGACCTCTGCACATTTTCCTTTGTGAGGAAAATGTACATCCCCAGCCCAGCTCCAGTCTGAGCCAGAATTTCTCTGTCCCAGGTGTGGGCTCCTTTTCACTGCTGTCTGATTACAGACTCCCTTGCAGGGAGAGAGGGATACACAGTGGAGCTGCGCTGTGGAGGTGGTGTCCCATCTGTTTAGTGTCCTTATTTCCTTTTAGATTTAGAAAATTTTAAACAAATAAAGGTCTCTGAAAAACAAATATTTTGAAAACAAACCTAATATTTCTATTCCATATTCTCAAGTTCTCAAGCATTAATGCTGACTGTGGACTCAGTTCTATCATACTTCATGCATGATATTGCTCTGCCCATTTCCTGTTGAATGTTACAGAGATTTTTCTCAGCACTTCACCATCATTGGATTAAGACATTGTATTTTAACCTCTGAAATATGCAGCCTGAGTCCTTCCAGATCGAGGTCTCATGGGGCCAGGGTGATGTTTTACTTTTTGGCACAACCATCTCAGTAGCATGGTGCTTCTCAGAAAGAGACCATGGCTTCTCATACATCCCTTCATCCCTGGGACAATTACTGTATTTTTTAGGAAAACCTGCTTTTGCTTTTACTAAAGGGAGCTAGTAGTAACTCAGCTTCCTCCCCTGACCTTCCACACACCAGAGCATGTCGTTCTGGACAGTTACCTCCCAAATTCTCCTTGACATATCCCCAGGAGCAACAGGGCTGTGATCTCCTGCCACTGTAAGCACTGCAGTGATCAGCAAATATTGCTGATGAAAGCAGTCCATGGCCCACACACATTCCTCTTCAGTGACACTCAAGCCAGCAGAGCCAGGCACATACTGTACTGAGGAGACTTAACATGGATCCTGACATAACTGGGCACTTTTCCCACTCTCAGCATCAAAATTTAGGCAAAGAAGCCGTTTTAAATCTAAGTAAAAAGAAAACCATTGCATGGATATTTCACCAGAGAAACTCTTCTGTGTACAATTTACACAACTTCTGAAGTCATACTGGTGAAAAGGCTGGGGAGTCTTCACTGGATATATATAATAATTTACATCAATATCTAGAAAAAATGTATTTAAGTGACAGTCATCTTACCCTGGTTGGTGACATGGTCCTTATCACTTTCTCTCTAGCACATGGCATTGAACCTGAGGACATAATGTTGGGATTAATTAGGACAGAGCTCCTGCTCATGAATTTCCATGCTTTGGGGACCACTTGTAAGTAGTATTAAAAAAGCGTATTTAGAGTAGTCCCTTGCCTGGGCTGCAACACAATGGCCAACACAATTTTGTATTGGCCATCAGATTTTGTTTTTACCCTCAGGCTAAAGAATAAAAAGAAAGAGAGCTTGGCATGCAATCTCTATCTATTAGAATTAAAGTGTTTGAGAAAACTGATCTGGATACAGACAGTAATTTAATTAATTGAGTGTTACAGAAGAGACGTTTACAACATTTTCCTTCCCTTCTTCACTTCTATTACCAGCCTAGTGCTTTTTGAATGTTGGTCCCAGAGACTCCTTCTGGAGGCAGCAGCTGTAGATTCTTCAGCAAAGTTTCCCACCACCTCACAGCAGAGCAGCCCCTGCACTCACACACGTGAAGCCAAGTAATGCTGATTTCCAGATGCAGTTGAAGCAGGATCAAAGCTTAGGTGATCAAAATACAATAGGAGTTTGCCTGTGACACCATCTGTGTTGGCTGAAACATAAAACTTATCACCAGCCATATATCACTCGTTATCTTGATCCAGCAGTGTACCAAAGGGACATTCCTGCTGGATGAGCAGTCCCACTGATTTTAGCAGGACTGCTTACACATGTATATAAAGAGGTCTGCCTAAGTATTTCTCTGAAGCAAACCTAAGTCCTTTAGTTCTTCTCATTTTGATATGGTGATAGTGTTTAAGTGAATCAATGCCAACTCTCATTAACTAGCAGATGAAAACTCAATTTAAACATTTCTTTAATTAGGATTGAGATTATGCGTGAGACTAATTTTTGCTCAATGATTTAAGGTTTGATTTCTAGCTCCACCTCCATGCATGATACACAAAAAAACCCACCAGGTCACTCCATTTCCCAGAAGAAACCAGCTGGCAGGCTGACAGTCACTGCTCCTGGAGTGACACACACTTACCTGGGACCAGTGGCTGCTGACTTTAATGCCACAAGTGTGACCAGTTTGCTTTGTGGCAATGACACTTCTGCAGAAAGGATTACCTGTGTCAGGAATCCCATTTTGTGCACTATGCTGACCAGTGTGTTAGTTGGCATATCTTGAGCAAAACAGTCTTGGTTTCCATTTTTCTTCAAATGTAAGCTAATTATGTAGAGGCAATATCTACCAGAACCTTGAATGTTTTCCTTTGAGACAGACCAGGCGCATTGCTTTGTGCACAAATGGTCCTGACCTTGGGGGAAGTCTGGTCAAGCTCAGAACCATTCCACTCCTTAATCTTTTTATTAGTTGCCTTAATCACTAGAAGTCACCAGCATACCTATGCTGCAGTTTTGCCCCAGCTTCACCTGATCACCACAGACAGAGGTTGAGGCAGTGCGGACCTCTAAATCCACTGAACTGTGTAACACGTCGCTTTTGGCCTCCCATATTAAAACCTTTTAAACTCTGCAGCAAGCTTTAAAACAATCACATTTCCTCAGGGCTGCCAGAAGCAAACGTAAATACAGGAGTTCAAAAGAAGAATCCAGTTTTCACAGCTGCATCTTAGTTAAATTAAAAAGGAAAAAAAAAAAAGACAAAAAAGAAGAAAGACAAACTGACCTAAAAGTTTTTGAAAATGCACACCAGGGCAGACAAAAGTAATTATTCTAAAGCTGTTATGGATGTTTTGGGAACTCTATAATTTCCAGATTTGAAAAACTTTTTTTTTCCTAAGAAATCATCATTTTGAAGTAATACAGGACTTAAAAATATCTTGGTTAGAGCTGTTATCAGGGCTTCAAGAGGAAATAAAATGTACCACAGTTAGGAAAACATGTCATTTTGGCTATAGTGTGTAACTAATTGATTTTTGAGCATTGCCTAATTGTCTGACACTGGTTAACTAAACAACAATGCATTTTTCACAGACTCCAATATTAGCTGAAACCATTCTGTGACCTCCCCCTGTTGAGAGACACATTGTATTTTTGATCATAAATCTAAAAGGGTAAGGACTAGAAAAGGGATTCCTGCTTTGTTTTTGCATTTTAACTGAGGTTAAAAAATTCTAACTGTTGCCATTTATATAGAGAGTAATATATTTTAGTGAGAGCTGTAGCTCAGAGAAATGTGAATACCAAAGTTGTGCTGCTGAGCTTTGTGTTTGTTTTGACACGGCAATGGATTGGATTTGTGAGTAGAGTCATGCTTAAATCATGGTTAAATTAATCTTTGATGGCTGCACTGAACTGACTCCTGAAATTAATTTGAGGAACTAAAATACCTTATTAGAAAAACTTTAAATGAAACAGTATTTTTGATATGAAAATCTTTAAGTGCTCAAAATATTCTGTCTGCTTCCTCCACATCATGGATGCTGAACAATGTATGTCATCTCAGGCAAACCTATTTCCACTGAAAAATATGTGCTTGAGATGAAAAAAATGTACAAATTTATAAATTAACTACATCTTAAGGAAGAAAAACTTGAGAAAGAATAAAATTTTGCAGTAACATAGTATAAAATACAAATATTCACTTTTAAAAATTTTACTGGTCCCTAACCAATAAAATTGGTTAATAATTTATTTATAGATTATTATAAACTATTATAAAATAAAAATTCAGGAAAAAAAAAGATAAAGATAAATTCTTTTACATCTTATAGTGGAAAAGCTAAAAATAATCATAAGCACTTCAGTGTGATTTGAAAACATATTGTTTCTCTTTGACCAGCCAACTAAGAAACTGATATTCTTATTTTCATAAGGGGGATGCTGAAAGGATTTAAAGCACCATTTGGTTTGGAGTGTGTGCCAAGAAACTAACCTGTTGAATTTTGGATCAGTTTTACAGTCTTCTGTGCAGTTTGTGTTGACATTCTACTGAGAAGGAGAGATGGGCAATTTACCATTTGTGACTAGACTGTGAAGGGAATTTTGGTCTATTTTTGGAGATTTTTTCCATAATCAAATAAATGCTCATAATGCATTTTTCAATATCAATTTGAAATATTTTCTTTGATTTTCTTGGAGCTGTGCATTTTCACCCAGCAGCTATTTACCTGGGCACCAGAGTAGTGCTACAGTTACAGAGACTGCTTTGGTGAAAAGTTTTTCCATTTGTAGAAATGTTATTTTTATTGCCCTGTGCACAAGTCTGGGAGCAAAAATAGTGTTTGCACATTCAGTGGATCTCTCACTGTGCTTAATTCCACAGAATTGTTTTTGTTTGCTGATAAGGGAACTGGAGAAGTGAAGGGAGTAATTGATGAGCTCCAGTGCAAATTCCCATCTCACAAGCTGGTAGGTAAATAAAACCCATCCTAGTGAGTGGTGGGAAAAGGCTAAAAAGGAAAAAAGAAAAAAAAAAGAAAAAAAAGAAAGAAGAGGCAGACAGCAATGTGTTGATCACAGGCTGAGTCTGTCCAGGATAGTAACTCAACAACTGTATGCATCTGACCAAGTGAATTCTCTAAAGGGAAGAGTCCAAAACACTGAGGTAAAATGAAATTCAAGAATGCCAGTATTTTATATTTGATTGCTTTGCCATGTGTTCTTCTGCTTTGTTCTTTGTGTGTGAATCCTCAGTATTTATGATGAAACTGGACTGTGAAGGTGGAGGGTGCGTTCTTGAAATGCTTTGTGGGAAACTGGCGCCCTGTTATGTTATTGAAAACTACCTGGCCACATCCCAGGTCCTGACTTGGAAACGTGCCTTAAGGAGCCTTCCTGGCTTTTCCTCAATTATTTCCCTCAGTGATAATGAAGAAGAAAAAGGAAGAGCAATGTGCAGAATGTAAGGTGCATTCACCCCCATCAGCATTGGCTGCAGCACACCCAGCACGAATGTCGGCTGAGAGCGATGTAATGGTCTGATCCAACTGGGAAAAGACCATAAAACTCCACACTTGTATAAACAGCACTTTTTTGATGAAATTGAAACCATATTTTGACTTCTTGCTAGAAAAACAAATCTGAAGAGATAGTTATATATTGAATAACCTTAGAGTTTTCAGAGCCAAGAAATCAGCTGCTGGCTTGAAGAGTTGGATGGCAATGTGAAACATGCTGACCCAGGCCAATTCCATGGTGTTCTGTGGCTCAGCAGCACATTCATGTTGTGAGTGTGTTCTCCATAACAACCACTGAGGACTGCTTGGGACTAGAAGGTAGAAAACTGATACTCTTTCCTCAAAAGTTTTCATCAGACAAAAGTAGAATTCCCAGGAAATGTTGAGAGCACAGGCCAAGTAACACACAGGTAAGCCTTTGAATAATGGCAGGAGAATGGTGGTATAGGGGCAGCAGATAAGCATGGCCCAGTAGTGTACACATTTTATAGAAACCAGGAGCATGACTGGTTGTGTCAGCTGTGTGCTTCTCTCTGAGCACATATTTTTGTTTACAGTTCGCTGGTTGGAAAAACGAATTCTGAGTACAATTCCAAGGATGTAACCCTAACCCTAATGATAACCCTAAGCCAACTGGCCCTAACGCTAACCCTAAGCCTAACACTAACCCTAATGGTCTAACCCTAACCCTAAACCTAACCCTAATGGCCATACACCTGAGGGCCCAAACCCTAACCTTAAGCCTAACCCTAATGGCCCTAACACTAACCCTAACCCTACTGGCTCTAAACCTAACCCTAACCCTAACACTAACCCTAACCCTATTGGCTCTAAACCTAACCCTAACTCTAACACTAAACCTAACTGTAAACCTAATAGGCCTAACCCTAATGGCTTGGTTGGGAAGGAGATTTTGGAGAAACTCAGGAATAAAAAAAGGGTGTATTATCTTTGGAAGGAGGGTCAGATTTCTCAGGTATTATTTAAGAGGACTGCTAGAGTATGTAGGAAAAAAATTAGAGAGGCTAAAGCTCAGTTTGAACTTATATGGTGACTTTTGTAAAGGATAACAAAAAATGTTTTTATAAATACATTAATGGTAAAAGGAAAGGTAAGACTAACATTTGTTCTTTATTAGATGCAGAAGGAAGCTTTGCTACTGTAGATGAGGAGAAGGCAGAGGTGCTTAATGCCTTCTTTGTCTCAGTTTTAGTGAGAAGACTTGCCCTCAGGATAACTGTCCTCTGGGCGTGCTCAGTGGTATCAGGGAGCAGAATGGTCCCCTTTTGTCCAAGAGGAGGCAGCTGAGCTGCTTGGATGTTCATAAATCCATGGGACCAGATGAGATCCATCCCAGGGTGATGAGGGAGCTGGCAGATGAGCTTGTGAAGCCGCTCTCCATCATTTACCAGCAGTCCTTGTAAGGTACCAGCTCACTGGTGAGGTTCCAGAGGACTGGAAGCTGGCCAATGTGACACCCATTCATAAAAAGGATGGGAAGGAGGATCCTGGCAATGGTAGGCTGGTTAGCCTGACCTCAGTTCCAGGTAAGGCAATGGAGCAGTTTATATTGAGTGTCATCACACAGCACTTACAGGTGGCCAGGGTATCAGACCCAGCCAGCATGGCTTTAGGAGGGGAAGGTCGTGTTTGACCAACCTGGTCTCCTTTTATGATCAAGTGACCTGCCTGGTGGATGCTGGAAAGGCTGTGGATGTTGTGTACCTGGACTTCAGCAAGGCCTTTGACACTGTCTTCCACAGCACACTCCTTCCAAGGATACAGCTGGCATGGCCGATGAATTACTGGCCCACCTGTTCCTTCTTTCCACTGAGAAAATACTACAGGGAGTTGTTTTCATTGTTTTCATTGCTGTTGAGATACCATAACAGCTTTGGCAAGTGTTTCCATTGTGTTCCATTGCAAATACAAATGTGTTCATGAGGTGATTTTGTGCTGTAAAAGATTAGGAAAATGTGGGATTGTGAAGGCTAGAGCTGTAATACTGCTAACCTGCTGGAAAGCCATCCTGGAATGAGGACCATCTCCTCAGCTGATCCTTCCCATGCTGCCTAGCTGTAAATCCTCTCTAGTCCTGTAAAGCACCTGACATGATAGAAAGAGGATGATGTTTACAGATGTCCTTGAAATATGATCCTGTACAGACTGTTCAGTGGAGGCCAGTGCTGGCAACAATGATGTCCCCTTTGCACAATTCTCTTTCAGCATTCATCCACAGATGGAGCAGTTGCCAAGAGGGGATTTCCACCACTGACTTCCCAATCTCCTATTTCTGGTCAATCCAGTTATTTATTCTCCTGCTGTGAATATCTGTGGTTGGAATAGGAATTAGGAAAGAGATTTTTAGTGGGTGATGGCCAAAATCATCGTCAAGAAACCAACAGTGTTGGCAGGGCTGACTTTTTAGTAACCTGAACTGACCACAAAGGGGAGAATGAAGAATCCTAGGGCAGGGCATTTCTGAAACTCCTGCAGGTCCCATCATGTTGGACATTGTATGCCTCTTGGGGGAAAGCTCATGTGAGACAGGTCCGTGGCCTGGAACTGCACTGGGGACCATCAGCCAAGCCAGGCAGCACAGAGGCCAGCTTAGCTTCTCTTCCCCACCAGCTCTTTAACTCTCAAGAAGTTGCTGAGGCCTGCATATGAGTTATGGGGAAGAACACTGCTAGGGCCTTTGCTGGAGACCTGTACATGTACAGCAGCACAGCCCATCCCATCTCATAGGAAGAGAGATAAATCAACAGCTGTAGTAAAAGGGCTTATCTTTTGCCTCCTGTTTATTGATGCTGATTTGTTAAATTAAGTTACCTGTGTGTTGGGTTCAGCCCAGAATTTGCAGCTGTACACATTCACTCAGATATGCCAGCAGCAGCAGATCTTATGGTCCTGCATGGGACCTGTTGGGACTGTCATAGAGCCTTTTGGGCAGCCATTCATTCAGATAATAGAAAATCTAGTTGATTATAATTAGGACATAAAGCTGATGGTCCAGACTCTTCGCATGTTTGTTCTCTACCTCTAGCAGTGACTTCAACCCATCTGTGACTCAGATTCTCTGGCAGTGCTGGGGTCAAACCTGGAGCTGTGGCTCCAGCTGTCTTCAAGAGCTGCTCAATAAATGTTACAGTGCATACACTCATGCTGGAGTGCAGGAAGCTGTTTCATTGCAGAAGGCAATCAGGTTGGTCAGGCAGGATTTACCTTTAATGCGTTCATGCTGACTGTTCCTGATCACCTTCTTGTCATCCATATGGATGGAGATCTTCCACAGAGCAAGTCACTCCATCATCATTTTAGAGACTGACCTGAAACTGACTGGCCCATAGTGTCCTCCTGTGTCCTCCTTCCTGCCCTTTTTGAAAACCAGGGTGACATTGGCTTTGTCTTTGTTTTTCCCATACTGAGCTGCAGTTCACAAGCTGAACCTGGAGCAAAATGCATGAAGGATTGCCTGGATCATGGCACTGTGAACTCAGGATATGGGGTCTGCCCATTGCCTTCTCTGCAGCACTTGAGAAAGAGATCACCAGGCCCAGCAATGAAAGGATTGTCTCCTTTCATGAGTTTCCTTTCCTTGAGTGCTCCTGTGGGATACTTCTGGCTATATACCAAACAGTTTTTAAGCCTCCATAAGTCTGGCAAATGTTCTTCTCTCCTATACCTTGAGTTGATAGGGTCTAAAAATGGTGACTTCCTAGGCGTGCTGCAGAATAAAAACAACTTTCAGCAAAGAGGTTTTGGAGCAATTGGGCTGTGAATGGTCAAAAGGTTACCAGTCGTGGCTTCCTGGTTGAGTTCTTCTTTGGTTTCTTTTTAAAATAAAAACAGGTTTTGAGCTTTTAGGAGTATTTTTCCATGTGCAAGGCACCTAAAAATTCTTTTCAGTGTTCGGTCTATAATTTAAATAAAAGTAAAATCATCAGTCAATCAAAATTGCCTGCCCAGCCCTGAAGTTTGATTCTGAAAGATTCAACTCTCCATGTGGTCTCTTAAACCACAGCAAACTACCAGAGTTGAGAGCTGACTGCTCACAGTACCACAGCAATCCATTCCACTGCATCTAACCATGGTTATTTTGTAACACACCGTGACATGTGCACATTCCTTCCTTATAAAATAATTGACTTCTCTATATCTCCAGTGAGGTTTCATCTTCCCAGCCTGACCCAGTCTGACAAATGCACTGGATCTATTTAAAACAGCAGGTCCAGGGTAGCTACGCAAAGCACCACAATTAAGTGGGAGCAGCCTGATTAAAATGTTGTCCTTAATTATGTGTGATGACAGAGAAAAACCTTTATTATAGATTCTCTTTGTGAAAGGGCCTAGAATGCTTTGCCAAAGCCCTAATGGCTAGACAGCAGGAAACTTGGCCCAAAACCAAAAACTCAGCAGACACTTCCCTTAGACAGCGCTTGATGCAGAGAGCAATCTGTCCTTCCCCATGTATATTTTAGGCAGACAGGCTGAAAGTCAACACAAGCTTGAATAAATCTGGGGACTGGTGTAGAAACTCATGTTATCTTCAGACAAGACTAGCCCCCAGGTCAGCAGGAGTCTAGAGTATGGGGTCAGAGTGGGACTAATGCTTGTAAGTATAGACCCCATTAAAATTACACCACTGTTTACATCAATCTGCTTCATTCATGAAATGATGATGCTGCCAAGCTTTCCTGGGCTTTTTTATGAGAAATGGGCAAGGCAAATTGGGCGATAGTCCAAAGGCCCCTAAGGCACAAGTTAGTTTTGATAGATTAGGAACAAGATGAATCTCCATGGGATGGTATTAAAGCATCTTTTATTATGTGCAAAGCAGCCTTTTAACTCCCCAGGAGACAGCCCTATCTCTCCATGCTAGTCCAAGCAAAAAGCTTTCAGCATTAATAACACCTGGAGAACCCCACTGGTCTGACAGCTCAAGGGGAACAGCTTGGCAAAGGCTGTCTGACCTCCTAAAATAGCCCATTTTGGTCAAATTTTGCTGTGCTCCAGACAAAACCACCTCCTTCCAAAAGCCGTAGAAGTTTTGAATACAAGATGCTTCACAGCTTTAGGGCCTTGATTTTTTGATGTATTTCCTGATACCTTTATCCCCACATCAGTTGCATTGTTGAAATATCTGACAGAACAAGATCTCTTGTTTTTTTCCCAATAAGTTTACAGCATTTAGTTGCTGTAAGGTAGACCATCTCAATACCATGGTGTTTGCTGGACTTGCTGAGATGAATGTGATATGGACAAGGAATTTTAGTGTATAACCTTTATCCCAAAAGTATTATCCAGCAATATCTGCATGTAAATTCCCAAAACTATTTTTGGTCATCCCTGAATAGTTAAATTTTTTTACAAACATGGATATAATATGAAAGAAAAGTGGTTTTCAACTGTTTTTCAAGTGAAAAAGTGTTGCGCTATTGATTTTTCCAGGTGATACAAATCTGCCTTTAACAAAAGACACATAATGTATGTGTGTCTTTCACCAAAAGTTGTCCCAGCGTAAATACTTTTTATTGTTCTGATGAAAACACAGCAAATTTCCAGCCAGTTCTAGTATGCATTTACAATTGTCTCAAAAAGCATCCTCTCTACACAGACTTTGGGGAATGGAAATGAACATAACAAGAACCTAGAAGAGAAATCTCTGAGAAGAGATTGCTAAACATCATTTTTTCAAGCAGGAGAGAAGTAGAATATACATGATAAACTGTATGAATGATAAAAGTGTCAGGGAACAGAAAGAAATATAGCTCTCTTTGGCTTATAATATAAAAATCCTCAACCAAACAAATGACAATTCAGTGAAACAAATTCAAAGCCAGCAAAAGGAAATATTATTCAATTTAATTGCATTTTTCATAGTGTAATTTGCTGCCAGAAAATGTTACTGAGGGAGAGAACTCAGAAACAGAATGGACATTTATAGAGATAACACTAATACTTAAATCCATCATGAATATTGACAACGTATTTTTTTGAAAGGAATATCCAGCCTGGAAGAAAGAAGGTTAAAGAACCCTAACTGCTAAGGAGAAGTAGGAGAAGTAGGTCCTGGCTATTGCTGGGGACACAAAGCTTGGGTACAAAAGGTTTGCTTCAGTCAGGGAGCTGCAATATCCTTGGATGCATAAGGAAGACAATGGTCAAAAAGCAGCAACAAAACATTGCACTTCTCTATGAACATGTCATTTCTATGTATGGGTACTGCTATTACTGCAAAATTTGAAAATCTCCTTTCATTTAGAGCCAGAACAAAAAAAAAAAAAAGCCACTGAATACTTTATTCCAAACACTCAGAAAAAAATGCCCTTTTTGGGGAAAAAAGATTTCATATGTATTTGTTCTTCTGTTACTTTTATTAGTTTTACATCATTTCTTGAGACATAGCCATTCCAGTCTTCGCTGGGAATCATGTTAAAATATTTTAAACAATAGCTGATCATCCAGTTTATGAGTTCTTCTTTGTTCTGTGTGCTAGGATACACTAACACTGGTAGGAGACATAATCCAGAAAAGACAGGATGTTTCTGTCATTGTAAAGTAGCAGCTGCCCCTATTTATTAAAGAAAAAAATTAAATAATGGTTATTACAGCAGGTATTATAACATAACTATCACATCCTGTGCTGTCTCTTATGTCTTATGTCATCTCACTTGATAAACACACTGTGTGCTTGTGGCTGCTTTCCCCTTTGCTACACACATCCTTCTTTTTCATCCCAAAATATAACTGCCACAACTCCTCTACAATAGGTTATGGCATGCTAGTTGGAAGACTGAATGACACAGAAATGTCAACAAATAACTAAAACCAGAGAAAAGTAAATAAACATATTTTTAAATGTTAAAAAAGTTATAAATATTGATGAGGACAGTCATCATCACTACAGATTATTGTGGAAAAAATATTTACTCAACCACTTCAGCAAAAATGTCTTGAGCAGCTCTAGTCAATATATGTTTGGGCAATCAATCCAGCTAATTGTGGCACATATTTACAAAGACTAATAACTCTGAAGAACCCAGGAGACTACTGGAAGAAGTTAAGAACCAATTTGGCTTTTAGCCTTGCTCTCAGATTTCTGTTTGCATTGAAGAGCGCCTGGTCTTCCCTAACCAGGAAATCCCTGGTTTATCTGCTTTGCAGACATGAAAGGGAATGCAGGTTTTTCTCCATCAGAATGATACTTGTACAAGACCAGCCTTCATGCACAAGTCAGGAGACTTCTGCCCCCCCAGTATTGCCTGAACCACTCCAGTCTAATGCATTGCAGGTTAGAGGAGCTCCAGCCCACAGTTTCTTGTAATTCAGCTTGTACTTGGCAGGAACCTTGCATGTTTTCCCTATATAGATTGGATCCTTGCCTGTCTCCAGTTTAAAACTTTGCTAAACCAATTTCTCAGGAAATCTGTTTCTCTCTGTGCCCTGGGATTACACGAAGAGCAGGCTCTCATGACACTTCCTGGTGTTTCAGCCTCACCTCAGATCTTTTCTGTAGCTCAGCTCTTGGGGATGATCTCTGGCCAGCTACTGGAGGAGCTGCACAGTGTTAGCTGCCAGCTGTGATCCCTTCGGCACTGCTGTCTCCAGATGTGGCCTGCACATCCCAGTGCAGAGAAGGGGAGCGTCCTGCATCTGTACCTGTCCCTGGGAGTGCCTATGTGGTGCTGTGGCCGGGGTTCCCTTCAGTTTTTCTTGTTTCCAGCATGGACACAGAGGGGGAAGTTTCTGGGAGCAGCTCAGGGAAGCTCTTCTCCATGCTGAATAATTTGTTGTCATGAACTAGGAATTTCATAAGTTATCAGCCTTCACATTTCTTTCTCCATGAACTTGCACAATGTTTAATAGATACCGTAGCTTTTTCCTCCTCAGCTCAGATTCCAGTGGTTGATCAGTTGTTCCCTTCCTATGAATGGAAATTGAACTGGGTGTTTAATCTCCATTCTCCCTTGCTTTGTTCTCTGCAAATTTCCTGTTTATTCCTAGTTTGTGTCTTGTTTTTCAGTCCCCCATGATTCTTGGACAACACTTCACCTCTTGAAACAATTTGGGATGTTGCAAACTGATCACCAGTTGCAATTAGGAACAGGGAAGTGCTTCCAAACTTGGCTGGAGCATATCATTCAGGAAATCATTCCATTTGGCTTTGAGGATATTAAAGGAGAGGGAATTCCCTGCTTTCTTTACCATTTTTTTATAGTGCTTTACCGTTGTCTCTATCAAAACCCAGCAGGTGAAAACAGGGTTATCTGAGTGCTCATTTTGGAGCCTACAAGACACCGTGAGCTGTCATGTTGTGTGTCTTTCAGCTGTGACTTTGTGAGTTCAGCCCCCAGAGTGTGGCTCCAAGTTACTCATTCTCAGCCCTCTGGCTTGGATGTTAACTCTCTGCCATCAATCATGTTCAGAGATATTTGGGCTTTTTGTTTTCCATTAGATCAGACAAGTGTTGCTGACTACACTCTGGCAGACAAAGCTTTCCAGAAAAGAGGTTTGAAAAGCCTCACAGTGTGCTATCCAAATTATCCTAATTACCTAATTATCCTTATCACAGCAACTAATTAGACTGGCTATAAAGTTAAACTCATAAACAGACCACAGGCTATAAAAGCCTGCAGGCAAGAGAGCTGTTGAAAAGGGACTCAGAAGAACAAGTGGGTGTAGGAATGCTTTTATTTAAAGGTTTGGTCAAGGACAAGTGCCTGCAGAAAATAACCAGTAGTCTCTCAGCCTGCTAAGAGCACTGAGAGGCTACAAAATCTGCATGAGTGTCAGCAAGGCCGTCACTTACAATTGCCCTATTTTAACAACTTGCAGAAAAATAGAAATGTATTTTTCCCCACTACAGTCTCTTCAAAGCAGGCACAAAATGAATCACAATCCTCTTCCTAAGAGCCTCCTTTTCCAAAAGGTAAAAGCAAAAGCTGACTGAGCACAAGAACACGTTCCTCAAGCCTCTTTGACAGAGCAAGGATGCAAATAAATAATCGGTGGCCTAGGTTCCATTGTGCATCACAACTTTCTTGAAGGTCATTCCAATTGCCCTGTGCTAATGCAAAGCCTTTTTTTTTCCAAGGTGTGAAGAGTGTCCAAAACGGTTTCCTGTCTTCCAAGATGAACATTTTTGCAGCAAGGTGAAAGTCAGTGGCATTATTTATTGCTCACTCCTGGCTCTCAGAAACACTCAGTGTGGCTGTTGGGGAGGCCACATGTAAACACTTTGTCCAAGTGCAGTGTCTGTCCCTTTTAGCAGTCACTTGGGAAGGGAAAGGGAGTCTGACACTGTGTCTGCTGCTCTCCCTTGCTTGGAAGAATTTGTTCCTTATAAATAAAAGCCTATGCTTTTTCCTGCTGAGGTATTTCCCTATTGTCTGCTATTTGATTTCCTGTAAATGGACTTCCACTGCTGTTGGAACGTTTAAATAGAAACCAGAAATAGCTCTGAGCAGAGCTGCATACACACAGTTTAATGGCAACCCACCAAAGTCATCTTTTTTTCATGTAGTTACCAGAGCTGATTTTTTTCTCTCAAAGACCTTTGCTGAGTTGTTATAGTATATATACTTTTACATTTCCTACCAGAGAAAAATCAGAGTGTGTAACCAGAAGCAGGCAGAAACAGCAGGCAGCACACAGGCAGCAAACAGCTTGCATGCAAGGGGGGATGTTTGTTTGGAAGTGATGGAGAGAAGTGTGAATGGCAGCCCCAGGATGCTGCCTCGAGGTTCCTCACCCCAGTGCTGGAGCTGCCCAGGACCCTCCTAAGCAGAGTCTGGTAGGAGCATAGACCTGCAACTTTATTACAGTACAATGGTTTCCTTCTGACACAATCAGAACTCCTGGTTGGAGCATCTTGCTTCTCCTTAGCAGAATTTATGATGTCTCTTTAATCCTGATTCTGGTGTTTTTCCACATGTGCAGGTTTCCCAGCTGGCACACACATTTCAAACAGCAATTACACAGTAGCATTTTTGACAGTCCTAGCTACAGGCTCAGAAGTGAGGCGTCTCTGCTCTTGTAACCTTAATAGCCAAATATTGAGTAACAGCTCCAGAACTTGTAAGAATCAGAAAATATGGTCTGTTTGGAAGTAATAAAATGCACATTGCCACAGGCCTCCCAGTTCCTGCACCTGCTGGCACAGACACAGCCAGTAAAAGGAAGCTTGTAATAACATAAAAGCTTGGAATTCAGAGGACTTAAAGCTGAACAAATCATTGGAGTGGAAGGTTTGCTTTGCAGAGAAATGAGCTTAAAAGGCCTAGAAAGCCACAAATGCTGATTGTTTCTAGATTCTGCTCCATTTTAC
The DNA here is from genome assembly GCF_017590055.1 of Onychostruthus taczanowskii. Taxonomy (NCBI): domain Eukaryota; kingdom Metazoa; phylum Chordata; class Aves; order Passeriformes; family Passeridae; genus Onychostruthus; species Onychostruthus taczanowskii. The sequence continues at coordinate 2,427,739 of NW_024502568.1, forward strand.
TAACTTAATGTGAATTGACTGAGGTTACAAGGTTAAGCTCTGCAATGTTTACCACTTTTCTAACTAAATAGAGGGGAACATAAGCAGAATGCATTGGGTTTCAGGGCTGCAGCACCATTTCCGTGCCTCTTCTTGGGAGGTACTTGAAGTTCAAAATATCCTGTGGGAGTGCAAGGAGCACTCTTGTACAGCACTCTTGTACAGTGTACAGCACCCTCCACAGTACAGAGCAAGATTACTTCTAGGAGATTTTGGCTGCTGGAGGTTTGGAGGTTTTTCTTGCACCAACACAGATAGTTGAACAGATACATTTCCTACTGCTTCTGTCAAGTGAAACTCTGGCACCTGCTACAGATAAAGCACATTTTGGTCAGCTTCTTTCCTGAAAATATTAGCACAGATTAAACTTTTCCAGGCTTCTATTTTTGACCAAGACCAACAGGGTTGAGGGATGTTTTGGGAGGATAGAGAAGTTGGCTGGTTGCAAGTCAGAAATTGAGCAAAGAGTAGCTCTCGTATCATCATGGCATCATAAAATTGTTTAGGTTGGAGAAGACTTTCAAGATCATCAAGTCCAGTGCCCTAACACTGCTAAGTTCACCACTGAACCAAGTCCTCAAGTGCCACATCTACACATCTTTCCAGCACCTCCAGAGATGGTGGCTCAGCCACTTTGCTGGGAACTTCAGCCTCTGCTGGACTCCAGGTGCGTGAGCAGCAACTGTTGAAGATTTTCTTTGATTGTACTGTACTCCCTGATAGTTCACAGAACAGGGAAAGGGAAATTATGTTCAGCCCTGTCAGGATGTTCAGTGGAGGTAAAGAGTCATACAAGCTGCCTTTCCTCGTGCTGAGCAAGAAAAAGAGGCTCTGCCTTGAAATATTGTTCACACAGTGGCTGTGGGCATGTACTTCTGCAACATTTATTCTAGCTCATTTCCCCGCATAATTGCTTTTGAAGCAGCCTACTTAGGCCAAAGAATTTTAGCTCTTTTTTTAACATGAAACTCCAGTTTGTTTGAGGGATTGTTGTATCCCTGCAAGCCCTTAATCACATTATCCTCAGTTTCCATTCCCAAGTCTGCCCCAGGCCCTTCCAGCTTTGAAGACAATTTCCCCAGCCACATGCCTAGAGAGAAGTCTGATTATTAAAATCAGCTTCTTGCTATAAGAGAGGCCTGAGGAACCTCCTGAGCAAACAACCCCAGGAAGCAGGACTAAGGATGTCATTGGGGCTAAGGTGGAGCAACAGTGTTAAGAGAAAAGTTAGTGCCTCTCTGGTTAAATCTCCACCAATGTTGTGATCTTCATAACATAACATTATCTGCCAAATTTGATCAAAAAATAAAAATAGGAAAAAATTTATAAGACCCATCAATGAATTATATTCATTTTCTAATTTTCCAGAAAAAAAAACTGAATTTTTTTCAAGAGCACTATAGTTTGTTTCCTTTGAAAATGGGGGAAACAGAACCTCAAATTTAAACTTAATTTCAGGGAACATTTCAAATTACACACAGTGAAATCAACAAGATAAAGAATTTTTTATATTACTTTTATACTATATTTAAAGTTTTCACTTGTGAAGTAAAAAAAAAAAAAAAAAGTGCTTGTTACAATTCTGGCTCTGAGTACATTATTCCATAGCTACATTTACCAGTCTTTCTGTCTATCCCTTATTTCTACAGTGGTTTCAAATGTGTTAAAACCATTTAACTGCTTTTGGTTTTCCTCTGAACATATTTGTAAAATACACAGGTGGATTTAGAGCACTTAAAACCACAAGCAATTAAAGCTTTGCTCCAGAGCCAGACTGCTCCAAGGACACTCAAAGGAAAGCAGTTGGAGAGCAATAAATACAGACAGCACACATTTTTAGCAAGGGACTGAGGGATGATTCAGGGTCAGTAGTTATGGCACAGCATCTGGATCCAACCCTTTCCTCTTGACACAGAGTGCCTGCAAACACCCTGCCTCAGAGAGCAAGTGTGGGCCTGCTGAACACTTCCCATTCCCTTTTGGAGACTGATCTATTTTTAAATTTCAACCTTCACCCTGAGTAACTTTGCAAATACAGCCTTATCCTTTGAGGAACTCAGGTGAACTAAAAAGAATATGAAACAAAATATTTCAATACCACATCACAGTTTGAAGCAGTTAGGTGCATATCTCACTGATATTTTCCAAAATAGTTCTATTTCTGGAATAAAATTCTTCTCTCTGTAAGATCTAAGAATTACCCAGACTATCCATAAAAACTTGGTGATTTGCAGTATTTTGGAAAAAATAATTATTAAAAGAGTGAGCCTGTCTGAATGTTAATTTCAGCATAGCTCCCACCCTTTAATGAAATTTTCATTTGCAGATCAAAATGTCAGATGTGATGAGTAGATATCTGAGCATGAACTGAAAGGGCCTCTGTTCAGAAAGCTGCCAGCTGAACTCAGAACTTTCCCAGCTCTGCCTCTGTTTTACCCTGGATCATTCAGCCCTTTCCCGTGGCTTGAAATCCCACCAGGAAGATGCTGGGCCACCATTGGAAATGGCTCTGACCTTGAGTTTCTTTTTATGGGGTTTTCAGCTGGGGCAAGAGGAGCAGGGTGAGTTTTCTGGGGAGCTGGCTCCCTGCTCTGGGCCGACGGAGGTGGCACAGGTGACGCTGTGCTGGCTGCTGCCTGCTGGGGCTGTGCCAGCACAGCCTTACCTGTCACACACTGGGCACTTGTGACTTCAGAATAACCAATTTCCGTCTTGCCAAGAATGCTTCAGAAAGGAAATGCTTGAAAAACTCCAATGGCCAGTAAGGTCTGTGTGAGTCTGAAATTCCAGCCTTGGCTGACCACAAATCCGATCTGTATTTTCACAGGATCTGGGCCATTTCACACAGTCCTGACCTCTGGGTGTCAATATTGCTGAGCAGGGATATACAACATGACTTAAGTGTGTTGCAATAAAATGTTTATTAATGTCAAACAGAAATTACCCAGGGTATGGCAAACTTTTACCTTGGAAAGATATACATGTAGTGCAACAAGTAGTTTGGGTTTGGGGTTTTTTTACCATTATACTTATTCATAATTTTTCAAAGTTAGGTTAACTTTGATGACTAGGTGGACATATGATATTAGCAGCATAATATCCAAATGTATTACACACCCAGTGTTGCTTTAATAAGGGTCCAAGTCAGGAACTAGGGAACTCATTTTTAAGTTACCACTTTTCAAAACTTTTGGCCTCTATTAAAAAATAACATGCCAAGCAATATGGTTCAACAACGACTCTGGGAACAGCTTGAACAGAGTCTGTCAGAGAAGTTAGTGGGACTCCACACCAAGGAGGTTAAATGCATAAATAAATGAATATTGAAGGGTGAGACCAGGTTGCACAACCAAAATTAAATGCCTTGGAAATCCTGTGTCTATAAAGTGCTCAAAGCCATTTTTCACCTGGGGGTGTGCAGAGGGAAGTTGATCTGTGCTGACTGGAGACACAGGGATGTTTTGTGCTGGACAGGCTGATGAAAGGCCAGACAAGAAATAAGCGTCTTGTTTCACATATGTTTTCCTTTAATTATTGCAATGCAAGATTTGGCTTTTCAAGGCAACTTCTAGGGTAAAGATTAGGAGATATTGTGCATAATAGGACTTATTCCTTGAATGGAATCCAATAGTCCCAAACTCATTTCCAGTCCTTAGAGTGAGGTATTTCTCCTGGGGATGACAATATCTGTAGTTTCAATCTCTCACATCCTACCCAACTGTTTCCTCATTACTGTCTCAGGTTTCTTTGTCACCACACAGTTTATACAGGCTCAGATTTAATCAGTAGCAAAACATTCATCAACATGAATCCATGCCATTTTTTTTTTCTTAAAAATACCTCCAAGCTCGCTAAATATTTGTCAAGTAAACATTTCCTAGACACAGAGAGCACCACTCCTCACTTCCTTCTCCTTTAGGTATATTGCAGTCTTGGGATTCTTCCCTAGGATTACAGTCATTGGTATTTTACTCCAACACACAGATTTCATAGAAAGTCTTCATGACTCTAGGCTATAAGTTCACAAGTCCGGACATGGAAAGCCCTTTTGTGGTTAACTAATATTTTGTTTCAATAATAGGGTATTTTCTGTTCAAAATTAAGATGAAAGTTCTCACTTGGCAAAATATTTATCTTGGGCTGTGATTTATCAAAGAGAAAAAATGATTATTTAATGGTTATATGATTTTTCAGCTCCACAGCAAATGGGTACTCCTACTTTAACTCTCACAGTGATTCATGAACATAAATTAATTAAGACTTACAAGAGTTCTGTGAGATAAGGAAATACTATTCTCCATCTCATAGTATAGGAAACCAAGGCACAGCTGCTGCCAAGATCACACATACACTTGGTGCCACACATTCTGTGACTGCTGTCACCTAGCCTGTTTGCCTTTCATCTCATTCTAGTGCTTACTATTGTGTTTGTGCCATCAAATCGCTTTTAAGTTAGCTGCTTGTTATCAAAAAGTGATGTTTCCAAGCAACTGCAGTGATGACCATTCCACTCCTTCCCCTCTGCTGCTGTTGTGCTCATCTCCATTCTTCTCCCCAGGTTTCTGGGCACTGCAGGGTCTAACAGTGTCATCAGTGTCAGACAACCACAGTACCTTATGCCTGTTTAGAGTGAAAGCACACAGGAAACGTTGTCAGTTTCCTTGAGGAGTTCAAACATCTGGGGTTTTGGGGAAATGTAGAAGATTCTGATAGAGAAACTGAGCTTTCTGTACAGAGAAACAGCTGTGGTCTCTATATTGCACATTGTGGTTACACTCTTAAAAGTATCTCCAGTGTTTTCACACAACACTGATGCCCTCCTGCTCAGGGAAGATTATCCTCAGTGAAAGACCTCAGGCTCTGGCAAATGAACTCTAGAAAATCTCAGTGGAGTGGTTTAAGATGCTCCTGTCCATGGCTTTCTGCACTGCCTCTGCACAGGGGTTTGACCCTGGACAGCAGCACAAGCATGTGCCTGTTCCACAGCTATTCCAGGGGCTGGGCTGGTGCCCCAGTTAAATCCCAAAGGAAATGGATTTATGCTACAGCTGAGAATCAGAAGCACTGGGGCATGGGCTTGCTGCCTTTGGCTGATTTGCCAAAAGCCAATGTCTTACACCTCTTCTGCTCCTTGGCTTTATAGACCCTCAGTGCCAAAATTTCCCTTTCTCAATAAAGCCCAAATTCCCAAAAGCTGGTCCATTTGCAGCAGTTTCTCACAGAGGTGGATCCTAAAATTAGAGGCTGCTCTCTTGAATCCCAGAAGAGGCAAGACATGCTTGGAGAATATTTCACACCAAGAAGTTCACATTCCAAATATCAAGTTATATTTACTCTTAGAGAGACGATGTCTCCTCCTCGTTCTTTCTACTTATATACTTGGAAGGGAATTGAGCAAGAGCTGAGAGCTCTGGGTTTGAATTCCTCTCCAGCCTGGGAAGCCTCGAGCTTCTAGCATCCTCTAGCCCTGGGTGCACTTGGTCAGAGGATGGAGCAATTGTAGGAGCTGGCAGGGAGCAGCAGAAGCTGAGCCCCGATCCAGGAGCAGTTTGGAATCCTGTTTTGTGCAGGTGATCAGTGTTAGTGACTCTAACAGAAACATTTTCCCGTCTCTGCAGTGAAGCGCACAGGAGATAAGTATTGCCATCTGAACTGCTCCTGCTGCTTTACATCCAGCCCTGATGTTCACACCTGCCAGAGCTGCAGATCCAGCTGTGCATTAACAAAACCAGCAGGAGCCCTTCTGCTTCCCTCCCACTCTGTCCTGCCCACCAGTGCCCCAGGATGAGAGCAGGAGCAGGCTGCTGGGAGGCGGAGCTGCAGCAGAGCAGGAGAGGAAAGGCAAAGCACCCAGAGGCCAGCAGCCTAAGCAAGGGCAAAGAGCGAGGTAAGGCCGCCTGACTCTGACTGCATCACTCTCTGTGTCCCTGTGGGTTGCACTGGAGCAGTTCAGTGTTTGGAGTGGTCCACGGGCTCCTCCTTTGTCAAAGCCCAGGACGTCTCTCTGACGGTCCTGGATGATCCAAGCCCCAGACAGGGGACTTTGAAGCCCTGGCAGGGGGGTTGGAGACCCTGGCAGCCAAAGACCCCTGGGGCTTTGAGTTCGACACATGGAACAAATTACCACCTTTGTATGAAGAATTAAAGGTCACAAAAGTTTAGATAGCATAATAGTAGTAGTTTTAGGGTGAAAAGAGAAATTTTGGGGGTTTTACTACAGGGGTCTAGGAGGTAAGATGGAGGGATTTGGGCGTTGTCTTGTTCTTCTTCCTTCTTCTTCCTTCTTCTTCCTAGCCTCCATCTCCTTGGTGATGGTGGCAGTTGGGGATTGGTGTAGAGTAGACAGTCATTGTCTAACATAGGTGATAGGTATTGGAATATAACTGTAAATATCTAATACATAGTTTATAGTATGAAATAAAACACCAGCCCTGTGGGCAGGGAGTGTGCCTCGGACTGACCTGCTGAACAGACCTCGGCAGGCCAGACAGAAAATGTTTTAGATAAGAAATTATAAACAGCCTTGAGAACAACAGCTGAAGACTCCTGACTCCTTCTTCTACAGCTGGGTTGGGGAAAAGAGACTTTTAATACATCTCGGGGTCAGCTTGAGCAGAGGAGATCCCGAGACTCCTTCATGCCACGGCTGCGCTGCAGTGACCGGAGCCAGCATCACACAGCGGGAGCGACCGTGCGGGCACCACGTCCCTCAGCAGTGGTCCCAGCCACCAAAACTGGTACCAGTCTCAGCCGGGTTGGGCTCACTGCCTCCCTGCAGTGCACTGCAGACAGCCTGCCTCACAGCCATGAATAAACCCCAGGGGGCTGGAGCACCTCACAGCAGCTGCTAAGAGAGCCCTCCCCACTGCCCACCCTGCAGCCAGCTGCTGTGAGCCAGACAGACACTGCCCTGCTTCTCTTTGGAGGATGCTGATGATTCTGTAGGACCAAAGAGCTCAATACAAAGGCGCCAGAAACCCCACAGCATTCTCACTTGAAAATCTTTCCTAGAAAGAGAATTGGAAGTTCTCTACTGGAGCAAGTGTTTTCTTTTTTTTTTTTTTTTTTTTTTTTTTTTTTTTGAAATTACAAATAAACTTAGAAAGACATTGAAATGTAACAAAGCATAAATGGTACTGAAATGGCTGCTTTGTGAAATCCTTTAATGGGAAATTCTTTTACAAACCTTTTAAAATTGGCAAATGTTGCTTATATTCCTCCAGGCAACACTTGGGCTATTATTTATAATGGGATGTGTGGTGTCCCAGAGAGACTGTTCTCCTGAAATGCAAAACATTTTGTAGGACCTGTGAAATATGAAATGATTTAAGGAGGAAAGAGGGTTAGCAGTTCTGCTTTGTGTGGTTTCTACTACCTCTAAAGGAGTTTTAGAAGAGAATGTATTCTGGGCTGTAATTCAAGTAGTGTTACAGATACTGTAACATTAAAAATGGACAAATTAGAGGCATCTGATGGAAAACATGTTACTTTCTCTCTTTGGTGCCTGAAGCACACGCACATGATGCTTAGCTTCTCCCAGGTGCTTACATTAAATGCAACTGAACTTATTAAGGAGGTCTGAAGCGGGTTTTAGGCACAAGAGCTGGATGGCCTCACTCTATCTCACTCTGCACAGCATCCTTGACACTCAGGATGGCATGAATTAGCAACAATTCAGCAGGCAGGGACCTCTGCAGAGATGAGACTTCTGTTCAACTGCCTGACTCCTGTAAGCAGCGCAAGGACAAGCCATAACTGACCCATCTGTGAAAGGCTCCTGGGGTTTTCTGCATATACCTGACCTTTCTGCTCCAGCACAGAGGTAGATTATTTAGGATTTCCACACTGAAATGTAGTCTTAATGCCCCAGTTTTTCTCTGCAGTGGATGACTGGAAAATGGGACTCTTTGTTAAAGGCCTTGAGCCCACTGCAGGCTCCAGAGGATCAAGAGCAGGACACGGGCGGGTTCCCGGATGGCAGAGAGCAGCCTCAGCACGGCGCGGTGTGAGGAGCCCATGTAAAGCGAGCTGAGCCTCTCCAGAGCAGCTACATGAGCGCCTGTCCCTTGGTGCAGGGAGTGACCCCCAGAGGAGAAGGACGCTGTCTGGGTAGGCCAAAGCAATGGGAACAAGTTTTGGAGCTCGGTGCCTGTGGGGAGCAGAGAGGCAGCGCTGGTGTGACTGAGCTGCCCCGGGATGCACGTGCCCTCTCATGGCAGCCTGACACTTCTGCCCTTGCTGAGGGCATCCCTTGTAGGGTGCTCACACTCCTTGTTAGGTCTTACACTCACCAAACCTTTATGTTCAAAAAACAGCACAGTTATAAAAGTCCTGTTGTTTGGGTTTTTTAATGCCACAGTGGTCTGCTCATAGTGTGATGTGGCAGTAGGAATGCACCAGCACTAGCACCAGCAGTCTTTTGCTTGTTCCCTTGCAGCGCAAAGGGACTGAGAAAATGGACTTCAAGGAGTTTAGTGGATGAATCCAAGAACATGCAGCCAAACAGATGAGCAAACTGCAGGTGAGGATTTATCTTCAGCAGGGTTCAAGTTTAGAGAATAGACAGATCCCAGATTTTTGTTAGGCACCCACACGAGAACTTAGGAACACAGAGCAGGTAATCCAGACCTGAAGGAGAGGGGGTTTGAATAGGATGGTCATGAAAAACAAATCCACATTCCAGCATGGAAAAGATCTGTGGGGAAAGAGATCTCTGGGGCAAGAGGAGGCAGGCTGCTAACAGGAAGAGCAGATTGCAATGTCCCCAGCCAGTGCTGCAGGCTGAGCTCTCCTCTCCTGACTGCAGCTGTGGACCAGGGATGATGTGAAAAACAGCAGATTGACACTGGCTCACAAAGCAGTGAATTAAATCACATCCAGGCTGTCTGTATCCTGCTGGCCACCTCCCTGCGCCAGCACTGGGAGCAAAGCTCTCCTGATGAACATTTCTGCTGCCCAGGCAGGGAAGGGGTGCACTGGGGCCTCTGGGCTCCTCTGCTCCACTTCCCGGGCACAAAGGGGCAGCCCTTTGGGACACCAGCCCAGGAAGTCACACAAGAAGTGGCCTTCAGTCCTGGTGCAATTCCCACAAGGGGGTTATCCCCCCACCCTCTTTCCCTGTCTGCCACCTCTCACCACCACCACTGCGCTAGGGTATTACGAAACATGAATAAGGTTCATGTGCCAGACTCCAAAGTGCTCTCAGGGCTTTTTGGGTAGAAAGCAAGAGCCTGTGGGGAAATGGCAATTGCTGTCCCTCTGGGTGTAGGCTGACCACTGCTGAGTGCCTCCAGGATCTGGTCTGTCCTCTTTCCCTGGGGTGAGACTTGGTGTTCTTTCTCTAGTAAAGACTGAAGGAAATTCATGGAGGTAACACAATCTGAAATTCTTCCCATCTAGTTATAATTCCCTATACACCGCTTAACCTTGCTTTATGTTGAAGATTTGTAAGAGAAGGATGCTAAGCAAATGTTGAGTATTTTACCACTATCACGAGCGATGTCCTGGGTTCCGTAGTATTGCTGTGTCAGGCACAGGGACATCTCCAGGAAACATTGTGCAGCATATTTTGCAGCCAAACCACAGTGGTGGTGTTGAAAGACACAAAAAATTTTTCCCTTACTCCATCTGGCCAAGAGACAAAAAGGAGTGAGATTTGCAAATTGCCAAATTAAGCTCAGCCAGAGTCTGTGGCCGTTGTCATTAAGAAAACCCCTGCAATAAATGTTTACAAAAACATTTCAGAAATAATGGCTCTCTGTAGAACTGGGTTGGGAAATTTCCAGCAGAACAGGTTTCAGGAGAAAAATGCTGATTTCTTGAGACTGTGGGGTTTGTGGAATTGTATGGGTTTTGACAAACTTTCGATGAACTACAGCAGCAATTGCCAAACTAGGGGCTGGGAGCCTGGTGGAAGTGCCAGCAAAAGCGAGGTTTGTGTCTGGATCTGGGGTCATGAGTCTGGAAAATACTACACTGTGGGCAGATTTAGTCTCCAAGATCATTTATGCCAAGACAGCCCCTCTGTGCTCGGGGCCCTTGGCCTGTGGGTCTCCCCAGCTACCAGAGCTGTAAGCCCTGGGGTAATTTCAAGTTTGCTAGAACTGTCTGGCCCTTGCTCTCAGACAGTGCATAAGGATATACACCTTGCAGATATAACAGCCAGAGAGCAGAGCAAAATATTTATAATTAACAGTAAAAGGAAAAAAAAACCCAGAAAACTGAATGAAGCCAGCTTTGAAAGGATGGAAGCTATTCTTAGACCTTATTCTAATTCAGAGAGTAGTTTTTATATTAAAATAAAAACATAGAAATAAAATATTCATACAGGTTAGAAGGAACCTCTTCCACTTTTCCATTTGAAATAGTGGGAGTTTTCCTACAATATTTTTTTCTAACAAAATCATCTTTTTTAAGAGTTTTTAAAAGCAAAACTTAAAAATAAAATTAAATGCTTGATTTGGTGCTATGACAGACTTTTGAGACAACTTCAAACAAAAGCAGCTGCTGACTGGTAAGTGCATTTCTTCAAGTGTCTTTCTCTGACAGCAGCTCCAGCACAGCCTGCACACCTGGTCACAGAGCAGGAGATGTGGGGGCTCAACCAGCTCTGCTCTTCCCCAAGGCCATCCCACCACCTCACTGGCATCCTGCTGCACTGCTGCCCACCTGGAAGAGCCCCAGCTGGGCTATGGGTACCTGTGCAATTTAAACCACACCAGGAAGTGTTCTTTCCATCACTGTCCCAGGGAAGAGATGGGCATGAGCTGATACTCCAGCTCACAGGGTGATCAATGCTGCTAGCATTTCAAAGGAACCAATATTCAGTCTTTAAAGAACTTTTGCTGATCACAGTCTTTAGCATGTCGAGACACTGGCAGAAATCTGTGAAGCATGTGTGCTCACACTCTGTAAGCCAGAGCTGCTTTATCCTACCATGTAGCCCAGCCTCCTGGCACTCTCACTGGTGTATTAGAAAGTATTTATATGAAAAAAATCATAATTTATATCTACAGGGAGTATTTTCATCCTGAAGTACAAAAACTGAACTATAAAAGAATGACCTATTGCAATCTTGCATTCCTCAGCATGGTAATTAGGTTTTTAGTGAGCCTGTGCTATATTAACCCCTGGGGAGCAGTTCATGGACTCATTTGTGTTACTAGCTGATAAATACCACTCCTGGCATCAAGCAGGAGGAGAAAGGGAAGGGAAGGAGGTTACCTCAGGAGGGTACCTGACCCCACCAGGGTCATGCAGGAGCCCAGACCTGGCTCTGCTAGGTTTTGCTCATTTACTGACATTCTTTGATTGTTCTTTCTACCACTGCCTTTCTTAGTCAAACTGACCCCTCCCAACAGGGTACTGCAGTGAGGATTTACATAAATCCAGCTCACCCTATCACATTTCTGTTGTCCAGAAAACTGTTTGCTGAGGAAACAAACTACTCAGACACAAGTTGTTCAGTTTGAAGTCAGCTCTCATCTAATTCTAAATCTTCCCTAAGCCTTCCTAAATGTCTTCTAAACTTTTGCATCCTAAAAAGTGCTGCCTACCACACTTGAGGAGGGTGTGACTCCCTTGCCCACAGCTCCTCTCTTGCCCAGGACCCGCATGATATTCACAAGCCCCAACTTGTCATGTCAAGCCTCTGGCAGAGCTGAGCCCCAAATATCTCTGGACTTACTCCTGCCTCAGGACCTGAGCCCTGCTCCTGCCCTGCTGGAATACCTGCTGAGGCTCCTGGGCTGAAGCCACGTGAGATGGGACAGGGAGGGATGAGGAGCACAGCTCACCTTGGATGGAGGCAGTGGCACAGAGCTGGAGCTGAAACAGCTGCCCGTGACTGCATGAGTTTGCTGTGCCCAGTTTCCTCAGCTCTAATAATTCTTTCTCATAAAAAGCACCTACCAAAGGATGCAGCTGAGCTCTGCAATGGGAGATTTGTGTGAATTGCCTTCTCCCTTCTGTTGACAATATGGGCTTTCATAAAAGGACTGTGCCCTTTAATTGTGAAACCTGAGACCCTGTTAATGCACAGAGGAATAAAATCTCGTTGGAAACAACCAATCCCCTTCCATGTCATGAAGTGCAAAGAGAACTTTTATGCATGGGCTTGTCAATCACTTTATTAAATATTTTAATAGAAAAAATATATTTTATTTTATTGAAAGTAAAAGGTTTGCTCAACCCTTTTTGCTCAAATGATCCAAAGAATCAGCTGTTAGTGAAATTGTTTGATTTTTTTTTCTTTCAGCTAAATAAGGAATAGCCCACAAAATTTTTCTTTAGTAGGCCTATAAATAATGCTCATCTAGAGGAGATAAAATGATGGAGCTGATTTTCTTTTCCTCTTCTCAGTTAAAGAAACATCAGAGGAATGTGAGTGGCAAAAATATTTTATTAAGCTTTAGGTGATCTCATTGCGCCTTTAAAAAAAAAGAAGCAAGAGGAGAAGTTATGCCCCTAATTTTTTAATCATGAACTAAATCAAAATTTAACAGATGTTACAGTAAATCCTTGAGAGCAGGTACCATCATTTAGTATCCATTTAGTAGTTGTTTATATTGGTGGTCTTACATTAAGATTAACAAGGTCCCACTGCTCAACGTGCTCCAGAATCAAAGTGAAAGATTTTATTCTCAGGAACTTACAGTGCAAATCAAAAATATTTTATAAATTGAGGTTTTGTGCTGTTCTTATTTACATGTTATTTACAATGAATGCAATGGTCTTTGTTTATTCACAGGTGATTTCATCAGCAGTTCTCAGCACGTCTTACATCTTTTTGCATGGGATCCTAGGGCATGGCAGAGGTGGAGTTAAATTTTCTCTTCCTCTGAACTTCTATGATTTGAAGCAAATCACTTCACCTCATGGTTTGTTATTAGGAAAATGGGCAACGGCTCTGCTCACCTCAGAAAAAGGTTTTGTGAGAAGAAGTACAAGAAAGATACTGAGGTTATCAAGACAGTGATGCTGAGTCACAAAGTTCCAGATGTCACACGTCACCCCTCTCCCAGGGGTGTCAGGTGGGGGAGAGCACAGCATGTAATCCTTACGAGCAAGCCATCCAAAGAGCCATGCTTTTAAAATGCCATTATCCAGGGCATATTCCGTAGAGACCTTCTGAAACTAGAGCCTGGTAGGCTTTTTATTCTACAGGTTGTTTTTTCATGCATGAAGATTAGCTGATAAGTTAAACTGTTCTGCAGGCAGAAGTGCTGATGGCTGGTTTCTGGTGACTGCCTTGGCTGGCTGTGCAGAAGCACCAGGGGCTAACAAAGAGCGTGGCTGGCAACCCAATCCTTCCCTTGGGAAGGCTCTAACAAGATTCCTCTCCTTCCCTTTCTTGTTCTGTGTGCAATGGTTGTACAAACTTAATAACTTTGAGACTGTGTCCCTTCTAAGGATGAAGTTTGAAGCCTGCTAAGAAGTGTGACAGTCATGTGGGAGGGACTGAGAGGCAGATGTGTAGGTGTGGTGATCCTGTAAACCCAGCTTCCTTAGGAACTGAGGCAAGAAATGCAAAATGCTGCTCTCAGAGGGAAGCTAATTCTCGCAGCTGATGTTTAAGAAAAACAATGTTACCAGACTTGAGCAACTCTGCAGTAAGCAAACTAGCCAAAAGCCTCATCCTTTTATTTTTCTTCTGTACCAGAGGTGTTAAGAGACACCACAGTCATCTGGGTGCCAAATTTGTGACAACTGAAATCTGGCCAAGCCTTGAGTACTGAGCACAGGGACAACACAACTGGGGTGTCCTCCACTCCCTCCCAGAACACCACCCCAGGTGTTTGCAGCACCAGCCCCAGCTCCTGCCCTGCAGCCCTGGCCCTGGCTCCTGGGCTCCTGGGTCTGCTGGGCACCAGGACATGGAGGAGGAGCAGCAGCTGCACTGCCCAGCAGCACACAAATAGTGCTGACACTGTTCAAAAACAGTCTTGTGCACAGGGAGCTCCTGAAAATGCTGCGTGCTTGCTGCCCTTCCAACACCCAGCTGGGCATTGCACAGTGCCACAAGCGTGCATTGCACACAGTGCTATTGTCACTGTCCTTTCATGACCAGGAACACACAAACCATCCTGGTCACAATCGAGGTCACAACAGTCACAGGGAAAGAGGAGACAGAGGGGATGGGCAGCAGTAAGAGAATGAGAAACAATGGAGAGAAAATGCTTTCAGGAATCGCTACAATCTGTGACACATTGATTAGTGATACTGAGTAAAAAACCACATGTTCCACTGTACAGAAAAAAAATCATTGAATTAATGCAAAAGAATTGCAATATCCCATAAAATTACTCTTTTAGGGATCTGGACTGAACCAGGATTCTTCTGGCAATCTCTTCATCATTAAAGTGTTTCCTACATTAAACTCTGTGTGTCCTCTTTATGTGCTTCCCTCTGCTGAGTGATTTCATTCTAAGAGCAGCAAATTGATATGCTGGAATAATTATATGAATGGATTCCTTCCCAGACTTGCTAATACAGCCTGAAACTGAAGAATGCATAACACCAAGCCATGAGGTCAGGAATATCTGTCCAAAACTATTGCTATGCTTGGACTATGGTTTATGGGTTTGGATAACAATAGTTTGGACAGCAGAACTGAAGAGGCTGAATAGCCTCCTTTGGATCTGCCAGCAAGGTTTAAACCCTTCTGTGAGAGCAAAGGGCACTGCAATAGTGTTAAGAGCCATTATGCCACATTTAAAAGCTTTGGAGGATACCTCTTCACTACCACTATGGCAAAAATATCTTTCTGCACAGAAGCTTCACAGAAATGAGTAGATCTTTTTTCCAACAAATTCCCCTCAAAATACAGCAAAAGTAATCAAATTTCTTCCGAGAAAAGGCAAAAAAATTTGCCCTAATCAGCTGAAAAATTTTCCCTAATCAGCCAAAAATTGTATTCCATTTGTAGCTCTATTTTTTCCCCTGAAACTTTAGAAGAAAAAAAAAAAAGGTGTGGGAAGAGAAAAATAAACACCCTCACTGGCTCCTTTTCTGAGCCTTAGTGGCGGTGTTCACCATCATAACAAACTAGGCTAACCTGGGGGTAAAGGGTGACCCTGGCAGTTCAAGGACACAGTCCCCAGTCTTTGCACCTTGCACAGGTGAGTTAGAGTCCTGTGGTCTCATGTCTTCTGATCCTGCCCCATAGACTGACCCCATTCCTGCCCCACAGATTCCCTGCCCCATGATTCCAAATCTGCCCCATAGATTTCCCTGCCCCATAGACTGACTTTATAGATTGACCCCAGAGATTCCCTGCCCCATTTCTGCCCCATAGATTGACCCTATAGATTCTCTTCCCCATATATTCCCTTGCCCCATTTCTTCCCCATAGATTGACCCCATAGATTGACCCTACAGATTCTCTGCCCCATAGATTGACCCCATAGATTTCCCTGCCCCACACATTTCCTGCCTGCTTTTGGGATGTAAACCAGACTTGCTGGAGGAGCCCGGCAGAGGTTTCTGCCTCCTCCCACCGGCCTGTCCTTTGCACTCTGGTACCTCACTGCACCACCTGCCACTTTTCCATGAAAGCCTAGAAGTGCCTGCTCCAAGGGATGTCCTGAGCCTGGCTCTGGGCTGAGCTCTGCCCAGCTCTTTCCCCTGTGCAAAGCATGCATCCCTGGCTCTCACAGATGCTGCTCTCACACCCTCTCCTCAGGGAACTTGCTGTCCAAGTGGGGAAACAAACAGAGAATTTCAAAACATTTCCTTTTCTCAAAGTGCCAAGTCCTGAGAAATTGCAGTTGTTCCTGTCTTTGTGCCAGGGGATGCTTCTCAGCCAGGTTCTGCCACTCAGGGCACAGGAGAGGTCCCAGGTGTGGGGCTGTCCTCCCAGAGCCCTGATACACAGAAAAACCTCTGCAGCAGCACAGAACAGGGAAATAAGTGCAGGGATTCCCTGGGGTGGAGAAGTGAGCTTTGTCCAAGATCTCTAAGGGAAGCAAAGTGTGAAACAGGGAGGCATTGGCAGGCACTTGGAAAGAAAGGAGAACAGAGAGTTAACAAGTCCCCGTGGCCAGGCTGGGCTGTTGCCTCTGTATCTGCCTGTGGAGCAGGGCTGTGCAGCACTGGGGTACAGGGCTCTCTGTCTTGGAAGGATGCTCTTCTGCTCTGCCTGCCATGCTAGATGGCCATGAATACCATGGGGACATGACTGAGGACTACAGGCTCTGCTGGGGCAAGTCTTGAGGCCTCTCTGCTGTCTGCTTCTGCCCACCTCTGCACACAGCTGTGTGATAAATTCTGCCAGGATCTGTGTGAATCTGATGTCATTACATCTTAAGTGCCTCCTCTTCTTCCTGTGTTTTCCCCGTGTAAAATTTCACACTTTTGCCCCACTTTCTTCCCTCTCTGACCTATTGTTTGTTCTAAAAAAAAAAAAAAAAAAAAATCATATTCACCAAATGACATCACACCTTCCTCAAGCCTGTACTTCAGACTCTCAGAAGGACCTTGTGGAAGCCTGCTTTGCACTCCTGCCTGCAGACAACCCAGTGGCTCATACAGGACATTCATGGTGAAGACTCTGAGGCTGAGCTCTCCAGGACCCTCAGTGTCCAAGAAGCACCACATTGATAGGCACCCACAGACATCAGAGAACTCAGTGGTCAAGCACTTAACAGGACACACATAAGATCAAATGTGAGCTTCTCATAAATCCTCCTCCACAGTCACACAAAACACAAGGATCTAAGGTACCAGACAGGGCAAGAGCAAAGCTTCTTGGAAATTTTGAGATAGCATGATCAAAAATTAGGTTGATATCCTTCTCACTCATTTAAAGGCAATCAAAAGTGGTGTGAGTTTTGTACAGTAATGCAAGTGCCTTCCTACAGCCCTGTATGCTGGAGTCATCAAAACCAACATTGTTGATTTATAGGGCCCACCTCAGCATTCCAGCAGCCAGTTAGTTAATGCAGGAAACCTTGCAACTCAGAGGCTTCCAGGAAGTGCCACAGGTCTCGCAGGCTGTGTGGCTGCTCCTGGGGAGTGATCTATGCTCCACTGTGACCCTGGTCTTTCCCGTTCCACGCTGCTGTGCTTTCAAGTTGTCCTAAGGAGGTCCTCCTCCTGGCCTTTGAAGACAGAGCTGTGCTGCCCAGGTGGGATCTGCTCCCTGGCAGTGACGGAGCAGCATATCAGAGGCAAGCAGCAGATCCTACTGTGCAAGGTTCTGCTCTCACTCCATTTCATGGTAGATCAAGCTGTCACCTAGAGGATGACACACTGAAGTGATTTACTGTGGTTTTTTTTACAAAAGACTGGATTTTGTTAGGTGCATTAATAACACTTGTAAGTACAGAGCCCAGATGAGAGATTCATAAGGATTTGCCCACTGTGGCTAGGGAACAATTCCAAAATCTCTCTAGGCAAAATATTTTGTACCACCAGCTATTTCTTTCACTCTCTTCCTTCCCTCCAGGGGATGAGATATTTTCTGGCAGCATCTGCCTTACTTTTCTGCTATTTTCCCTTATTAGAGGCTGAGGCTTACGGGAAACGTAAAGCATCTACTCATCTGGGCTTGGACTGGTCACATTACAAGCTGAATTTTGATACCCATAAGCAAAACGTTTGCACTTTCTTTTCCTCACGGCTATCCATGGGAAACTGAGTGATGAGAAGGTCTCCGGGCACTGGTGGTTTGCTACATATCTCTAAATTCTATCAGCCAACAGCAACAGAGAAAGTGGAACACAGGATAAGGAGGGATCCTTCTTAATTTCTTTCACTAAAATGTATTTGGACAAGGCAGTTTTGGCTAGCACACTTATGCAGACTAGAACTGGGCACTAAGTTTCTTCCTGAAAGCCTGAAGATCCCAAGAGAAACACCATTACCAGCAGCAAGCTGCTGCACCTCTCATTGAATTTAATTCCATCTAAGTCCTGGTGTGCAGAAAACAATGGGATTTTGTCACCATTAGGGCTTAAATCTCTAGTTGCTGACGTTAAAAGCCAGGAAGAAAGTTTTTGACATAACCTCTGAACTCCAGAGGCTAAAGTTCAACTTGGATCAAAGAGGAGTCTTTAAAGAGCTCCGTGCTGCACCAGGAGGGTGACATAAGGATGCCATGTACAAATTGCACTGCCTTTCAGGAATGCCTTGTTTTCTGTTGTGGCTTTTGTCCTCCAATAGCAGATCCAGGGTCCCAAAGCAGAATGTTGTATTAAAATACTAACAGAGGCTTTACTAACTCCAACTGAAATGGCCAGTTCAGAAATCCACTCTGGTCTCAGGACAGTCAGGATTTGAAAGGGATTGTAAATTAAGTGGTGCCTACAAGAATGGGAAGTCCCTGAGACTTGTCATAATAGCTTGGTCCCCAGATAACACACTGGGAGGACAAAGCCACGGGTTGGGTGAATGGATTTGGCAGCATCAATTGAACAGTTTGTGGCATCACCTAAATCCTTTTTCTAAAACTCTGACCCCTTAACTCAACTGCTGTCTTCTTCCACACCTACAGGAGCCCTCCACCACACAGCTGGGTGAAAATCAAGCAGGATGCATTGAACACAAATGTATGATCCTTTTCTCTCATCCAATACTGTGTTCAAAATGAGAGTGAAAATTAGATTTGATCCTTAACACATTATTTACCATGATAAAGCTTAGGCACTTGTTTAAAAAGACTGAGAAATGCAAACATGGACAGCAAGATCTAGATGCCTTTATTTCAATGTTTTGGGGGTTGTTAAAGTATAGGATGTTCTCAACACCATCAGGAAACCCCAGTGGCTGCAGAAGACTTCTACAGTGCAAGGAGCTGTACAGCTAAGGCTGGGGCTAAAAGGCTGCCACATTCATTTATTCCTGGAGCTGAATGTTGCCTTTGAACCTAAGCCACAGTGCTGTCTTTGAATGCCACAGGTCTATCATTCCCAAGAGGACAGAACACAAACTCAGATGTGAGCAGCAATGCTTTACACTGCAGTTTCCATCTTCTGAGTCTTTCACCAGACAGGGTTTTCTAGAAACAATGTTTTCAGATCTCACCACTCTGGAAATGTGCTCCATGAATGAATTACCAAAAGAGGAAGGAGGACTGGATGCCTGCACAGCAGAAGGATAAATGTGTGTGCTCCAGGCTTCCCCAGGGGCCAGGATTCACTGCCTGCCAGGTGGTTTTCTGCACAGGTCCAGCTGGGGCCCACAAGCACTTATTAGCTCTGCAGCATCCCAGCTGGCTATTGCTGCACTGAGGTTCTGGGGTGGTTTATTAATGCTAGAACTAATTTAGCTGAATGTACTCCCACCTCGCCATCGCTGGCAAAGGTTCTCTGAAGTTCTAAAAATTCCTCCAAAGATAGCTCACAGCTGACTGTGCACAGGTGGATAATTTATACTTATTATGATAAATATATTTTGTTATTTATATAATAGTATAAATAAAATCAAATGAAATAAAATACAGTTTCATGTTTTATAATTTTTAAAATATGACTCAGAAAAAAACCAAAGGACAGATATGTGTGTTTCTTTGTTAGGATGTATACACTCCCCACGCAAATCAGGATACAGAAATCAGGGCACTGTAACATGTGCTTAAAATAACTCAAGACTGTCTAAATTCAAAAAAATCAGATACAAATATGGAAAAAGAAAAATTATTAATTAATTCCTTAAAAACAGAGGAAAAATACTGCCTGATTTTGTGGCACTGATATTACTAGAGCTGCAGTAGTATGGAGCTTGCTCAGCCTCTCCTTCCTGTAGCTCTCCTAGATTGACTGGTACAGATGCACAGTAGATTTCCAGGCAGAAAAAAATGGGGTCTATTCAGGAAACTCAAATACTTTTCCTCATGAATGGTTAGAGTTGATCTTCCCAGAAAACACAGGCAGAGTCTGAACTACTGGAGCTGCAGGATTTTTTTATTTTCATGAAAAGCCACACAAACCATCTGAGTGGAATCTCTAGCTCCTACACAGCACTATGGCCATGATTTCCATACACTACTGGATGAAAATGAAGTTCTGAGCACTTTTATGTTGTGTTTTCCTTCCCCTCACTATGCTTTGGCACCCATGAGATTGTATGGGGGGGTTTGCAACAGACTTTCTGCATTGCTTTCACAGACAGTCTCCTGATACCTTTCAGACCAGAGGCAGAAAAACACTGAACTAGATGATGCTTTGAGGTCCCTTTCCATCTTGCTTTTTATGAGTCCATCAATCTGTCACAATGACTCAAATGGTTCATTTATTAACATGGAGTGCAGACTTTTGGCTGGGGTTGGTGCCCCATCCGTTCCATAAACACCTGGCAGCTAATGGGGTCAAACCTCACTGCCTCCCTGTTAGCATTCCCCAGACTGGGAAAGCACAACAGCATCCTCATGGGGTGACAACCCTGGGTACCCCACACAGACTGCAGCTGGACACACTGTAGGCAGGCATTCTGCTTTGGAGGGCTTTGCAAGACAAAGGTGCTCCCAGGGAGCGCAAGGCAGCAGTTTTGGTGCTGCTATCACACAGTGACTTTTTCATCGTGTCCATACCCAGAGCTGACCACCCGGTTCAAATCCAGATAGAACTCCCTACTCCTGGCATTTGGCCTCTGCTTCTCAAGCAATTTTCTATGAGCTTGGGCTGTATCCCAAATGCTCAGTATCCTGCTTGGCCATTAAGCCTTCTACCACCTACCCTGCTTCCACTTGCTGAAAGAGAAGTCATAGAGAAAAAGGCAATGGACCTTCAGCTACCCACTTGCCCAAAAATGGAGTCAATAGTCAAAGATATCACAGAAATCCCCTTTGTCCTTCCCCTCTTGTGCTTTGTATGTTTCCAAGTGATGCAGCTGCCAGTGATGGAAAGAGATTGGCAGTGTTTGCCCTCAATTCTAATCAGAGAACCAGCTAAAAAAAGACATTATATAAAGAAGAGACACTTCCCTGGTAATCAATCATGGGTTTAACTCCCCTGCTTGGAACAAGTTACGATAATTTTGAGACTTCATTAATAGAATATCAGTTAGGATATTTGGGGATCTGATGTCTGACTTAAAGCAAGTTATCCCCTATAAACTCTTGAAATGGGCAGCTTTCCATTGCTTTAGTGGATGAAGTAATTGAGCAATGGAGTTATATTAAATCCAGACACATTCAGTATTTAATGCCAATTATGTCCTACTGACAAGGGAGTAAGATGCTGGAGATCTGGCTTATGTCATGCCCTTCCTTTATCCCTTTTTGACAAGATGAAGGTGGAATGACCTCGAATAATGGCATTGCCCTGCTGTTACTTTTGCTATAGTTGGCACATCATATTTTTTTTTGGTTATTGATGGTTCACAGCTTTCATGTGTTGCAATCAAGGAGTTTTAAGGCTTTTCCCACCATCAGTATTGAATACAGCTTCCAGCTATCCCTTGCTATTTAATTCCAGATGGGTCGAATCTTTCATACTGCCTGCAGGCACATTGCTAGCTAATGAGTTGCACTGGTCTGAGATCATTGTTACAAGCATTATTTCCTTGGTAAATATTTTTGGTTCAGACCTGAGAAACGGCAGAGGTACAAGCAGTTGAGATTTATAATCTGGCAAGAAGTTTGAAAGTGGAGTTGCAAATAACAATGGTTACATTTGTATTCTCTGTTTACAATCTTCTTCCTGCAAGCATGTTGGAGGCTTTAGCCAAGAAATGAGCCCTGCCACAAGGCTGGCACATTCCCATGCTGAGTGCACAGGGATGAGCATCTCAGGGGCTTCTGCTCCTGTCTCTGTTGCAGAATCTCAGCCCTTGGTACTCATGAATGCACCAGTCCCATCAACCACCCTGGCAGAGATGTGAAAATGTTTTCCTTTTACAAATGTGAAGGCTGATGAAGAAGAAAGGGACTAAAGTGTCAGAAATACTTAGAGAATAAAAACGCATCCAAATGCTTAGTGAGATTCTTCAGAAGGTCCCAGATGCAGCTCAGGGTAGGATGCAGCCATGGGGAGGCCATGCAGCTCTCATCTTCTTCCTCAGCATCAGACCTGTAGCCTTAGTGCTGGAGACCTGCTTCTTCTTGGGAGAGCTCCAATCCCTTGCAGCCACCCTTCCCAGAACCTGCACCTGCTTTTGATGCCTGTTGAGGCTTTCCTGCAGATTCCACCTGGCAGAAGTCTGATCCTCCAGCTCCTCTGAAGGGATGAACCAATGGCTCCAGTCCTTGCATGTCCTTAAATGCCTCCTGAAACAATTGATGTCTTGCCCATAGTGGGTCAGAGGTACTGTGAATTAAACAGGAGCTCAGCTCAGGTCCCTACCTCTGTGCTGGCTGCCTGGACTCTGCTGGCAGCCTCTCACAAAGAAAGAGCCTCCAGTCCAGGGGACAGGTTTGTTAATGTGTAATACCATCTACATTTTAGGCACAGTCCTGATTCTTTTACTTAAATAATCTATCTTACTGGAGTCAGTATGGTAGAATCTGATCTCAGTTAACCCAGAATCACCTCAGCAATGCTAAGGGTTATTCTAGTTTTAATCTGAAGAGATGTGTTATTTTTTATGGTATTACATCCAATTTACATAACTTTTCTGACCCCAGTTACCAGCCCAAAACCACTAATCCAAAACAGTGGCAGAATATTGTCAAAAAAAGATCTGCAAAAAATAAAGCAAATAATTATGAAAACTGGTTAATAGACATAACAATAAGAAACATTCCTCGTCCAAATTTCTTATGAAGCAGAGGTTTAATAGAATGCAGAGATGGGAAAATGCCAGTTTTCATGTAATTATAGAGCATACAGGAAAACTCAGATGGTCTCAGGAACTAGAACAAGATAAATGGGGCAAAAATGATTCACACAAATATATGTGCACAAGAATTAGGTTCAAGAATTTCCTCTTTGGCAGACAGACCATCAGTGAGAACTAACAAAGCTCTGCAGCACTTAGACACAGGCTATCTCAGAGTCCCCACTACAGCACTGACAGAGGAATGCAGAACTTTGTCAGGCAATAGGAAGAAAGGTATTTCCAAGAGAAGAGAGAAATATTCATGCCAGGAAGCAGAAGAGTTTGTCTGTGCACATCTGGTCATCCATAGTCCAGTGAAACAGGAGCTACAAGGATGCTGAGGAAACTGGAGGGTCTGTGCTGTGCAAGAGAACTAAAGCAGCCTGACTGGCTTGTGCAGCCTAGCAAAGCAGAGGAGAAGAGGCAGTGGGGTTACACCTCCCAAAACTGCTGTATGACTCTTGGCAAAAACTGTAGAGAAGGAAGAGCCAAAGAGAAATATTGATACAAGACCTAATAAGCCTAATTATACTTCTACTAGAAATGAGAAGCAGTGGTATTCAGGGTCAAGTATTCCAAATGTAGACAAATTGGATAAGATATCCACTTTTAGGCTGAGTTTAGTATTTTCAAGTGAATGCTGGGGTTACAATACTCATGTCTGTGATAGTAGGAAAGTGAAGTGGATGAGTCATCTGACTCCATCAGCTCTATATTCCTACCACATTCTACCATCAACCTTTTGAAACACCAAATGTTGCCCCAACTAAAGGTTTTGCCACATCAAAGCCATCAGCACTTCCTTATCCACAGAAAATTAACATTTTTGAGGGTTCAGATTACATCTCCAGGGATGTCCCATCCCTCAAAAATGTTAATTCTTGTGACTTTTCCTTCCTCTTCGTTCCTTTACTCCTTTAATTTTTGTGTTAAGATTAAAGGAGAAGCTAAAATATCTATATTTCCCATAGGACAGAGATTCAGAGCTTTCACATGTCTCCCATTAACACTTCTGCACACTAACACAGCTCTGAATTCTTCTTATAGTTTGTGGCAGGCATGATAACAGGTCAGTGAGAATTGCCTCTGTCTAGTGCTGGTGTACTTGTCTAGGATGCAGACAGAAGGAGAAGATCCATGTGCTCCCTCCTTCCCTAAGCTTGCAGAGTGCAGGACAGCATCAACGTGTTCCCTGCTCCAGCAGACGTGTCAGGGAAGGGACCAAAGTAGGATTTGCTCAACCTGACCTTTTTGAAGGGAAGTTTGCTTCTCTAACCCAGTGCACACCCTCGAGAGGTTCAGCTCTGCTCCACGAGTGCTGGCAGTGGCCAAAAGTCACCCAGGAGCGGCACCTGGAAAGCTCCTCCAACCTGTTACAAGAACAAGTGCTCAGTTTCAAATCAGACATTACACTAGGGACAGAAAGACAGACCTGAAAGCTTAAGTTTGGAGGACTGGAAAGCATCACTTTGACAAAAAGAGCTTTTCTTGCCTGCTCCTACAAGAGGAAATAGTAGAAGTGAACACCCTCTAAGCCTTTACATCAAATGTCAAGTCCTTTTCATCACCTCCTCTACCCACTAGAAACCAGCACTTTGCCTACTGCAAAACAAATATCCCCTGGAATGGATCCACATTCCAATATTATGGGGCTGCTCTGACTATTCTGGGGTTATGATGGCATTATTCTACCTCTAGCTGTTTTAATAAATGTTATGTGATTGCCAGGGAAACCCTGAGGAACAGAATAATACTGAATACCCATAGCTCTGAATTCCACCTGCATCTGAGTCAATTGCTATAATATGTAAATTAAGCAGTTAATGGATTAAAGCCATTAAACCTAAGACTGGGACATTCTGGGACTAACTATGCCACTCTGATCCAGCAGAAACTTGTTTACTCAGTAATTTCATTAAGAGAGGAGAGTTAACTTGCCTAGAAATAATGGGAATATTTCCCAAGCTGCCACTTCCACCAGTGAGACATTTCTGGGGTGGCCTTGCAGAAGTGACTGGACAGACCTGATGCCCTGCAGATGACCACTGAGCCACCAGCTTCTGTCTGAAAACCCCCAGTTTACAAGGCACTTCTCTGAAAGAGAGCTTGCAGAACTTTCCTAAAAAAACCAGATATTTTGGGTTTGCTTATATTAAGGTTTTTCCTGTGTTCATAGTTGTGTTCATTATATTGTTTTTCTTAAACATAGCAAATGACACCTTTTTTGCTGCTTCTTAAAAGTCATATTCTAAGTTCTGGGTACAAAAAAGAAATTATTACAAGGAACTTTGTCTGGATGAAACTGTTCCTACATCAACAACAATCACCAATATTTCCACTGGACACTCATTAATATTCCTAAATCTACAAAGCTTTTTTTCCTTTTTTTTTCTTTCATTTTTCTTGTTAATTATTATCCTAGTAGAAGGATAAGAATGTCATCTTGTAAAAGGAGTCCATGTATACCAGCCCTAGAACAATGTTCTGGCCATAATGGTCTGAGTGATGAGCTCTCTTGGCAGGATCACAGTCCTCAGCTGCAATCTCTTCATGATAGATCTGGGAATGATTTGGGAGGAGGTAAAAGGAGAGGTGACAATAAGTGCTGAGGATGAGGGCTTCTCATCCTGAGGAGAGGGGTTACTGAGCAGTGGGGAACTGAATGAGATAAGTTTCATTTGCAATTGGAGTGCTAAAAAGCACAAAGGATTTTTCCTGGAAAAGAAACAACTTTAATTCACCATACACAATAATGGGCTATAAGTTAGGTTATGCCACTCCTAGAAAAGAAATCCTGGATTAATTTTATGGTCTGTGGAGACAGCTGCCTGCTTGATAGTGATCAGAAAGCACGAAAACCTCCCGGTGTAGTCACACATTGCATCCAGTAAATCTGAGCAGGCTGGCTGCTGGAAGGGCAGTTGCTCTGTTCCCTGTGTGCTCCCTCCCTCTCCCTTGCAGCCTCCTGGTGCTCATCTGCTCCTCAGCAGCAAACATACCCAGGAGAAGGAACAGCTATTTGTGCCCTAGGTGTTATAAATCATGCAGTTTAAATGAAATTTTTTTACGGGAATATGCTAAACAAGGCATCCTCACAGGTCAAGATAAGCTTCAGCTCAAACCCTTCTGAGAGATGTCACAGTAGTTTGTCATATCACTGTGCATTTGAGCCCTGCTGTGGGGACATACCCAACATAGCCAGCATACAATGTGGATGCTTAACCCCCAGAATGACACCACTCTCCTGCACCCCTGTCTTCACCAGCACCCTCGCTGAGTGATCTCCATTGCACTCCAGCCCCTGGCACTGCATGCCCGATTGCAGTCCCTGTCCCTGGGCAGCCTGGCCCCTTCTGCAGGTCTGCAAAAGCATCTAGCAACAGGAAGGGACTATATCCTGTTGATAACCTTTGGTCCCAGCTTGGCTTACTCCCCGCCAGAGCACAGAGCAGCATCCCATCCTACCCCACCGCACTTCCCCGTCTCCTGCTCCCTGGCCCTGCTCTCCAGCCTTCTCTGAGTGTTTGCACCCTGCAAGAGGCTTTCTGCCCCTTTTCCTCCTGCTAGCACTGTGCTGGCACTCCATGCCACACATGGCAGTGGGTGCTGCCAGACGTGGAGCAGGAAATGGAGCTGCCAGTCCATATAGCACAGTTCATTACCTGGAGAGCAGAGTCTGAAGTTAATCAGTGTGCAGAAGGTGCTGTGTGCCACAGGGTTACTGCTCCCCTGCATGGAGAAGGCAGCTGCTCTCTTCACCAGACGACTCAACCTCCTGGGATTCTTTGGACTTGAAAGAATTCAAACCAGACCCTAAAAAGGTTATTAGGCTTGTGCTGGCCAGACAGCCCCCGTTGTGCTGTGAATTACTGCTACACATGCAGGGAAGGTGGGAAAGCAGGTAGCGTGAAAAAGTTTTTGGCACCTCTCACCACCTGCAGTGAATAATTGACCCAACTGATGGTTGTACTGTTAATTACTCAGTACTATTAAATATTTTGTTCACGATCATGTATAACAGTAACATTCTGTACTTCACATGAGGAATTTCATTTTTTTCTCACAATGCTGAAGGGGACCTTGAGAGATCATCTAATCTTTTCTCCTGCCCAGGTCAAGATAAGCTTCATCTCAAACGCTTCTATTTGTTTATCATATCACATTCTCTTTCTCAGGGCCTGTCCTGCCAAGTTTTTGACCCGCATGATGTCATGGAAAAGGTAATTGTGGGTTCTGCAAAGAATTCAAGAGTCTGCACCTACAGGCAGGGCAGTGCCTATGGTGACATCAGCTGTCATTTAGCAAGGGGATCCCCTGCACCCACTCCACTTGGGGGCTGGACAATCTTGTCTCCAGCAGCCACTGGGAACCCACGAAGCCAAGCTGAGTTAAGGAAAGGCATGAATTTGGATAGGCTCAATTAAACTGCATTAGGTGAATCCACTTTGGGGAGAACAATGCTACTGGAATTCTGCAGCTGCAGACAGCTGTGTGCCATGAGACAGCTGTGTGTTCTGCAGACAGCTGTGCACCCCACAGACAGCTGTGTGCTCTGACATAGCTGTGCACCTTGAGATAACTGTGCCCTGCAGAGCTGAGCACCCGGGGACAGATGGGTCCCAGGCAGAGCTGTGTGCCACACTGTGCCATGTGAGCACTGGGACAGGCTGCAGACAGCTGTGCATCCTGCAAACAGCTGTGTGCCATGTGGACAGCTGTGTGCCATACCACCAGCTGTGCTCCCTGCAGACAGTCCTGCACACAGCTGGGCTGCAGAGGAGCCTTCTGCTCACCACCACCTCGCAGTGCCAGCCCTCAGCCACGCCAGCAAAGCTGCTGGCCAGGGTCTTCTCCACCTCATTGCTGGCAGAATGAGCTTGCTAAGGGAGTACCCATGATGTAAGAGCAAAGGACATTAATGGGACAAGCTCAATTTGAGAAAAATAGTTTAAGGAGCAGAATCAGAAACAGCTCTGGCTGTGGATCAGGACGATGGTGACATCTGGCAGACATCTCCATTAAAGGGTGCTTCTAACAAAGCCTAATCAAGAGCATTTCAGACTAATATTCTCTAGTGCGAAAGAGACATATTCCACCTTCTCTGCACATTAAGCAATTTTGCTATCACCCAAGGACTTAAATAGAGTGCTACAAAACCCCAACAATAGCACCCCTTAAAGACTGAAAGCTTCCTTACATGTGCTGCTGCACACATGGTTTTGAACTGTGCATACGTGCAGAAGTTGCTCTTCTAGCCATCTCTACTGAGCTCTGGGTCTGGAAAATGCTGGAGAGGAACTGATTATCTTGGTCTTGCTCTCTGTAAAATCTTATTATCTACTTGGCTGCCAGGAAAATCTTGTACCCATTATATTAGAAGTATAGAATCATTTAGATTGGAAAAGACCTTTAGGACCCTAGAGTCCAACCTTAAACCTGACACTGCCAAGTCTACCACTGAATCATGTCCCTGAGTGCCACATCTACTTGTAATCCCACTATCATGATGCTGATGGAGCTCTGGCCTAAGATACCATCTGTAACTGTATTCAAGATGATACTTCAAGCCAAATTTTACATGGAATGTCAGTTTGTCTATTATATCAGATTTATAAATTGTCAGGTCCCCAGCAGATGAAAAGGAAGAGTACAGACCTAACATTTTGCTAGCCATGGTAATGACTAAATGAGGCTTATTTGGATTTGTTTTTCTCCCTTTCTCTCTTACAGGGTCTTCTGGCTTGAAGGAGCTTGAAGATCTGCTGCCACTGACTCATCACAATAGTCTGTGCTGCTGAATACACATAAGAAAATGGCACAGCAGTCACAGAGATGCACATTAGCCAAACGTGCACTGGGCTTATGGCCCCTAGCTAGCCAGAGCTGGAGACTGCTTTTAAAAGAGTCTTTAAAAGGAAGATGAATTGCAATCGCTATAAAATAATGAGCAGATTATCCTCTCCTTTGAGACAAGACCTTGGATTAATTTTCCCCTGTATACAGACTGTTGAGGGAGAAAGGCTGCATGAATGTCAGGAATCCATAAATAGCCCTGTTTAGTGAACTAAGCAAAAAGAGGGTTGCACAGAAGGGGGGTGCTATAAGTGGATATACACGTGGCATTCCTGTTTCTTGCCACACATGCTCTGAAAAGGATGCAAGGTTAGCAGGGCTTCCACAGATCAGGAGGATGAGATCCTCACACTGACTGGCTGCTTACACCTTCTGCAGGGATGCCTGTGGCCTCAGACAAACCAAGCAGTTGTTTTTCCATACCATAATGAAACGAGTGCACCAATTCTCACATGGCTGCTCCCAGTCTCCAAGGAGCTAAGCAATGAGATGGTTTATAATCCAGCAATGGATCACTGTTTGCAACAGCAAAACAAATGGGAGCCAGAAATTTCCTACTGAAAAAGTAAAAACCCACACACTTCTCAGTTTTTATTTTGCAGTTCCTTTCTGGGGAGAAAAATATAAAAAGTTACTGGTATGCTTTGAAATTCCTGTTTGGTGTGAAATCCCCCTTCTTCACAACAGCCTCATCAGAAATCTGACAATCAATCATCCTCCCACACAAAACTCACTCAAGACCACTTAAAATGCAGTAGTGTCTTGTTATCACTCAGTTTCCATCTATTGGTACCTTTTAAGTCCCTCACTGCCATGCCTTTATAGCACAGAGCTTTCTCAAGACTCTTTTCTTGAGGCTCAAAGATGCAGTAACAGTCCCACACCCCAAATGTGACACTGCCACAAATCCAGCATCCCCAAAAGTGACAGCACTGTACTCCAGCCAGCTGTAGATCATCTGTTAACATATTCTGCTGTTGCTGTCATTACTGGAAGTACAAGGTCCCAAAATTATGTGATTCCAGACAAAACTCAACTTGCAACATTTTTTCCCTGAGGAGTTTTATATATATTTTTTGAATTGCAAAGGGAAAGCTTAGAAATGTGACTTCCAAAGGTACTAGAAGAGATCATTGTGCTTCTCTTAAGGATGGAAAACAGTTTTTCCTTTACAAGCTTGGATTGTAATAATCTGCTCTTTGACTTCTTTTTTTTTTTTTTTTTTTTTTTTTTTTTGCATTGGTTACAAATACTGGTAGACAGGACTCCATTTCTAAGACTTTTCTGTAGAAACCTTAATAGAGGCAGGGAACAGGCTACTTTTAATAACACACATCAAGAGTTTTCAGCACTTTTCTTTATTATCTAGCTACCTGTAGCTACAGATGTGTCTTTTACAATCCCTGAAAAAAATTTGTATTAGGAGACTCATGAAGTCAAAGTGGCAAAAGTGAGGAAGTACCAAATCTTGTGGATGAATGGATTTTTCTGGATAAAATCTTTAATGGCAAATTACTTCAGTCATTTTCTCTGCCTTCCCTACCACCGTACACATTCATTCTGATTTCAAATATATTCCTTTGGAATCTCTGTGAGGTCTCATCTGCCTGAGGTGGCTGATCAGTCCATGGTACTCTGCTTTCTTCCACAAGGAAATCATCATGGGGAGAGATCCTGCTGGCAGGCAGCAGCCCCAAGCGCTCCCTGTGGCCTGCAGACACTGGGCTACCCATGTGGAGATGGTCTCCCACCTCAATTTTTCACTTTTCTGTTATTCAGGTCCTTGGTCCTGGAGGAGGTGAGGACTGTGAGACAGGGGAAAGCCCGCAATGCCTGCCGAATTTTCACAAAGAAGGAAAATCCAGCCTAGCTTAGGTATCCAGCTGTGGGGAGATGATCACAGCTGTGCTGCTGCTGCTGCGGAGCTAAACACTGTCCCTGCAGGGCAGGCTGATGCTCCCCTCGCCCTTTGGGCAGCTCCTTACGCGATGAATCCTCCTCTGCAGTCCCGTTCCTGGCTTGCACTGGTGCTGGCTCCACCTGCGAGGCAGCAGGGCTAGCTCTTCTTCCTCCTGGAAACCTGGCTGGAAGCCTCTGGAACGGGCTTGCAGTGCAATCTCACAGTCCAAATCCCTCTCAGGATCTGGGCTCCTTTTAGTCCCTTGATCCAGGGCTTGTAAGTGACATGCCCTTGGGGAAACACCATCACTAGATGCATTGTAAAGTGCACCTGAATTTGCTATTTGCAGCTTTGCAGTACATGTGATGCCTTATTTAACAAATTCAAATGTGTCTGCTTTTTCAATAGACCCTTCTCAGGGTTATTCTTGTGCAAATCTGGAGTAGCTCTTCGAATGTCACTTAAATTACTCTCAGTTTATACAGTGGGATCAGAATTTATTCCACAAGGTTTTGCACTAGATACAGTTACAAATGATGGAAATTTTGAATGCAAGGAAAAATCCATTAAATGTGAGAAGAATTTTACAAATAGAGTCCTTTTTTAATGGGAAATAAGTGGAGTTCTAGATTATTTATTAGGAATGCTTTTAGATGCAGTCAAAATTTTACTGCTCTGGCAGTAAAGGGATTCAAACAAAACATGCAAAAGGATTGCAAGTCCAAGAAAAAACTGCAACTTATTAACAATAAATTAGACTGTTTAATGTAAGAAAGCTTAATAATGTTGGAATCCTTCCCTGTATACCTTTAAAAATCACACTGGATGACAAATTTCTGCCTACCTGCTGTGTGTGTATGGACAAGAGGCAAGGAAGGGAAAATGCCCATGGGAATAATGGGGGTACCTGACACAGGGGGATAGCAAGGTTATTCAGAAATGAAGCTTAACTCAAGAAGGAGAGATCAGCAGAAAACTTTAAAAATCCGGGATAATTTTTCATCGTTCACCACAAACCTGTGGCCAATGTTATGCTGCCCAGATGACACAGAAGTGATTTTCTGACCTGAAAAGCAGAGGATTAAAAATCTCCCAATATTCCTCCCACCATCATGTATCTTCCCCTTTCCAGTCCCTTTCCACACTCAACCGAATTTTTCTTGCCAGTGTTCACAGCTAAATGTCTCCATGCTGTTCTCCCCTGCAGAGACCTTCCACAGAAATAAAACCCGAATATTGCAGAAATACAGCCAGACAGGACCATGGTCTCCCTCCTGGTTTAGCACAGGCAGCCCTACACAGACTGCATTCCCAGCAATCCCTCTGGAATGAGCTGGCTTTTAGCCAAACGCAGCCTGGCGAAGTCCTTTGCATATCTTTGGGCTGCTGTGAAAACCGATCCTTAGATCTTTAGCTGCCCGGTGCCAAGGTCAGCTTCGTCCTCTTGTTTTCCGTCTAAAATTTGGAAGCCTGTTTCCCCTAGCCTGGAGGCAAATTGTGGGTGCATCCCCCAAATTGTAGAGTCTCCAGCTGTCGGCCAAGAAAAACAAACAGGGAGAAAAGTGCCAAGTGCTCCACTGTCCCCTGGTTGTGCCAAAATCAAAGCTGTGCATACAGTGTTTTGACTGAGAAATCAACACATTATAAAATCGTGTTGGGAGAAACAAAAATGTTTCTCCCAACAGGAATCTTGTTCTTGAAGGTCTATTCCTTTTTTTCGGATTTGGGATAAGAATTATGCCCTGTCTGTGCTCTACAGGAGAAGATGTTAAAAATATCTTCGTTTCAAAAATGAAAGATTTACAGAGACAGAAATATCCAAAGTGTTTTTACAAATCCAGGAAAAGATTTAAAACCTCATCATATTTAAATGCTTTTAATTCTAAACACAGACAGGAGGGTCTCTTGAAGCTTTCTCGTTTACTTATCCAATTTTCTTTCTGTAAGTATAATGAGTTTAGAGAGGAAATATTTTGTTTTCCTGCTAAATTCCAGGAATCCTACTTTAATGGCATTTTTCAATTCAGCCAAATATACATCATTGTTAGTGTGGGCTCTGTAATCTAATCAAACCATCTAGTTATCTGACATGATGGATGGAAAGTAGGAATATTATATTTGCTTTCCCATTGAAGGGTAAGGGCCAAATTTTGCTCCCACTACCAGCACTTCAAATTCAGCCTATCCCCTGTTATTTTCCTCTTGATGTACTTGAGAGTGGAATTTAGCCCTTAGGGTTAACTAATGCCAAAGGCAGATCATTTGCTTTGCTAATGAGCCAGCGAGCTTCCCTTCTTCACAGCTACACAAACAGCAATCACTTCATTACACTTTCAGATAGCTGCATTTTTCTAAAGAAAGAAAATATAATTACGCAGTATGATAGTAATCGTGCCCTGGAATAGCTCAGTGCTTTTGATAAAATTACCTGTATTTGAAACACTTTTAATCAGATTATTCCATTACTGAATGCTGTATAGATAAGAGGCCTCTGCCTAAAATCAGGGTTAAGTCAGAAAGTTTTCTAACAAAGACTACTTTATATCTGAAAGTCTGAAAGCCATATATATACATTTGTGTGTGTGTGTGTATATATATATATATATATATATATATAAGACTGCTTTTGGATATCATTAATCAAAACAAATTTAGATGAAATATTTGTTCTGGAAACTTACGTTTTTCTGTTCTTTCACCTTTACTTTATATATTGCTTTTCCACACAAAGAAGTTTACACATACAAACAAAAAAAAAAATGGACCAGTTTCAAATCTCTTTTGCAATATATCTTTATTGTTGGGCAAGATGTATCCCAGTACACCCAGCTAAATCCAAGATACAGATACTCTCAAATATATTTTTAAGACATAGCATTTGGCAATAAAGGTCTATTTTAGACACATAAGGCAATCTTTCTGAATTTCATTGCAGTCTATTGCTTACCACACATGGTATTAAAATCTGAATTATATTTATGGCCAAATATTACCGAGAGCTCCACACTCCAAATTCCTTTTGGGAATCATCTTAGCTTAAATGTCTAATCATTATGAATTCCTGAGCCATTGAAAACCTCCACACTGCCCTTGCTAAAGCTGACTGCTTTCCAGTGATCTGTGAAATAAACCCATCTTTCATGAAGCAGTTTTTCAGAGAACATTTCATATTCTTTATGAGAGAATTGTTGACTAAGAAAAGGTAGTTCCTTCCAAATGGAAAAATTACAGAAGCCAATTTTAATATTTTGTTTAGGGGGAAGCTCCAAAATGAAACAGTTTCAAAAGTATTGACACAACCTATTTAAAGAACTCAGTTCATGTTTCTTGTTGAAAATAAATTTTCAGCATGTCTTTTTAAAAATAATTTTTAACATATAAAAGCATTTCAAGGCTTACAAATTGAAAGGAAAATGAAGAGTTCTGAATCTTTTTCATGCATTGTCCTTAAGCAATTTGTCTTTATGTGTTTCATTTTGGAATAGAAATATTTTTTGACATCTCATCTGATTTTCCCACAAGACACAAAAGCCAGATCCTAGCTCAGTCACAGCCTCAGATTGAGGAGTATATGGTTTCTAATGAATGAAATCTAGCTTTTGGCACCAATTCCCAAGAATACACAAGTGACATGTGTAATACTAGAAGTTACTTCCTTAAGCTAGTTTTTGCTCCACTAGCATTAGGCATTTTTCCTCAAAGACAACCTCTTCTAATGCAATGCATATTTGTCTAATCTCATACATGTTTAAATGGGCAAAATGAACCTCATTTTCTTAATTAACAAAAGATATTTTTTTCTGCCACTTGATCTGGTAGAGCAATTAAAACCCACCTTAAATTCATCACTAAAAGAATCCTTGTGTGACTGTTTGCCATGATTTCAGAGCGGGATTGACATTTGAACAGGTGAAAATCAGGATACCCAGAGCTAAGCTCTCTGTTTTGCACAGCTCCACTGCTGCTGGATGGGTCCTGCCCCAGCAAAGCCTCCAGAGATGCCCCGCTCCGAGCGCAGCCTCAAGCACATCCTCACCTCAGAGAACTGCCTGGAGACAGCACAACACCCCGCAGCGCCCCAGGTACTGCAGCCCTCCTGCCCTGAGCATTTGCCATTCCTCGAAGTGTCAAGTCCTGTTTCTGGCGGGAGGGAAGAAAGTCCGGTGCTGTTGTGAGTCGCTATTTTTGCTGCGATTTGCGCATTTGCAAAGAAAAGCAAACCGCCTTTGCTAAACACGGCAGGGCGAAGCTCTGCTCTCTTTCCAAGCAGCCCTGCCTCCACAGCTGCTCTTCGGGCTGTGACCCAAAGCTTAGCTGTTGTATGCCTTGTTTTGGCAGCTCACAACTTCTCCCTCCATTCTGTGCTCACCTGTGTCAGAGCTGAGAGGGGCAGGAGGGCCCAACCACCTTGATGGTAAGGCTGCCAAGCCCCGTAAGTCACACAGGGGGTTATGTCCTTGTGCCAGGAGGCACTGCCAGGCTAAACCTGGGCTGTCAGTCTGCTGCCTCCTTCCAGAGGTTATTGTGGCAGACCATTCCGCAAAGGCTGCCTGCAGAGCTCAGTTCAGGGCTGGGAGGATGCCTTCACTCCTCATGTGTGTGCGTTCAGCCCCTAGCGCTGATTACTGCTCCAGCAGCCTCATGCTGGACGTGCTGGCCTCGAGCCAGCAAAGTCCTTAACCACATGCCCAGCTTTAAGCAGACAAGTCACTTCTGCTTGTGTTACAATTTCAGGCCAAGCACGTGCTTCGGTGTTTCGCTGAATTAAAGTCACAGACAACACTTAGGAGACTTTTGCATTTGACCTCTGCTGCACCCACTGTAACCCCTGACCCTGGTGCTGTTCATCTCTTGTGGATGTCTGAAGCTTACAAGAAGACCAGAAATGGTTCTGTTTGCACAATGGATCCACAAATGACCGGGTTATTTATTCCCTGGAAATGCTCTCTCAGAGGTGAAAACAGAAAGGTCAGCTGTGGATATGAATTTTTCAAGGTCTATTGCCCTTGCGGAGTTTATGCCTCCTGATTGGTCCTGCTCTCAAGACAGGCAATATTTTCCAGGTTGGAAAAATGAAACCATTTTCTTTAAAGAAGTTCCTCTGTCTAATGACCTTCTTGCAGCTGCCACACCTAGAGCAATAGTCATGTCTGCTGTCATCAACAGAAGGATCCTGGTGACCTTCTTTTTATGGTGTGTATGGCTGAGAGCAGGACAGAATTGTAACTACAATTCCGTGTTCCCGACAACTTCCAGATTTCACATTGAAAAATATTTTTAGCTACAATTTGTTTTATCTTTTCATCATCCTTGGGAAAGCAAAGCTGTTGGCTCTGTTCTTGGGTTAGCATCACTCTGCTGCGAGATGACCCACCCACACAAAGTCTGCTGTAAATTGCACCCTCATGAGCAGGGCTTGGCTGAGGGGATCTGAAGAGCAAAGCTGTCTGGACACCAGGAGGGGCCTGACACGGGGCAGTAACAAAACCTGATTCTTGTGCTCCAGGCATACTCAGCCCCTGCCAAGAGGCATCTCTACTCTCCTCCCGGGGTATGTGAGAGCAATTAAACACCTTTTGCTCTGGGAGTGTTTCCTACCAAGGCTGGCCAAGGCAGTGGAGCATGCCAGTCCCACTGCTTCCTAGAAAGACAATGGAAAGGATCACGTGTTGACCATGCCTGACTGAAAGCCAAGTCCTTCACAAGTCCAGCAAAGGGATGGAAACTCTTAGACCTATGAAGTCCTAACTTGAGCTCTTACAGACTAAATCCAGCTGGTCTGAGGTGTTCATCTATCAGCAGTGATAACGCTGCTCAACTCCTGAGTATCAGGATTTTGCCTTCCTGCTTCTTCCCAAGCAGCACCTCAGGCTGGCTAATGGCCTCTCTATCACCTGTTTGCCCTGTAATTCTCATCTACCTGGAGACAGTGAAAAGTCTCCAACAAATCATGTTCATTACTTAAGTCCTTTCCTTACTGCTGAAGACAAGAAAGCCAAAGAAGAAAATAGTTGCACTCTGTTATCTCTCAGTATGAAAGCATCCACAGGGCCATCACCTCCTTTCTCTATAGCATCTAATACCCTTAATACAGCAAACCCTTTCAGTGATACTTCCCAGACTGGTCCTTGTCTACACTAAAATCACAGTCCTTCACTCATAAAGCTTTATAAAAACTTCTGGATTTATTTTAGAGACTGAACTTTGTCTGCTGGTTCCTGGAAAGGAAAGGTTGTACCTATACAGACAGTAGAAAAAATATTTGTGCCTACACACAGGGATGTATGTATATGGAGAGTACTATAAAGAATTTAGGACTGTTCTCAAATGTACCTAAATTGGTTACAGCCCTATACCTGTACCAGCTCTGCAGCCTTGAGGTTTGAGTGTAATACCTGCAGGCACAGCTGGGACCAGAGGGACTGGTGTAGGGAAGGCACAGCACAAGGCCTTAAGCCCAGGAGGCACAAACCTTCCCAGGAGTGACAAAACACGAATCTGTTTGCCCACTTCAGGTGCCACTTTACTGCAAATAAACAGGAACCTTCATGCAGTAAAATGCAGGTCAGAGAGTGGGATGTCTAATCCATAAAACATCTTGAATGAAAGCAGCTTTGCCTTAACTCAGGAAATGTCATTGTGGTTTGATTCCATGGCAGCATGGGCTAAAGCACCATGGAGCTGTCTCTGCATATCTTTGCACTACATTACCTGTGAAGGTATATAGATGCAGAGATAGATGATGCATATGGGCATCTCTGTGTGCCTGTCTCCACATATGTATGTATGTATGTATGTATGTAAATGAATGGGGAGATTTCACAGCAGGTCTGTCTGGAATAAATCTTTTTCCTTTAGAAACCATTTGGATCTTATCCACTGTCTAAATGAAGATAAAAGTGAAGATTTTTTTCCTCTGAATTTGGGTAGAAGAACTATTGAGTTTTCAGGGGCAAAAAAAAAAAAAAAAAACACACAAAAAAAAAAAAAAACAAAAAAAAAAAAAAAAAAAACCAAAAAAAAAAAAAAACCAAAAAACAAAACCAAAAACCACCCAAACCATTTAGTACAATTCAAAGAGTGACTTAGAAGTTCCAGTGAGCATGCAAAAATTACATTATCCCACGACAGAATTGAGATACAATGGCCAGGAGTCAGCTAGGAACCACACACAGCCCTGCAGGGCTGCTCACTTCTCTTGGAGATGGAGAGGGCTCCAGAGCAGCCATACCAGAGCTGGAGATGGCTGTGAAAAGTGTGATTTAAGTTCCAATATTCATTCTCTTTTTTACCAATTAAATGACATACAACAGCAAAGTATCATAAAAATACCAGTGCTGAGACTCCTAATTTTTCTCCCAGGCAGGCATCTGGATTACCAAGTGTGTCTGCAGAGTGCAAAGCCATGCTGCTTGTGTGTGGGGACTGGGTAATCCCAATACAGCTGGCTAGTGACCAGAAATGATGCACGAATTATTAGAAAACATCTGCTTCCCTGTCATATCCTGCACTATCTGCATTCCATCTGCTTTGGCTGGACATAACTTTTGTATAAATGTCTTGTGAATTGGTCCCTTTGGGAGTCATTTTATTTTTAAAAGTATATGACAAGTGATGGAGGGAAAAGAGCTAAATAAATCTGTTGTGGTGATTGCATTCTACATTACTAGCACTTCTTGAATACTTTTGAGAGAAGACGTTTCTTTGCTTAGTTACTTTACTGAATGAAATAATTTCTTCTGCTTGGGGAACAAAGATTTATTTATCTCCAATAATGTAAAAGGTCATTCTTCACTGGGCCTATAGACTGGATCATTCTTTTGGCAGCAGCTGCTGCTAAACTATTAATGTCACTGGTAACATGAGAAAAGAAATAAACAGAAATGTCTTCAAAACAGCTAGGAGAACTGGAAATGAATGTAAATTAAAGCATGTGAACATGCAATCTTATCTCCTTCACTCTAGGATTTATTCTCCAGTGTTCTCCATGTCCAAGGGTGTCCATGTGATGTGGAGCTGGCAGGTCTGGTCCAAGGCAGCCTGAGCAGCATCCTGGGAGTGCCAGCCTTGCACTTTGCTGATCCAGGATTTCTGACTTGTGCCTGCAGGAGCCCGGGTTTCCCCAGCCCAGTCCCTGGGTCAGAGGCAGGGGAGTCAGGGTGGGCTGACAGCACTGCAAGGCAGCTCCAGGTGGAGACAGCGAAGTAAGGAGGAGGGGAGGTGATTCCCCATCCAGCCGGGTCAGCAGAGACCTGGATATACAGCTGCTGTGGGGAAAGCCCACCAGAGACCAGGGATCTTTCCCTCAGCAGAAGAAAACTCCTAAAATAATTCTGCTCCCTCTACAAACCTATAATTTGCTGAATTTACCAGGCTCACCAAAAATCCACTACAATCCAGCATCTGTTCAGCACCTCCTCCAGCCAGTTCTTCATTTCTCTCGTGTCACCATCTCACGCACACACTTCACAGTGCTTTTGGGAAGAGAAATTCAAGAGATCTACTTCAGTGGCTTACAAGTGCTTATCCCAGGCTATCTCTGCTCTTCAGAAGTCACACTTCCTCAGCTCCCTATCTCTCCAGCTGGGCTGGAATTCAAGCTGACTCTGGCAAGCCCCTTGAAACATCAGCTGTGGGCACAAGCAGCAGCCCCAGCTGCCTGTGCTCTTATGTATGAAAAAACTTTTCTGAATCAACTTTGCTCCTCTGCAAGTTATCAGGAAATAGAAATGTTTGTGATTATGTCTGGTGAACACTGGTGCTGGAAAAAATTGTAGTGAGTAGGCAGCGTGGGTTTGTGGCAGATAAGCACAAGGAGTTGTATTGATTAGCCAGTGTTTATTCAAATTATTCCGACTTCTACAGTGAACAAAATGAAGCTGCTAAATCTCTCAAGCCCAAACTTCCTCCAGAGGTTTGTGACTGGTCTGGAAATGCCGCAAATGAAGCCCTGGTTAGAAACAAAAATCTGTATAAAAATACTCTTCCTAACCTCAGGCTTTGCAGTTTATAGGAGCATGGATGGAGGTTAGAGGACCCTGGTGTTCTAACACCAGCCCTGTGTAAGGAAATCAGCAATAGATATTGAGAAAATTCAGAGGAGAGAAGACAGAAAACTGAGCATTTTGAACCTTAGTTGACTTCAAGGAGTAATTTCAGAAGGGGAAAACCTCAGGCTTGCCAAATTGCCTGGGACATCTGCATCAATATCCTAACTCTGGTTATATTCAGAACCAGGTGCTCCTAAGGAAGAGGGAAACTGCCCGCTGGGGAACCTGCTTACTAATTTACTTTATTAGCAGTTGTCTGCCAACATTATAACTGTCCCTAAACTCTTGTTTATGAAAATGCATTAATATAATAGTGAATATTCCCATAGCTTTGAGGAGCATCCTATTTTGCTCTGAACCTCTCTATATCCAGGCATCAAATGCAACATGTGCAGAAGCCATTCCTCTAGATACAATCAAATGTTATGACTCAATTCCACAGTGTATTTGTGCACATGCAGGATGTTCCTGTGTTAAGAGACACAGCAACAGAAGCTCTGTGATGATCTGGCTTCTATACAGCTCTGATAGTCCTGTCTATTTCTATAACATTCCTAGTTTTTTATCTCTGCTCTAAAGCAAGTCCTACTAATTTCAGTGTCTTCTTGCTCAGCATATTTTCCTCAGCTGTAATCTCTCTTCCTGCCTCTAATCACACTTCTGATTCCAGAGCTTCCTTTTGGGACAGTGTCCCCAGTGATAGATGCGATAGCTTCATGCTATTGAGTGGATTATTGTCCATCCTATCAGCAGTGCTGAAAGGAGCAGTCCTGCAGGCTGTGCACAGCCCGTTCTTGGCACTGTGTTGGTACTCTGCCCGACAGCTTTCCTTTCACTACAAGGCAATACTCTTTGGCCTAATGCTTTTCTGTCGGAGCTATGTGAGATAGGAGTACGAGGCCAGTGCAGCAAGCACCCTGGTACTGATAGAATGACAGACTAAAAGAGCACTTTCTTCTTTGGTAGCCTTGCTGCATTCAGAAATGGTTTGAAGGGCTTGGAGGGGAGCTTGGAAACTCAGCCCTCATGAAGGGGTCACTTTTTCTGTAGCAAGGCTAACTCTTTTTAAGACCAGCTCTGTAACCCCACAACAGCTTTGGTCAGGTATGTGGGGTTTTTAATTATGGATGAGATGTGCAACACTTGTGAATGAGATTGTATCAAAATAAAGATGTCTTACTTTGGCACAACATATCCCCGGATGGCTCCTGGAATGAACAATCCAGCTTGAAGTTGAATTTCTACAAGGAAAACAATGTTCAGCTGTTGTGTGAGATATGTCCCACTTCCATGTTCCCTTAAAGCAGCATAATGTGTGTAGGCAAATCCTGTGCCAACAGAGGTTTCATTTTTTGATGTGTTTGGGAAGGGAATGACGAGCAGATGGATTGATTGTATAATGTTTGCTGTTCAAAGTAGATCTTCACTTTGGACAGTGACAAACGTGACTTTTCTTCTCACCCGTATCCTCCCTCCCCTATATTTCTTTCTTTTTTATTTTTCTGCTTCAGATATGGGGGGTTTTTTGAAAACTGAAATACAAACCTGAAACTTTTATTTAGAACACTTTTTTTAAAGCCCACTAACTTTTTTCTTTCCCTTTCCATGAATCTTCTTGAAAAACAGAAGAAAAGAAGAAGACAACAAGATTTTTTTTCACAAAGCCAAGTGATACTTTTATGAAACACTTCTCCCTCCAGATCTCAAGGGATATTTCAGAAACAAAGGCAAGGCAGAGATGAGGGACCTTTGAAATCATTTCTGATCACTTAGTAAAGGAATAAGCAGGGCCCAGATCACCTCATCTATACATCGTCTCTGCACAAGTCATGCTTGACCTGAACCTCATCAAACAGAGGGACCAGGGCTGGGGAGCACAGACCTTGCAAAAGCTGAGTGGCCTCACTTGAAAATCACTTAACCCGTGCCTTCTGACCTGCCAGAAATACATGAATAAGTAAAATAAAATCATTTGCAAAGGAAGAAGGAACAGTCTTATATCCAAGCAGAAGCTCGCAGTAAGAAAAAATAACAATTCTAGACTGCAAATTGCCACGCTGAAATCAGTTAAAAAAGAGATGTGGCTAGAGACTGGGAGCAGCATTTGTGTTCTAGCCTTGGCTCTAGGTTTTGCTGTGGATGGTGGAAAGGCAGTGCAGGCTGTTCCCAGCAGCTGGAAGGCACGCACTGGGGGCAGGTTTGCTGTGGATGGTGGAAGGGCAGTGCAGGCTGTTCCCAGCAGCTGGAAGGCACACACTGAGGCAGGGCTGTCCCTGCTGTGGGCAGCCAGCTCCTTTCCAGCAGCACAGGAAGCCGGGGGTCCCTGCAGGGCCAGCGGGGAGCAGGGGCTGCACAACCACAGCGTGTCTGTGTCACCCAGCCATTCACTGCTACCTCTGTCTGGCTCTGCCGGAGGGGAAAGCTGCCTTGGGCACCGTGGGGACCACAACTCCTTTAAAGTCTGGGTAAGGGTAACGGTGTCACCACTTGCTTGATTTCCCCAGGTTGTAAAATGATATGTAAACAGCACAGATTATTTCCATCTGCTGGGGCAGGAGGGAGCAGGAGGCTTTGTGTTCTCTTTACAAGCCTGTGTACTGAGGGGAGCTCGAATGGCTGGAGAAGTTCTCCATGAATGGAGGCGCTGCGCTGAGTTATGGCTCATTTTCAGACAGCTCCGTGTCCACTCTCACAAAGACTGCTTTTTTGCCTGAGAAGTTTTTCTATCAGAAATGTGGTTTCAAGTGAAAGTACTATTTGTGGAGAGGAAAAAGGGACCTGCCCATTGTGACAG
This sequence comes from Onychostruthus taczanowskii, assembly GCF_017590055.1. NCBI lineage: Eukaryota > Metazoa > Chordata > Aves > Passeriformes > Passeridae > Onychostruthus > Onychostruthus taczanowskii. Next base: position 2,470,130 of record NW_024502568.1, read on the forward strand.
ATGTTTTTCAATATTCCAGAGAGATGAAATGAAGCAAAAAGAAAACTTGCCTCCACTTGAGCTTTGGACCAAAATAAAGTTATTTTGTTTCAAAACATTCATTTGAGATGGAAAAAGCTGCTCTCATCAGTTTGGGGATTTTTTTTTTTTAATCTTTGTTGAGAATGCCTCAAAAATGTTGTTTCCATATCCCTAATTCAATTCTTTCTTTTTAAAATGGTTTAGTAATGTGCTCTGCTGGTTTTGTTCAAACAGGAAGCAAATTGTAAAGCAATTACGTTTTCTGCAACAGAATTTGCCTTCCCCTTGGTCACTGCTAGCAGAAGGACACAGAGGTGGGTGGCCCAGGCCAAGACAGTGGCTTGCAGACCATCCACCTCAAGCTCTGAGGTGGAACCCTTTCATTTAAAGGCTTTAAGGCAGCCCAGCACCAAAGGTGCTCATAGTGCTTAGCTCTGGTTCCTTTTCACGGTAGGAACCAAACCAAGCTTTAAGTCCAATTCAGTGTCCTGAGTTTTATTTCAGAACTGTTTGGAGATGAAAGTTTGGTTTAGACCTGAATCTAATCTGTACCCTGGTCTGCTTCATCAGACATTTCAGAACTGTTTGGAGTTGACCTGAATTTGGTCAAATAAAGTTTGGTTTAGACCTGAATCTAATCTGTACCCTGGTCTGCTTCATCAGAAATGCCTGCACATCCCCACAGCCCAAAGGCACTCCACTCCTTTGTGCTGCCAGCTGGGAAATCAAACTCAGCCCCAGCCCTTGTCAGGGCTTCATGAATGGGCTTGCTATGTGAAGGTGGAAAAGAGGTCTGGGAGAATGGCAGCTGACAGGCAGAGGGAAGTAAATGCCTGGAGGATTTAGGAAGAGCTCTTAGTAAAGAAGGACTTCTGTTACCTTCATTCCTGGATTGACAAAGAACAACTCTTGGAAAAGGTGCTGGAGAGGGGAGCAGCTGACAGCCATGGTGGGGCAGAGGTGGAACAAACTGCAAAAGAATGGAGACATTGCTGGGGCTTCTCTGGAACGGAGCCCAGCCCAGCCCCAGCAGGGCAGGAACTGCTTTGGGTGGAAGAACTGCACTTGTGGGTAAAGGGAGAGATCACCTTGTGAGCCCAGAGGGATTGACCCAGGGGCACAAAGTAACTCCCAGCTTTGCTTCTGCTCTCTTGCAAACATGTAGTGAAGTCAGGAAGCTCATTGCACAGCTTAGCAGGGCAGGACCTTGGTCTTCTGCTGGACACTATGCAAGGGTGACATTGATGCCTGGTCACACTGCCAGCTGTGATGCTGATGAGAAGTGCTGCCAGTGACACTGGCCTTTCCCCAGCCGTGCTGCAGCCTGGATTGCCTGTGCTCCTTACAGCTAAAAATCCATCTGCTTGGTAACCTCTGCCCCTGGGCTATGCACGGCCCTTTGGGAGGCATGACAACATTGTGAGAGGGACTGAGGGAGGGGAGGGCAGTCAGACTCCTGGTGCCATCTATCTGCATCTGCATCAGTATCTGCATCTCCATCTGCATCCCCATCTCCATCTGCATCACTTACCTGCCTCAGGGAAGAGCGCAGCCTCCTCTGCCCCTCGAAAACAAAGGCTTGAAAAAACGAAGCAAAGGAAAGGAGTAGAAATCAACCTGGGAAGGACTCATGTATGCTGCTTTACTGAGCTGCTTTCTCTGCCTAGCTTGTTTGAGCAGTTTGTATGTCTGTCCTATGCTGTGGGAAACTGTGGAGGCAGATGGAGGATGCAGTGCTGTGTGTTTGTGTTTGACACCATTCATCAGAAGGAAGCTTCTCTGGTCCAGATAGGTGTTATTGCTGCCCAAACTATTTGTTCTTCCCATCTCACCTGTGACACAGATTTTTCCAGGTGAGGTGTACCCTTAAATAAGTCTGCACTGAGTTTGTGTTTCACACCATTCATCAGAAGGAAGCTGCTCTGGTCCAGATAGGTGTTATTGCTGGGGGTAAAGCCCAAAATATTTGTTCTTCCCATTTCACCTGTGACACTGGATTTTCCAGGTGAGGTGTACCCTTAAATAAGTCTGCAGCCTCGTATATGTTCTTCTCTTACATGAGCCCTTCCCATTAATGACCAGTTTGAAACCCCTTGCCAGAAGAGGTTTCCAGCATTTTACTTGACTGGTCCTCCGATGAGTATCAGCCAGCCCCCAGAACTGGCTGCTAAAGAAATTGGCTTGTTTTCACCTGCTCCTTCCACAACCAGAATAAAATGAGAAAATGATTGCTCTGAAAGAAGCAGGCAGTGAAAACAGATGCAAGGCTGGAGTGCTAACTCCTCTGTCAAGTTAATTGTCTGCCTCTTGCAACTCAGTGCAGCTCAGTTTTGAAAGCTCTTATAGAAATCCAATTATGTGTTGGCTGTGGAATTTTTATTGATAAATAACTTACCAGAGCAATGCAAACTGAGGAGAAGGGAGGGTGGTGAAGGGGTGTTATTCCTACAGAAAGAGTGGGGCCATGGGGGAAGCTTAAATTCATGATTGATTTTTAGGCTTTCAAAACTACTCCCGTGTGAATTTCACTAGCAAACCCTGCACTGGCAATAAGCCATCAGGAATAAAACCGACCCAAGAAAAAGAAAGATATGTGCAGATGCAAGCTTTATGCAGAGCTTACAGAGAGAACCTGCTTCATTGTGCAGTGAGTTACTCACTTAACAGGTCTCTGGACACAGGATTTCTTTATGGAGGGCAGTGCTAGGCAAAGCTGTTACAGCCTGGTATCTGCCAGCTGGGAGCACTGTGGCCCAGTCCTCATTTTGTGCACTTTTAAAAGTCAGCCCAGCTTCCAAACAGCCGAGCTGTAACCTGAACCTCATTTTAATTCTCAATTTTGCAGTTTAGTTTCAGTGAGGATGCTGTAGTCAGTAGGAGCTGTGGATGCTCTGGGAATATATGCTCATCTCTGGGTCAGCAGTGGACCCCTCTAAGTGGGGAAGGAAAGAAATTATACTGGGAAGGAAAAGACAAGAATTTCATCATAGAAAGTATTGAAATGAAAGAAATCAAATTATATCACCAACCAGAAATGAAAAGTAAGCCTAACCCTGGTGCTTTTATAGCAAATAAAAAGTCACAGGAGATATGGCAATTTGGGTTTTTTAATACATTTTGAAAGTGAAGCCTTTGGCCAAAGTTTGTCACCAGGAACTTTCACATCTAGAAAAATTGCATTCGATTGTCTTCCCCTTTCATCTTTGTTTTTCAGTATTTCTTCTCTTTTGCTTATTTATTTTGGCTTTTGCTCCATTTCAGAATAAAGGTTAAACTGCCCACCTACCCAATACAAGAACCTGAGGGCTGGCTGGAGGCTATGACCACTCTGAATTAATTTCAGAGGCAATAAGCTACTTGAAGACCATGTGCACAGGTTCTCTGTGAATATTTATTTCCATCCTCTTTTGTTTCAGCCCTAGGGACAGGGTGTCTTTTTTTGTGATGGAGTAGACCTTGCTGAGACCAATTTGCATGAAAGACCTAGCAGATTGGATGATCACTGGGAATTGATCCAGATTTGAAGACTCAGCAAATGAATACTGGAATTTTTTCAAATACATCTAGACTTTTTAGCTGTTTTCCCTTCTGGTCTGACTGGTGGGAGCTGAAGAATGACCTCCTTTGCAAGATTTCTGCATTTCTTCTTTCATATCTGGCATTCAGACAGAAAATAAGTAGTGCATGAAAATTAAAAGTAAAAAATAACAAGGTTTTCCCAAGTTCAAGGCCTGGATTTAGTGTGAACCATAACTGGGTCATGCCCTGGGCTATTTGCTCCAAGATTTAGCCTTGAATTCATTTGGTGCTGGGGCAAAGGTCTGGGCTGGCTCTGAGCACTGCATTTGCATTCAGTCTAATGACATTCTCCTGGCCTCCCTGGCCTCATTAATTCCGAATGTGACATTGTGTCACCCATGTGCTGACATAAACCACGGAAACTCTTCAAAGGGCAGCGACAGAAAAAGAGGGCTTGGATTTCAGGAGGTGATGCAAGAGTCACTGTACACAAACCCCTCCCTGTCGTTCCTAAACCCCCTTTTTCCTTTCAGAGTCAGGTGAGGAGGAGGGAGGGGTCAGGGCAGAGGTGTGCTGGGCTGTGGGGCTCAGCAGAGGGAAGAGCTCTTGCTGGGATGTCTGTGCAGCCCCCCAGCCAGAGCTGTCCCACCACAGGACCTGCCAGGGAGCCACCCAGGCCACCAAGGCTGAGGGGACCATGCAGCCACCGCAGCCCTGGGATCCCTGAGGAGCTCTTGTGACCAGCACTCATCTTCTGAGGAAGCACTTTGATGGATGTTTGTTTCTTGCTTTTATGGATTTTTGCCCTTCTCCCGAGAAAGTAATGATTTAAATTCTATTAAAAATACTACTTGCTTTGAAAATTCCTTTCCACAATTTCTTAATGTTGAAGAAGTGGACCTGAGGACTAATCAAGCAGGGTCTCCTCTCACTGCTATTTACCCTTTTCCAACTGCTTCTTTTTTAAACACAGTTATCAGAAGAAAAAAATTTGAGATGGATTTTACCCATCAAAAATTAACTGGAAGAACAAAAGTAAAATATAAAGGATTGCTTTTGTGTATTTAAAAGACACACACATAATTTTCATGCCTTGCTTAGCTGGGTCTCAACAGAAATTGCATCTGTTCAAAACACTCAGATGCTTTAGGATTCTTACATTAAGGCATTTATTCTCCTAATACCTTTGTGAGGTGAGGATATTCTGTCATCCATATTTTACCCTGGAGGTAAGGAGAAGGCCTGCAGGAAGCCCTGGGAAGCATCCTGAGGGCAGCAGTAGCTGTGGAGTGAGTGTGTGCTGGACACCAGTTGGCCCTGCCAGATGACACCATCACACGTGCCCTTAAACTCACACGTGCCCTTAGACTTAGCAGAGTGCAGCAGCTGGCAGGGGAGCACAGTCCCCCAGCCCACAGGGTCACTGCAAAGCAAGGTGCCATCCGTCAGGCCAGCCCGGGCCAGGAGTTACTGCTGCAGTATCTCACAAGCGCCCGTTCCTCCCCAACAGGAGCGCTGGTTTTGCCTCTGTTGGAGTGCTTCGGGTTGCACAGGCCATGGAGTTCCTCACAGCAATGGGAGGCTCAGGGCTTTATCGCTCTCTGATCCTTGAGTGCAGATGTGTTTAAGCAATAAGCATCCTCCTTGCAGAGAGGAGTTGTGTTTCTGAGCATCAGGGGAAGCAGAGAGCCTATCGCAGCTCATACATCATCTCTGGTCCTGGAGGCGAGTTGAAGGCATTCGTACGAGGGTATTTGCTGCTCAGGTTTGTAATGATTCCTGACAGCCCAGCAGTGAAATACTTTCCAGAGTGGGAGTACAGATGTGGGGTGAGTGGATCTAATTTCTCACACAGTCTCAGCCATGTAAATATGTGCATTGAAATACACAGGGTGATGAAGAGCAGATTACCCAAATACAAGGCTTGCAAGAGGTTTGCCTGCGAGGAAAGCAAGTCTAATAAAAGTGATAGACAGAACAAAGCTGGCTACACATCAGCCACAGGCAAGGCAATGCTCACCTCTCCCCCTGTAGAGTATCCTGTGCTCTTTCTGGATGAACCACCCCTTCAGAGGCGTGTAAAACACCACAGACCCATGTGAAGGTATTGGGGCTGTTCCAGGTTACAGCAGCTGGAACATTGGCCATCATCCTACTCACAAGTGAAAGGATCTCCTGTGAATGGCCTTTCCTGAAGACACACTCTGCCCTAACTTGATATCCAAATTGGAGCAGGGATTCTAAAAACACCTCAGCCTCAGGAACAACCATTTGAGGAAACTGGGGAGGTTGGTGGTGAAGGGACACATAGATCACAGGAGGAGCAAAGTGATCCAGTCTCAATAAACAGTAAGTGGTGAGAACAGGAAGAGGATTTTGACTGAGTATGGATGGAAAGTAACTGGAAAGTGACTGAGGGTTTGGCAGCTGATTTAGGAAACTTAGGGAAAGGATGAGATAATTGATTTGGACTGAACTGAACTGTAATAGAACAGTAAAAAAAAAAAAAAAAAGATAATCATCACAGAACCATTTGTTTTTTCTCAAATTATCTTACTGTTTCAATTACCTTTTAGACAAGGAAAGTATTTTAGACAAGGCTCCTTTAGAAGGAAAAAGGAAAGTATTTTAATTTTAAAATGGCAAACTGAAGCACTGAAGTACTTTAGAAATTTGCTTTGTTTTTTTTTTCATCTGAAAATTGGATCCAGCCAAACATGCAGATAATTTCAATCCCCTGTGCTTTAGCAGTGTTCATTGAAAAAAGGACAACTGACACCCTGCAGCAGTGAGGGACAGATGTGGAGAGGCTGTTGCCAGCACATGCTTACCCCAGAGGAGAAGAAATTACAGCCAGTGGCTGGGAGTGACACAGCAGAGCCCTGGCAGTCACACCTCACCCAGTTGGCCCCAGCCCAGCTGGCAGAATCGGTACAGGAGCAGGTTTGCAAGTGAGTGTCTCATGCTGTAACTCTCTCTACAGCTCCTCTCTTCCTTTCTCTGCATGCCAGTCTACAGTCCAAAATGGAAGAGCAATGTTGGGGACATTAAGGGCCTTTACAGTAATTTTGTCAAACCTGTAATGGAGGAAGGATAAAGGAATGGTAAAAAAAGCTGAGAAGGATTGCTGCTTAGCACATGTGCAGGGCAGACCAGAACTGGAAATAGAATATAGTCTGAGAACATCTCTTTGGCCTGGCTGTACTAGGTTGTGCCTGAATCTAATTCTTCTGTGTGAACTTCATGAGAATGATTAGATTAACCTGAGAAACAACAGCTGAGTGCAGCTTAGCCAAAATATTGCAATAACTCAGTAGTTCTCTGCCCACACAGGATTCTGCTAGTAGATGTTGCTTGCTCCTTATGCACATGTAAACTGTCTCAGAGCATAATTAATCCATTTGCTAGCAGTGGTGCATATGCGTTTGTAAAATAATGGCCTCCTACAGCATGTGTTTACTTCTAAGCTAAGTGAGCTTTAAAAAAATGTGAATAGCACAATTCTTCAAATGCCTTATCAGCTAGAGCATAACTGAGTAATGCAGTCTCCCTCAGCTCTGGTATTTTGTACAGTTTCATGCATCACTGTGAGGAATAACAGTGATGGAGAGTGAGAGATCAATTATGGAACCCTTTTCAGCAAAGGGGAGCTGTTTGCTGTTGGCTGACACAACGCTCTCGGCCTGTTCTGCAGCAAACCTGGTGTTGTTTTGCAGTTCTGCAGTCCTGCTGTACTGAATCCAGTCCCAGATAGTCTCCCCATCCCAGTCTGCAGTGTAATTTCTGGCCACAGCCTTGATGCAATGTCTCTCAAGAAAGAAAACTATGTGAGGCACTGAATGACTGGCATGAGTGAGACATGACTGAGGATTCCAAGCAAACCATTTCACTTCACTTTTCCCAAAGGGAAGATGCTGCCAAAATCAATCTGTTTCATGAAAAGGTTTTGATCTTCACACAGCTTCAATTTTCCAGTGAGAAAACACTTACATTTCCAGCAGACCTCTAGCATAGCTCTGCCTGGGTGTTTGCTGTGTCCCCTGTTCCATCACTGGAAGGGCTCCTATACTTCTCCTGTGTCCCTTACAAGGACTAAACTATCTCAAATTCTTTGCAGTGCTGTTTCTTGATTAATATTATAGGTAGCACCATGTAAGGGGTGATTTACATGCCAAGCTCAATAACAGATTTAATAAAATTCCATATGCTTCCTAGCTGGAACACCCTGGGTGTGATTTTATTGGCCTGTTACGTTGCTGGATGCCTTTTACACACTATTTATACACAGGTAAAATGGATTATATGCCATATATACATACAAATATACAGATACAAGCACATTTATGTATGTACAAATACACCTATGAACTTTTATACATACATTTCACTTAGAAAAGTGAAATGATAAATAAAGTGAATTAATTATATTTTCCTGTTTCTTTACAACTGAATGGGCAGTGAGTGTTGAATTGTGCAGTGGCCCTGCTAAAATTTATATATATGTATGCAAATTTCAGAGCAATGAACTCAGAATGGCTTCTTTATTTGGTTTGTTTTTTTAATGTTCATAATAGTTGGCTGAATCTAGAGGAAACTGAACTGAAGCTGCAGGGTGACTTGAAAACCAACATGCCAAACGAAAAATCAGTTCCTGTGCCACTTGCAGCCTGCTCAGCTCCTGGCTCTCGCTGCCCTGTCTCACCATCTCCCACTCGTGGTGCAGCACCTGCAGACTGCTGCCCCTGCTCTGCACGTGCCTCACTGCTGCCTGGGCTGTGACCGTGCAGGAGGAGAGACAGCAGGAGAGTTCTGGGTGTCTCTTCATCCCAGCTTGGAGGGAGATGCTTGTTGCAAGAAACTGAGACACCTGGGTCTGTGCTGAAATGGGAACAGAGACCTGGGCATGACCAGGGAGAGACACCAGCACATTTAAGTTGGATGCAAGTCCACTTTTCATATCTACAATGCTGCTGTCCTTGGGCTGCTGCGTCCTTTGCTCTGCAGTGTTTAGTTCAGGCACCCTGAAGGGACACTGGCTCTTGTGAAAACAAAGGGAAGGGCTGGTCTCCATTTTTGTCCCCAGGACCCAATCCTCTGCCTTTCATTTGCCCACTGGTTTGTCTGCACCCTTTCTGGCATGGCAGCCCTCACAGGCAGGTGACTTTACAAATACATTTTAGAAAAACCAGGCATGATATTGCAATGTTGCTCTTTTTCTTCTTCTTGGGGTAGGTGAAGAGAAGCCATAGTAAATACCCCCTGGATTTCAGTGAATAGGAATTGGGCTGTCCCCAGCTGGTGGTTTGTGCTGTGTCAGTTCCTGTCTCATATCATACTTAACAACCTCTTTATAACATGAGCATTTGGGTAGTTCTTCAAAGGGAATGAGAGGTGGTGTCCCAGCCCATTGGAAATACATAAAGGAGATTGTAAGAGCTTAACATTTGTGTGGTGACTCAGCAAAGCAAGGAGTCTGATCAGCTCACCTTGCCTTCCAACCATCTGAGCTGACTGGCTCTCCTGCAGCCCCCCAGCCTTGCAAGCATCACCTCCCAGTGGCCAGGGAGGTCCAGAAGGAGCTGCTGGGTGAGTCTGCCATGGGAGATGTCACTCGGATGGGGCCTGCAAACCGACCTGTCTGAAGCAGAGTGGTTTGGACTCTACCAAAGGGGCCTTTGGTGATTTATGCCTGCAGAATCATGAAGAATTGGAAGAAACCTTTGCCAGACAACCCTGGATGCTCCTACCTGCTTCTGGGAGAGCTCCCAGGAGAAGACATCTCTGAGGAAGCACCGGCTTCCACTGCCCTGCAGCACTGTGGAGTGCAGCATTTCATTTCTGTAGGAAATGAAGCACTTCATTTCTGTAGGAGTTTTCCTAAATTACTTCCTCAAACAATTCTTTAAAGTGATTTGCTTATGCAAGTTTGGACAATGTATTAGAAAAGCAGATCCCATCTTCACTAGTAACTCATGTGAGCAGAGCAACTAAGGTTAATTGAAATGATGAAACAATGCAGAGAGGCATTTAGGACCTGATCTGACAGTCTGCTGAAGATGCAGCTCCTGAAAGATGGGGTGGGAGCAAACTGTTCCTACACATCCCAGCTGGTTTGTGGCATCCACCTAAGCAAATCCCATCCTCTATGAAGTGAAAGTCTTCCCTAACTGCAACCCACCAACACCTACCTAGAAATGCCTCACAACTCTCCCTTATAAATAAATAAATAAAGATCCAAACCAACCAAACAAACAAAACAGCAGAAAAAACAAACACTAAAGCCACTCAACCTCCTCCCTTAGAGCCATCCATGGTCTGGGATATTTTGCTGCACAATCTGCTGAGAATGATCCAGTGCTGAGCACTGCTCCCAGGGCCTGTGGAGAAGAGTGATGACACCCATCCACCCTGGAGATCAGGCACACCTCTGGGCTCGAGAAACAGCAAACCTTTCCTTTTTAATGGTTTGTTTAGTTACTCATCGTGGTGAATTAGTGTGGGCTTTGTCTCATCAGCCTTCCCTGCATTTTACCCTGCAGGTCACAAAGGTTGCTCCTCTGTGGAAGGACATTTGCCAAAGTCTGAACAACTGGGACTGCAGGATGAAAGATACTAATAATCTAATTTAATTCCTCTGAAGGCAAGTGTTCAAAGAGTTAGGATCCACAAGTCCTAAGTAACGAGTAAAACAAAGTGATGAAAAGTCCAGGGGGAGGATACTTGGCAAAGTTCTAGCCTTGGTTATAGAGTATAATCCAAAATAACTCCACAGGCTTTGTTCTCCTTGTCAGTAAATCCACATACCTGAAACTATTTAGGTGTCCTTTTTTTTAAGCCTTTTTTCCTAGATGGACAAAAAGGCCAGCAGGTACTTGGATCTGATTTTTCTTTTATAGAGCCTGGTGTGTAAGATGAGAAAACACATGCAGTTGTACTAGAGATGAACTCTCTCTGTTAGAAAACCCCAAGAATTAGATCCTGTATATGATTTCTTATACAGATATAGTGCTTTCAAAGCAGTTTCACAGATACAGCAATTTCAGGAGACAGGTAAAACAAAAGAATATACTTTTCTCAGTTTGGAATAAAATTACATTAAAAACTATTTATTTGGAATGCAATGAAATGGGAAAAACCCTCACCCATGGGTGACCCACGTGCCCATCCTGCACAGAACATGTTCTGTGGTGTCTGGGTCCTGACTTTACAGATCAGTAAGAACTAGAGGTCATGGATGTACAGCACACATCTGAGCATGGGCTCCTTCCCCACAGGAAATCTGAAGACGTCTCCGCTATTTTTTGCCTGTAGATGTTCTTCCTTATCTCTAACATGGACGAGATTTTAATCTTAGGTTTTGCCTTTTTCCCCTGGTTAAATCTCTCCACTCTTTCAGTTCACTCACCACTGAAACCCCAAATATTGTGGTGGTAGAAGAACATCTCTTCCTTCCCCTATTCTCCTGACTCTCCTACCTTTTATTTCTGATGCTGTCAAGGCAGTGCACAGCTGCCAAAGTGGTGAGAAAGAGACACACAGAGAGAAAAGGGGGGTCTGGAGGGAGGAGGCAAGGGAAGAAAAAGGCTGCAGAAGTTTAATACAAAACAGGCATAATGACAAAAAATACCACATTTATGGATTCATAACTTCAGTCTAATTCAAACCCATCACAGAACAGCCCCTGAAGGGGAATGTACATGAAAGGCTCGTCCAGGTTGGCTGCTGCACGTATTACTTTCCATGGTTTCCAGGCACTGATGTTGCCAGAGCATGGTTTGGGGCACTCTCATACTTTCACCTTCTAACCACCAAGGCTCCCTGCTGCTAGGGACACATTCCAGCAGCACTGCAGGGGTCCCTCAGAGCTTTGCTATGGCTGCAGGGAAAAACTGGTCTTCTGTTCCTCTAAAGTTCCTCTCTCCCAAAACATGGCTGCTAGAAGTGATCAAAAAAAGAAATAATTTTTCCTGAGTACTGCTGATGTTTTGCCTTTTGTTTCCATTACTAATTGACTCAGGGGAAGTCAGTCATCATAACTTATTGCAGGAAGACTATTTCCACAAAAAAAATTTATTTGGGAATATATTTAATTTCTAAAAGATAAAAACATCTACTTTTGATGTTGCATTGCTCTGTTATATTATTAGATCATATTTGAAATAGTGAAGTCAAAACAAGAAATTCTACCTCATCAGAACTACAGGTTTCAATATTATGAAAATGAAACAATTGAGAACTATTGAGAGAAAATGAAAAAGTTACCTCAGAGCACTTGGACTTTCCCATTGAAGTTTAACCAACATGGCCATGTTCCCACTGAATGTTTGGATTCCAAGAAAATCAACTTGACAAAAAAAAAAAAATTGTATCCAGATCCGTTTGTGAGACAGCAGGCAAGAACAATCCTTCCTTTATTCTCTCTGCTACCTGCCCTCACACAGGGTGGTGGGACTGCTGCTTGGGGTGAGCCTGTGCAGACCCCCAGAATAAGCCCATGCAGGTGCTGTGGGGCACAGGTGGAGGAGTTGGACAGGCCCTAGGAGTGATTTGTTCATGTAAAATGTACTTCACATGAAAGCTGGGAAGCCCTCCAAGGGAAAGGAGGCATTTGAGAGCAGGAGGAAGAAATAATGCTGGCAAGATTTGGCATTGTTTATCTGCTGATCAATGCCAGAGAATGATTCCCCAGCTGAGTCAAGTATGCTGAAGAGTACAAACAAAACAATGAACAGTAGATAATTGATAACTCTTTAGAAAACTTAGAAGCGACTGAGAATTTTCTGTTGGAGCAATTAAAAATAATTTTCATAAAATTGAAGTTTTTCATGAAAGTTTGCAGAAATTTATGTACTCTCTGCTGGGCATCAAATCATAATAGAAAGATAGATTAAACTGACCTACTCCCAAACTCTGCTTCATGCTCTCAGTATCTTTTATGAGCTTGGTGCTGTGGAGAAACTATAAACCCCTTGAAACACCTTTGGCTGACATGTTCCAATAAGTCATAGGATGGGCCATGAAGAAGTGTGATGTAGGAGATGTAGGCTAGCCTGGGAAAGCCAGGCTTGGGTGGATTGCTGGAACTTCAACTCCTATCAGTCACTGTGACATGTAGGCAAAGCCAACTCCCTGTCGATTTGAGCAGAACAAATTACTTTGTCATTCCCTGAGAGAATCCTTTCCAAACTATCCATTCCACTAGCAAACATGATATTCAGACTTCTTCTGTCCTGCTTTGGAATACTAACAAATGTGAGGGTATTGGGAATACCTCTCCCTCTTTCTTCTGGATGAAAATCTAGTTTTGAAGCAGCTCTGGGCACTGGGCAGCACGTGTCTGTGCACAGCATGGGAGCCACATGCTTCCAGGTGCCCTGCTCCATATGCCTCTCTCTGGCAGTCATCACCATGGAGGGATGATCCCTTTGGGGGATTTCAAAGAGAGGTGGAAATGGAGTGGAAATGTTGTGCCATTTGCTTCTGTGCTCTGTGAGGATTTTCTGAGTGTACAGGTTGTTCATTGCAGTCAACTCCCCTTTACACACTGACATTAAGGAAAACCAGACATGAGAGATATCCATGTCACGAGAATTGTGTGGCTTTTCTGCCTTCTCTCCCGAGCCAGCTAGATTGCTGAAGGCCAGATGGCAATGTGAGATACTCTGCTGTAAATCACAAGCCTTTCACCAGTCCCACAGCACAGAGTGAGCAGAATCAGGCCCTCCCACTCAAGACCCAGTATTGCTGGCAATGTAGCTGGGGACTTCCATTTGTTTGCAATTAGGTGCTGGCACTGGGAAAGCCCTGAAGTCACCATGGTCTCTGGGCAACAGATAAAGCTTTTGTTTTTGCACAGACAAAAGGCAGAGCAGGCCAAACCAACACAGAGTGTGTGAGCAATGGGAAGCCTGATGAAAGGCCATAAAGAATGTCCCAAGTCAGCAGCAAATAACATGGCAGCAGGAAAGAGAAATCTTAAAGTAGGAAGGAGGGAGGGCAAGAGAAGGGAGAGGAGGGGAGGAGCCAGGACGGCTGGGTGCCCAAAGCAGTGATGCACGGGGTGAGCACTGCTAAGGCACACATGGGAGCAAGGCACGTGGGGACTGTGGAGCGAGCTGCGCAGCTCAGACCTTCTCAGCTCCTGCCTGCAGAGCATCCCTCTCTGGGCTTTATCTCCAGGAACTGAATCACTGGGAAGCTTTGTTTCTCCTTGTCACTTCTCCATTATCTTTTCACAATATTCCACCCCTCCAAGGAACTGAAAAACTTCCTGTTAACCAAATCTTGCATATGTTGAAAGAAGGGAATGTGAAATTAGATGATCTGTAGTTCTTTGCTTGCTTGACAAGCCATCCTGCGTCTGGTGTGATTCTTCTCCAACACCCAACGAAGAGATAGAGCCTTGCATTTTTTGCAACAAAAATGCTTGATTAAGAACCTGGCAGAGCAGATCTTCGACCATGAAATCTATCAGGTAGGGACTGTCTTTATCCTTCTGTGTTTGTGCAACTCCTGCATAATATGGCCTTGTCTGAATTAAAATAATCCTGGACTGAAAGAAAATCAGACTGGGAGATGACATGCAAGAGTAGGAATTTGCAGGCTTGTACAACACATATATTCTGGAAATGCCCTTGGAATCTCCCTCCCCCATTCTTAGCAAGACCAGATGTCTGCTCTGGAGGTCCCAGGGGGTGGGGAGCACGGTACCAATCCCTCAGTAACTGGGCTGGGGTAGACTGCTTAACAGGCAATAATGCCAGTAGGAGAATCATTGGAACAACCAGGCTGCAGAAAGCACTGAAAGCTATGAGGACCTTAATTTTGAATATGGACACTTAGCATGAATGGTAGTCAGCCAGCTGCTTTTGTGATTTGGCCTAGACAGTTGGATTTATATTTGCATTCATAGTATTTATTTTTTGAAAGAAAGACGTATTTCCTCTCTTTTTTCTCCTTTTCCACATATTTTGTGCAGAACTATTTTGCTATTGCTCTGCCCTGTGGAAAGGCTTTAATTTAGAAAAGATGCACTAGGCTATGTAATGGTGCTTGGCATTTGCTGCCTTAAGTACTCTACCCTTTGTGTAGGAATAGTATAGTCTGCAGTGTTTTAAGTCTCTCTCTCTGGTGCTCAGAGGCAAAATAGATAGAGTGTGCTAGATATTAAACTTGTATTGGCTGTTTGCGTTGCTGTGGTACTGTGTGGAAGGAATTGGCGATCTGGGTTTTGTTACACACTCTGAACCACATCCAGAAAGCCCTTTCTTCAGATTTGCTGTTTTATAGGCAACATACAAACATGTTTTACCACAGCCAAAACCTTGCAGGCACGGCAATAAATCATGCAGCACGCTAGGCAGCTGGAATTGATTGTGGATCTTTGGGGTGGAAGAATCACACACATTCTGGAGATTTCAGTGAGCTACAGCAGCATTTTAAACCTCTGTCCTTCTGTTCTTAGGTTGTGCTCTTCCACCTCTCAGCAGACTGGGCTAGACTTCACCTTCTGTTCCAGCCATGGTGGTCTGGCTTGGGTCTGCTGAAAGCCTCAGACAGCACGCTGCTTCTGCCAGCTCACAAAGCTGGTGTGCCCAGGATTGGCTCCGTGTGCTGGCAGTGCAAAGGCAGCAGTCACAGGTCATTTTTCCTTGGAAGCAGTCACAGGTCACCATTTCTCTTTGGCAGCTACTGTGAGGAATGGCTGGCTGTGGAAGCAGGACCTGGGAACCATGTGAGCTAAAGACATGATGACGAGCCAAAGGGTGTTGCTGGTGCAGGCAGGGAAGACAGATTGGACTTCACAGCTGGAAATGATCCCAAGAGCATAAAAGACACACAGCTCCACAGCAGCAGTCATGCAGCTCCTCTCCAAAAGGATCCTGGAGGATCCTGCATCGTGCTCTGATACAGTGGCTGCAAAGGACAGAATGGAAATGTCCTTCCACCTCTTTCAGAAACTAGAAATGGATGGCTGGCCCTAGCTAGGGAGCACATGAGAGATGTGAAATGCAGTGATTAGAAAGCAGGAGGAAGGTGCAGAGAATGGCTTTAAATCACCAAGGTTTTCCCCTTTAGCTGGGAAAACTGGGTTTGAGAGGAAAGAGAAGGTCCCCAAAAGAGCCAGAGGAGAGAATGAAGGACAAATAAGGGCAAGAGACAGAAAGGACAAAGACATAAACTCAGGGAGTTCCTACAAGAAAGATCACCAGTGTAAGCAGTGTGATCCAGAGGGCACCTTTGTGAGCAAACCTCTCCTCCCAAAGTTGGTGGATGCATGGACCCAGGACAGGGCTGCAGACTTTTCTCACTGCCATGCCTCTTCCCCTGCAGCTGGAGGGCAACCTTCATGACCAGAAATAGAAGCCTCTTACCCCAAATCTGTCTCCTGTGCAACAGCTGGAGTCATCCTCAGCCCTGGTCCAAGGAGCTGGGATGGCTGATGATATGCAGGTGTTATTAATAACACAGGCTGAGGAATGCTGCCCTGGAACTGGGGCTTTCTGCATACAGATTTCTGAGGCCAGAGGGATCTTCAGCTCACCGTGTCTGACCCTACTGGTAACAGGGGTAAGAGATCGTCACCCTGTGTCCCCTGAGAGCACAGCAAGGTATGTATGGCTAACACCACAATGGCCTTCAGCCCTGCCAGGAAGGCATAGGAAAGAAGGATCAGGGCTTTCCTTCCCCCTCTGTTGGGGAATGTGTTCCAAAGGCTAATCAATTCCACACTTAAAAATCTGTTTTCAGTTTGAATTTCTCTTGCTTCAGCTTCTAGATCTTAGGGATTTTGTTTGTTTGTTTTTCGTTTTTGTTTTTTTTTTTCCTTCATTTTGCCTTTGCTAGTCTCAATGCTACATATTTGTTTTGTCTGAAAGACTCTTGGGACAACTGGAGAGCAAGGAGCTTTATAAAACAGGGAAATCTCACTAGAAGCTGGGTGTTACCCTTATCATGTAGCATCCAAGGTAGCACCCTCAGTGGTAACATCCTCAGTGGTCCTAGGAAGCAGAAGCATTTACCATGCTGTCCTCTGACCTATACCATGCCAGGACCTATCAATCCAGCCCATAATTAGTGTCAGGATGGCTGAGGCCATGAATGCAGCTGATTTCCTTCAGCTTGCTAATATTGGAAAGCTGCCTGTGAAGAGAGCCAGATGTGCTAATAAGGTGGGCTCACCTCCAATTCCTAGGCAGTTCACATTGCAGTGATGCTTCGCTGAGGGAGTAAGAACCAAAACTTTCACATTTGAGAGAAAAGACCTGATGAAAGGCACAGCAAAGTGCTCCACAGAACATGAGGCCTCTGCTTAATATTAATGTGGAATTTTGTAGCTAATTACTTCCAATGCATTTCGCATTGGAATCTCTCACTGACCATCTGCACTCACAATTACCTACTAGTTTTTCATAAATGTCTTAGTAAATAATTGATGGATTTGCAAAGGGGTCATGAGTCATCTGAGTTTCCTTTTTCCCTTTTTTGCCTTTTGCCTTGCATCAACTTGAACAAGAAATCTTTATTAAGCAAGAAGCTGGAAAAAGCTCAAGCACTGTTCCACTGCTGTATTAAGCTCTCCCTGAGCTTTGCTCCATCCAGAGCTGTACATGGGGCTGGGATTCACCTGTCTTGCAGTAGGTGTACAGAGCTGCTGAGCAGGGCAGGGTGGAGGGGCAGGGTGACCCCAGGAAACAGTTTCCCCTTGCCATAAGAACTTGCAGATGGGGAGATGCACTGAACCAAGACCAGTTTTCAGCTCGTGGTTTTGAAACTCACAGTACTTTCCCTACAACATCTTCCAAGTTAGGATTATACCTGGCAGCTCCTCAGGTCAGTTCTACAAGCCTCTAATTTTTAACCCTCTCCAAACTGAATATTGACCCTGCTGTGCCCTGGGAAAAGCAGTCCCAAGGACGGTGTTGTTCACATCTGCTCTTGTCAAATGCATCCCCTGTTACCCCTCATGCTTTCAGGGAAACCTTCATCCCCCCCTCAGCACAGATGATGATGATGGCATCTCTGTTGCTGGAACAAAACCAGCTCACAGCTCTCAGTTCCATTGGAGTCCAACTGCTGCAGGACACAAGTTTAGGGGGAGAAAAGAGTAAAAAATAATTTAAAAAAAGAAGTATGGGTTTCTGTTTTGGGAGCAAATGGCTAAGGGTTTCCTTTTGAAGATGGCACATTTCAATGTGCTAAGCTGCTGCTCCCTGCCAGACCCATGGGCCCTTCACCTCAGGTTCCCTGCAGAGAGTCTGGGCATTGGGACTATATGGAGGCATCCTTAAAACTGGACACATACTACATCTGAATGTTTTTCTGAGTGAAGATTGTACCTGTTTGTTTGTAAGGAGAAAAAATAGATATATAATCAAGCAAAAACTTTATTCAGACATATTTTTATTAAGAAAATTTTAAGTGCATACACATTTATGTGAGAAATTACAACAATATAAAAGTGTTTATTTTCAAAATTTTCTATGAAAGGAGTAATTTCAAAAGCATAATATAACTCCTCCATAAAAGCTGCCTTACAGGAACACAAATACAAAACCCTTTTCACATTATTTGGGAAGATACTTCTTTTTACTTAATAAAAATATAAAGTACAGTATTTACCACATTCTGACAACACAGAGTTCTTAAGGAATGAAAGATGGGAGGTTCATGCAGCCCTTTTATCATGATACATGTTTTCTTCTCTGTGGCAACCAAAGTTTCATGTTTTCAGACAATGATTATCTTGGTGGGATGTTGATTAAGAAAAAAAAATCAAATTTTAGGTGATAAGTTCACAAAAAACCATGACTGCTATAAATCACATCACTCAAAACAAGTTGCCAGAGAAAAAGACCTTGTAGAGGCTAATAAAGGGAAATTGGCAACAAAAACTCCTATAGGAAATGCATTTTCAACAAAATGTGCATATTTATCTTTGAAAAAAAACTTTCATTACAAAATAAACAGTCACCTTTGCTCAAACACCTTAATCAAAAACACATCAAAGTCACCCTTCATTTCATTCTTCCTCAGGCAGAATTCAGATAAGATATTCATACGTGAAAGTATAAAGCTAGTATAAATAAAAAATGGACATAGCAATAAATACCATCTACTCTTAAAACTGGGATTTGACAGCTGCACATTGAAAATACCCACATGATGATTTCACATTCATGGAAGCTGCTTTTTCAGCATGGTTCAGTGTTATCTCTTGTTCCTCCTGTTCACATGTGGTCCCTACCTCACTCCCATCTCCTCAGGCTGCTCTCCGCAGCGCATCATGCAAATAAAGCCAGGCTAACAGCAAAGCTTCCCACTCAAGGTTGAATTTGGTCCAAAGCAAGAGAAAGCTTTCAAAAGGTTCTCACTTAAGTCTCTGGCCAGGTCTGTGTCACCTCTGCATTCACGATGTGCTCAGCCTAACCCAGGTGAGGGAGGGTCACGCTGCTGGCCCCTGAGAGCAGCCCGTGCCCTGGGTGGTCTCAGATACAGAAGTGAAGTGAAGCATCACCAGCACAGAGGTGTCAGGGCCCAGTCTCTGTGTGGGCTGGGGCAGGCAGCCCCCAAAGCACCACACAAACACCTGGCTCTACAAGCTCCCTTTTCTTTCATGGAGTGAATTTTCCTCCTGCTGCTACTCATGCATTTGTCCCAGGAACAAATGACCTTGCTTTAGCAGAGTCTAGCCCTGCAGCCCCTAGAGAAAGCTGACAGGAGCCCCCCTTTCCTGCAGTACCTGCACTACCTGGCTGTACCATCCCAAGCAGGGTGCCTGGGCTTGGCAGGGGTGTTCCAGCACTGCCCATCTCAGTGCTCCTGTAAATGAGGGCAGGGCTGTGCAGTCACATCTACCTAGCCCACCTTCTCACCAGAATGCTAAAGTTTCCCCTGGAAACAAAACTATCATGGCCCATATCATCATGAGCAGGGCATGCTGCTGAATCAAAATCAGAGGATTATTTAATTCTCCATTTTCTGCAATGGGAATCAATCAGACCTCAGGCTGTCCTTTGACAGAAGTTACATGTGAAGGATGCACTTTCCTGGGTGACTTTTTCTGCAGTCATTCTTGACTTGGACACGCACATGTCCACCTCTGGCAAACCACTGGCAAATGCAGGTGCATGTGTGGGATGGGGAATGGAGCCTAGGATATCAAATACATAGAAAAAACTCCATTTTTCTCTTACAATTTCTTTCTTTCCTTCCCCTTCCAGGAGAGGATCTGATCCTGCTAATATTAAATCAAAACTCCAATCTCATCAAGTACAGTGGTACCAGACCTTTCAAAACACAGACACAATATACTTAAAGCACCAGGCTGGTAATGATAACAAAAGGAATGTCAAAATCACAAATACAAATATTTTAGGCACAGCAGTTTGTTTCTGCTTTAAAGCAAATGAGGTGAGGTGTTCCCAGCTGAAGGCCTCTCTGCAATAGCCCTGTTTTGCAGAAAGGAAAGATTTTTACCTGAATCCACATGGAAATAATGGAGTCCCTGGATAGCCAAAGCACCTTTTTGGCACTAAAGATGCCTACCACAAAAAGGAGTGTGAAACACTCCTCTCAGTGTTCCTGACACAGGCTGCAGGGAAGAGGGAAGATTTCTTTTGAATCAACCAGCTTAAAAAAGACAATCTCACGACATTTTTTTGCTTACAATACAAACACAGATACATACAAACACAAGCATTGTGCTGCACAAATGTGCTTCCCCCCAGATCTCAGTGCACAGCATGACATGATTATTGCAGTGCTGCAGATGTCTTTCCATACCATGTAGCAGATATTGTGTATACAGGAAGGAATAAGGAGAAAGAAACTTCTGGCTTAGGGGATCGGTGCAAGGAGTGGTACTTGTCCCAGGCTGTGCTTTGCAAAGGGAATTCCAGAGGCTATCCTGTTCACCAGCAAACCCGTGATAGCTGGTGAACTGGGAGTGTTGGCCTTCATTTCCACACCTGTAAAACACCTCTCCTTCCACAGACTGCACAGACCCTTTCTTGCTCCAGGCATCTCTTTTCTCCAAGATGTGGCCAGATATCCTCTTCTGGGTATCTCCAGAGCAATCGGGGATGTGATTGCCCTCAGGCAGTTCATCGTTGGTGAAGGGTGAATAAATCTCAGCTTACTTCGGTGCAAAGACAGACAGGCAAGCTGAAGTCGCCTCCTGTGGATGGGTTGGAATGCCTGGTGCATGGCAGCCTAGCTGACTCCTACAGGATCGTGTGGTCAGAGCTGTAACAACCCATTCCTTTTTTTTTTTTTTTTTTTTTGCTAAATTTATCATTAGAAGGACAGGAACATAGGAAATGCCAGATGACATCAGAACTGTGTTGTGGCTCGTAACACACACAACTACTACAAACCAAGTATTAGCACCTTGCAGTACCAGATGTGCATTGATCCAGCTGCTCACAGCTGTCAGCAAGGGTTCTGATCTTCAAAGGGCTTTAGCCCTGTAGCCCTGAGTATAATCACTCACCCAAAATATCTGTAAATGCCACTCAGGGTAATGTTGTCTATTGTCATCAGTCTGATGCTTTTGAGCCTTCCTATGTTCTTGGCCTCTATGACTTCTGGAGGCAAGGAGTTCCACCTCTACTTACACAACATCATTGCACTGTACAGTTCATGTCCTTCTAGGTTTAAAACTCCAGGAGACTTGCATGAACCAAAAGAAAGTTAAATAAAGCAGGACCTCTATACAACAAAGGAAATAAAATGTCATATAACAGGGTTAGTTTAAATTGGTATCTGCCCCCAGTGCTAGGTAATAAACCAACCTGTATAAATTCATATTTTTCTCAAATAGTTACATCTTACTATATAAAAATAGCACTATGAAAGCAAGCCAATTTGTGCAAGGGGAAAAAAACCCCAAACAAAAAAAAAAAAACCCATCAAAAATAACCAAGAAAAGAACCTTTGGAAATGCGTGAAGCGTTGCTTTTGTGCTGCATGTTAGCAGTGAAATGTATTCATTCCCTAATACTGGTTATCTGCTCTCTGGGTCCTACAGTAAGAAATCCTGTAGACGGCTTACAATGCTTGCCTCTTACATCTTGAACCTCCTGTTGATGAAGAAGAAAGTGAAACACTATTAAGGTTTATTTCAGTTGCAAAAGCTTTGCTATCAGGCCTAGTCAAACACAAATCTGTGTCTGGCCTAACCCAAAGGCAGCCCCTCCAACCAGTAACTGCTGGGCATTTTGGGAGAAGTTCTCCACAAGGAGCTACTGGGACCCAGCAGGGCAAACCCAGCAATAAGTGTTATTTTGGGCAGGTTGTGCTCATCACAGTTAGTAAGGTGTTCAGAACTAATACAGTAGGAAGGCTGACTAGAAAGCTTACTCTGGACTTGAAAGCCAGAGCAGAGAATTGTTGGTGGGCAAAGAAACTCGGCAAAAAATACAGCAGGGAAAGGAGGTTAATCATTTGTGAGCAGCCCCAGTAGCAGAGCAAGTGGCCCTGGGAATGCCTCCTCTATCTGCTCCTATCCCACATCTCTGATGGAGATCATGGGCTGCAGCTCCAGAGAGTGCCAGGTCTCTGAGAGGACGGAGGAACGTAGAGGGCAGCCCATGCTCTGCTCTTGCTTGGCTTCCACCATGGGGTGGCTGGAAAGTAGAGGCAGCCAACGTTCTGCCAGCCAGGAGCCACCCCTGAGCCTCCCTGCCCTGGCACCTCACCTGGTGTGAGCAGCTGAGCTTGTGGCGACCAGCTGCCCAGTGAGGGTGAGGTGACAGGCACGCAGGCGCTGCACAGTAAGCCTATGAGGCCTGGAGGGCTGAGGTAGGGAGCTCAGGTGGGGTGCAGACAAATGGAGTGTCCCATGCTCAGTGTGAGCATGGTACCCAGGAGAGTGTGGGTTAGGCATCACAGCAAAGTGCAAGTCTTGTGTGTATGGTTCACCCAGAACAAGGAGCCAGTTTGTGCTGGTGGCCTCCAGGTTTTGTCTGA
This sequence comes from Onychostruthus taczanowskii, assembly GCF_017590055.1. Lineage (NCBI taxonomy): Eukaryota > Metazoa > Chordata > Aves > Passeriformes > Passeridae > Onychostruthus > Onychostruthus taczanowskii. Next base: position 2,492,642 of record NW_024502568.1, read on the forward strand.
AGTGACCTCTATTCCTACTCCGGGCTGGTTGGCCTTTTGCAACCTAGATGAGGTCACTGAGTTACAAGTGTCAGAGGGTAAACACCTTCAAAAACTGATTCTATTATTCAAAAACTGATGTCTCAGCACGTCTTGACGAACACCTCTTCCAATGCCTGCTGGACAACTAGGGCTCTGTGCCCACAGCTAGAGACTGTGACTCCCAGTAAAGGCAGTCTCAGAAAACTCATCTAGGCACAAAGACAATGACTAAACCATGAGGAAAATTTTTCCTCCAAAGATATCATTTCCAATATCCCACAGCAGTAACCTTTGGTGCAGAAAGGCAGGACAAACCACCCTTGTGAGGAAGAAAAACCTGGGACATCCAGAGCATTGGCATATATAGCACCATTCTCTGGGACTTGCCCAGCATCTCCCATAGGAAAGGCATTAACCAGTCACCCGTGCACCACATCATGTTGTCACCACGCGGTGCTGCATTTCTCGTTAAAAAACACCAGTGGCAAATTCACAGCTGTTGGAATTTAACTCTGTCAGTTTGATACTGGAGCTAAAATAAATAGGACTCCCAAACCTTTACCCTGTTTTTGACTTTGTCTTTGCTTCAGGTTTATTTTGGTCTATTTGTGTGTCCATTTTCCCATTTGTAAAATGTTGTAAATTTTATAATTCCCGTTTGTAAAATGGGAAAATCATCCCACATCTGTTGTAGCTAAGCTTTCCCCCTGTTTTGAAAGTTTCATCTATATAATACTCTTTTGCTGGAAGGGGAGAGATGTTATCCTCAACAAACATGGGGGGAAATGGGGGTCTGGATAGGCTAATATATTTGCCCAAGGTCCCGTAACATGGTCAGTGGAAGAGCAGGACTTCAACCTGAGGTGTCCCAGCTCAGAAACTAATGCCTCCTACCATTCTTTCTCCCTGGAGACTTTAGTGGTGTTGCACGGGAAGGGCAGAGTGGGCCCCGTTTCTTCTGTTGCTTTTTTTTATGAGTGCGATGACGTGGTCTAAATTAAAAGAAAAATACAGAAAAAGACTGCCATAAATTATTCATATACAAAGGCCTCATTCACATTTATCCTACGGCCCCTTCATATCTTGCTGGCAGGGTGCAATGTAATGACATCCCCTTTCATATAACCTCTGTCTGAGAGAAATGCCAGACAAGTGAAAGTGTCCTGGTGGAAGAACATTTGCAAACCCTGAGGCCAGAACAATCCTTTTACCCAAAATGCCAAAGCCTCCTCAAATGCCTTCCAGAACTTCACAGTCAGGAGCCTCACCATCCAAAAAGTTCCCCCTGAGGTACTGAGGAAGCGAAGGGGGAGCTGGATTTCTGGCTTCCCACCCAGTATTCCTGCTGACATCAGCAAGAACCAGTGGCTACTCTGAGGGGGTTTAAGGCATTTGGTGCCTTAAAACAAGGCTGTAAAAATAATCACCCACATTGTCCCCCTTCGTGTGGGGCCTTGACCCAGCACATGCTTGGTGGAATACTGGGAGGTTGCTCTTCTGGCATCTTGTATTTCAACTGTTACTTACAAATTAGGTTAGAAATTAGGAAGAGCTGCCACACCAGGGTTTGGAAGGCAGCAGCTGGGCTTGGCTGCCAACACAGCCAGCCCTACGCATTCAAAGTTTCTTTTCCTTTCTCCCAGCTGGCTTAATGGAAATATTTTTCCCATGTGACTTTATCTTCTCCAGATCCATCCAACCTCTCCTGCGTGTCTGCAGTAGCCACTGAGCTTAATGGACTCCGGCATCTTGAAGCGAGGGAAGCTCTGAAGTGGGACTATATTAACATGACAGTGGATGAATGCTGAATGATGTTGACCACAGCAGCTGCACAATGATTTTTAAAGCCAGTTAAGGAATTTGGATCCCTGACAGCCTGAATGTGTTTTACTGATGTCTCATGTGTAAATTACATGGAGATGTGATGAATATAAAGCAATAATAAATGCTAAGCAGAATTAGTGAGCAAAATAATTCCCTAGTAAAAAACATTTCTGGTTTCTTATTTAACTATATTAGACTACTATTTTAAGAACTTTTTCTTGCCTTAGCTGCAGATTATAAACTGAAGATATTTTCATATTGAAGTATTGGTATAGATTAAGATGTCTTCACAGTTTGGATTCTACTTAAGCAACTACAAGAGCCCTTTCTACAAAACGTATTGATTTTATTCCAGAAAAAATAAATTCCCATGTACAATTGGGTTTTCATAACATAAAACAATTAGCCATTTTATTGCTAGTGCATATAGGGTAATGTCACATTTCATACAATTTCGGTACAAGTGAAAAAATATAATATATGGCTGATTGAAACTGATAGCTACATTAACATTTATAGATCTATATAGATTCATTTTACAAGCTGTTAGTAGTTTAGAGGGATATCGGTGTTTTAAACTACCAACATTCATATGGCTCCAATTCAAATATATGAATTGTTTGATGCGCTATAAATATATTCCAAAGTACATTTCATTGAAGAAGTCAAAGCTGTGCACTAAAACATATCAAAAACGTGCCTTGTGAAAATGCTACAGACAGAGCCCTGACTGTCTGTGGAGCATGAAAATGCCACTGGTGCTAGCATTGCTAGTTGGAAAATGAACACAATGCCACGATTACAGGATTAGGTGATGGAGATATATGCTTTCTGTCATCTTATTTCATAGAGCTGGGACCAAATTCTCTCTTGTTACTCAACGTAAACCAGGATGAATCCACCAAATTGGCAGAATGGCTTCTGTATTAGCATTTGGTAAACAAAACCCAGAATCTGGCTGGAGATCAGGCAGACTCACTGGTTTCAGTAGAGCTGGTCTCAGATCTTCACTAGTGTAGTGAGAGCAGAACAGGTTCCAGCTGAGTTGCTCCCCTAAGTCAGGCAGGCACATTTTCATATCTGCCCAACCTTGCAGATGTCTAAAACACCTCCTAAGTCTCAGGCTGGGGATGATAGCAAACAGAAACTGAAGCAGGTTTTCCCAGTTTGTAAAACCAAGTGGCTCAGGTCCCTAGGATATTCAGCATGGGCCACATCCTGCTCTTAGGTTCAGTCTTACCTAAACCCAAAGCCATTCTGGCAGCATTAACCTGGATTACAACTGCAGAGAATTTGTCCAGAGGACAAAAGGGCTGAGTGCTGGCAGCAAAGAAGGCACTGAGCATCAGATGAGATGGGAGGAGCTGTCAGGGCTGGAATCACATTGACTTAGTTAGCTGTCTTCCTTCCTTCTTCCTCCTCATTCTTGGCCCCACTGCAGTCCCCAAAAGGGACACACGGAGGAATCTCTCTACTTCTGGTGGCATTTTCCCCCTTGCTTATTGTGAAAACACAGGGGGACAAAGAATTTTTTTCTTTTTTTAACTCTGACCCTTGTTTGGCAGATGCATTTACAAAGGAAACAGCTGAGACCATTCAGGTACCTGTGCCACTCATCTGCCCTGGGGCCATACCTTCCCCAATAATACATTGTTTTGGCAAATGATTGGATTCCAGCCCTGCCTTCACCCTACAGATGCAGGGGGGACAAGGTTCAACAGGGTTACAGCGCAGTTACTGTGGGTGGGAATGTGATGGCAAGGGTGGCAGGGGTACTGAGTGCACAGGTAGGCTAGCTGGCCAAAATGTTGCTGCTGGATCAACCTCAGCCCAGGGATCTGGGCAAGCAAGGGAATGCTTTGTACCATCATTTGGTATGTACCATCTTTCAGTGCTGGAAGGCTGGAGCCCTCCCCTGCAGCTCAGCACAAAAATGTGCTCGGTGCTGCTTTTCTCAGCACAACGTGGAACAGAGATGGGCTGAGTCCACCTCAAAGTAGACATGAGCAACCATTTTCAAGGGGAATAAAGACAGATTTAAAAAGTCTGAATTTGCCAAGTGTGGCTGCTTTTCCCCTGGTATTGTGGGAAAGACTTATTCATGGTAGCTCATCGTGCCTTGGCCAACATTAACAGCATTCCACACTGGGCAGCAGAGAAACAATTTTTAGCACCAAGGATCCCAAGGCCTCAGCTGCCTGTGCAAGCAGACACCCAGTGTAACATGGAGAAGGGGCTCCAAAGACACCGGAATTATATAGATTCTGAAGTAATTGTAGTTTGGCTGGGGAAGAAAGGACATTAAAGGGAGAATTTTCCTTGGGAGAACAGCTTTTTTTCTTTGAAGAGGATGAGTTTGGGACCCCAGAACATACTCATTAGCACAATTTTTGCCTCAAACCCTGGCAAAATTCTTAGTTTAACATCTAAGATATATTAGAAATTGTTGTTTTAATACAAATTATGTCAACTCCAAACCCTTCTTTGAAACAATATCTGATTCCACAAGTGTGTACTTTGTCCACATGGTAAAAGCCAGCCCTTAATGTTCTACCCTTTAATAATTCAGGATGTTAGCTGTTAAGTCCATTTGTCTCTTGCCTTACTTGTTTAAAGCTTTCTCCAGATATTCCTGGATCCACTTTAACTTGGGATCAATGCACACTTGCTTGCTGTTGCTCTTGAGCCTTGCACTGCCAAAGGAGAAAAGCCAGAGTGAGTCTGGTGTGCAAATTCCCCAGCCCACACCCCCCCAGCCCCCACTGTGCCTTATTTTCCTTGGGTGCCAGTGCTGCTTTTGGTTAACACATGAAGAGGATGAGTTATTTCTCCCATCCTTGACCTCCCTCACCCATTATAAATATCCCTGGCTTGGAAACCATCTGTCTCCTTTGACAGGCTCTTGTGGTCTGTACTGGGAATCATGTGAGAGTGCAACAGACATAAAATTTGAATCTAAGGCTTCTAATTCATACCTGGACCGTGAACAAGCTCACTGCCAACAACACAAAAATTTCATTTGGAAATACTGACATGTAAATGTATGTAATTTTTGCAAGTAATTGATTAAGAACAGCTTTTAAATTCAACCCAAAACTGAAGTTTCACATGTTTTGAGGAAAGACACCTCGTGGACATTCTGAAAGAAAGGGTGTGGTCACTTGTTAGCTTTTTGTTTTGTACAAGACTGAATTAACAGATTGAAGGGAGGAAGACAACTGAAAGTACCATAGTGCCAGAGGCAAGTTTCCCCTCATGTATTCACTCAGCATTTGAAACCAAAGGCAGAAACCTCCTGAGGGGTTTCTCCTGGATGCTCAAGCTGCACTTCCCACAGCAAACTTTCTAGCTAATTTGAATTCTCTGTGAATTTGACACTTGGGCTCTCAGAATCTTTCATTCAGAAACAGGACAAATAGCTTCTCATCAACAGGTTTCACCCTCCAGGGATCTCAGGACCTCGAAAGAGCTGTTATCTCCCACATTCCCTGCAGCACCCTGCCTCTGCCCCAGCTGCTTAACAGCCTGCCTGCCTTGGGAAAGTGCAGAGAGCAGCAATTTTATGGAAGTGCCCATACGAATAAGTTCAGTACTTGTTTAAACATTTGCTGGATGGAAGCCATAATGTTCCTCCCTCTATAAAACGAAATCTGCAGAATATAAAACGATGGTGTAAGAAACAAGAGGTCAAAAAGGCTCCTTGGTCTGAAGTTATGCAACAACACAGTTGTAACATAAACACATCAAGGATCCGTCTTGCAACCCCTGAGCCAGCACAGAGATGAATGGGCCTGATTCATATTTCCCTTACAGCAGTGCCAAGCTGGAGCATTTCCAGTTAAGTGATACCAACAGTGTGTAAAAATGGATTTGCTGATGTTAGCAATGCCTGGGAATTCTTAGGCTGACCTCACAGGGCACAGAAGCAAAAGCACACGTAACCAGTCTCCAGCCACATTCAACACAATTCCTCTCACCTAATACTGAGACACTGATTTCTTCAGACATTCATTTCTGAGCCTGTCAGCCCCTGTTCCATGTGCAAGGAAGAGATATAGGAAATTGTATGGAGTGTTTATTTAATCTGGAGTGGTTTAGGTGTCTGCTTGCTAAAAATGCTCATTTCCCTGTACTGAAAAGCAAGGAATTTAGTGTGGACTTTGTAGAAGTAGACATTGACAGAGGAGTTCACTGGATTTGGAGAGATGAGTTCCAAGAGAATGAAAGACAAAAACCTGCTCTTAGGTTTTTTGTTTAAATACAATTGCTCTTAACCAAAAAGGAAAATATACTTGTGAAAAAGCAAACAAACATGAAACCTAAACCAAAACAAAAAAATCCCAAACAATAAGGGACTGTTTCTAGCAACTGTATGTTTCACTTTGTTCTCTGTTCCTGAAAATGGCGGCTTTTAATTTATTTATGCCTTTGTTGTTTAATGCTTAAAATGAATCAAGATGAGAAATGCATGTGTTAGTTTTGATTGATCTCTTCTCCTGTTTTGATAAAGACTTAGTTTAAAGTCATGTTTAAAGGGTATTTGGAGGGATGTATTAAGTGCCTTACTTGTCAAAGTAAAAAAACCAGGGTTTGTGTACCCCACACAAACACATTTGGGTCAGGAATGGGCAAGAACGTGAGATGTTTCTGTTTCTGCATTTCATGCTCTTATTTATCTCTAATTACTATAATCCTATGTTAAGAGATAAATATATAATCTATCCAGTCTTAAATGCTGTCATTTTCTTGAAACTATTCCAGAAAATTCTGATTCATCTAAAAAGCCTTAGCACTGGGATTCTTATGACATCACTGACAGTCCCAGACCACAAATCCATGCACTAGTGCATGCTTGCTGCCAAAATTGTTTGTAGGTAGAGATGGGAGTTAGTCACAGCTGGTTTTGCCATTTTTCTGAAAGGAAATTATTTCTCAGCTGAAGCTTACATTTTTCTCACTGTCCTCCACCAAATCCTAAGGCAGAAGCACATGATAAAATATGTATGATATACACAGAGTGGTTTAAGACAGAAAAAAAACCCATACTAATAAAAATTGGTTCATGAATGGATACACGTTCACATACATTCCTGAGCAATCTCATGAAACCACATCAGTTTTCTGAGTGCAATAAACTTTTGGATGACAAAAATTGATTTTTACAGCATTTGAGTTGCAAGAGGAAGGGCTCAATATATGGGTCAAAGAGAGAACCAGTAACGGGATCACTGCACAGAAACCAAACCTAGTCCCTGAGACCCTCATATAGAGGTTAACAGAAGTTGAGAGTATTAAGGTTCTCTTGCAATGAAAAGGTGAATGCTGGGGTTTTTTTTTCCTTCAGAAGGTTTTGAATTTTGAGAGAGTGAGCCATGAAGAAGTGAAAAAAAACTTTCCTAAAACATACACACACAAATCTACAAAGACAAACAAACAAAATCCCAATGCTTCCTGAAAATGAGAGTTGCTTTTCCAGGAAAAAAAAAAAAAAAAAAAAAAAAAAAAAAAAAAAAAAAAAAAAAGAAAAAAAAGATGCTATTTTCCATCGGGAGCCCATTTTTCCTGTTCTGCTGCAGTTTACTGACTCAGTCCCTGCCTGGCAAGCATTCCTAGATTAAGCCATCACATTTCTAGGGTCTGTACCTCCTGCAGAGGATTCATGAAACACAGGGATTCCTTTTGCTTCTTTAGCTTAGCTCCACTCCATGGAGAAATTACCCATTAGAAGATTCAGACCGCTATGAAGTTTTGACCCAAGGTGTGAAGCTCCACATCCAAGGCAATGCGCAGCCTGTCTGACATTCCTGCTCAAATACCCATGAGGGAACAGCACACGGGATCACGCAGTAATAGGGAGATCACAGCGAACACAGCTGGGAAACAACAGCTGGGCTCCTTTACATGGGGTAAAGCAGGGTCCAGCTGTCTCTGACATAGGGGTGAAGAGATGAATTGGGAGTCATGGCAGGAGGCAGACTGAAATTCAACCACCAGAGCAGGCACCAGCTCTGTGACCCTTCCTTTTGACACCCCAGATTTGCACCCAGCTGAAAAGAGCAAGACACTTACACAATCTGAAGTGAGCAGTTGGGTGTGGAGAGGATTTTGAGGTGCTTAATATTGGCTCTTGCCACGTTGCTCTCGTAGAATCGACAGGGACATCGGTAGGTCAGGCTGACGGGTTTCTCTGCGGGACAAAGAGAGGGAAAGGACACGTTACCCCTTGTTCCTGTCACCAGCACAGAAACACCCGTCAGTGCTCACAGCATCAGGGCTCACAGAAAGAAAGGCCCTCCAAATATGCAGGTGGGGAAAAAAAGCAGCAGAAAAGCTGTAGCTTTGGGAGAGCATTTGCCCACAGCTCAGAGCACAATCCATTCAGCTCAGTGCCCAGCCTTTCAACACGGGTGCGTGGGATTTTGGAAGACAAAAGAAGAGGGAGAGAAAATGGAGATAAGTAAAATCGAAAGAGATTAGAATAAGGAGCCGCGCCATTGTACAGGGATGCTCCCCGTAATTAGACAAGATAAAGGCCAAAAGAGGGGGCACTTGTCCTCGGTGTTGTTCTACTCAAACGATTTTGACCCGAGGCCAAATTAGAAGGTAGCCAGAAGAAAGAGATGAATTCCAGGGTGTTCAGATCAAAACGGCGCGGCTCAGGTGCAGGCTTTTCACAGGGGACTTAGTGGCTACAGAAAAGCTCTGGTTTCGCAGGCGTTCCCAGGGCCCAGCTGACCTTTCCCCACCGCAGCCAGCCCTGACTCTCAGCAGAGGTACCCGCACAAGGAGGTGCGGCTCAGAGATGCGACATCCCAGCGGCTTCACATAAGACACCCGGAGTCTTTTGAATTTCTAGCCTGAGGCTAAGTAAGGCAATGGAGGAGACAGTTATCAGCCAGGGCATCCTCAATACACTATTCAGGGGCCACCAGACTGGATGAGAGTTCCGTCACTGGCATCACTAGGGACAGAATTAAGTTTAACCCCTTAGGCTAAATATCCGCCATGTATATGCATGCAGGACTGAGAAAAGTAGTCTGGCGCCCACCACAGCCTCTGCTGCCCCGTTTCTCTATGGCACAACTTTATTATTGGCAATCAAGTGCACCTAAGTAAGGTCTTCAGCCGGACCGTAAGTTTGAAAGCTCCATGCACAATAAAATACAAGCACAGAAGCCTTGCCTGGAAGTCTTAAGAGATGCCTAAGATTTTAAAGAATTTCCCAGTGGACCAGTTTTCAGCCTCTGGGAGGAATTAAGTTTGTACACCTAACCCTTAAAATCTGGCTCATGCTGTAGATGGTCAGATATATATCTGGCAGGGCTTGCGATCCCATATGGCAATCTGCCATCCTGTTTGTTTAGCCACACAGGAATAGTTGCAGCATCGAAACCCAGTTCCCTTTCAAGGCAAATGGGGAGATAAAGAGCCGGGAAGGGATTGGGATTCCTAAACAGCTGTCTAAGAAGGTGAGAAAAGAGACAGGTTTTCAAGTGCAGCAGATCTACATATATTGCACGTTTATCAGTGCCTGTCTCTAGCACCATAACCACAGACAACAGGGTGAAACTGGCCCGTCCTGAGGAGGAAGCCCCTTTTTTTTTCGGTGTCTCTACCAAGAGATGAGGCAGAATCAGATCCCACAGGAGAGGAATTAATCAGTGGGAATAGAGCTTCTCCTGATTCACACCAGAATGTGGACTATAAATTAAAAAATTGAAGGACTTTTCAATCAGTTTTCTGCCACTGCAAACAGTGATTCCATCTATGAGTTAATAATCTGCAGGGGGAGGAGGAAGAAGGGCTACAGAGTGAGCCTCGAGAACATGGATTAGACTGCCTAGTGCTAATGTGGAAAGCAGTGAGGAAGGCACTAGGATTTCCCACTGCAAATCTGTGCCTGATAGCTACACATCTGTGAATTTGTATTGGAAAGGGAGGCTGAAACTGAATACAGTCATTCAACTCAGCACAGCTGCAGTGATAGTGTCTCTGCAAGCTTGTCCCAACCAAGTTTAAGCCAGCTTTAACTTAAACAACATGCAAGAGATGAACTGTTCTGATCCATGATTTGATAATGCAATCCTGTCCTCTCTCAGACTCGAGGTGGGATTTTCAATCCCATACCATTTGAAATCAGGAGCAGAGAAAGTTTAACCATGACTAAACATGTCTGTAAGTCCCAAGGTTGTTTCCCGCCCAAGAAAAGGCACCTAGCACAGCACGAAGAGAGGAAGCCCCAGTATTCAGTGTGCTATTGCCCCTTCTGCAGTGGAATGACAAATCCCCTCCCAGCACAAGAATCCCTTTGGTATTTTTGTGTGCCTTTTGGTTTCTTTCCAAAGAAAGTGATCAGGAGCAGGCACTGAGCACGAGGGAGCTGCACCCACTGGGTCAGCTCTCTGTATCCCCAACAGGGAGTCACTGACTCCTGCCACTGCTCCTTGTCTTGCCGTGCTATCTATCAACAAGGCTCAAAACCAGGGAAAACTGGAGCATGTGGCACCTTCCAACACATAAACCTCTATCTTCCAAAAGTAGGAGAGGGAAGGGCCATTTGGAGGCTGTAATTTAGGAAGAGAACATTTCTGGTCTTCCTCTGAGGCTGACAAAACACATTCCTTATCTCTTTTCAAAATGTGAAACATGTTGTTGCATGTACATTAGAGCTGATTAATTAATCTACCAATTTGTGCTGTGAGTTCTCTGACATCTACCAAACACCAAGCACAAGCTGTGCTGAAGCCATTCTCTCAGTACAACAAATTAGTATAAATTATTAATTGCCTTATTGCATGAAAACATATAACTGATGGCACACAAAGCATTTGAGACCTTTATCTGTCTGGCACATTTGGTTCAAATGGATTAATAGAGTCAAAAGTTACAGAACAGCCAGATGCTAGTTTGACATCTCAATGTCATTCCTTCAACCTAATTTTACTTAGACAAAAAGAGAATATCTCTTTTGGCCTCAACTAGAAGTTTGTGGTTTGGAATTTTTTAAAGAATAAACAGTTTTATTGTTTTCCAACTCAAGCTGAGTTTTGTTGGCTCTGAACATCTACTTTTGCTGACAAATTCTCTCTAGAGACAAAGCACACACAAAGTGCTCTCATAGAGTGGCCACTTGTCAGTGCTGGACAATACCTATTTCATCCCACAGGGATCTGCTTCTCTTTAGCCTGAAACGGGACAGTAAGGGAAGAAGTCAGTTGCCAGCTCTGCTGCAGTTATTAGTAACATGCTGTGTGGACTAGGAAGCTCTGGGTGCTTGAATAGAGAAGGAAGCTATATCCAGGAAAGCAGACTGGACATAAACAGACAAAACATTCAAGGAAATAATCTTACTTCTGTTCAGTCTAGGGTGTATTTGTCATTATCAGGAGATGATTGATAACTTTTTAAGGAAAGCAAAGCTGGGATAGACAGACACAGCTTTACCAGGTAACTAAGAAGAATTCAGAGCTCACCTACACCCCAGCACAAGGCAGCTCTGCAAGCCCTTATCTGGATCAGGACTGAGAGCACCTCATGACATGCAAAGTACACCCAGGACGGTGGGGTCACTTTCCTTACACTAGTTTCTCTCCAGCCCTTGTGAGCCATTTCCTTCCTTAGGTAACCAGGTTATCCCGCTGCCAGCGAAGGAGAGCTGCGGCGCTGGGGGCGAGCCGCGGGGCAGCTGGGCAGCTCTGCCGGCCCCCCAGCCCTGAGCAAAGGCTGCCAGCGGGAGGTAAGGGGGAGGAGAGCCCCTGTCCCTTCCTCCCTCCAGACCTGCACTCGCCTCCAGAGGCGAGGGAAGCCCGCTCAGGCTCCCAGGCACCGGCGGTCCCAGCCGCTGGCAGCTGGTGACGTTGGCAGCCAGGGGCTGGAGCTGGCACTGCCACCGTGGTGCCCCGGCTCTGCCTTCGCTACCTGCCGCTCTCGCTTGCCAGCCCGCAGCCCCGGGGTGGTGGGTACGGCGCAGGCGGCGGGGGCTGGAGCCCACCTGCCCGGGACTTTGGAGCCTCTCCAGGGCAGCGCCGGCTCCGTGTTCCAGCGGGACGGGGCTGCTGTGCGGAAAGACATCGGGAAATCTTCGGGGAAAACTAACTCTCCCAGGCTAAACAAGGAGGGCACCGGAGGGCATCCTCTACCTCCCTGGGCGGGGAACACCCAAGTTTCGTTGGCCAGAAAAGGAGAAGAGAATGGGAGCGGAGGTTTGAAAACCCGGACAGAGGACATTAGACGAGGGGACAAGAGACGGCAAATCTCTGCCAGCCGCAGGAGGAGCGTCCGGAGGATGCCCAGCTGTTGCGGGCAGAACTCCCGCCCCTCCCGGAGCCCCGGGGCACAGGGCTCCCCGCGACATGCGGGGCAAGAAGCGCGGGTGTCCGCTGTCTCCGGGGCTGTCCGAACGCAGAGGCTTCCACAGAGCACAGCTGGCAGAGTAAGCGGGGCGGCTGCAGCTGCCACCGGGCTCCGGGCGCGACACGCGAGAGCGGCGTGGGGCGGGCGGGTGTGACTGCTCCCCCAGACCTCCCGTCACTGCAGCTCCCTGCGCCCCCAAACCTCCCCGTGCACCGCGCCGGGGCCGCGCTAAATTCCTGCCGCGACCGCTTTGGCTCAGCTCTACCCTGATTGGGGAAAGATAGATCACGATAGGGGACAGGAGAGGTACCGAACAACTGCCTGTTTCTAATTCCTTGTAACTTTTAGGGTTGGGTTTTTTTTTTGTTAGAGGGAAAGTCGATATGCATATTTAGCAGCCAAACCACCTCCCTGCAGACAGAGCGCTGTTGAAAGTCTTCCCCCAGACGACTTCAATCTGGGGCGAGTTTGGCAGAGAGGACCGCTTTGGCCAGCTTTTTGAAAAAAGCCAGGGAGGGATGGAGGAGAGGGAGGAACGGGAGCCTGTCTGCTTCCAGCTTTGCACAGATATCGCTTTGGCTCACCAGACACATCTGAGCCGCGGCCGGAGCCCGAGCCGGGAGAGCGGTGCAGCTGTGGGGAGAGGGGGGAAGAGCGGAGCTTTCCGCGGGACCATCGCTCCCGGCCGGGTTCCCGCAGGAGCGGCGCGGCCCCGCAGCTCACTTACCCTCCGAGAGGGAGATGACGGCCAGGGCGAAGGCGAGCAGCGCCAGGGCGCGGAGGTCCATGCTGGGGCTGGAGGCGGCGGGCAGGCTCTGCTCTGCTCTGCTCTGCTCTGCTCGTCCCGGCGGCCGCAGCGCTCTGCTGGCGGCCCCTCCGCCCCTCCCGCTATAGAGGGGCCGGGGGCGGGGGGAGGAGAGCCAGGGGGAGTAGCTAGACTGTGATTTATTGCCCGTGGCATGTTATTACATCCTTCCTCTGCTAAAAATGGTTGGAAAGAAACCAAAAGAGCGAGGGCTTCTCGCTTCGCTCCGTCAGCCTCTCGCCAGGCAGAGTCTGTCCCCCCAGCTCCGCGCTCCGAGCCCCCGCGGGACCGGCGGCTCGGGGCTGCGGCGGTGACCGGAATCACCGCCACCCATCCAGCCCCAGCCGGGGCAAGAAAGTTGTTTCCTCACCAAACTGTGCCACCCCGGCACGGCGGCTCCTGAAGCAGAGCTGCTGGAACCGGGATAGCGGTATGGGATGCATCCCTTAAGTGTTCACACCGGGGAGAGACGAAAATTTCCCCTTCACTTTCGTGGGCGAGAATTTAGGTTTACACTGGCGCCTTGGGCATCGCGTACAGTGCCTCGCATGAAGAATCTTCGCAGAAGTTTATGTGGGCATTTGAGGAGAGAAAAGGCAGAGGGAGAGAGAGAGGAGAGAGAAGCTTTTATTTTTTGCATCTTCGTGTTTGGCCCTAAACACCACCTCTTCCCTGTATTAAATCAACCCAGTAGTACATTTGCTGCCAACATTCCACTTCCTTTGTATTGCAGATGCCACTGGACTCCCTGGCACCTCGGCTGAAAGCCCCGGTTGCCCCGCAGAGCTCAGATGCCCAGGGGTGTCGCTTTCCCTCAGCTATTACAGTATTGTCAAGTGTAAATAACTTAAGCATGTCCTCGCTGTCTGCAGCCCAAGCCTACAGGACCCTGTTTGTTGCCATTAAAAATTTAAAATAAACATCGAAACTTTGATTGAATTTGGACTCTTCTTGGCTGCATTTATTACAGGCACCTTCGGCTGGGCCAGGTTGAGTGGGTACAGATAATCCTTGTGTGGAGGTGCTTAAAGGACAGGGACACGATGCCACCAAAAGCACCTGCATGGTCGTCTTGCACCCTAGGTAACTACTAGTTCTCTCAGACACAGAGCACAAGGCTGGACACTGGAGTCCAAATGTCGCATCTTGCTAACCGGTGGCCGTTTCACTGAGAAAAGATTGTTTCTAAAGGGCAGGAGAAATGCTTGCAGTGATGCTTGGTGATGAACAGGATCCCTACCTGACAAAGACACACATCCAACTCCCTAAATCTAGTTATTTGTATTTCTTAGCGCCTCCTTACCAACGAGCACTGAATTTGTTTAGGCTGATTTTGCTCCCAGATGCCCTCCTTTGTTTTAGGTGAGGAAGCACAGTAGTGCACGAACTTGATGCACTGAAAGGACCAATAGCTGTAACCAGTGCTGTGAGCCTGGCTACTGCTGCCGTGACAGTTGTGACACTCTGCAGGGATGGGAGAAGCTCATTGTAATTGCAAACACTGCTAGGAGCCCTGCTGTCCCCACAAGTGCTCCCACTGGCACACGAGGACATCCACACTGCGCTTAGCAGTGACACTGTTATGTCCACACCACACTTAGAGTCACAATTAGTTGGAGTAATAACACTTAAACACAGCATGTCTTTGCTGTTGCTATTGCCACAGAGAGAAACATCTCAAGTATATAATCAAAGAGACTGGATAAACGTGGAATCAAATCAGAGCCAAATCTTTGTAGCAGTCTCCCCCATGGCATCCCGAGACATGCAGGCGTGTTGTAACTGAAGGTGAAAACTAGTTGGGTTCTAGGAAATGTCTGCACACACCTTCGGAGCTGAGTCTAAGAGTCACAGCATGCAGATGAAAGGGCTCCCTCTACACCTCGGGATAGCTGAGTGAACCAGCAACAAGGCAGGAGGATGCCTCGGTCCCCCTGAGCCTCGCCTGTCCTCCTCCTCCCCCTCTTCATGGGCGATCAAGTCTCCCGAGGAGAGTGGGACAGGAGGACCGGACGCCGCACCCGGCACCATCCCTCCACAGCCTCCCGACTCCCCGCAGCCAGCCCGGGAGGGGGATCCTGGAGGGGCAGGGAAGGGGGTCCAGGTACTTGGTAAAGTCCCCGGAGCCTGGTGGATCCGCCACCCCGCCGTGCTGACCCAGCCCCGGTCAGGCTGCGGGGCGACCCGCGGGGGCTCCGCGCCGTGTGTCCCTGCCCGCCCGGCGTGCCCAGCCCGGGGCGCTCCCCGCCGGGCAGAGAGCGGACAGCGGGGCTGTTCGGGCAGGGCCGTTTCCCGGAGCAGCACAGGCCGTGTCCCGGCGGTGTTCCCGGGCGGAGGGGAGGTGCTGGGTGCGAGTGCAGCCGAGCCCGCCGAGCGGGGACAGCGAGGGACGGAGCCCGCACCGCCCAGCCCTGCCCGGCGCTGCCTGCCCGCTTCGCGCCGTCACCCTGCTCCTGGGTGGAGAAGAGGTCTCCAGGCAACAATCGAGCTCTTCTGAATGAACTCCGAGCGATTTTCATGAACGACGATTTTTGGTTTTTCTTCCCGTCAAGCAGAAACTGCTACCTAGGATACAGCTCATGAGCTTAAGGTTTAAGCAGCATAAAGTAACAAAACAAAACATCAAAACCCCTTCTCAATGTGAGTCTCGTGGTTTACCCCCGCCCCAAACTAGAACTAGGAACTCAGGGAGATCTCAACGAACTGAACATTTAAAAGGAAAGTCAAATCACTTGCCAAGTGTTAAATTCCTTGAAAAATTCGTTTCAACTTAATGTTAACTCCCACAGAATTGACCAGTGTTTATCTGAATGCTCAGAAAATCCAGCCTACACCCCTCAATGATCTGGGTGGCTGAATATCTCCCTCTCCCCCTTCTCCCCCCAAACAGCTGCAACCAGAACTCCTTAATAGCCAGTAAATTCAATCTTTTATCTGAATGCTAACAAAGAAAGGATGAATTCAGAAACCTTAAATAGACCTACTGTTGACTTCAACACGGCTTGAGACAGCCTTTTTTAATAATAAAATAGTCCAAATTTTTAGTGAGTTCGTATCAAATTACATTTCCTCTTAAATGAGGAGATGGCAACATTTCTGTTACTTATAATTTTAGACTGGCATAACACAGCAATGAAATCATTATCTGAAGCTGTTTCAAACTCCCATAGATTATGTCTAAAACAAGCCATTTCTGGCCAGCACAACTAAGAAATTTTTGTGTGAGTCAAGAATTAAATTGAATGTCCTCAGGTTGGAAAATAGTAACCTTGTTTTCACCTTGTTCTCACTAATGCAATTTCATTGAGATCTTCCTTAAAGTTTCCTGGACTTACTATCTGTAACTAAATGCATCACTTTTTTGGATGGCCGTAGTGTTCACACAGAATCTGTATTTAAGTGGAATTAAGGTAAACAGTGCATCTCACCAATTTCAAGTAAAATACATTACAAAATATTACTTTGGGTTCTAGAGTTAAGGAAAATTACATTTAGAAATCTGTATTTATTAGGTTGTTAGATTGCACCATAAAGATACAAAATCAACTTTATTTCTGTGTTTGGGCATCTACTAGCCCACACAATAATGGCTATAGCAGTTTAGTATAATCTTTAGATGCAGATATTTTTTTTTTTTAAGATCATGTTTTTTAAAGCATGTTTATACAGCTTATTTCCTTATTGTATGACTCTGTGACAGGAAGGAAATAAAAGATGCTAAAATGTTAAAATTGATATTAGCTAGTGCATTCTATCCTTAGTGTGCAGAGTTAAGAGTACTTGAAGATTTTATGTGCTTCAATATTTCTATGCATCTGCATTATCTCATTATTTAACTCTGAAATTCTTTATCATATTAAAAAAATAAAATCAAAACCAAAAGAAACCTACAAAATCAACCCAACCAAACAAATGCATCCATATAAAATTCTTCCTTTATTTACTATATGACCTTAACTTACTTTCATCTTACTGTCATTTTTGTTTTGCTTAAGAATTCTTTTTTTAAAATAGCAGTCTTACCCTTGCAGCATTCCTACAGAATGTTTTTCCCCCAAGACTATTAATCAGGTGAAAGCTTGAAGACTTTGTCGTCTTGCTGCACATTCAAGCAACAGCTAGAAAAGGACAACTGTAGTGTGGGTTGGAGATCTTTCTTGACTCCTGTCTTTGACCTTCTCGTTTCAAGTGTTACAACTATTTTCCCTTCTTATTGCCATGGCAGGATTCCAAAATCATCCTTTACAAAGATCCTGTGTACTTAGAGCAATTAAGTATTTTCAGCAGACCAGTATAAACTAAGAGAAGTCATTTGTTGGATTTGTCTGTAGAAAGAAAAAACAATTTCCCCAAACAACCAGATTTCAGATAGAATTGCAAGAGATCTGTTCTCATAGTAGTAAAATAGCCTCCAACATTCATGTACACAGACATATCCATAATGTATGTTGGCCCTGAAAGATTCCTTGGAGGGCAGAGGGAGAGATCAAATAGAGGTCAAGTGAGTAACTGTTTATAGATGGTTAACTAGAATGACAGAGAATTGTGGTAGCTGCTTTTGTAGCAGTATTTAAAAGTTTAGGCTTGCTTTCCTGGGAGTTTTGCATGTGATTTCAGTGGATATGAAATCAGCCCTTAAGGGCAGACTCCATCTCTTCTTTTATCCCAGAAGAGTGCATCCCAACTTGGTCTAACCTTTCATGAAGAAACTCAAAACGTGATAAATTTTGCTTGGGTTTAAGTTTTGTTATGAACGTAGCTCTTGGCCTCGCTGCAAGGAGTTTCCTGAAAGCTTGGGGAAAAGCAGAGCCAAGTTTGCCGTGCTCTGCCTCTCCCTCTGAGCACCACGCTGACACCAGGGAGGGGGTTTTATTCCAAGAGTGTTTCAAACTGTGTGGCTTTGCTTGGGTTTCGCTTGGACTGTTCAGGTTCACTGAGCTTGCAGGCCACTGCAAGGAACCTGGACCTCAGCAGTAAAGGTCCTCTATTCCCAGCAAGAGGAGGTACCTGGGAGGTCTGGCCAGGGCCGAGCTCAGCTCTGGCTTTACACTCTCTCCATGGGAAAGTGATGCACAGACAACCAGAGCATTAGAAGTGAAAAGGTTTAAGAGTCTGCAGGGAAAAGATTTAGCCCAGTGTTCAGGTCAGAATGGTTGGGGTCCTTACAACACCCATCTCATTTCTTTCAGGCTTTCATTTGACTAATCAAATACGAGTCACGTGCCTCTTGGGATTTTTTTTTCTGTCTGTTATTATTTGCTTTTAATCTAAGATAGGCATGAACAAAACACCACAAACCAAATATCTATAGACTTTGGGGATTTTCAGACTCTGAAACAAACTTCCCAGCTGCATTTTTCCTCAACAAAGACCAGGCTTTTTTCTGTATTAACAACTTGCGAGGTGAATATAAGAACAGATCTACAGAGCAAAGCAGTCATTCCATTTCATTTTAAGGGTTTTTTTCCTTTTTTTTTTTTTTTTTTTATTTTTTTTATTTTAAGTCTAGCTGCAGTCTTGCCCTAAGAACTGAATTGCTATTTAGCAAGAGGATTATGTGCCCTTCTGGAGTTAATTTTATGACTTTTTTTGCATCCTAAAACAATCTCCTTCACACAGAGGGAGATGCAAAGCAAAGAGGGATAGGGCTTCGGGAAGTCCAGGCCCAAGGCAGATCCCGGATCCCTGTTCAAGCCGAAGGGCAGGTGCGAGCCCGGGGCCGCGGCAGCCGCTCCGCAGCGCGGGCGCCTCCGGCCGCGTGTCCCGGGGGCCCTCTAGTGCCGGGAGAGCGCTCCGGCCGGGAAACACCGCCACAGCCGCTCCTCCACCGGCTTTTCAAAGGCTGCTTCTTGCTCCTTTTCTTTCTCGTGATATTTTTATTTTTTTTTCTTTTTTCCCTTCTTTTTCTTTCCCTTTTCCTTCCCCCCCCCCTTCTCCCCTCTTTCTTAACTTCTTCCTTTCTGCAAATATTTAGGAAAAATCTGAAAATTGAAATTTTTATAAATGCCTTTTTTATAATTGAAAAAAAAAATTCCATTCTTGTAGTGTTGCTTTGCAAAAGTCCTAGATACAATTAAAACCCTGAATATAGTCATCTTGGGCAAGAGGAACCACAAAGTTACATCACAAAAAAGACAAGGATAACCACAGAGCCACATCACATAAAAGCCCAGAATAATAGGTAAGATAAAAACTGAGCAAAGAAAAAAAAGGATGTGTGAGGAAAAGGCTAGTGTGCTATGTGCCCAGAGCCAGGCATTAGGGCAGCATATTCAGGAAATACCTGCCTGCTGATGAGGCAGATAAATTAAATCTAGTTTAGAGATTTGTTTCTGGGCTCTGGGCAGGTTTATTTTTCTCACATTGAAGTAAGATCCAGCAAATGGGTTGTTTGTGGTGATGGAAACATTTCATTTGCTGGAACTGTTCTGACATTCATTGTGTAAAGTTGCCAGATGGCAAAAATGTTTCGTTTGCAATAAACAATCATTAACATCACTTAAGATGCATGTCACTCACACGACAAGAACATGTGTCTCAGGTCCAGGCCTAACTGGGGTATGGAGATTGGGAAACACCGAATGCAATAATTTGCTCACTTGCTGGAGTGGAGTTTTACTCAGAACTTTCCTGGAACTTACAACCAACAGCTAAGGTTTTCAGCTCTTTTTTTTTTTTTTTTTTTTTTTTTTAACTGTGGTTTTCAAAGCCAGCTCCTAAACCTTTGCTCACTTAGAGGGAAACACTGAGCCAGAAATGAGGCCCTGAAGGACACACCCATGACCTGCCACTCCCCCAGCACACTAGCAGAAATATCAGCTAGTCATTTCACCTCCTTTGAGCAGCTCTGCTCTTGTGGCTGTAGCTACTCTTCCTCTTTCTGCTTCAGCATTTTGGGTTAGAATACATGTTTCAGGAGATTATCACCATTCCTACCAAAACACTGAGGGAGTAAGACCAGTTGGTACTCCTACAGTATCATTCAACATAATGGATCCCCAGCTGCTTATAAAACTTCAACCTTCCACAAAGAGCATCAGAGTCGTTCAGTTACCAGACAAGGAGAAGTACAGTAAAGCCATCTAGCCCTTTTTTCTCACAGTGCAGGATTGTTTCTGATTGAAGATTTATTGCCATTGTGTTCAATTGGTGCTTAAAAGTTTTTAGAGATTCAGCTTCTATTTCTTCCCTCAGGAGGTCTTTCTATAGTCCAATATGACTTACCATCAGAAATCTTTCCTTCCTAATGTCTCTACTTTTAAATCCTCTCTTCTGGAGTGTAAAAAATCTATTTATGCTAATTTACTACTTTACAATATTCCTCTCTGGAGATGGTTTTTGTTTCCTCTTTGACCCACACAACCAAATGATAAATGTCCATGTTATTTCATTCTCCTATATAATGAGTCCTAAAAATGTTGCCCTTGTTGTTGCTCTCTCTCAGTTCACAAAAAGGCACTGAGATTTGCTGCTATGGTTTTATACTTTTAAGCATTTGTGGATTTGTTAGCTCACCAAAAGCAGTTTGCATGCCATTTTCAACCTGGCAAAGACCGTATAGGTAAGGCTTTCATACAGACTGAATTTCATGTCAACAAATTTAGCCATGATTTTAATTGACCAGACTGGAACACAAATGTGCAAACGGCAAACATTTGAAAAAAGCATCTGTGTAGGATTTGTAATCTCATTTTTAGGAGTTGCTCAAAATTACTAACCTCAGAAAAATCAGTATATTCACAACTATATGGCTGCAGGAATTGGTTCCTCAGAACTTGCTTCATTCCATAAAAACACTGAGATCTAAACAAGCCAATTTAGAAGAAAATTTGTGAGATAGTTTTGCATCTCTTCTAATCTCCAGTGATTGCTCACATTTTCAGGAAAAAGAACTAACTCAAAATGCGTGTATATGTATTCAAACCCCTGCACCACCTTCTTGTTTTGTGACATGTCCATTAAGCTAAGTCCTAAGAACATGACATATAAATTAAGTTAAGCTCTAAGAAAGTCAGTCTCCCACAAGGGAATAAAGTAGGTGTTTAAACTTGGCATAGTCACCCCCTTCACACATGCATACAATCAATTCCCCAGCATCTGCAGCACGGTTTACTACAACTTTTTTTGGTGTGTGTTAATTTAGCATGTACACAAAGCTCTGACAGTGTATCCCAGGTGGAAGGACTGATCCTTGGCCCCACTCCCATTTCGTAGAGCAAACACAGCACAGAGGTGTCAACATCTGTTAGAGCTTCACAGCTGGACATTCCCCACGTGCAGTGAGGTGCCCAGAACACGTCTGCCTGGTGCTCTCACCCTGCCCTGGTGCAGCTCCCTCAGTGGTGCCTGGGGGCAGGTCTGGTGTGGTTCCTGAGCCTGGTGTGTCACAGAGCAGGCAGACCTCACTGCCAGAGCACAACCAGCTGACAGAGCCAGTCACAGATGCAGAGGATGCAAAGGAAGATGCATGAGAGCAGTACAAAGGCCACATTATTTCAGACCAAAGGTCTGTGCAGCTCAGAATCCTCTCTCCAGCCATGCTCAAGAGCAGATGCTCAAGAGTGGAGGGCAAGCATGGCTGAAGCTCCCTGCAGCAAGCCCTCCCGGCACATGGCCCAGAGTCTGGGCTCAGCTCCAAGAAGGATGTGAAGCTCCTAACATCCCACTGATTTCAGTGGTTTCAAGCAGGTTTCGCAACATTTGATTTTAGCAGGGAATCAGAAACTTCAGTAGAAATAAAGAACTGTGGATATTGACTCTGGTTTTTGAAAAAAAATTTTGCACTGTTCTCCCTGAAAAAACAAAATCCAGCTTCCTCCCCCACCCCACCCTGATTATAAACAGCTTTTTTTAGCTCCTGCAATATCTGAAAAACTGCAGTTGGAATTTATAGAATTATAAATGTCTGCCCTGAAGATAAAATCAAGAACACCTGGAAACAGGAATAGTATTGTCCTTTCCTTGCCCAGCAGGAGCTCATGGCAATATCCCTGTGCAATAAAGTACTTATCAATAACCTCACTGGAAAAGCCCAAATGGTAGAGCTACTAAGACAGCAGGCACCAGAAAGGGAACTCAGAGGAAAGAGAGACTTTAGGCTTGAAAGATCAGTCCCAGAATACTACATCTGTGAGGTTACAATGGTCTTTCTCCCTATGTCCAGTTAGCAAATTATAGCCTACTAGCTGTTCTTGAGAAGAACAACAAAATTACTTTGTGCAATGTGCCCAACTAAGGACACAAATCCTGTTTTTTTGTAATCTCTTTTCCCAGAATAACACCACAGCAAAAGTCTCCTTCTCTTGTAACCGAGGAAAAGAGGAGAAGAAATGTGCCTGGACCAAGCCACTCTGCACAAGAGGCCAGTATCTGATGTGCTGGCTCGTAAATGACACAAGAAGATTTTCTCTGGATTTACAGCCTCATTGGTTCTGTGGGGGTTCTGTAGTTTTCCCTTTTACATTTCTTGGAGGTGTTGCATGCACTCTCAAACAGGAGATCTGATGTGGAAACAAAAGCTTTTCAGATCTCCCACAGAAGGTAGCTTTTTCCTCCCAAGCAAACACCCTGACCAGGTGGACTGCCTGCAGCTGCGATGCAGGAGCAAGTGTAAGTTGTTTAAAGGTCATAAAAACCCTTGGGCTTAGCTTTTATTTGTGGAAGAAAAACCCAGGTGGCAGATGCTTCTCTGCACTCCTCCTAACGTGTGCCATGAGAGTGAGCTTGCCTGAGAGCTGTCCACAATACAGGTGAAGAAGAAAGCAGATGGGTTGGCTGCATCAAACATATCTCTGTGTAGACATTGCTGTGCAATGTTCATTGTAGGTCTGTGGGGTACCTCCTGGCCTCCAGCTGCCATCTCAGAAATACTTGGGTCTCAAGCTTCTTATCATCTGACAGGCATGCTGCACGTGAGCTGTTCCAAACAGCATTAGAAATCCAAATCCCACACAGAGCATTCTATCCTCGTGTTTAATTCCCATTTTAAGGATGGAAGAACCAAAGCAGAGTGTTATTCTGAATAATGGCTGCAAGAATGTCCTTTCATTTGGGTGAAGCAGTGTCTGGAAGGCCAAGTCTTGCTTGCTGCAGGATGAGTGGTGCCAGGTCCTGCTGGCTGGTGTGAACATTCCAGCCTTTGGAAAACAGCTGCTGGAGAAGCACTATGGCACTGAGAGCTGTTTACAGAATTTGGGATTACTCAGAAGACTGTACTAAAGGCAAGGCTAAGCCCAGGCTCTCAAGTGGTGAGGATGACTGCTGTAGCTGCAGTGAGCCCCAGCTACAATGGCTCCTTGTGAAAGCTGAGAGATTTTCAGATGTTGCCAGAGATAATTAATTCCCTGTCTTCCATTTACCTACTACAAGCCATGGAACCGACCCCAAGTCCCTCATGGGACACAAGCCATGCGTACAGCTCAGCTCTTGCACACTGCAGTGATCTGCCCTGGCATGCTGGTGCTGCCCAAAACCCCACGAACACACCCCCACTGAACACGAGCTCAGCCAGCGCCCCTTACAGCTCTGTGCCTTCAGCTCGCCCAGCCCAGCCTGATCCAGCCCCACACGTGGGGCAAAGGGGTCAGGGATGTTGCAGTGACCCGTGTAGCTCACAGCCAATGGCCCTGGAGAGACCCTGGTGTATCTGTAGGGAAGTGTGGAGTTCTTGGCACGGGCAACTGAAACAAAAGTGTCTGAAGCACATGGCACAGCATTTCTGTCCTGGCTGACACAATGACAGCTGCACTGGCTGAGAGAATGAGGACTGATGTGGCTGGTCTGTACTGCCCCTGCTTTGCCTCCTGGGTCCTTGGGGGAAAGTTGCTGGGAAGAGATCAGCGCTAAAAAGCAGCAAGCGCAGTTCCAGGCATGGAGAGTTCAAGGCTATCAGATCCTTGGTGGCCTGGGACTGCTGCTTCTAGAAGGGTCAATACTGAAAGGATTAACTCACTGGCAAAGGGCCCAGTGAGTGTGGGGCTTCCTTCCAAAACCTCCCAGCCTGAAGGGCTTTATTCAGCCCTAACTCCAGATGCTACAAAACAAGAGGGATAGGAATTTCCCAAACATTTACTCTGCTAGGGCTGTGAGGCTGTAAGAGAGACGATCATGCTCATCAGGGAAATAAGCCCAGAGCAAGAACCAAAGCAGAACACTGCTGTGAGGCAGTGGCACAGACAGATGAGCAAGAGTTACATGGTACTTGCACGAGGACCTGAGTCAGAGAAGTCATCTTCCATAATTTCCACTATCTGCAAGCCCAGAGGTGGTTTATGGCATGCTCTGCAGCTGGCCCATCTAATCTCCCTATATTTTTTATTTCTGCCACCCTCTCATCCTTCTCTTTGCTCACCTTGCACATTTACTCTTAGTTCAATTCCACATTTTTCTAAATTTTTTTCCTCCAGTTCCCTACTTCTCCCTTCCTTTTCCCTCGTCATCGTCCTGTTCTGCCTCTGTTCTACCTCTCCTTTTTCTCATCCCACTCTTTCCACATGCTCCACTTCCCTGGAAGCACCTGCTGGAAGACTGGGTCCCATACAGCCCTTAGAGACATGTAAGCACTAGCAATGTCCTTGGGCATGTGGAACCTGCACCTTTGCAAGATACTGCCCGAGACATCTCATCCTCAGGAAAGAGGGCTTAGAAATATCTGCTGTCTGTGTGCTTTACTCTGTGGGATCTACCAGACTGCTCTTTCAGCATTCCAGTGTGGCCAAAACTAGGTACTCTCTCTCACTGTCATAGAAAACATCTAATTTCTAAAAGCTATAAAACTGTGTAGGTTAAAAAGTACATCAGGGTTTGTGGACTCCAAGGAAAGATCTGGTCTGAGTCCAGATCCCATAATCACACAAATAACCCTTTTATTCCACACCTCTTTAATCCAGTTTGCTGACAGAGTCTTTCAAAGCCTGCTTGAAATGTTAAGGACTTTCTCTTAATTGCAGCCTCAATTTATTCTTCATTCATTTATCAATAACTTGTTCTTGCATGATACAGTCTATGGCATGATGAATCTCTTCTCTCTCACTTACAGACAAAACTTTCAGCTAGTCTTTTGGGGAGTTTTTCTAGATCTGGTAATAACAAACCTTTTGGTGTTAACATGTCCAGTGCAGTTAGCTCAGCTACAGCCCCGTCATGCAATCTTCAGTGTCATCCTTCATCCATTTCCACTTGAACAGGGTTATCTAACTGGTGCCATCTAACTCTGGAAGGTTACACTTCATTTAGATGTATTGAGTAAATTCTCAGCTCCACTGGTACTCCATCTTCTAACAGCAGGGGTAAAAGGGCAGATGATTGTTTACATTGGTTTCAGGCTCAATCATAATGTAGGGTTTTGTCTGAGTGGAAGTGCAGAATTGGAGCAGCTGGCAAAATTCAGGAAAACTATAGGATTCCCTTCAGATCAAAGGCAGTCACTTTCTTCTTTATTCCCACAACTGAACTTAAGGAACTCTCTTGTGTGCTTTAAAAGGAAAAAAAAAAGTCATCATTTCCTCCTCCATCTCTTTTTTCATTGACTCTGATTGAAAAATTCTCATCAAAGCTTTTTCAGTAGATATTTGAGCTCTTGGTGAAGAGAAAAAAGTCTCAGTGCCCTTGGAAACATTCAATTTTTCACTAAATAAACAAACCAAATTCTTTTAGATAAGAAGAGCAGAGTCAGGGGAGAAGAGCAGGAGGATGCTGGGTCTCAGTGGAAAGGCAGTATGTTTTGTGTCAAAATGGAATATATTTCAAGAAGCAGTGCAAGCTCACCAAAAGTTCCTTAAATTCAACTTCTGAAAGTCTCCAATGTCAAGCCAAAAAATTGTTCAAAATTGGAGTCTGTCTCTGCTTGCCAGTCGTGTTGACTCCATTGCTTTGAACCCTATGACAGGCTTCTGAGTGGACTGGTGTCTGAAGCTGAGATATGTGCTCGTACTTATGTTCCAAAATTAACATTTTGTTTTGAGGAATCTCAGTTTGACCCCACTTCTTGACATGGTATGGGTTCTGGGAAGCTGTCAGATGGCCATTTGTGCACTACTTGTCAGAGTGGGTTAGGAGAAAGCTTCTTTCTCTTCAAAAAACTCCCAATCCAAGGAGAAACCTTCCTTTTCATGGCATAGCAAACACCAGAAGGTTGCACTTAGAAGCAACCTGTGCAGTGCATAAGCTACTTCTTCAAACACCTGGAAATCACCTGGCCAATCTGTTTTCAGAAGTTAGGGGTCCTGAGCCCTCATAAACAGACACACAAGTGTCACTGGAGCAGAGGCAAGAGCGATCTACAGCTGAGCAGATCCAGCAGCAGGGAGGCACCAGCACACCTCAGCAATCCTGGCATCCAGCAGCAGGCAGTGCTCATGGCTGGGCTCCCAGGTGCTGGAGCTATGGATACATTCATGCTGCAGGCTGGAGGAGGACAGGAATACCAAAACCTGTGAATTTTTATAAAAGCCACCCAGAAGATATGAAGACCACCACATCCCAGTGACTAGAGTAAGAACTGCAGCTCAGCTTCCCACCCTGACTTCAGCCTGGTACAAGTTCTGAAGAGGGGAATAACCTGGAGAACAAAGCCAGGTGAAGTCCGTATGGAAATGTAATGTAGGTCTGTTGCCAGGGCAGACAGCACTCTTGGAGGAGTTTAATTTTGGTGTCAGGCTGCCCTCCTTTGCAAAAGCCAGTGATGAATTTTGCACCGCTGAGTTATGCTGTCCTATGCGACTGTAGCTCTGTTTATTTTGAAAACTTGCTGTGCTGGAGGGAATTTACGAGCCAGCAATATTTCTACTTTATAGCACTTCCTTCATCCACATTCCTTCGTCTGGTCATTTACACGGGCTGGGCCCACGAGGAGAGGTCAGGGGGGCACTCGAGTGGTATCTAGAGGCTCAGAATGGAAACATGTTTTCTCACGCAAAAATAAATAAGGGAGAAATGTTTCCATTGCAGAAGAGGAGCAAAGGCTGGGATCCCAGCAGAGACCTACCAGGGAACAGCAGGCTGCCTAGCCTAGGCAATTAACAGCATTTAACAAGAGACACACGCTGCACATAACATGTCTATTCCCTCTCTGACACCCTCTGAAGTGTCCTCTTTGGCACACTTCATTTTGGTTGCTTAAAATATTCAGCAGCCGAAACACAAAATACAGATGCAGTTGTATCTGAATGAGTAACCAAGGTCTAAGCAGCAGCACACGTCTCCCCTGTGCTGCACCTGAACACAAAGCACCTACTCCCCTTGGATCACAGCTGAAGATTTTGCATTTGAAGAGGCAATAGACAAAAAAAAAATCCCAGCTGTCCACACTAATTTTCTATACATACATATATATACTATCACTCTACTGAGAAGTGGTACATGACTCCTCCCTTGATGGAAACACTCAGGGTCAGGCTGGATGGGATTCTGAGCAACCTGATCTAATTGAAGGTGTCCCTGCTTATTTCAGGGAGTTTGGACTAGGACCTTTAAAGTCCCTTTGAAACAAAATCATTCTAACATCCTATGATGCCCCATCCCTGCCGTTCTCAGGAGCTGACTGAGATCTCAGCTTGGAATAATGTTCATCTAAAGTTGTCTGAAATCTGTATCTCATAAAATTTCTTATCTGAATCTGCAGCAAAATGAAAAAGACATCTGTGAATTTTAAGCATATAATCCCCCAGCCAATCCCACCAAAAGATCAAACAACCACCCGAGCCTGAAAGATCTACAAGATCAGCACAGTCTTACTACAATACCAGGAGCACCCAAAAGAGCAGTGTGACCATGACCAACGCTGGGGTAGTTCTGGTTAGGCCCCAGTTTCCAGCTGAGCCAGCAAAGTGCCACAGGGTGGTGTGAAGCTGCAGGAAGATCTGTCACCATGCCCCTCACCCTGCAGAAAGCACTGAGCCCAGCTGATGTGGTCTGGCCGTGTACACCTGCACTGTACATCCGACATTCCACACAGAGGACTTCTCCCCTACATGTGCATGCAGACCACCACCTGCAGTGCAAGGTCTTGGCTACTTCAATACTTTTCACATATTTCTTATGAGTCCTGTTGGTCTCACTCCTGCCTTCCCACCCCAAAGATGTCTGTATTTCTGCTTTAGATTAAACAAGCAATTCCCACACAGGCAGTTTGTTAAATGTCCTTGCAATGACAGACAATACCTTAGAAAGACACAAAGTGCTGATTTATCTGAGGTTACTGGCTACAGCACGTGGTTTAAATCAGATTCTGGCCCATGACAGTGATATAAGGGAGAACTCTACTTAATGGTAGTGAAGGGAGCACATCTCCCTTCCTTAATCACACACAGATTTCCAGTTGGGTAGAGGCAGGGCTACCTATTTGTCCTTCATTATACAAACCATAAACACACACTGGTACACCCAGAGCTTGTCCGCTGTAATCATCTATCAAGAATTCCAGATTCCTCCTGTGTTATCCAAGTATTTTTTTATTATAACATCCTTTCCTAAAAATTTATACAAATCAACTTCTGTTCTCATCTTATTCTCATTGTTTCCCAACTAAAGTGAAAAGATCAGCTTCCCAAAGAAGCTGGTTCTCTGTGTAGACATTCTTATCTGGGGAAGTACAGAAGTGTTACTTGCAGAGATTCAGCAGCCTTGATTCTGTGACATTGTCTTTTATTTTAGTCTCAAACAGCTCATCCAATGCTATTCATCAACTCCAGTGCAAAGCCTACCAGATCAGCTCATGCCATGCCTGAGCAGCAGCTTGGTGCTGCAGCTCAATCATGCTAAGTGCTCATCCAGCTCTGCTTCACAGATGCATAATTGTGAGAGAATCTCTTCTCACTGAAAGAGATTCAATGACAAATGCTTGGACAACAGTGTTATCTTAAACTGCCACAGCCTTTTTGCGGTTATCTCAAAACCCAAATCAGATGGGACATTTCTGTAGGTACAAAGCAGAATTAAGTGCCATTAATTTCTAAGTGGCTCTCATGGCAAGTTGAACACCAGATAGATATTTGTGGCTTTGACGAGAGAACCCAAATACTGGACATTTGGCTCCTGCCTTAAATATCCTTGCAAAGTTTTTTTTGGCAAAGACAATTCTACCAGAAAGGTTGGGGGAAAGCTTTTAAAATTCCATTTGCCATCGGATGTAACTCAGACATGACATTTGTAATGTCATCAGAGCAGAATTGCTGACGTGAAAGAAGAGTGTTGGCAGCAACTTCCATGGGACCAGGATTGGGTCCAGTTTTCACATTTTCTAGGCATTTTTTGCTAAGTGTTATTTTGTATAAAGAAGCATTTGTTTAGACTCCAGATGTTCAAGTAACCTCCTGTCATATTTTGTCTGCATCTCAGTGCTCCCATCTGTGATCTGAAGTGCTATGAGGTAAAAGTGGAAGGATTAATTTTGATCTCACTTCCATCTGTTTTACACTCCACTGATTCCCTTCTTGATTTGTACCAGTGTTTGAGAGCAGGGCTGAAGTGCAGTGGGTGCAGTTCTCCCCTGCTCTTACCAGTGTAAACCCAGAAAACAGGACATTCACTATGAACTGACCTCTGACAATTATTTGCAGAATTATTTGGGATAAACAGTTGTGATCCAGGAAGTCAGCAAAGTCTGCACAGGCACTTGTTCAGGGAGAACATCTGCTATGAAACATTTCAATTGTTACCAGTGCTTAACAGATGGGCACTGCTGAGGCTAATGATTGTGAAATATGAACTTTATGATGTTTCTGAGCAACCCACAGCAGTGTTACTACAGCATATCCAGTGTTGACATCTCTTTATCTACTCTCAGAGTGCTCTGAAGGCAGCCCTAACTTCAAAGCTCTGGTTCTTATACATCAGTGCCAGCCTTGGTTACAAGAATAGGAAATTTATGAACACTTCCCTTAATGGCAGTGATTATAATCAAACTGACAGCCTGATTTGGGCCAGAATGGCCCATGGTCATGGATGGCAAAAGCTCCTCATGAGTGTCAGCTGCGTATGCTGGGGGTTGGAGGTATTCCCCCTCCAATTCCTAAGACACATGTCTCTGTCCCAGGGCTTGCCTGCACAGCTCTGCATGCCTGGTCAGACAGGTGATGTCTGAGGACAGAGAACTATTCTCACTACTTTAGAACCAGACAAAAATCAGTGTCAGGGAGGTCTGTGTAGGCGCTTAAGATCAATTTAGAGTTTGCACTGGCTTACATAGTTCAAGCATCTGTCTAGCGCTGCTGAGAGGGTGAAGATGCATCTGCAGGCAATTAAAGACTCCTGGTTCCAGTATTTAATTCTGTAAATAATTTGTGTTGCAGAATCCCAGCTGGAGGCAGCAGGATCACCAGCATAGGAAACGGGGATACTTG
Organism: Onychostruthus taczanowskii; assembly: GCF_017590055.1. Taxonomy (NCBI): domain Eukaryota; kingdom Metazoa; phylum Chordata; class Aves; order Passeriformes; family Passeridae; genus Onychostruthus; species Onychostruthus taczanowskii. The sequence continues at coordinate 2,522,984 of NW_024502568.1, forward strand.
AATTCCAAATGGGTAAAAGGTATCCTACAACAACACAGAGAACAGCAAAACAAAACTAAAAAACCACTGTCCAAGAAATTCAGAATGACAAAAACCTTCTGCTTCCATCTTCACTCTGTCTCAGCAGAAACTGGCAGCAGATCCAAGGCAGTGGGGGGAGTGATTTTTTCTCTCTTTATGCTACAAGAAAAAATTCTCAGAGCACTTTGTCGGAAAGAAATCATTAACACAGGAAACATGAATTAAGAGAGACTGCAATTATCTTTGTTACCAGTGAGATGGACTGGGTTTGCCTCCCAGCTGCACCACTGGAAATCCACCAAGGGAAGCATTTTGGACAAAAAGATTCTCCAGAGCCTGGAGCACAAACTGTGTCACAAAGATTACAGGAAATCTTCTGCAATGTAGTGCTAACAGATTTTACAGGGGACCTGAAAATTTCCATGCCTGCTCCAGAACAGAATCCCCCGATGCTCAGCTATCCTGTTCCTCCCCAGGCCTGGCTGCTGAACCAATCCGAACACAGCCAGGAGCCCAAGGTGATATCACTTGCTAAGTATGAAGTTTGGGATTGAAATGCCTTGTCCTTTCTCATTTTGCTTGCCAGCACAATCCCTCAGCACTAGTCAGGGCCTCTTATTTTCCTGAGAACCGTATTTAACCAGAATAGTAATAGTTTGCATGCTCGTCTGACACTAAAAGAGAAGAATCAGTGGACAGATTATTGGCATGTGGAATTATCTCTTTTCAGATTTTCTGTAATAGCATGGCTATTAAACCAAAGATCATTAATAATACACCATTTAGCTTGTTTTTGAAGGGAGGAGGAAGGACTGAGAATATATGGATGAAGGGAGTGAGGAGAAGAAGCTGGAACTTCTCCTGGCAGCAGGCAGGGAGACAAACCCCAGCTGTGCTTGTAGCACACTTTGATGTATTCGTAAGGCGTTGAGATAGCACAGCCATTTCCAAATGTATTCACTCACAGTGGTAGCCCGGCCAGCTGGCGTGTCTGTGTTCCAAGCTGGGAAAGATCCCTGGTCAGCAAAATAAAATTATACTGAAACAGGGGCTGTGAAGAAGCCTGGCTGCCTGTCTCTGCCACAGCTAGTGTCTCCTGGTGGAAATGTGAGTGTTTGCTTTTAAATGTTGCTTTTATGAGAGCAGAACCTGGTATGGGTTTCAGGTATGTAATATTCTGCTGCTGGTTTTTTGTCCCTTGCACTAAGAGTGGGGATTATGAAAGCTGAGATGCTTTGGGTTCACTTAAGCAGAAAATGCCAGTCTTCAGATTTCTCTTTTTCTCTCATTTTGGGCTCTTTTTTGTTATCACATGAAAGATACCCCCTCACCTCTGAACTGAAACTGCATATCAAAGGGAAGAGATGTTTAATAATAGCAAACGCAAGATAGAGTTCAATCTTCCTCCCACTGAGAGAGGAATTAATTCTGGGAAAGCACCTCTCAAACCCTTCCAAATCTTCCAAACCCCTCCAAGTCTGCAATATTGGACTACAGAAATGCTGAACAAATGAGAGGTGTGCAAAGCTCACATTCTCCTCTCTGTTACTAGATGACAAGCCATTTAGTTGACACCATTTCTCTGCTGCCTGACAGTGCACATCAGCTGAAGCAAGACTGGCAGTGACCCCAGCTGACCCTAGGAATGAGGAAGGGATGTTTGTCTAACAGGAGATCCATGAAGGCACCCAAGATGTTGCCATTCCTTAAAGGGGCTCACTTCTTTGCACAGCTCTTGATTTCTCTGGCTAATTGATTGTATTCGTTCCCTCTTATACAATGTTGTGCCGAGGCACACAAGGATTTGTAAAATGATTTGACACTGTTCAGCCCTGAGACAGGTAAAATTGCTGGTTCTCACCTGAGATGCAACAATCTCTACCACTCTCACAATCTGCACATCTTCGCTCAATTGCATCTCTCTGATGCAATTGAAAGGTACGTATGAAACAAGCTACAACTTTATAATGCTTTACAACAAAATGATCTTGGATTTTGATCAAGATGTAACAGCCCCAGACAGAAACGGCTTCAAGTTATGCCAGGGAGGTTTGGACTGGATATGAGACAATCTCTTCACCAAATGTGCTGTCAAGCATTGGAACAGGCTGCCCAGGGAAGAAATGGCTACACATCTTTAGAGCATTGGGAACTCTGTACTTGGTAAGGATCAGCCCAGCCACACTGTCCTGGTGCTCAGCTGCAGCTTTGCTCATCATGCCCATTACCCTGTGGCCACTCCAAATTCAGCCAGTAATCTCATACCCAGCTAGAAGAGAGCACCAGGGAGGTTTGGTAATCATGTGCTAAGGCCTGAAGCTCCCAGCAGGTGCCATCTGCCCTGCAAGTCTTGCCATGTACAAAAAAGGTCACTTTGCTTCCCCTCACCTTTGATGCCTTTCCTATAATCCAGTGCTCTTCTCAGTGCTACAGCTGGTGTCACTGCAGGTTATAGGGGGAAAGCCTTGCAGTGGGAATGGATGGTGATTTTTAAAAAATCTGTTCCATGGAAGATTCCCCTGGACAGGAAGTTTAGCCTTTGGCTCAAGATAGCCTGTGCTGGACAAGTCATCTCAGCAGACAGAATGTGCTCTGAAATAGAAATAATGGCATAGTGACAGGGCCCTCATCTAGCAGGCAGGACTGATGGTGCCAGAGTGGCAGGCTCTTCCCTGCAGCCTGAGAACATGGCACATCCCACGGGAAACTGCAGACCTGTAACCCCGATGTGCGAGTGCCCAGCCTTACGGATGGTTGTGATGGGATGACACAGCTCCCCAGCCTCACTGCTGCCCTTTCATACCTCATTAGTCATATTTATTCTGAGGTATATGTTTGGGCTGGGTGGGAGAACATGGGCTTTTTCTTTACATTTTTTTTTCTTTTTAGTAATCAGTAATTAGAGTTCCTATAGGTCCTGTAGGCCAAATTCAAAGACTGATGTACAAACTAGTATAAGACCGACTTTTTATGATTTTCTTATCACGTATCTACAGTCCTAGGCACATATGGAAACCATTCATTATATATCTAGAGCAAAGCAAAGCATCATTTCAGATAGAAAACCTGTCTCTGACAGACATCTTTTGCATGCTTAATTTATTTTTTATTTTTATTCTCTACTTCTCTCACACTCAGGTGGTGAATTACACTGAGCTATGAATGATACCACTCTTACCCTTAACTTCACAGAAAATTCAGGTCAAATTCAGAGGTAATACACAGGAATCAAAGTGGAAGTAATGATGGAAGAGTGCAGAGGAACCCTCTCCCATGTCATGCACAATCAGGAGCCAGAAGGAAGGAGTGACACACACAAATCTGAGCTCCCTCTGGGACCTTCCTTTACCATTGCAAATCTTCTCAATAAAAAAAAGTGTGAGAATGCTTTTTCATGCAGAGGCTTTGAGATAGTTATAGTGCTGCTATAACCTATTGATGAAATTATTCAGAATGGAACAATCATTTGGCTTGCTGTCTTCAGTCACATAAAGACAAAAAACCCTGACAATAAGGCAACATGGTACAGGAAAAACATAGTAAGACAGCCCTCTCATCATGACAAAGAGCATGGCTGTAGCATTGCTGATTCTGCACTCTTTGCATTGTGTTCACCCCAAAGACCTCCCGAATGGACTTGCTAAATCCTGCACCCACAAACAGGGTAGGCACTTTCTAACTGTATAGTACAGCCAAGATAATGTCAATTTTAATGTCTGCAGCTCTTTCTCATGCCACCCAGAAGAATCCCTGCTGCTTAAGGTCAGTCAAATACTGTCCTTTTTTGGGGGGATGGCGCTGCATAGATTAGTGAGCAGTAATACTGTTTATAGCTCTGCAGGTAAGAGAGAGTTAAACAAGTTTTATGTTCAGAGCACCTAAAAGGGTCAAGGGGTCATTTCCTTCATGTGTAACCATTTGACCAGGTGCAACTGTGGAATTTTCCCTTCCTCAAATGCCTCAAGGTATAGATTACTTCCCAGAGGTGTGTAATTAATTTAATTGCCCAATTCTCTTTGGATATGGCAAAACTTAAAAATATTGAGCACACAGTGGCTGGAGAGACTGCAGAGATTTGTTTGACAAATACCACCATCAGCTCCAGCCTCACTTTCAGATGAATCATCATTTAGGATTAGGGAGGAAACGGAAATGGAAATGGAAATGTCTCTGTCTGAATCCCAGTGAAGTGAGTTCAGCACTTATTTCCATGAGTTATTTCTGCATTACCCTTTTAAAATCACTGCTCTTTCCCTTGGCACTTCAATGAGCCAATGACCCAGAGTATATGACAAAAGTGCCCCAGCTTTCAGAGTTCTGAATCTTTTCTGCAGACTCTTATCAGAAGTAGCTAATGTTTTTAAAGCATGCTAATGAAGCCTATTGCTTACAAATAATATAACTGAGGAAAATAATAACTGAGGAAATAACTGAGGAAATAACTGAGGAAAAACATACAAACAAATTAACCATATAATAGCTATTTTTTTTTCCTGTTCCTTATTATGGATACATTAGACCTGAAATATATTTGGACTTAGAGTTATTTCTCCAGTTTGTTTCTGTGTAAGGAATGTCATATACACCTCACTAGAGCCAAAGGGAAAATACTTCTTTTCTTCAAGATGACCGGGATGGTACATCAGAAATATGAATTTTGGACAAGAATTTCAAGATCAGGCAAGCAGAGCACACCAGCCCAGAGGTTTAAAGTCTCCACTAGACACTGTAAGGCCTAATATACACTTTTGTAAATGCTACAGTCCTAGATCCTGAGTGGTGTTGAGGCATTGTGGACAGTCAACTCTTCCTAAACTCCACTGAAAACAAATAGAGTCAAAGTCACTTGACTTATATTGTCTCTTGGCCCTGTTAGTCTCTGAAATTAGGTGGACTTAAGTTTTGGCATACAGTTTTACTTTGTGTTTGGTTTTGTTTGCTTTTTATTAGTAGAGGTTTAACTCAACACCTGAGAAACCCTGCATGAAACAAAGGTCTTCATTAAAATTTTAGCACTCCTGCTGCCTCATTTTAGAGTCAGGAGAGCTCCCACTATGCATGTAATTGTTTTTCCATAGTAAAATGCTCTTTGCTGAAGGATAATTGATATGAGGCTTAAAATTCTAGCACCAAAATACCCCAAAAAAGTTAATAACTTCTCTAAGTATATGTATGGGCCCCTGATTCCATCCTCTGGAGTCCCATCATGTTCTTCAGGGGTGGGCTAGTAAATTGTCTTCTTGGCTGCCTCACTGGCCAAGTTCACCCACACACATCTCACATTCCAAGGAGTCTGATCCCATAGGTCCATGTAATGTAGCCAGTTTCTTTCCTGCAAATGTGCAGTGAGAATGTGATACCATTTTATTTCTGATGTTAGATCACAGGCACAGGCAGTTTACTGGCTTCTGACCTGATGGGGAAGAGCCACCAGGCACTCAGTCCATAGGCAGAGAACATTAATCAATATGTAAATGAGTGTCTGCCTCAGTCAAAAGCTGAAAAACATGCCAAGACATAAAATTACTGTTTGCCCAGTACCACCAGCTGAAACTGCGATTACATGCAGGATTTTTCTTGTTAATTAGGAATTTCTTTCTGGATTAGTCCAGTTCCTCAAAGCCACCAAAAATATGAGGGTGCTTCAACCTGTCAATTTACCAGCAAATGTCTTTGTTCAGGTCACAAATTAAAGCTGAGGGAATTCCTCAGCCTTCATCCTACTGATTCCCTGCCTTTGCTTGCTGAGGGAAAAGCAAGCATAAAACATGCTCAAATTCTTACAGCTTCCCTCATCCTCTGCCTTATGGGCTGCATTACTGGTCCCTCAGCTGGTCCCAAGAACACAACCTCCTTCTAGCCAGAAAGTCCCACCAGACACACACTTCTACTGTGTTCTTGCTTATACAATCAGGCTAAGCCCCAAAACTCCTTGCTCCTGCAACGGAGACTTCTCAGATGAGTTTGGTGATATTAGAAATGCATGCTGGGCAGCAATATCTCCTTAAATGTCCTTGGCCAGCCGTGGCTTTACAATGTTTGTAGCCTTTTGTCATAATCTAAAGATCTAAGGGGAGTTCAGTCGACTAAAGCAGCAAATCTGCTATTGGGAGAGAGGAAAGATCAAGTTAATTAATACCAGTTTTAGCCAGGTTACAGTATGGTGAGTTTTATACTGATGTTTCACAATATCTACCCAAAGCAGGAATAGCTCTGAGATCTTTCTCCAAGTGCTAAACTCTACACCCTACAGAGGATCACAGCAGTGTGACTGGGCCAATAATCATCCCAGTGGTGGAGGCCTGTTGTCCCAGGACACCTGCTGCCTCCAGGATCTGACACAAACGGTTTCAGCCTGGGGATGACAGACAAATTCCCCAAAGCTGTGGGAGCAGGGACAACCCATGGCCACATACAGCTCAGCACTCTTGACCAGCGCTTTCCTCTGAAGGATGGACCTAAACTTCAGTAAAAGCAATCCAGAACTGTAGGAAGTAAAAGATGTTAACTAGTAAAGCCACTCATCTTGTAATCCTTCAGGGGTGGTTGTGGTGGAGCAGCAAGATTGATTGAGGCTGGAGCTGCTTAGCTTGACAAAGTGATCTAGGGAAGGTGTGGAGTCATCTGCAGATATTGAATGCCTTTGTGCAAGTACCATGGAGGACAAGCAAATTCACTGAGGTGCCAGAAAAATGAATAAGAAGGGATAAAGAAAGGAAATTAACAAGACATCATGGCTGTCAGAAGGAATTTGCTGATATTACTCAGAGGAATAATCTCCCTGCTTCAAACATATAAAACTAAACCAGATAAAATACTAAAAAAAAAAAAAAAGAAAAAAAAAAAAAATCTACAGTAGAAAAAGCAATAAAAGCATTCTGGAATCAGCTTCCAAGGGTAGAAAGACAAAGATCTCAGGAAGACTTTGCTGTCTATCATCCCCAGATTTCTCTGAAATTTCAGGCTCTCCTGGGAGCGCTCATTCAAATTCATGCAAAGATGAATTAAACAATATTGAGCTACTACTGTGTATTCCACCATAAATTCCATTCAGAATAAAATGAAAAGATATTTCTGGAGACCTATAAGATCTTGTTAAATGAACAAAACCAAGTGGGACTTCCTGCCTAGATATCTTTTTCTTGAGATTATCCAAAGGCTCTTTCTTGACAGAGATTCCCCAGATTATTATCATTGTTGCTTCCTGTAATAAAAAAAAAATCCTTAAAAGTTAGTCTGAATGAATGCTGAATCTGTGCTTCTCCAGCCAAGGAGCCCTTCCCCAAAACCACTGGAGGCTGTTTGCCACTGTTTTATGTTAGTCTGTCACTGATAGATTGACTGAATGCCCAACCATGTCTGCCTGCCAAAGATCAATGGCTTCCTCCAGAAAGAAGTAGCCTGGGGGAAGAGGAATGCCTGGACCAAACAGCTTCCTGGTCTCCCATGCAGTTTATGGGCCTGATAATCCTCTTGCTTATCTCAGGGCAACACCAGGGTTCATCCCCTTCCACAAGGAGGAGAGATATGCAAGATAGTGACACTATCAGTGCAGAGGGCAGTGGTTGCTTGAAAAAAAATCACATAGATCTATCTTTTTTAGGCTTCCTCAACATTTTATTATCAGGAGAACATAAGGTAAATAAGACAAGCAAGACAATAGTGTGGCAGAATTCCTCATGCAGCAAGTGCTGGGCAAACTTTGCAAAATTCAGATGTCATTTGGTCTGGATCAACAGCTGAAATATGTTGAAGGTCACTTGTATGCCACCCTGTATGAGAGATACGGATAACTGTAGGGAGTCCCAAGAAAAGCTGATAAGACAGCTGGGAGTCTAGAGCACGTGAAATATGAGATGCTGAAGGAACTGGGTTTTTCTACCATGAGGAAGAGAAGGCTGGATAGGGAAGGAACCAATTGTATCTCCTCCTTCCTGAAGGAACTTGTAGTCAAGACAGCTCTAAATAGAAGAAAAGGCTTGGTGTGCATTCTAGAAATTGAGGAGCTTAATGTACACATTGATTTGCCAATATCTGTGTCCAACACATAATACAAGGTCAAGGAGATTCATTGTAGCATTTTATTCTTCACTGAGTTCAGAACACCTGAAGTAGCAGCAAATTATGATCTAAACTATGAAAAAAACCAAACCTGTAGGGCCTGAGAAAACATGATCAGACTGGATCTTGTTTCTTGTAAGGAATTAATTTAGAACTGCAGTAGTGGTCTTTTGTTTGGCCTTTCCTCCCAGACTGGCTTTAACTCAGTACTCTCCAGTGGGTTTGCTACCAATAAAGCTGAGGATAAATAAGAAATACATTTACACACCTCTTCAGCAACAACATGAAGAGTTTTGGCTGCTTCTTTGTGCTGCTCCATCCTCCTATCTTATCCTACTGTGGGCATCTGTACTGCTCTCTTCTTCTTCCATAAAGAGAGGCAGGAGATGCAAAGAAACAATGGGAGAGTGCGTCACTTACATTGGGACCCAGTCCTACCTCAAAGACTGTCCTATATATCCATCTCTTGTTAGAGATTAGAACACTCGGTGACTTTTTTTTTGATCTTCCATGACAATGGCACAGATTGTTTCTATCTTTCATTTCCTGCCTTGCCCCAACCCCTTCTCTTAGGTCCACCAATTTCTTCACTCTTTCATTCAAGCAAATCTTTTATATTGTCATTGGTGAACCTAATACGTGTTGCAGGAAGGGAAACTAAACCAGACACAGGAACAGAAAGACTCCAGGACAGAAAGGAGAAACAGTTGCTAGTAACTAAAACTGAATCCCTAATCATGTTTCTATAAAAGGCCTGTCTCAATCTCTTAGATATACCAGTGTGGCACTTCTATTTTTTTCCCTCTATGAATTGCCCTATTTTAGCTGGAGCTATGATTTCCCTCTTCTCAATTGTGCCACGAACTAGAAAATGGTTAGAGTGACCAGCCTGGGGACAACTGTCCCTTCCTACCACCCAAATTATTCCTAGTCCGCACAGAGCACTTCTCTTCTGCTGCTGGAGCCTTCAAGGTTAAGAAGGGCAGTGAAAGGCAGGAGGTCATATAACTTGCTGAGTAAAACTGCTGGAATGAATCTGAATCATTATCTCTAAATACTGTGTTTGCACATGAGCTCTGCAGAGCTGTACATTTGAATGGCACTGCCAGACAAGCAGCCAGGCATCAAGGCAGCACAACTCAGACTGACTGACTTCAACTGAGTGATGCTGGATGACACCAGAGGAGGATGCAGTGGCCCTACAATATTTGACATCTGCCCCTCTATAAAGGAAAAGGATTTCTTGGCAGATATCCTACCCTCAATATTTAAAATTTGAAGAGAGTTTTTATTGCTTTTTAATTGGGATGAAGGCGGGAGTATGTTTTCTTTGGATCTTACTTCAAAGCAAATGATCAGTGTTGCTGAAAATAAAGAGCCTTGTTTAGGCCTCTTCTGATCTTACCCGCTAAGCAAAATAAACTCACATGGGATCATCCCCCTCCATTCACACTCTCAATGCAAGTCACTTCCCTTGCAGGTTTATTTGAAAAATAAGAAATGCAAGTCTTCAGTCTGCAGAGAGCAACTGCCCTTTCTTAGGAGATTCAGGTATCAGCATCCCTCTCCAAACAGTCCTTTTGGCCCCACACAGCCAAAAGAGAAAGACAATAGTCAAGAGTTCTTGTCTTCGAGCTGTTTCTTTCTACACCTCCATGCTTACAAGAAGCCACCTTGGGAGATCAGTAGTTAAATATAGGACATAACAAAGAAAAGCTCTCATATGAATCCTCCCCCTATTTCAATCCCATGTTTCTCCTGGCTATGGGAGAAAATAAATTAATTGTTGGGAAGCTAAAATGTTTACCTTTTCCTGGCCTGCATATCTCCATCAACTTTATTTAATGCATGTAGATTGAAAATGGGAATAATATTGTGCTATAACACTGATAGGAAGCTTTCAAATTAATTGTTCCTCAGCTGTTGTCTGTGATTAGAAATACAGCATTTAAGCTGATAGGGCATGAAGTAGTCTTTTTTCTTTCCCCTGAATGTGGAAAACTGAATCTTCCAGGGCATGTTTTGTTTCCTCCAAATTAAAACTCGGGATCAAGTGACTGACAGTGTCCCAAAGGTACTGCACATCTAGATACTGAATAAGAATAACAGGAGCACATCTGATGACCAGAATGTGCGCTGTACTTCTGAAGACCCCTCTAACTGCTTGCTCAGCAGAATTGGTTCCCTACAGCACAGGTTTTCTTTTTCAATGACAGGGCAACTTGCTTCAAGAATCTCCTGCATTCATCGAGTGAAGATGTGTGGGACTTCAGAATAAATTTTGACCTGATATTCCACCACAGGACTGCAATCACTGGGCCCAGATACAGCCAGAAATGGTCAGTAAGTGTATGCACATCAGCAGTTTCATGGCAAGGAAATGCTGGACACAGTTCTGTTTCCTGCTGTTGCAGTGCAGCTGAGTCTCAGTGAAGGATTCTGTGTGTACCCCCTTTCACCAAGCACCAAGCACCCTGTGCATCACAGTGCTAGTCAGCTTCTCAGTACAGTACAGGCTATGTTGGCAAATAACAACATAGGGCCTAGGAATGCACTATAGCCACTTAGAAAAAATGGTACTGATGCACTTTTTTAAAATGCTAAAATTTCAAAACCTGAAAGTATTTGGCTGGAAACCATAACAGCTCTGTCATGGAGGCCTTGCATGACCTTCTGGGAGCTGTATTTCATGTATTTCACACTCCTGTTTTCCCCTGGGCATGATCCTAGGTTGGGCTAGATCTGCTGTGATGCATGATCTTCTCTCCTCTTGTTCTTGTCTCAGGCCTTGAGGCTGACACAAGAAGCGATGGATGACCTATCTTGAGTTAAGCAAGGCTTATGACATTGTCCCAGGGGACATTTTCAGAAAGAGTGAGGAAAACACAGTCTAAATGAAGCATCTCAAGACTTTGTGCCAAAATGATAAAAAAAAAAAAAAAAAAAATCAGAGACCAGTTTTAAATTGCTTTGACTTACTCTAGAAAGATATATGGAACTGGATTATGCAAGGGTCTGTTCTGGCTCTGGCATTACTCTTTGTTTCTGTCAATGATTTTGGCAATGGACTAGGGATTACCTTTTAAAGCCTAAGTACGATACCAAAGTAGTGGGATGGAACAGAGGGAATAAAGGTTGGATGTTGTAATGAAGTTAAAAAGCCCCAAACCACCAAATGCCAAAACTCAGCCAGTTTAAACGATTATTAGAAAGAAAATTTGTGGCTCGCCTGGTTGCAAGTCTGTATTGACAAAGTCAAAGGCTATAATTAGGCAGAAATAACCAACTGAACAAAAAAATCAAGAGATGGTGAATGACCAAAAACACAAAAGGTCTGAAGCAAGTGTTCTGGGGACTGCACTGGATAAAAATCTGAAAGTCAGGCAGCACTCACATCCTGCTGTGAGAAAAGCCAACTCAAAAAAAAAAAAAGTGCCCTATGACAGACTTTGTAAGAAAGTCCTCCAGTCTGTTCAGTAGTGGCAAAGTCTTAACTGGAATAGGGGCTGCAGTTTCAGGCACTGAACTAAGAGATAATTTTGGGAGATTTTTTTCTCATCCAATTGTAGTGGTAATAATCAGAAGACTAAAAAGCAAACAAACAAACAAATAAAAAATCTCACCCCTTACATGAGGAAAAGGATTTTAAAACTAGTATTTAATATTTGGAAGAAAAGCCTGAATGCCACAAGTCTTCAAAATAATATGAGGGAAAAAAAATCTTCAATAGCCATAACTAAACAAATACTGGCATATATAGCCTAAGAATGTTTGAAGCTTTCTTTGCTACAGATTCTTAGAAACAGATTGATAAATACATGTGAGCAAGAGGAAGGTTGCAATTAATCTTGCTTTAGGGCAGTGGGATGGGCTAGGTGACCCATTAGATGAAAATTTCTTCTGTTATTTCTACAAACTTATGACTCCACGTGTGGTGAGCACAGCACCTGCACCAGGGCTGCACAGGCACATGAAACCAGCAGCTCCCATAAGACACTAGGGAGCATTCCAAAATGGAATACTGTCTTTAAGCAAGGATGTTATGGCTAAGATAACTTTGTCTTCAATCATCCTAGATTTTGACAAAAACAGTTGGAAATTTCTAAAGGAAGCAGACCATTTTCCTCCAGCTGCAAACTTTATTTCTGTTTAAGCCACAAATTTGACGCAGAAAAGAACTTTTGAGGCAAACTTTCAACCACCTCTTTGTATTGGGTAAGCACACTGGAAATGTGGATTGTTATCTCTATAGTCTTCTCAGTTTAGATAGAAAATAGAGGAAGGAAAAAATGTTACCTTTCACACTGGAGAGTGTACCTATCAGTGAAAAGTTATTACTTGTTTAACATTTTTGCCAGAGGTCCAGAGCTTGAGAACAGCCCAGGAAGGAAGTGGGTAACACAGCAGAGAGAAACAGGATGCAGGGTTTTCACTTCAGCATCCTCTTTCCTCTCCTGAGCACGAGGTTGGGAGCAGGACTCAGCCCCCAAGGATTCCCTGAGAGTCAGTGCAGTTAAATGTACAGCTGCTTTAGGCCTCCTAAATAAAAACACTGATCTAGCAAATAAAATCCCACCTCCTGTGATTTCTGGCAACTGTGTGGTCCTTCACTACTGCAGTGCTGCTCTCCTGTCAAACAGGCTCAGCTCAGTGGCTTGGCTGGCACTTGGCAGTGAATTATCACAAAACTTTGCTGTTTTAGCTACCTTTTCATCTAGTCCAATCCACAAGGAGCCTCAGCCTTTGGAGTCTGATATTCAAATAGCAGGGTTGTATCCCCCTCTCCACCTCAGTGTTGATGGTGACCACACCTTCCTCTGCCCCTTGGAGTCTGCTGCTTGCACAGCGGTCTGCCCTGACAACTCATGTCACCCTTCCCAGATGGCACTCAGCACTGGGTGCAGTGCAAGGACCTCTGTAGTCCCCAAGAAAATTTCCAAATGGTCTTCTTTTTAATTTGGGTGGGGTGGGCGGGGATAACCAGCCCAACAACAAAAAACAAGCAAGGAGCTTTGGTCTCATTCTGCTCTTCTTTCCCTCCTCCTCCGTGCACTGGCACTCCAAATTCCACGTTCTCCATGGTCAGGGATGACAGCTGACAGCAGCCCTGCCTAACAGGTCAGGAACATGGCAGAGGTACTACAGCACAGAGGCATATACACCAGCTCCCCTGCCCAAAAGAGAAAGGTGGCAACAATGAAAACTCCCTAGACTCTGGAGGCTCAGTGATGCAGCAGCTTTTCTACAAAACCAACAACTTCTGCAGGCAGTCTTGTAGTGAAAACTCAAAGGAAGAAAACGTCAGAGCTATTTACATTCTTCATGTAGGATGTGCCAATTTTGATGGGCAGCAAGTTCAACAGCTAAATCAATGAATATATTAAAGGTGTCTAACTCAGTAAAGCTCCTTGTGATGCAGGAATAAAGGGGATGCAAGTGTGGCTGCAGAGTAAAGCTTGAGGTATTCTGTGCATAGGAAAGAGATAGCTAAGGTATCTTCACAGTTGCTTTTACTCACCCTCCCAAGGTGGAAATAAACCTAAACCTTTATATTTAACATTTTGTGAAGCCTATGTCTTTCTGCGCCATCTTCTCAAGACACACATACAGACTCTGCAGAAGAGTAACTCCCTTTTGCAATAAGATTGACCCCACCACACTGCTTGACAGAGCTCCAAGGTGATAGTGAAGCTGACTTGTAGCTGGAGTGGGTGATGCATTTGTTGCTTAAGCATCACACAAGGTGTTACTCTAATTACTGGTGGAGCCCACAGGGGGGTGAACAGCAGCTCCCAGCCTAGTGCAAAATGGCAGCTCCTTGATTTGGAGATTAAATTAGTGTTTGGGTGTAGAGCAGAAGGGAAATGGGCTGGTGGGGGAAGGGAGGGTAACATGCTGGTGGGAAAGGAGCTCTTGCTTTTCCTGTCTGAACCTAGCACCTTGGACTTGGCTCTGCAGCCCTGCCAGCCCCAGAAAATTTCACTTTATCCCCTCCAGGCTAGAAAAGGTTTTTAGTTGCATGTGGCAATGTTTTTTTCCTAAAAATGTCTCAAGCAAAGGCAAAAACAAACAAACAAAACAACCCCTAAAAAATCCAAAACACCACAACCCCAGACAAACTTATGAGGTTTATAAGCAGTTCAAATCCTGGATTATTCCTTCACTAATGGAGTTTGTCTGGAGTTACTGAGATCAGAGCCTGGCCACTGGTTACAGGGAACACAATGGAATTTGAAGCCTAATTAACAAAAGAAATGCCTCCACCTGTCTTTAACCAGCCCACATGTTTCCAATTGGGCTTACAGCCACAAATGGATAAAATTGTGCTAAGCAACTCTGAGCACATGACAGAAAAATAGCCTCCTGAGTTATGAGCCAAATCCAGATGCTCAAGGGACCACAGGAATCAAAACAAGACCATGTTCAGGGATGTGGATGAGGGGGAAAGAGAAGGATAACTTTGCTGAGAGAAAACCTTAATACTCAGCAGCCTGGTTAGGTGTAAATGGCAGTGGTTACGAGGCTTGTGGTAAGATGTTGGTGACTACCTCAGCGTGAAGGGGTCAGGGGAAGGGGCTTCTCCACAACCCCTTATCTCTAACACCTGCAGTCAGGACTCTCATACAATTTATTACATGAAACCTGTGCACTCCAAGCAGAGTGTCTTGTCCCTGCACACAGCAAGGCATTTCAAAGGAAAACATCCAGGAAATGTCCAGTAAGTAACAACAGAGCCAAGTCAGGAACATTTTGCTCCTTAAAAGAAAAAGCTGCCGCTCACTTCGGAGAAAGATAAAAATGCACCAGCCATCTGCTTTTACCCAAGGGCTGTGTTATGCACAATAGCACTGGATATTGACTGCCCAAGCACAGCCCTTCAGACAGCTTTGGTGACAGATTGTAACAGGCCTGCTGATACCTCCTGTGACCCTGAATCAAAGGGTTCACAGGCATCACGGCCGGGCTGGGGTTACTCCACTTCTGTAGTTGAAATGTAAATGTAAGTAGCTAATTACAACCTCTTTTCATCCTAAAACAAAACCTTTTACACTTTGTCTGATAGTTGCTGGCAAGCTGCTGCTGCTAATTATTTAGCAACAGTAGTAGCATCCTCCAAAACTCATAAAAATGCAGGAGAATTCAGATAAAATGTTGGGTCCCTGTTATGTAAAATGTGCTATCCAGATGGATTATTTGCACCCAGCCCTTAGGTGCCCCCAGGGACCTGCAGTTTCCTGGAGACAGGAGAATCAGGGATGCTCAAGAGAATTAGTAATGCCTAGTGACACTCCCTCAGCTCAGGGCACACAGATCAAATCAGGCTTGCTTTCCATGAAATGCCCTCGGTTGAGCCTTCTGGAGTTTTCGAAGAAGTCACTGATGAACCAGAAATGTATCAACTAGCCCTGGCTCTCTGCTTTCCACCAGTAACACAGATGACTGCCAGCCACAACCTTAGCCCCAGTTTAGGGACTCTCCAAATGCTTGAACAGCCACTGCCATTTCAGACAGGGCCAGTTCTGGAGCTCTCTTGTGGCCTGCACAGACAAGGAAGATGGTGCTGCTGCACTGTGTGGGTGCACAGGACAGGTTTAAAGCCCATGTACAGAATGTGTTCAGTTCCAGAAGAGTCTTGATAGCTTGGTATGAGAGAGAACCTTCCTTTGTCAACAGCGCAGTCTGGGAAGGCAATGCCAATCCTGCGCTGAAGTGGCATATTAGAGAGGAGAAAAGTGCACTGTGGCACTGGCAGGAGTCCTGGCCTAGGCATTCCATGACCTCTTCAATTATCACTGGAGCTTTAGGATTGTTGTAAGTCTACTGGATTTAAACCTTGTGATAGATATTTCCTGTAAAAGCTATGGCCAAATATCAACTCAAAGAGATGCAGCTTCTGATACCGAGTCACGTGTCTCTAGAAGGATGGAATTAGATTACTGTGGAGATACACATTTCACCCTGCATCAAACCCTGTGAATGCACAGGTCAGGAGGCAGCCAAGCCAGTGAACAAATACAGTCCAAAGCCAATACAGGGGAGGTGAGGGAAGGGGAGGGGTGGGTTATGCCTGGCCAAGTCCTGGAAAGGAACACTAGCTACGTGATCTGCCAGTTCTGCCAGGGGCAAGCTTGGGATGCAGCCAAGCTTCTCAATAGCCTCAGTTCACTGTGCCATGGAATCTGAAGCATGCTGTGCTGGTAATCAAGTGTCATGGGCACTGCCAGCTGTTCAGTTCCTGCCCTCACCTCAAGCTGGTGACAGGAATGCCAAGACCACATTCACCAAGCCTGCTTCTAGGAGGGATTATCAGCTCCAGCCTTCTCCCCACAAAGGCCCTGTGTCCCAGCAGCCCAGCCCAGGAAGAGAGGGGCTGCTGAGCCCCATTTCTTGCTGTAAAAGGGAAATGTGCTGCATAGCATAAAGCAGGGGTGTTAGTGATGCATCCACCTTTAAAGTGCTGAATGCGCTGCCTGGAGCTGGTCACTGTGCTGGTTATTAGTGCCTGCCTGGAAACCTAGAGGGAAAGGAGAGTTTTCCTCTTCCACAGAGTGAAAAGGAACCATCAGATAGGAAAAACAGGACTGCTCTCCTGAAGTCTTCCTGGGGGAGAAAGGTTTCTCCCTTGAAAACATCAGTAGCTATGCTTCTAAAAATCAAAACAAGTGGTAAGGCTGTGCCTTCAAAGCTCTCCTTCCTCCTACTGACCATCACTCAGCCAAATCTACAGCCCATAATGTCTGTCCTGCCCTTGGGCTTGGCTCCATGTGACTTAGTCATAGATGGGATGGGAACACACTTCCCTGCTAGCAGAAGGAAGCTAGTTTGAAAAGAAAGGCTTCCTGAGAAGAAGGGAGTGATGAGAGATCTCCAAGGCCAAGACAAAGTCTATAATGTAGCAAAAGGTGTTTGGTTGAAAGAGGACTTGGAAGAGGATGCTTGAGAAAAAAGTTGTAAAAATATAAAGGAAAGAACAGGCATAAAGAGAAGGACAGAACAAGTGGGGGGGGCAGAGAAAGGACATGGGGAACATGGAGGGAGGAATTCAGTATGGGGAGATACATTGGCATCAACCTGGGAGGCAAGGTGTGTTTGCAGAGATGCTGAGGAGCACACATGCACTACAGCAGCCCTACTGGCAATATGAGAACCATGCCTTGATGTCCAAATGCAAAAGCCTCTCAAAAACCACCCAAATACAGACACACTGTCATGCCTGGGGGAAGCTATTTACCAGTGGAAACTTACCTGTGGCTGACTCACAAATAAAGGAGGATGATTTACTAGATTATTTTTATTGTCATAATTAATATCTGTTCTGAAGTGAGGTGAATTATTGTGACATTTCTAGGGTCTCCTGCCAAGCATCTAGCACCAACACTGTAGGCACAGAGTGGACTTTTTCAGAATTTATCATTTTGTTCAGTTACTAGTTTCTGAACTGGAGTCCACTTAAGAAAAACCTACCACCGCACACACACACAAAAAAAAAAAAAAAAAAAAAAAAAAAAAACCAAAAAAAAACCCAAGCCAAAAAACCACAGGCAAACAAAACACAAAAGTAATCCCAGTCAGCTTCTTTTGATTTATATAGCAACAGACTATCAGGATGATTTTCCCTTACATCAAGAAAAACATATGCATTTCAAACCTCCGTGCTTTTAGCATTAATTGAAATCTTTTATGCAGCCTGCAGTGTGCGTGGGGGGAGATCATCAGCAAAACAGTTTATCAAGTCTGTTTTAAAAGTTGCAGAGATGGAAGCATTAACCCAAAGTACTCAATCTAAACAAACCTGACTTTTGCTTCACATACAAATCATATTAAAGCACAAGTTCATGTCTGGCTAAAAGGAGAAACAAACAAAAATTGGAAATGGAGAAAGGGCTGGCTTTGAAAAATCTTAGACCGGAATTTTCAAAGTTACAGTGTACCATGGTTCAGATGCACCATCCCATTAATTTTAATAACTACCTAAATTCCCTAGGAAACTGGGAATAACTTCAAAGTTAAATTCTTCTTATATTTGAATACTTCCTTTAGCTGACCTGGGTTTGTTCTTTCATGGTGAAAGGAGAAGTGAAAGAGTGTTCTGTGCTCTCTGCTCAGAGATCTGCAGTATTCACTGCCTAAGCTTGCTGTGGCCATCCTCACTGCTGCCTTCTCTCCCACACCCTCAGCCCAAGCCCCTCGAATGCCATTTGTTTGCCTTGCTGCTGACAGAGATTGTACAGATCACTTGGGAGAGGACAGTAAATCATAACTATATGACAAGCTGCTTCTGACAACAGGTCCCTCTTGTCCTGTTTCTGGAACTTTTTTGGACTTTGTTTTATGTGATTTTTGTGGTCTAAAGTATTCAATAAATCTCTTTGAACCTTTCAGAGCCTCCCTTTGTATCTCACTCACACAGTTCTGCAATTACCTATTGGACTGGGAAGGTCCAGAGCTGACAACTCACTTTTAGCCTAGGCTACAGTTACTGTATCATCTCACTAGCCAACTCCTCATTAATTTTCCATATTAAATTTTTGTGAACGAAAAAAATATTTGAGCAGCTACAGAAAATGCATAAAGAGCAGCCGCATAAAACCTTGAGCTCAACACCTTTCCATCTGCGAAAACAACCTTATAATTGCTGTTATTTTAAACAAGTTCTTCCTCAAAGAAATATAAATGCATTAAAACATGAGAGCTCTGTGAGAGAACCTTGCAGAAGTCAGGGACTGATGATTTCAGCACTTTCACTGTAATTCAGTCTCATTCTGCCCCAGTTTTCTTCTCCTTGACATTGAAATAATAGCAGGGCACTTTTTCCTTGGTAAAAAACATCTTTTTGACAATTTTTTTTCCCATGAAGGACAAGGATTAAAAAAAATATATACATTGTCTGAAAAGTGAAAGTGGGAGGTTGCAAACTGAAGAGGTGGTTGCTTTAAGCAGCTCTCTAGGTAAAAATAGAAATGAAGAAAGTACTGTCAGCAGATGGTGAGCAATTGTGTTGTGCATCCCTTGTCTTTCTTGGGGTTTATTCTCAACCTGTTATCTCCCTGTTCATTGTAATTATTATCATTAATCTATTTCAATTATTAAACTGCTCTTATCTCAACCGACCGGTTTCCTTTTTTCTGGTTCCTCTCCCCATCCCATTGGGGGATGGAGGGGAGAGTCAGAACAGCTCTGTGGTGTTTAGTTGCCAGCTGGGGTTAAACCACAATACTGTCCTAAAAACAAACCTGAAAGCTATCCCCAGTTCCACCTAAGGAACATTTGAGAAATATTGTTATCAATACTTACATATACATTTCAAAATCATGATTGTAAGTTAATTTCATTACAATATTTACTCTTTAACAATCTTTGAAATAGATGAAACATATGGTTTACATATGATTCACATCCTTAAAAGACATATGTAATGTCAGTCATTTGAAAAAGTCTTCTCAGATTCCATAACATCAAGCAGTACATTAGTAACATGTGTTTCATAATTTTTTCTTCTGTATTAATCACAAAAGAAAATGCATGAAAATAGTTTTAAGAAAGGGAATAAAAATATCAGGAGCTTGAAAATCCAAGGTAACTTGGTAAAGCAGTGACTTTGAGTCAAGAGTGAAAAGGGAGTGAAAGAAATGAGTGAAAAAGGACTTCTAGACCTAAAGAAACAAAACTGGCAAGCTGTAAAGTGCTTTCAATTGAAAATATGAAAACCCTTGAAACACAGGGGAAGCATTTTGTTTCTGCATAAATACAGTTAGACACCAATTCACAGTGACTTCTGTCTTTCCTTAGAAAGGGTTCAATTTTTAAATGTCTCTAAAATCAAATAATATCCCAATTTAAATACTTAAAGCTCCATGAAAATGGTACTGCCCATTTCAGTTAAGACTAAAGCACACCTGGGCTTCCCTGGAAATTAGCTGTTTTTCCAGCAAGATATTTTTCAGAGTAAATACTGCCCAAGCTGTGCAGACCTCTAGTAGAGTGGCAGGACAAACACTTCCATGGAAGAGCAGTAACTACTACAGGGCTACCCACGCAGCCAGAAGTCCTCCAAAAGTGTGTGGATCAACTCAGTAGCAACTCCACTGCACATATGTGGAACTCTTGAGCTAAAGAGAAGAGCTTAAATCCCTGAATTCTGTTTAAAGCAACAAACACTGTAACTGTATTAATAGTTCTGTGATGTCTTTAAAAAAAACAACCCCTTCCTCCCAAAAAACAACCAGTCCTATGGCCCAGCAAGTTTTTAGACACAGCATTTTCTAAAACAATGTTTTCTTTCTCCCCATGCAATAATTCAAAGTTGTCATCGCTGAGTCTTAAGTCTGCTCATCTTAGAAGTTTTAAGTACATAAAAATCACTATGCAAAGTGTATTAAAGAAGTTGCCACTTTAGCTGAGGTTTGTGAAGTTATTGATAAAATGGCACTGGCTTCTAATGGGTTGACTTTTCTGAGGCTTGCCACAGTATGAGTATTGCACTTAGTGCAGGAGTGGCACTGCAGAACCCCGAGTTCTCTGAGAAGTAAACTTCCACAGAATTGTTTGTGAGCCGAGTGGAGCTCATGGTTAATTATCACTTGGGCAGATGCCATCCACATTCTGGCCATTAAAACAGCTCAAGTAACAGCATATGCTTCTGGCAGAGGGCCCTGAAGGGTGAGAGGGATCCCACCAGGTTGAAACTAACCTTTAGAATCTTAGCTGAAAGCACGCTATGCGGTGGGAAAATGTGGGGATCTGCGCTCTGCACTTGCACACTTCTGGAGACCCTGAAATGATTCTTCCCTGAAAGCAAAGCTGAGCCTCAGCCCTGCCTCCAAGTGCTCCAGAGGCTGGTGGGATATGGTGGTTTGGGTGCTGCTCTGCTGTAGCAATCCTTCTTCACACCATGTATTCTACATCTTACACTGAAATAAAACAGCTGTGAAAGCTCCCTATTCACTGGACAGTGGTGTGAAGTCTTTGCTGCTAATTACTGTTTCTTAAATGGAACCATGTTGGCTGAAAATCCCCTGAACTTGAGAGCCAGGAAACCACAGCTTTCTCTGCCAGAGGAGTCATGTAGAGGAAGAAACGTGCCTGAACACAACAGTTGATACACTCTCCAGGGGTGGCCTGGAGCTGTGCCCCCTGAATAAAAGGGAAGCATGGCTGGCATAAAGCTTTTGAGACCATAAGCACTTCCTCTGGTTTTAAAAGCTCTATCTTCTAAAAGATATGCCTACAGGTGTCAAATCTTAGCCAGGGTGTGCTGCAAGTCCACAGTGGGTGCAGTGAGGGCAGTAGCAGGATCACTCCTTAGCCTCACAGTTCTCCCCACTCTGGCTGGAAAGAAGGAGCCGCAGGTCTTTCCATGGCCATCATCCTAAGCACTGCCAGCAGCTGCAGTCACACGAGGGTCATTTGTCCCAGACTGTGATTCCTACTCTATCCCAGCTCTGTCCTAGTCCTAGCTCTTTGTTCTGTACCGTATCCACAGCTGTAAAACAGGGGAATTCAGGTCCTGCACTTCTCAGGCTCCAGGACCCACCAACCCAGGGGTACTTCAGCATTTAATGAACTGCCTTCTCTTTTGACAGACGTGTCTCCAGACGGGACAGTTTTGACTAGGACAAAGATATTCCACATGTTTTTGATTAGGATCCACCCCATCCCAATATATTCCCTACACTGCTTTATGCTGTGTTACACAGGGTCAGCTTCTAGATCTACGTGTAACATGACAAATTGTCAGTGACAGGGTGCAAAGCCCCAGACCAACAGAAAGGGAGGCCCATGCTGCTCAGATCGGGTGTCCACAGACAGCTGCTCACTTGTCACCTAGGTGACATGAGAATAACATGTCAGGTTTCTGCCTCTTGCAGAATTTCAACTTTACCTTGATAAAATGCTTTTCTTTACTAGCCAGGATGGCCACAAGGCATTTCCAAGAGATGTGTCCATGTCACCATTGCCCTGATGCTCAAAACCAGCTGGGTATATGGAGAAGCACGTGAGACCTAAAGGCGCTCTGGGATGTGGCAACCACTCACAACAAATTTCCTGCTACCTACAGTGGGGGAGCTGCTAAGGATCAGTGCCAGTGCTGGTGGTTATGCTGAGAGGCTGTGGGCGCTCTTGTTTCCTGCAGATACATGCAGGGTAAGGCTCAAACACTCTGTGAGAAAAGGAAGTGGCCACAGAATTCTCATCCTGTAGATAAGGTTGGGATCCCTCTCCCACTGGAAACATGGGCAGCTCAGTGACAAACTCTGGAGATGGTGGGGTGCAACCTTTTCTGCCACACATTGAGTACCCTCCTGGCTGCCTTGGCAGCAGTGTCTGAGCTTGCTTTTACTTCCAGGTCTGTCACGAGAGGCTGAACCACAAACAAGCTTCAAACTACACTTAAGCTTTCTTAGGGTGAGTTCATCTATGGGAAGGGGCATTGTGAAGTGCTCCCTAACTGCAGATACATTCACAGTAGCCATGAGTGATCCAGGACAGCCTTGGTACCACCTTAAGCTGCACCAGCTATATTTGCCTAAGGAAACTGTGAATTACATGACCTCTGACATACATGTGCTTGCCTTCTCAATTTCCATCCCACAGATGGGAAATCTGAGGCACCAAATAACTCTGGGATGTCTTGTAAGTTCTCCAGAGAGCAGAGAAATGTATCTGCCTTTATGGACTCCCACCCTGTACATTGCCAATGCTATCTCCACCAACTCCACACACCAAAGCCAGAAACCACAGGTGACCTGTAGAAGGGAAGTGCTAAAAATGAACTCATTCCAGAGCAGGAAGGGGACAAGGCCAGTGTGCAGAATAAGTTCAAGAGAGTTATTGGAGGGAGGAGTAACACAAGGGACTGAAGCAGGTGATCTGTCTCCAACTGGGCCACTCTTCAACAAGGAGTATCTCTGCAGTGGGGAAGATTTTCCCTTTCTTTTCTGTGCTGTGGTGCTCAGCTGCCCCTGCATTTTGCAGGAGCACTCAGCTGAGACTCATCCCAGAGCCCTGCATTCAGAGCACATAAAAGTTCATGCCTCCCTCTGTGCCTGTGTGTCACAACAGTGTCAGCCATGCCACCGATCAGAAGTGAACTACAACAGGGCTATTGCACAGCGCCCAGCACGGCTCTGGCCTGCCAGCCTCTGAAAAGAGCTTTAAAAACATGACTGAATGAGGTACTTCTACAGGAAAGCAAAGATTCAATACAGCATTTATAGCTTAGTATTTCCAATATTTTTGCCTGCAAAATAGGGTTCTTGAAAGAGTGCGTTTGACTTTCTCAAAACAATTTCTTTAAACTTCTCCAGGCTGAAAGGCTTCTTCTAGTCTTACATAAGCACGACCAGAATCAAAATTTGGCCTCTAGCCTTTCCCTCAGGACTTGCTGGGCTGCCTGCTGTACATCTGTAACATAGACTGTAACATAGGGGCATTTGGATAGCCTGTAACCCACCACCTGGTAGCTGTTGAAATTATTCTGTTTCCTTCCATTTGCTACTTGCCTTTTTAATTTTTTTATTTTTTTCAAGAATTCAGGCATATAGTCAGATTAGGTGGTTCAGAATTTCTTAGCAGTGAAAAAAAAAGCTGCTAGAAATGCTAAAATGCTCTTGGCCGTGTCCTGTCAGACTAAATCCAAACCTCATCGGTTTTCAACAAGTCTCTGCGAGCACATTCAATTGATATGAAATCAAACAGACAAGGACATTTTGCTGGAGCCAGTTGGTTTTGCTGTGGGTAAATCACACCCAGCGCTAGCCCACAGCCATGCTCTGCAGCCAGCACAGCTATTTCAGTCACACAACCAAGCACACACACACACACAGATGCCTTCTCTCCTGTTAGGCTGTTCAGTGACGGTCTTTTATAAAATCCTGGTTTCACATCAGCTTCCTCCAGGAAAGAAAAGAACACATCCTGAATTGTAAACTGTCTAAGGACAACTTTCATCCTGGACTTGCACTTTTTGAGGGAGGTTTTGCCTTTGTTTTTAAAGAAAAAGATGACTGATCCGGTAAACTGGGAAAGAGTAATTTTAAGTTATAAAATTAGGTTAGAAAATAAACTAGGCTTCTTCTAGGATATAATATGCCTCTCTGAAACATGCCATGTTTCATCTCCTTGCCCACCTGGAATTTACCTGAAAATAGCTGCTATCTTTTGCACAAAACAAGGAGCAGACTCATTTTTCTGAGCAGAGGTACATAGGCAAAAAGAGGACAGGGATTACATTTTTATTTGCAGAACAGAGAAGCGGGGAGGCACACAGGACAGAGCACAGTGCTGGGGGTCAGTGTGGGAGAAACACTGACAGCACAGATGGGTTTGGGACATGGCTGGTGCATTACAGAGGGTAATGTGCTCATAAACAGAGTATCCGAGCCAGTATCTTCCCTCCTGTGCATGCCCCTCCAGCAGCTCCTTCCTCCCTTGCTCCATGCCCCAAACGCACAGACCAAGCAGACCATTTGGATCAAAGCAAACCCATTGCAGAGCAAAGCAAGGGACCCAGCCTGTCTGCAGGGGCTCACCAGCCCCTCTCCACTTAAGAACCCCAGGATCCTCCTCCTGCCATCCCCACACAGCTCACAGAAACAGCCTCTGCACCAACCCAAGCCCCCTGCAGAAGCACACGCCTTGCTAGGAAGCTTTACAAGTGCCCAGGTTGAGCAGAGGGGGCAGGCCCCAGCAGGAAGTGTTACCCCATCCAAGGGCCTCTAGATGGAGAAGGCAGACTAGGAGTGCACGTGGATGTGCTTGGGGCTGTAGGTCTGGGACAACCCCTCCCCTGCTAGTCCCCTGTGCCGAGGGCAGGGGAAGGGCCCCTTTTCACCATGTGTGTGGGCTGAGCAGGGCATGGAGACCCCCCAGCTGCCACCTGCCTGCACACACACAGCCTGCACAGCTAGTCCTGCGCTGAAGGGCAATTAAATTCATCATTAGCTGTAATTAGCAGGCACCTGACACCCCTCAACAGAAGCACAGCAGCAGAGGGGCCTCTCCCTGGCAGGAGAGGGCCAGTGGGAAGCCAGTTTTCGTGGCCTGTTTTATGTGCTCCGGTATGTCTGAGCTCCCTCTGACTGTGCTGGAGCCTCACCACAGGCAGCACTGGGAGCAGGATCCTGATCTGCATCTCACACTCAGCTGGGAATCCCCACTGATTTCAGCAGGTTGTGGATCAGACCTTGCCTGAATAGGCTGGGAATAACAGCCAGGCAGAGGCTTAGGCTGAGCTGCAGCCCCCAGCACAGGCTGTTCTGCGGGCTGGGGACTCTGCTGATGGCTGGACCGAGAGCAGCTCCCATCAGTAATCCCAGCCCCTCTGCTTGGTGCCTCTGTACTCTAAAACATGCAAACCAGGGTCTCCAGAACTCTCCTTCCTCTTGCCAACCATCCCATCCAGGCAAATCTTTCAAGTAGTAGGAAGTTCACCTCATATTCCCAAGGTGGATAAAAGCATACCCAGGGCAGGGAGACCTGCCTACACCCGTGTAGTCAGACATGTTATCCATTGCACTACTGGTCCTCAGCTAGTCAAGGGCATCAGGCAAGATAACTTTTCCAACATCACAGCCAGATGGAAAGGGGTTCCTAAGCACTGAGCATTTGGTACAACTCACTTGCTTCAGCATTTCTGGGTGCCAACTGCTCTGTCTCAACAAGGCTGTTACAGTGTGTGGTCCAAAGGACCTTGATAATTTTTCAGACAAAATTATCCTGAGGAAGAGTGAAACCAGGAGGCAGGGTAAAATCAGAAGAGAGGAAAACGTGCAAGTGTGTGCTCTTGTTCTTGCTTCACTTTGAATTGGTTTTACATGGGGCTTTGCTGGGAGGGTGCAAGGCTATGGGCTGATGCTCTTCAATTCCCAGCCAGTGTTGTGCTGCTCCTTCCTATGATTTCCATGCTCTCACCAGGCTGGTGCTGCTGCCTGAGGAAATGCACGCAGGAGAAGATGTCAGGGCAGAATGTCACTTGTCATGGTGCTTGTGCCAGAGCTGCTTGGACAATTTTTCTTTGAACAGCCAGTAAGACAAAGTTCTGCTTTTTTCAGCAGAAAGGTTTTGGAGCCTCTTAAAAGCCTTTCCCAATCAGGCACCAACCTATTTATTGTATGTCCACATCCTTTGATTAGTTCTTAAGCACCTGGCCTTTGCTTTGCAGCACATGAGCTCCTACAAGCCTTAATGCATTCATCTTCACAGATAAATGTGAGGGAAGGGAAGAGATACAAACTTACTTGGACAGAGCAGATCTTTTGATGCACGTCTCTTAAATCCTAAACCAGCCATTAAATCCCTCCTATGTTTAGTGGTCTCCTCTTTAGGTCATTCATTATTTATAGTATGTGTCTGGCTGTATGGTATTTCATTACCACTGGAGGAGGATGGCAAACACAGAGTCAGGAATCTGTGTCCTCCTTAGCCTCAGAGACACTGCAGAACTTCAGACCCCTTGGAGCTAATCCCATGCTCTTTTAACTTATTTGTAAACTTTCTCTGTATAGGAGAGGAAAGGATCCATCAATGTCATGTACAGGTCCCATACTGTCAGTTTGCCATATTGAGACTGCAAGCTAAATGTAGAGGAAAGCTCATAGAAATCAATATACCATTAAAAATGTCATTATTTCTAGTTCACATATTATCTCCAGCAGTGGTTCTTGCTGCAGCTTCACAAGGGTAAAAAGCCCTTCACAAGTGGGTTCTTCCCACAAAGCACCTACTAGCAAAGTTCCACTATCTGTCTTAATGTGGTAAGTAGCCTGAGCTCTCCAATTCCTGTAGTGCAAAGCAATCAAAACCTCTCAGATAATTTTTTGGAGCGTGTAGCTTTCCACTGTAACCTTTCTAATTTTTCAGTTTCTTTAAATGTAAGCCCCATTTTTAAAAGTCCACAACAAAGGCTTGGAAGAGGTGGCAATATCTTTTGTTAGACTAAATGGCATAGCTGGAGAAACTGCACAAGCCTTCAGTTAGTGAAGACTAATAAAAGATACTGCTTTTCTCCAGCATCCCTGCTTTTCTTGTAGCCTTAAACCACCCCATCTTCAGCAATTCCAGTGCCACAAAGGAAGCATAGAAATCGTAGAAAGGCTGAACATCTAATCTGCACTGCCACAAAACAGCATTATTATGAGGACTGCACTGCCTGGGCTGATTTGTTGTTGTAGGACAGCTCTCCAGTACTAGGCAGCTCCTATTTCTAAAACTTAAATCACCACTAAAACCATTTGTTTGAGTTCAAAATCAGCAATGGTGTACTCAAATTGCAATAAATTAGTTATGTAGGGTAACACAGAGAAACACCAAAAATGACACTAAATCAAGGGGAATACAGTAAATATTTTGATAAGCTGTAGTCAAAGCACAATGCAGCTATTTTTAAGCTATAGCTTCAGTCTTTGTCTGGCTACAGATACTGTGTGAGCTCCCTTTGCATCTTCCTGATTTGTCTTCTCCTCAGGCTTCAAAAGTTAGAGCTGGGGTAAAACATCCTCCCAACTTCAGACATGTTTTGAGATGCAGCTGCCCAGGATGTACCTGAGCTGAGATCCTGCAGTTCTCTTTCCCAGCAGCTAACGCAGCACCTGGGGAAAAACCTCATGCCAAAATATCACATGTACAGAGAAAAGCATTTCAGGAAAGCATCACTCCTAAAGAGAATGAAGCAGACTGTAAATCTATCCAGGCCAGCCTCCCCTACAGCTGGGAAGGTCTCTCACTTCAGATTCCCTCCATCTGTCTTTTCAGCATCGATCTGTCACCACAGAAAGCTGATGACAGACGGCCCCGATTCACACAGCCATGCAGGAAATTGTGATAACCAATTATCACTGTGCAGGAATTCATCTCACAGACAGGCATCCCTGCCTATCAGTGTCTGCAGATTAATACAACCAAGTACCAGCATCATTGCAACAGCAATTTTTAAATTGAGTTTTAAACAAAATTTCAAAAATCAGCAGTGTCATAACCTCATGCACCCTGCCTTGTTCAATAATGCTAGCAGCAGCTGCTTATACCAGAGGGTTGGGGATGGTGTGTTCTTTTTCCTCAGGAAAAAAGCAGACTTTGGAGGTCATAAAGTTTCAATCAAGAGTAGACCTGTCCTGTATGCTTCTTGCTCTTTCTCCCAAGAGCAGTGTGGACCTGGTGAAGCAGCTGAGAGAGAATTGCTCAGTAGATCACACTCAGTAATTAGGATTTCTCTACCTGCTCCCATAACCACCCCAGCAGACTTGCATGAATACAGCCCTGCCCACTGCAGCTACCCCGATGCCAGCGCAAGAGAGCACATCCTGCCCTTTGTGCTGCTCCATAGCAAGGGAAGTAAGCATCACATCCTTGACATTAAAGCTGAGTTGATGTAACTAGCACGAAATTACATCTTTGCAGGATTATACTGATCAAACTTCTATGAGGAGACCCAGACACAGAGAATGGCCTGATGAAAAACAGTGTCTAAAAGTACCATGAGTAAAAAAATTATATTCTGGATCAATTATTTACACGCTGCCCCACACCCCATATCTTTTGACCTGTTAAGGAAAGGATATTTATTTTATAGTTAAAGAAAGATACCAGGAGATACAACAAGCTGTTTCAGACATTAAATGAAAGCATTCCTGAATGCTGAAAACAATTGTGTGCAGAACGGGCACAGAGAAGGAGCCTTTGAGAATCCTCAATAAGAAAATAAATCTCTCTTTATTTGCCGTGGAGAGTCTTTTTTTTTGATGTCAGCTCAACTTTTCTTTGAAACCTTACCATCAAGTTGCATACTGCAAAAGGGAAACAGAGATGTTTATTTATTAGAGAATCACAAGGCACTCTCTGCCCAGGATGGTCTCAGCCCTCTTCACAACTGCTGAGATGGCAAATGCATTTCCTAATCCTGGACTATGGTATTGCCCAGGATAAGAAGCCCCAGCAGCAGTTTGAAAACGCCATCTGTATGTGGGGCATCCAGAAGGATGTGTGAAAAGATTCAAAGCAAAGGGTGAAATGGCTTGAAATTTCATTTCTTATATTCTATTCTTTATGAATATAGAAATATAATTTTTATTCCTGTCCCCTCACCCAGGATCATAGGAAAAATCACCATATTTTCTGATTGAGTAGAAAAAAAGACCATTTGGAAAATTAAAAACTAGTTTGTAGTGCAAAGATTAAAATATAAGGTTTTCTCATGTACACTTTCACTGCAAAAGCAGCCTTCCTGTTAAATCCTTGGTAATTTCAAAATGTAAGAGGCACCCAACAAAAAATCACTGAAAAACATGGTAAACTTCCTGATTATCAGGAGCCTACAGCCTGTTACAAGGTCAGTATTTCCTAGTGCCTAGCCAGAGCCCTTCCCACCCTCATCATACACGAGCCATGCAGAGAGGAGAGCTCTCTCCACAGTGGGCTCTTCTTGGGGTCTGAAGCCTCTGTGCAGGGAAGATGGGTGAGTGTTTCATGCTGCCAACACCTGGTGGTGGGACAGGGGCTGGGATTTCACACAAACAGCAAAGAGTCTCCAACATGAGCTGGATTTGGGCTGGTTCCTAGAAAGAAAAAATCTGAGCAGCTTGGTCACTGTGTTTGGATTTTCTTCAAGCGTGTCTTCACAGGCAGTGGATGTATTTGGACATGGACTCATTAACTGCTTCCCTTCTCCTGAGGACTGGAATGACCAAATGTATCATTTTCCTTCTACCTTGAAAATGTAATTTCGTATTGCCACCAGTGCCAGCAATGCTTTAAAGAGAGCCTTGCCCCTCTTGTACATCTCTATATTTTTATAATCCCTCCCCATTAATGGCTGTCTGTAGTAGATGGGGAGTCTTAACCAGGTGGTGGATCGAGGCCATTGGGAGCTGCCCAGTGCTCATGAAGCTCTGGGCACTGTTCCTGGGGTTACACAAGGGGCAGTGCAGTGAGGAGCCACAGCCACAGCTGGGATACAAGCACAGAACTGCAGCCCATGGCCTGAAGCAGAGGCTGCAGCCCATTGCACCTCTTGTACACCATAGGAAAGAAAACCCTATCACTTCAGCAGGTGCCTTCAGATCCTTTGTGCTGAAGCAGTGCTTTCTCTGCCAGGAATGTCCTGATGCATTTTCCCCACCATCACAAACCTTGATGCCTTCAGCCAGCTCCTTGTTTTCAGAGATTGGTTTCAGGAAACCAAGATGCCCAATTTAAAATCTCAAACAGTTTTGCGCAGGTAATCTCCGGAATGAAAAATAAATAATATCTCCTAAAGTGACTGATGATATATGATGAAATGCTGATATTGATCCAGGTTCTGAGAAAATAATTGAATGTACTTCTACTACTTGGATGGCTAAATATTTCCAATAAAGAGCATTATGAACAATACATAATATGTTTGCTTTGGAGGAAGGCTGGAGGATTTAAAGCTCATGTTAGAAACATTAGCTGCTGTCACTAATGTGACTTGCTGACTTGAGTGTTTGTTTTTTCTGATTTTTCGCCCTTTCCCTCCAATTTTTCAATTAAAACTTAATTGCCTCCCCACTCACTTGCTGCAGAATTGATAGGGAGATTATAAGCTGTCATAAAAACCTTCTCTGGTCTCACATTTCTCTCTGGCAGCACAGAGAAAAGGTCAGTTCTAGTGCTGGCCTGCACACTAAGCCACAATTTTGGCTTAAGCCCTTGCTTTAGGAGTGTTCATTGGGTGTTGGGTGGTGTCCCATCTTGCTTCAACTTTGCCTGAGTGTCTTCTAGTGAGCTGCATAGCCATCTCATCCACAGAAATCAAGAGCCAGCTCCTGGGTGACATATTCCTTGTACACGCCTCTGAATTGGATATGTTAATCTGATTTTTATTTTATTTTATTTATGGCTT
Organism: Onychostruthus taczanowskii; assembly: GCF_017590055.1. Classification (NCBI taxonomy): domain Eukaryota; kingdom Metazoa; phylum Chordata; class Aves; order Passeriformes; family Passeridae; genus Onychostruthus; species Onychostruthus taczanowskii. Next base: position 2,553,927 of record NW_024502568.1, read on the forward strand.
ATTTCCAGAGGTTGAATTAAAGTAGGGTTGTCTCTGTGTATGTGAAATGAACAAAGAACAGCAGACCTGTGTCCCAGCTGAGCAGCTGTCCAATCCAAAGAAATTTCTGCAGAGATCATCACCTTGAAAAACAGGCTGACAAGAGAGAGCACAATACTCTACCTGCTAGGACACCACAACAGCCTACTGCTGTTGCATTATTTTCCTTAAATAAGCCTGTAGCTCTAAAATGACCGAGGACTAGTTTAAGCCTGTCAGCAGAGCAGTGGCTGGAGGGAGGCTGTAAAGGCAGTTTGTGTATAGGTACAATGATAGCAGTGAGAGAAGAGATTAGACAAACAGAAGATCATTTATAGCATCATGTGCCTCACAAGCCTCTTTTGGCAGGAGATGTATTGCATCCACTCCAAAACAATTAGCTGACCTGACAAGCAGGGAATATTCACTGGGGGTAGGTAGCAAGGCTGATTTGCACTGAGACCCCTAGGCTATCAGAAGAGCAGAGGCCAGGGTTTTTCTGGACACTTTTATGGCCAGCTGTTTATTTTTAAGATTAATTTATTGTTCCTGGTGGGTGTGGTTCTTTAGCATGCTAAAAGAGATGTTGTGAGTGTCATCCTTACAGGAAGAACCAGGGAGAAAATTTTGGCCTCTCTGGTTTACTGAGTGGGGTGGAGGTCAAGAGTTTGGATAGACCTTGTGCAGACAGGGCAGCAGGAAACATTACAGTGATCCCCTCACAGACACATGAGCTGCCATTCCAACTAGGCATACACATCTCCTGTCTCCCAAAGGGAGCAGAGAGCCTCTTGGAATAACATTTTCACTCCATAGTTCTGTAAATTAAGAGAATCATACACCTGCAAGGATTTTTTTCTCCCAAGATACTGAACACTGGAATTGTCTCAAGGCTTTTCAGTAAAAAAGGGAAAATTCCTGTATTTCTCTTTCATCTGTAGTTTTGGGGGTGGCAGATTTTTCAGGTGCAGCAGAGTCAGTCCTGAGACAGAACTGTAAGGAACTGCTGGGGCTCTGAGGCCCCAGGAAATGTTTTAGAGTTGCTCTTTGCTCCTTAAGCTCTCACCTACTTTGTACAATCCCGGATGCAGCCCTACTGAACTCTTGCCATTCTCACTGGCTGGAACTGCCATGTAGCTGGGAAAACTCCACACAACAACCAGCTACCCAAACTATACCACAAGGGAACAGGGTGAAGGACAGAGCTTGGAAGTGGAATCCTGATGCCCACTTCCCAGGCATGGTCCTTCCTATGGTCCTGGTTAGCTGCTGGCTGGGCTGGAGGAGGGGGTAACCAATATTTACCTGAACAACAGATTCATGAATACAGCTGCTCTGTATCTTTGTGAAAAATGCTCCTTGTCATCCCTTTTAACAGACTGTTTTCATCTGGATCCTTTTGGCATTTCCAAGGATTACCCAGATAACCAGATGAAAAATGTTTACAATCACTTTCCGTATCTGATTGGTTTTCCTCATCTGAGCCTGGTTTCTTGGAGCCCATGGCATTGTGCCTATTTCTGATTGGAAGGCTGAAGGATTTTTAAGAGGAGAGAAGTAAACTGTGGATAATAATATTTTTACCCTTTCTGCCAGGTGGTGTTAGCAGCAGGAACAGGCAGAATGACAGTGTCTAGAGTTTCCATTTAATATAACTAAAATAAATGGTTCTAGCCTCCACCTAATACCTTGCCCTCTAGAGTTTAGGAATGCAGACTGTAAATCCCTGATCACCTTAATTCCTGTTATTTTCTGAGCCCAAAGTTTATGTTATTCATCAACTGACTGAACTAAAATCCTTCTGAGAAGGATTTCTTGGTAAAATCCCCCTAGACCTCACCTGTCAAAGAGTACAGGGAATTTTTAAAGCCTGGTGGTATCCAGCAGTAATGCTGCAGTGTTTGAGGCCCTACTGCCGTGGAGGATGGCATGAACAGATCTCCATTCCTGAGAAGGCATCCAGAAAAAGGAGTTCTATTTGACAACAAGAAAGTCTCACCGTGGTTTGGGAAAGGATTTCCCTTCACTGTCTTCATTCCAGAGCTACAGGCAATCTTTTAGATAGACTGGATCCATGCCACAGCATGCCTTGAAAATTTTGTCTGAAGCTTGTACTTGAGTCTCATGAGGCAAGTTACCCAAATATGGCCTGTGTCTGGTGTGCAGCAGTCCTGTATTTCTTTATTCTAAGTAGGCCCTATCCTGAACAAAAGTGGAAAGGTAGCCCTGTGTTAGATGTCAGAGGAGAAGTAAACATTTGCTGCTTCCCCAGTCTCCCACCAGGCAATATTTTTCAAGAGTTAATGAAGTAATGACATAAAATCGATTAATAGGAAAAAAACCTTGTATGCAGTCCAGGATGGATGGTTTTTCTTTTTTCCATGTACCAAATTCCCACTCAGCATTTTTGATACAGAAGAAATATTGTTCATGACACTCCAGTAGCAGATTTTGCAAGAAAACTGTCAGGAGTTATTGGGCCTCCCAGCTACCTACTGTTACTTCAGTAGATGAAGTCTGTTTCCAAAAGCAATAAGACTTAATAGATCCCAAAACTTAAAGATGCTTTCCAAGGCTAAGCAACTGGTTTATTTTTAATACAAGACAGAATAATGCAGACGAATGCAGAAGAAGATCCTGCTCTACTGTACCAGCAGAGGAGCCAAAGCAGAGGTTGCCTCTTGCTAGATCAGCCTGTCCCTGTCTCCTCTCATGGCCTAACCAGAGCTGACCTTGTTTTCACATGCTGGACTGCCTCCATGGGTAGATACAAAAACTACTAAAGTCACTATGTCCTGTGCCCATGGAGAGCCTAGCCATATTTGAGACACCCATTTGAAATAATTAATGTCCTTTTGGAAGACACACAAGTGCTCCTTGTTGTGGGGATGCCGTGGTTTGAATGGACACCTTCTGCTTGAGCTCATTGGTGCCTCACTGATGACTCAGATTCAGCTATGCCATTGATGTGCCTATTGTTCTGTCCTTATGCTGTTACATAGAGTGGTCTCAGAGCTGTGTTTGCTGCATTTTCATGTGTACATTTATTCCATTTATTAAAATCTGATAGAAACTCTCATAAAAAGATCTTTGCTGCTTTTTACATTTACAACAGGACTGGTAAGCTGGAGAGCAAAGGTATTCAATAAGGTGTTTAAAGGCACTTTTAAGGCTCAGTTTCTGGACAAACACCTCTGTCCCTCATTTCTTCCACATTACAGATATCAGTAGACATAGGAAGTGGCAGGCGGATGTGAAATCCTGGGCTGCAGAGGAAGAGCCCTGCAACATTAGGTAGCCACTGGTGTTTCTGGGGCTGGAGAGCTCGTGCCAAAGCATACTGCACTGCTGGCTAGACAGAACCAGGCAGAAAGCAATGGGAGGATGGAAACAGCCACGGCTTTATCTTTAAGGCTACAGGTGAACAACACCCACAAGGTGAAAGAAAATTTTAAAAGATACACTCTTTGCTGCCTCAAGCAGAGTTCCTACAAAGGCTGCATCTAAGTCTTATTTTCCATCGATGATCCAGATTTTAAAAATAGTACTGTCTGGGGAGTAACAAAAGACATCCACTTGCAGATCTGCAAATGTTTGGGTCAGGAGTTCAGGCCATTGGAAAAATACCTTCTGCCTGGGAGAGAAAAGGAAAACCCAGGGACCACAGCGATTTTGGTACAGAGTCTGGATAGTTCATATTTCTTCAGAAGCTCATTCAACTTTTTAATTTATACAGCCACACTTTGCCACACGTGTCCAATGTACCTTTCTGATAAACTCTTCTTCCTGGCCTTTCAAGCGTAGGATCTCACCTTGCTTGGATGTCCTTGAGTAATGCTCATAGGAAAACAACCCCTGAAATGCCAAACAGATGTGAAAATGCATCTGAGGAGGAATGTATGGGTGTTGTCTGTCTGTCATCACCCTTTTCACCATTTTGCCTCCTCTCCTTTCATCTGGTGCCCACCTCTGCCAAGCTACAGACAGGAGAGCTACATGAAATGTGAGACAGAGTCCTGTTTAACCTGACCTGGGTTTCTGCAGTGTGAGCTCTCCTCTGGTTTTTACCTGGCTGTGTGAAATTCAGCTTCACCTCACTGAACACTTACTTTAAGGTGGAAGAGTTGTGCTTGGGTATTTTGGGCAGCTTCCTATCAAAGAGCGGGTCTACCTTAACAAAGATCATCAAGGTAGGAAATCTCAGAAGCAATTTGTACTTAGGTTGGAAACTTTGGGCAGGTTCCTATCAAAGAGCTGGTCTACCTTAACAAAGATCAAGGTAGGAAATCTCAGAAGCAATTTGTACTTAGGTTGGAAAAGCCCCACCATCACCACCCCCTACATGTGTAGCCAGTGTGAGAGGTTGTTACCTTTATTCTCAGTTGGCCATGTTGTTTAAAGTTCAATTACTTTTCCCCAACCTGTTCTTAAAAAGGTTGGAAAAGCTGGAATACTTTTAAGCAAGCAGGTTTGGCTATTTTTTTTTTCTTTCAAAACAGATGTTTTTCCTCTGAGATTTTTTTTTTTTTTTTTATTACAAGAATGGGGTTTTCTGGCAAAATAAACACAGGCCTTATTATAGTAATTAACAGAACTTTGCTTGATAGAAATATAAATGCACCTAAAAACTAATAAGCAGTATATGACCAGTTTCTAGTTAAAAAAAAAAAAAATCCCCAAAAGAACAAGAAATTTGCACCAGATCCCTAAGGACTTTAAAAATACACAAATACAGTCCAAATTTCTCAGTAGAAGTTAAAAATAACGTCAGTCTGAAACCAACATCCACCAACACCTTTAGAGGGGGTATTTTTCTTTCTCTTTCAACCTTTTTTCCTAAATGGTAAATTCCATTTTCTATAGGTAATTGAATAGCTAAATTAACCAAAATCTCTGCTACAATCTTCTTAAATTATAGCTTTTCCCTGCAAATGCTTTGAAAGTCTCTGCTTTCCAGTGCTTTCAAAACAAAGACCAATTCTCTCTATCCTGTTCTTCTACACCACATGGGACAGAAAGCACATTCTTGTTGCCCATATTGAGAAAAGAAAGGGCATGATTTGCTTCTTGCCTGTATCTGAATGAATCTGATGCCTGCAGTAGAATCACTTCTAAATTTTTTACCACCATAGGAACTGAAACTCTTTTTTTCGTAGTATTTGCTCTTCTGCTCTGGGCAGTTGAATAATTTTGGTGCCCTCCTCCCAGAGAACCTCCTGTTAACAAACTGTGCCCACCCCACTCAATGATCTTGAAGGTATTTTCCATCCTTAAGGATTCTATGAAAACATAATTACAAGGCAGAGAAAAGGATTGTTGATAAAAACAAACAAAGCAAATCATTACTTAGTAAGAATGGAGTGAATGTGATCTTAGTGTAGTGGAATTTGTAGGAGAAGCTTTAGTTTAGGGAACAATATGTGACCTTTCTCTTTTTCAGGAGAAAGAGGCTCTTGGCATTCTTCAGCCTGAAGAATTCTTAATTTGCTTGAAACCTGAGCCATGTTGATACAGATCTTTTAATTACTGTCCTCTGTTGACCTGGACAAAGCATTGTGAGAAGACTTCAAATCCATCATTCCACTACTTTGACTGAGTGCTCACCTGTTCAAAGGTTTGGTTTTGGTTGCTTTATTTTTTTTAAAAACTTGCAAGCAAGCAGAAAGAGAGAGTATTTTCTCCTATCAGTAAGCTCTTTCAAGCAGCCATTGCAAGATAGGAGAAAACATTTTTCTACTCACTGATCCAAAACCTCAGAATTAAATTCCCAGAGACAACAATAATAAAAACCACAATAAAACAAATTAAAACAAATAAATAACAACAACGAAACAACAAAACCATGACCTGGTTGATTGCACTGGAATGAATTTGACCAACAGATGGCAGCTATGAAAAGTAAGATGGGTCGTGTTCCCAGCCATGTAAACAAAATGAAAGCACTATAACCCATCTGCCATGTAAAAATGTTTTTAGTCCTGCCTTTGAGACAAGTAACGTGAAAGAAACATTCTCATGTTCATTGATTTTGGCCTATTTGCAGCACAAAACACTGTGCAGGGATATTTATAAGCTTCACTGTTTTCTGGTTAGTCTGTGACTTTGCAGCTTTCAGGGCACACAGGTTTCATTTCCTCTGTAGAAAACCTTTCTGCATTCAGGGGGTTGAAAATGGAGGAGAAACTATAAATGCAGGAATTTGCAGGGGCTGTTCTGCCAGATGACATGTAGGGGGCTGGAAATATCCCAGGAATAATAAAAACATCAACATGCAAATATCAAAGTCTTGGGAGGAAAAAAAAAAAAGCTCACCAGACTGGTGTGTGTTAGGGGCCAGTGCTCAGCCTGAGGACAGCCCAAAAAGCATCCCTGTCCTAAGGCACAAGGTAGGCACCTGGCCACCAAGTGTATATTTGGACACAGGGCACATAAACCTCTCCTCTGAAGATTCCTAAGCAAATCCAACACCTCTTAACACCAGGGCAGAGTCAGACCAGAAATGGCAAATGCTTTCAGTAGAGATGAAAGTTTCCCTCTGGTGAAAGTCTCCATTCAGGTGGCAATTTTTAATTGAAAAGCTATGAATAGCTTTTTTTTTTTTTTTTTCTTTTTAGTTATTTGAACAATTTTTAATTGAAAAACTATGAATCTGTACAAGCTTTTTTTTTGTTGTTGTTGTTTTGTTTTTTTTTTCTTTTTAGTTATTTGAGTGATTTCCAGCTACAGGAATGCTTTTTGGTTCACAAGAGTTTCAGTTTTGCCCTGAGAAATTTTTCTTTGTTGTCAGCAATATTTCTGGGCATTAGCTGGTGCAAGAAAAAAAGGCAGGCAAGGAATCTGGAACTTCCTAATCCTTATCACTTCCACATGGGCCTTCCTGGTCTTCTGCCTTCCAAAGGAGCACTTCAGCCAGGAAAGACAAGAGGAGCAAAGAAGAGGAACAATTTGTGCAGCAGTAGAAGTTCTACTCTGGTCTGTCAGGTGATCACAGGCAAGGCTCAAATGTGATGCCAAAACAAAGAAAAAAGCTACTTCTGGTGGCCTCTTCTGTGCTTTTCATAAAAGCTCAAAAACAGCCATCAGAAAACACAGGGATTGATTATTTAATCTGGTTTTAAAAATGAAGTCAGCTTTTTAATGGCACAAAAGGCAACAAAACCAATGGAGGCTAAAGGCGTCTGTTCTGGAAGGCTCAGGTCTGGAGTCACAGCCTGAAGGTGCTCTTTGAGTGCACATCTTTCTTTGAACTCATTATTTCAACATCAGGTGCTGATCAGACCAAGGTGCTGAATAAAGGCATCAAAAAGAAAGTATGCAACACTGCAAAATCTGTGGCTATAAGGTACACAGGCGAGTTGGAGAACAGGACAGACAATCAGCTGCTCATCATTTTGTGCAAATGTTGATCTGCCTGGTTCCTTTGAGACTGACCCCCTCCCACAGAGTCAGAAAAAGCAGATTTTGTGGGGTAATTGGCTTCCCAATTTGGACTATTTGAAGATCCCAACAGGAGCCCATCTACATTTGTAGGTGCTTCAACATCTTGGGAAATCTAATCCAGCCCTCTAAGGCTTAAGAGTGATCCAGAGTCAGGGAATGCAATTAAGCCAATAAGTCAGAAGCATTGATGTCAGAGACAGTGTTTCTTGACACCCCCCATTCCTGGGGCAGTAGGCTGAAGGCAGAGTGGGCCCCCATGAATTGCTCACACCAGGGGCTGCACGTCTGAGCCTAGCAATGGATCCCAGGGAGGAGTGCACAGGGGCTGGAGTGTGGCAGGGACATGAACTACCAGCCATGGTGAGCAGTGCACATTCATTCTCAGTGCCCACTGGGAGAGGGGAACCACAGCATTTCCAGTTTGTGATTTGCAGATGCTCAGCAGTATTCTGCCCACTGGCCCTGAGCCAGCTTAAGCAAGGTAGTAAAAAATTTCTTTCACTTCATGCATAGAGGTAGTGTGTTAGAATTTGTGGGGATGACAGGAGTGTTCACACATAACCCCTTGTTCAGACAGAGCTCGCAGATACCTACTCAGTATGAGTGATGGCTGTGAAGAAAGGTCCCAGAACCAGCCTGTTTTCCTGTGACTCCTTTTCCCCATCTGTAAACCAGCTACAGCATTTACACTGTGAGGTGCTGAGAGGGAAAGCACAGAGATTTTTAGAGGCTGCCTTTAAAACAGCTAATGATAATGAGCTGAGCCAGGAACCCAGTGGGGTCAGATTGTGTTGCCATGCAGGCTGTTTCTACTGGAACTGAAGCAGAAGCTGTAAATGTCAGGAATTTGTCTGCCAAATGGAGCATTATCTGTCAGCAAAGCCTGCCAATGAGATGGCTGTGATTGGGAGAGGTAGTTAAGTGAGAGATCGCTCACTGAATCAAAATTATTTGTCATGGATTATGTGTATGTCCTCAGTCAGCCAAGGGATAAACAACCAGCTGTGAAAGACATGCACAATTTGTAGGAAAATAACAAGTGCACCACGGCTACACTGCTGAGTGCTCAGCATGCTCTGCAAAGGGATTGCCAGTGCCTGGCAAGTGCAGGACATGTTGTGCCCCCACAGCTTTCACCTCGTTTGCAGCTCAGTTTGCACAGTGTCGCCTCTCCAGGATTCAGGGCAGCTGGAACCAGGACTGCTGACTACATGGATTTTGTAGCTTATATGAGATTACTCTGAAAAGCCAGTTTCTGGTGGGGAAGGATCCATTTTTTCTTCCTTGCTTTTCTTTATTCTCTCTCCAGAACAGCTTCAATTATTGAGCCTGACTTTATTAAACTTCCTGCAGCAGTCAAGCTATTGCCCAGTGTAACAGGAACCCAGCTGCACGTGCATTCCTGGATGTCTACCTCCCAGGCTGGTTCCAGTTGCTACTGATAAGAATTAAACCTTACATTTAAACTCAGTCCTGCTATCAGTGCATCTCTAAGCTGTGTTTCCTTTTCCCTTGTGCTTTCCCCACCATCACTCTCACACATACTTATTGCAGACTTGACCTGAGGGTAAGAAGGAGCCGTGTTTCCCTGCGCCATCACCTTACAGTAACGTGGCACAAATTCCAGTACAGGAATCCATCCATAAAATCCACCAGCCCTCTCAATCCCATCCACTCTTGGAGCAGCAGGCAGGTGGGGTACATCAGTGTGTCTCAGCTCTTCCTTTAGACTGAAAACACCCAGGTCCCCAGTATTCATCAGCCCTGCTGAGCCACTATCCAGCCTCTGGTCTTTCACATGCAGGAATACCTTCTTTTACCATAAAGTGCAAGAGGCATATCCATAAATCTGACAGACTTTCAGATGCAAGAGACATTCCATGCTACAAAGTACACAGTTCTTACTGTCCACAAGATCCATAGGTTTTAAAATCCAGAAGGAAATGTTAGTCAAACAAGCTGGTGATTGGCATCACACTGGCTGGAGAACATCATCACCTGTGGTGGGGTGAGCCCATCCTTCTGCTGAGGAAAGACATATTTTAGAGAGACACCTGGTCTTGATTAAAAACTACTTGTGATAGAGAACCCAGTACAGCCTCTAGTAAATTATTTCAGTAGTTAATTTTCTTCACTGTAAAAAAATCTGTGCCTTATATCCATGCTGAATTGTCTGGCTTCCAGTCCTCTGGATCTGCTTGGACCACACCTCTAAGAGAAGTGTTCTAGCATGCAGCTCTCTCCCTTGGCAGCTCGTGTAACGCTGGAACTGGTCACCTTTAAAGCTTTGCTTGATCTGCATCTGCAAGTTCTTTTTGTACAAGCCTTAATCCTCACACAGCACATGTGCTGAGCCAACTAGCAAAAAAAAAGGCAGATGCCCAAAGACCACTCTTACCCAGAGTCTGACAGTAGCCATCCACAGGTGTTCAGATACAAATATAAAATCCAAGGGAGGCAGAATGGCCCTTCACATGACACATCTCTGCAGCTTCAGTCCTCAGGGCTTTACAGGTACCAAACTGAAGGCTGTAGTGAAGTTTATCAGCTGAGGCATAACGTCACACAGTTGCTGCTCCCATGGTTTCCAGACAGCTTGGGCATGGGCAGATTGAACTCCTCTCTATTTGCACATCACTCCACAGGCATATCCTTAGATAAGCATAACAGAGGAATCCTCAGTGCAGGTTTTCCAGGTACCAGCTCACCCACTTTTGTTACCTCATCATAAAACTTGATTGAAGATCTGTGATTTCTCACCAAAAGTCCCCAGTCACTTTCTCCTAAGGTTTCCCTACTCAGAGCGTGACCAGAATCATGGCTTGGTACCTATCCAGTCACACTTGTACTAAATTAAATGCAGAGAAAGGACATTTGGCTGCATTTTGGCTGTCTCCTGGACTCACAGCTCAGCATTTCTGGTTCAGTTTACACCACCAATACAAATGCCCCAAATTGACAGTATCTGGTTTACATTTAAGGCAGTTTATACAATTCCTTTGGCTAGGTTTTGCAAAATTTCTAGCAATGTATATAGCCAAATACAAAAAAATCAGAGTAGATTATTATGCTTTTCCCTGACAAATATCACATGCTTCTATGTTTACTACTGCTATGATGCCACATAGGTACATCAGCTTCAGGCCAGGCCCCTTTCTGTGCTTGATGTTGTACAGATACAGGAAGAAAAAGCCAGTAACTCACACAAGTGAAACCAGAGTCCTCTGGGACCCTGCCACCTCCTAGAATGAAATGTTGTTTCCTCCCACACATGATGGTACAGGGCATAGAGACCACAAGTGAGTTTCAGATATCCTGATTGACTGGCAAAATCGTCATCTTACAAGTCTGGCCAGATCTGAAGTTCACCAAGTGCTAGCAAACTGGAGCAGGTAGCCAGCTCTGGCGCTGACTGGCAGCTCACGTGATGCACACTGAGAATGAAGGAAGAAGAAATGCTGGCTAACCCTAACAACAGCCCAGATTAGGAGCTATCCCCCTCCTAAATGAAGTTTCAATAGGACATAAGGCTTTTTGTTCCTGCCTGGGAAATCTGCTGAGCACCTCCTAGCTCCATGACAGCAAACTTCTGGCACCAAGCCCGTGGCTCATGTAACCCAGTAAGGATTGCTGGCAGAGTGCCTCCGTAGTGGGAGGTGGGCTACAGGTCAACACCTGATTTCATGCTGGTGGTGCCATGCCAATACTCAACTGCTGCATAGAGCCAGAGGGCATGTATTTGCTGAGCACACTCCACTGACAGCACTGAGATTGCTGGAGCATAATGGTACATGGGAAGCCAACCCCTTCCTACCGTGACATTGCTGGATTCAACTCCCTTTAACTGTGCCCACTTGCTCTCAACAAAGCAAACAGCACAGAAGATAACTGGCCACGATACAAGCTCCTGGAGTGCTGATAGGAAGCTCTGAGCTTTCTACAAGCATTTTTGTGGTCTGAGTTTTACTTGCAGAAATATTTGTGGAGAGCAAGTAAGTAAGTGTGGGGAATAGCATCAGCATGGCTTCCCATCGCTTATCATACTCATATTTCAGTATTTCTCTTCCTCCACAGATTCACCAGCCTGACAAGTAGATCACAAAGAAGTGGTGGAAAATTCTCCCATTTGCAAAATGCAACCTAGCAGCATGACTGCTTGGTGTTATGTTGGTACCATTACCACTGTACCCCTCACTTGCAATGCTGGAATTCCTTGGTAAGTTTTGTACTAGGCTGTCAACAGGCAATGCTCTCTCAGTGCCAGCCTCTCTGCACATGCTGCAAACCAAAATTCAGCTCCCTGAACTCCAAAGCTCATGCCTGCTGCTTGCCAAGGCTTAGCAGACATTCACCAGGGCAGCACTGGCTCAAACCCCTGTACAGTTAGAACAGGCCACATATACTCATTGCCTTTCTGTGCAAAACCACAATGGAAATAAAACTTCTAAGAAAGGATAGCAAAACACAGCAAGTTTACAAATTGGCCTCTTCAGTCCTCTCTCTAGCTGTACTGTTGCTGGCTTTGTGACTTCAGTAGCATGTTAACACTGCAATTAAATACAACACATTCTGAACAAACACAGGTTAGCTTACAAGTGTATAGAGGTAGAGCTGGTTATTGGTTTGTAAGTGATCAGAAAAACTGTGGTGATCAGTATTTTTCTTCTTCTGTAACTCTGGTGCTCTAACACAACCTGAAGGTACCAGGATGCTTAGAATGCAGACTAAAATCCAACTGGAAAATTCCTGTGTGGAAAACTGGACAAACCAAGGAGAGCTTTGGGATGCTCAGAAGAGCAGCCTTTAACTTGGGATTCTTAGCTATACAGGCTGACTTTCATTCAGACAGACAAAGAAAGAAGGCTATAGGAAAAGAAACCAAACACAAAGTGAGAACTTCAGATAACAGAAAGCTGCCAATTATGCAGCCCCATTGCTGCAGCCCTGACCCTGCCCTGATGATCCTCCAGCCCAGATCCTGGGTCATTCTGCAGTTCTCAGCTCTGGCAGTACACTATAGGAATTGCAGATGTTTTTTGTGCCTGGGTATCACCTGCATGTCAGACATGTCTTAGCATCTCTCACAGCTGGGCCACTGCTGTCTGCATGCTCAGCCAGTGTTAATTTTAGTCCTATGGTGTCTCAGAAGTCACCTGTACATCACCTTCCATCATATGTTTGCAAGATGCAGCAGAATTTAAAGCCTGTACGTGGTCATAGTGATTTCCAGAGAGTCACAGGAGAGCTCAGGGACTGCATTTATGATTTCCCTCTCCAAGTCCTGATGTTCTTTATTTAACCTCTTAGTGAGACTTCCCCCACTGGAGGGATAGACGGCAGCAGAATTTCAAGTTTGTGCATGGTCATGGAGATTTCCAGAGAGTCACTGGAGAGCTCAGGGACTGCATTTATGCTTTCTCTCTCCAAGTCTTGATGTTCTTTAACCTCTTAGTGAGACTTCCCCCACTGGAGGGATAGACATCCTGACTTCAGCCTGGCAGAACAGATTGGCACCACTGTCCTACGTCTGCACACTGTGGGGTTTGTGCCCCTGCAGCCTTCCAGGGGTAGGGAGTGCTGTATTGGGGTTCCAGAGGTAGATGCAGGTGCTGGGTGTGAGGCCACACACATGGTCAGCCCAGCAGGATCTGCCTACCACTCCATGCTGTGCTTGCACCACATTCTGCAGTGTTCAGGAAAACCCCTGGACTACTGTTTCCCCTCCCACCTTCTGACAGTCCAAGCCAAACTGCAGCACGTGGAGGTCTTCCTCTTTCTCTTGAAACATGAATGCGCTACAGATTTTCAGCAGATTATTTTTTAATGAAAAATGGTTGTAATATAATCATCTGCCAGAAAATCAATTTGCAGAAGCAACAGCTAATTTTTCTTGTAAAAACCTCCACCCCGCTCAAATATTAAGTTTTTCTTTCTTGTTTTCATTTTTAGGAACTGTTTAAGATTTTAATTGCAAAGCATGCACAAACTCAAATGTCATCCAACACTAGACATTTGGAAACATCACGGCATTTTCTAATAAAAATATATTTTCTGTAGAAACTGTCAGAAAAAAACAAAAAACCAAAAAACAAAAAAAAAAAAAAAACCACAAAAAAAAAAACATTGAAATAGTACTAAGGAAGAGCAAAACCAATATCCTCAGCTTTCTGAGTCCTGGCAGCATACAGGCAAAGGGATCCCAAACTCAGGAGGCAAGTGAACTGTCTGCAGCATGGTGAGCCTCTCTTCTTGGCGGGTAGCTGTGCAGGAACATGATTTTCTTGGACCAGACACAGCAAGCCCATCATCCCAGTTTGGTTCTGTGCTGAAACCCACACAAGCTGGTCTCTCTACAGCTTCAGGAGGAAAGCAGATGTAAGTTTATTAGGGCCCCTGCAGCCCATGGTGTGAGAAGGGTGTTAATCTTTGCCAGGTCTCATGCTTCAGTCATCACAGTCTTTATGCACATTGCAGTTTTCTGCTGCTACCATTTTTATTTAACTTGTCTATTTAAAGGCAACACTTTAAACCTGTATTTCCTTTGGACCTGGAGAAGAAATGTTGTTTGAAGCTGATTGATACAGCCTGCTGTGCCAGCTGCTTACAGAGATAATCAGAGCAGCCTGAGCCATCTCATGCTCCCAAGGGCTTGGCAAATCACTGTTTAATCCTTGGGAACCTTCTCCACGTCCCTGCTCCTGGTGAGGCTGGTGGTGGGCAGGAGTTTTGTTGGCTAACACAGCCACGCTGAGAGCCCACGGTGGCAGGAAGCACAGATGCTTCCCAAGATCTAGATGATGACTTCCTAACAGCAGGCCCCTGGGCAGCCATGGAGGCTGCTGCTCCCCACAGACAGCAGAGCTGGGGAGCCAGTGCCCCTCACCACAAGGGAAGGGCACAAGGAAGTGCCCCACAGGAGCCTGCACCAGCCAGGCTTCCGCAGAGGGGCCCCACTGCCAGGCTGGGCATGAATCACTGCTGTGCTGCCTTGAAAAACACTGGCCCCGGGATGCAAGCAGCTGCCTTGCCTGGGCTCCACTCGCCCCCTGCACAGCAGATTCCTATGGGCTCAGACCCCTTCCCACCCAGTTTCTCTTCTCCACTGACCCCTTGTTACTGTTATGGAGACATCACTGACCAGCTGGGCCTGACTCCTGTCACCAGCATCACCACAGCCCCCCATTCTCACCAGGGCCTTAATTCCCCCACCCCAGATTTCCAGCAAAATAGCTGAAATTCCTCAGCAGGAGGGGCCTAAGCCAGGCATGAATATGCAGCCCTACAAATAAACAAACTTCCCCCATGTTGTTTGGCCTTTTTAATATTTCAGTCAGCACAGGAAACTTCTGGCGAAGGGAATGGGGAATATTTCAGAGAGGGGAAACAGCCTGTTGGTCACAAGTTGAGCAGGGAAAGCTCCCCTGGGAAGGCCACAAGAGGGAAAGACACTGTGCATGTTCATTCCTTGTCACTGCTATTTTCTCTCTATTAGAGATAAAATACTACCAAGAGCCAGATCCAGCCATGCAATCTCTCTATTTGAATTGCCATTCTGCTTTTTGCTGAGTGTATCTAAGGATACAAACTGCCTGATTATGAGAGACAGAAGATTAAAAGGGAGAAACAAATACTGATGCACAGTGCAATTTTAGTAAAATATCCTGATTTTCTCCTGATCCAGTTGTTATGAAATGCTAACAAGAAGCACTCTTTTTTCTGTTTATATTTTGTGGTCGGTTTTTTTCTCTGTTCTTCCTTCATTGCCTTGTTTGGCTCTTGAAACCTCTGAACTGCAGCTATGGCCAAAATATTTCTTACCTGTTCTTGTGGAGCCATTCCTTGTACCACAGAGCCATGTAGTTCAAAGAGATAGCTTTACCTCCTGTCAGCTGAGATGAAGTACAGAGTAAACCTTTTGCCATTAATTTCCCAGGGTAGGAATCAGTGCTTTCTCCCCAGCTTGTGCAGCCCATAATTCTATCCAAGTGTAAACCCTTCTACAGCTCCATCTCATCCTCTTAAGCAGAGGAAGGGCTTCCTGATTTGCCATCCATGAGCTCTGTCCTGGGCACTGACCATTGGCTCACCATCCCCAAAGACAATGGTATCTTTATTGGAGATATCACTGTGTGACCCCCATGCCAACAAGCAAGAAACCCTGGAAAGTGCATTTGGTAAAAAGAGCAAGGAATAGCCTCAGCCTAGGGAACTGCCAATTTCAGACCAAGTGGATTGCTCTTCACCCTGACTGCTTCCTTCTGCCCTGCTGGAGACAGGCCCATGAACAGTGCCTAGAGGAGGGGGACACATCCAGGTGCCCAAGTGGCTCCAGCAGTAGCTGTGCAGGAGCAGGGCAGTGCCCAGCAGCTCAGCATGGCCCTGGCATCTGTGTGCAAACAGGGGCTGAGCCCACGGGGTGCAGCAAGGGCTGGGCTCTGCCTTCACTGCAGCAGACAGGCAAAGGCACATCTGGGATCTGTTTCTTGTGCTAACAAGGATTACCCGCATGAAGCCTTTTAACTTCTGATTCCTGTTCTTGAAGATGAGGCTAATGATAATCTCAGGATCTCCTGTAGAGAAAAGAGGAAACTTCAGTAATGCTTGCAAAATCCTTCAGAAAACAGCCTGAGGATGGGCAATGGTGATTTCACCGATAAGCTGCACATTAACCTGCAGCCTGAGGAGACAGGTTTGCTGCCGACTGCGGAGCGGAGCAGGCAGAGCAAAGAAGCTGTTGTGGAAAAACTTCGCCTTTGCCCACCCGGACTGCAGTGGGATCAGTTCAGGACTGAAATAAGCTTTGGGGAGTCATTGAACTCTGACCTAAGGTAGAATAATAGGATGTGTTTATGTCTGACAATGGGGGAGCTTTGCAGAAACGTCCAGTGAGCTCCACATGCAACACTGTTTTTATGGTCCTCCTAAGAAGGGAATTTCAAGGGATCGTATATGCCTTAAGTGTAAATTATGACATGCATTAAGGACCACCCGCATCAAATGGATGGTTGCCCCAGCCCAGCATTTTCATGGTGAATTGAGAGCAAATTCCACAAACCCTCTGGTTTGTGCTTCCATAGAATAATATATTTTCAGGTCAGCAGAGCTGTCTGCTTCTCACACAATAGGTCCTTTCTCCCCTTTCCTCATACCTGTCAATTGCTCTCTGCCTCTGCTGTAATTTATGTTTTACTTCCGAACTGTATGACTGAATTCTGGAAATATGTGAGGGTACAGCAGCTAGAAAAGCCTGTTCCCAGCCATAGTCTATGTAGTGTTACCAGTCCCAAAATCCACATGGGCACAAGAAGGTCTTAGACACTGTGTTATTACACACAGACTGTGTTCAAGGTGGCAAGACCTATTTTTGTAGTTTATTTCAAATACATCATGCTGAGTATTTGAAAGTAGAAAAGGTGTAATAATTTAGTGGTCAAAAAACATGTGGCTCAAAGAATAGATGTAAACAGATACATGAATCAAGGTAATATGTAAATCGACTCAAACTCTTCCTTTAGTATCTGTTGAGTATTGTAAACTACATGTGGTCTCTACCAGATATATCGGGAGTGGGCAGCTTGTAAGCTACACTAGTTAGTTTCAGTGACTCTTCTGAAGTATATCCATCTCATCCTTTCATCACACTCAGTTTAACTTCAAAATTGAATCTTTAGCAGGTGTATGTCACTTTTTTGCACCTCTTCATCTCCAGTGATGTTACTGAGCTCATGTTCTTTTCATCTTATCAAGAATAAAGAATCACTGGGTTTTTTTTCACTGACTAAATTTGAAAGCTTTTTCTCTTAAGGATTAATGCTTGCTGTTATTTTCAAAATGGAATTATTTTTCTTCATAAAGTCCTGATGAATAATATTCTACTGCATAAATACTCTCTAATAGACTGCTTGCAGTTCTTCCAGAGCCTGCTTTGTTTCTTTCTAAGTCTTCCTTCTGGTTTTTCCTTATCCCTTAGTATGGTTGCAAGAAAGTCAATGCTGTTACACAGACTTTTCTTGTTTTATAAATCCAGACAGGCCCAGTATCTCTTGCTCTCTCTCATACAGCATTTTTCAACATGATATTTTCCACTCTTTCTTCCGCAGTGTGGGGATTCAGTTTAATGTGGAGGCCAAGCAATAGTTCTTAACCTTGAGAGCAGCCCTGAAGTTGTTCTAGTGTATTACACTTTATACCTTGAGCTTTCTGTGACAGTGAAAAGCCCCTGCCCTTTTCCCATATGCAAGAGCAAAACAGATCTCAAATTGCTGCCTCTTTCTCTAGTGCTTGTCCAGAGAATTGTTTAATATAACTATCCTCACATGGGACTTCTTTATCTTAAGTATTAGACACTCTGAAGAGGGGCTGTAGTACACACTCTGCGTGTTTTTCTTGTTTTGTTTCAGGCAGTAAGTAGCAGAAGAAAATGCCAGGGAACTTCCTGTTCTTGTGGGAATTCCTGTTGTCTAAATCCCAAGCAGTGGATTCACTGGGCTCCCCACAAAGACTGTGCTCTTATATCTCAGAGCCTGTAAAGCTAGAGATAACAGTGGAGAGAAATCAGGAGTTCAGGATTGACAGTAATGGACTGGAGACTGACAACTACCCCTGACAAAGGGCTGGAATATCGATGATTCAAACCCAAGGGTGGCCACCATAATTTAGAAACACCTCCAGATGCAACTTCTCCCTCAGCTTCCCCAAAACCCTCAGGCTCTCTGACATTACTGTTGTCAGTCTGACTGAGTTAGTTGCTCCCACCAAGTAACAGGAGGGACTTCAGTGACCATCTTACACTGTTAGATTGTGCTCCTGATCACAGCAGCCAACCAACACACCTGTGAGGGCTTTGATCTTAGTGACTGTTCTAAACAATACAGAGCAATTTAACTGCTACCTAATCCTCAATCTGGCAGAACTGTCTCTTAGAAATAAGCCAATGAATTTTGTCTTCCCTTTTTTGTTGGTTTTGCTGTTTCCCATCACTGCTCTGCTTCTACACTGTCAGCTTCTCCTTCCCACCTCCTTTTTTCCATATGTATAATTCACTTAACATCAGATGCACCATTTTACACTATATGTATTTTCAAGATTTCTGCAGTGTAAACACATCTTGTCAGTAGATTGTATTTACTGCCAGTTCATTTACAATCTGACCGTGGAATAAGCAGTTCAATTTTTTTCAAGCTAAAATGGTTTGGGTTTTATATAGCAAAAAATTTTGTGTTGACTGATTTTCAAACTGCTAGCCATCTGTCTATTATTAGCATCAGAGCCTGACAATGGGAATATTCTACTCATTAAATTACTGTTGAGCAAAGTGTTTAGGTTTTACCATTAAGAAAAAAGAAAAGATTTTCATGTTATGAATGGTTCTCAGGAGATACATGCTACCACTTAAAGCCAAAGCTAACAAGGTCCTCAGAAATCACGCTGTTTCATGTTTCCAGCTTCAGAACCAAAGGAATGCAGGCCTGGAAAGGACTTGCTGGATCATCAAGTTCACTTCTCACAACACCACACAACACAATTCCTAGAGGCTTGGCTCATGTTTGGTTTCTCTGTACCAACTAGGAACATGTCATATAGGCCCCAAAACTTCAGCAAACCTACCTATAGTCAAAGGGAACTGCAGATGCTCCATAGTACTCAACGGTACAGCCACCAATTTAAAAATACCTCCAAAGTTAAAAAGAGCAGTATAGCCAGTGCTAAACATCAGACCTATCTCATATCTGACAGGGAGAGGTGTCACCCACAAAAGTATACTGCCATTTACAGGCTCCCACCCCTTGTGGCTTCACACAAAGGTGCCAGGCAAGGCAGTGAACCCAGCATGATTCCTGTACAGCAAAACTTCTGTGGACAGCTAATGTCTCTTTCAAAGAGGGGGCATCCCTCCAGACATTCCCTGAAACTTGCAATATAAACTCTGCAGCAACCATTAGTAGTCAGTGGAACTGATATTTGAGAGAAACATGTAAGTCTATGTGCTGCCTCTGCTGAGGACCAGGCAATGGACTTCTGCATGCTGAGAGAAGTCAAATTCCTGCATGCATACTGCAAACTATGGGTAATTACAGACCACGCTCATTTTGGTGAAATGCTGAATACTCTGACCTCAGCTCAGCCAGATCATCACATTGATTTCACATGCCTGGCCCCACCAGCCAGCCGACCCACCTGTGAGGGTTTGGCTCTTAGTGACTTGTTCATAACAATACACAGCACTCAGTATAACTACTACTCTAACAGCAACCTTCAAGCGTCACTGCAGAGGTGCAAAGGAAAGGTTCATATCATCCTGTTTTGGACAATGCGTCTTTTAGTAATAGGATGGTAAGTAGCTGAAGGAAGATGCCAGCATTAAATGAAGACTAAATTAAGTTCTGGGTTTGTATCCAGTTGCTGTTCAGAGGAGCAATCCTACTTCCAAGTTATTAATAGCAGCACAGTTTAACAATAATAATAATTAAAAAAGACATCTGGATGAAATCAGAAGAGGGGAGCAGAACCACATGTGCATAGGGAAACCAGGCATGTCCCAGACTCACTCACATATTTTGCTACAGAAAAGCCAGAATATTTCATTGAGGGAGGAGGAGGAAGCCAGACAGAATGCATTTGAAACCTGGAGCTCTGCTACTTTTAAACTAAACATTTCTGCTTATCTCTTTACCCCTGCAAAGACAGCTTTTGCTGAATATCCAAATGTTAATGGAACAAGCCTTCAGGGAAGGCAGCCAAGCCAAGTATCCCTGCCCAGAACTAGCTTTTCTCCTTGATTGCTCCCTTTCTTCATTTGTCCAATATTCCTCAGCCTGTTTCATTCTCCTTGTAATGTACAAAGCTCATCCTGATATCCTCCTAATTCATCTTGATTTGTACAACAGGCTCCCCCAGCCCTAGATGCCTCCAACAAGCATGTGGTTTGCAGTGATTACGGAAAGCAGATAACAATTGCTTCTCACATACAAATCCCAGTCTGGATGGCCCTTGGCAAGGAGAGGGAGTTTCCTGCATTGCTCTGCCCTTGAAGAGTAAGGGTGAGCTGACTGGGGCACCACGAGATTTCTCGTTGTACGTGAGCCAGGACATCCTTGGACACAAGGGTGGCAAAGGTAGCACCATTCTGCTCTGCCTTTCCTCCACCTCCCAACCAAGCCCAGCAAACGCCAGCAAGACCAAACTCCATTGCCATTTGAGAAGGCAAAACCAGCCAAGGTAAGCAGCCAAATACATCACACAAGATCAGTTGATGGAGGTGCCTTATTTGTACTTGCACAGAGAGAAGACTGAGGGCAGGAGTTCCCAGCTCTGCTATATTTGACTTGCATGTTTCAGGAGGATTTGCAGTCCCTAAATACAAACCCTCATGATCCAGGTCAAAGGGCACTGAGTCCACAGATAGCAAAGCCATTGGGGACTATTCTGCTCCTTACAATACACTCGGTCCTGGTCAGAGTACTTTCTCCAGCAACTCCTATCTCTAGGCAAACAAAATCAACGTGGGAGGATATAGCTTTCAGAAAAGATATCCTCTCTCAGAAGTACTGGAGAGATGATTGTTCCCCAAAGTTGATCACCACATCAGAGGAAAGCTTCAGACTGGCCCCGTGCAGACCCATGAGTGAAAATTAGGATTTATAGTGCAGCAGACAGGAGGTAAATACAGTCTGTCTCAATAGTTACCTGGGGACAAACGACCTTGCATAGATGAAATGGTGAGACTATTAGTACTGATTTTCTGAAAATACTCAAGCAGTCCTCTGACAGCTGGACAGACAGGGATGTTACTAGAATTGCTGGTCAGAGCAGTGTCTGTCAGCACGCTGCCAGAGAAATATGCTGCAGGAAAGGAGTCTGCTGCACATGTTGCCTGCAGGGCCTCCTGGAGAAACTTTGCTTGCAGTGAGCAATTTGTAAGGATGAGAACAAGGAAACCCCTTTTCCTTCAGTTAATGTTAACTATCTTCCCATTTCCCCACCATTTTTGTGAACACTAATATCATCTGCTATATAAATGCTCAATCCAGGAAGAGGCATTATTAGTATGGAATCAAGAGAAAGAAGAGGATTGATACTAGGAGGCTGCACCAGAAGAAATCAGGTGACATATAAAAGGGGAAATTTGAAGGAACTAGATTTTTTTCTGGGCCAGATACTCTCTGTGAACTTTCCATGGACAAGAAAAACAAAGCCTGCCAAGTTACAGATCTAGATGGAGTTCTTATCACAGACCACAGTCCCCAAGTCTCTTCTCTTACAACAGGGGGATGCCTTTGCAAGTAAAGGATAAGTCTTTTCCCTGAATAGAAATAATATGGAAAACTGATCTCATTTTGGGCCTGAAAAGTCAATACATTGCTATTACAAATGGAACTAGAAAAGGAAGGCAAGCTCCGTGAGGAAATAGCATTAAGATATCAGTACTCATACATTTTTTACAAGACGTCTCTAGTGTACAACTGCAACACAGCTAAAAAAAGCCAACTATTTTAATAATTCAGAAATGAAAGGACACCACAACCAGAAGCTGCTTAAGTGGGTTGTGAAAAAAAACCACAGTTCCCCCTACCTTTATAAATTTCAACCAGTTTCCTAGTCCCCTCTGAATGAACATCTCTGTCCTAACTTTCTGAACACCAGCCAAAAGAACTCAGTTTTAGACTCTGCAAAGGATCACAAATTGAAAGAGGCTGCCACTCCATGGAAAGGCAGGATCAGAATGAAAAATGGCCCTGATAATTGGACAGATAGTCCCAACAAACATGAAATTTGGTAAGTTCAAGTACAAAATATTACCATCAAAAGGAAAAATCAAGTGCAAAAACAGAGGGGAGAATGATGAGCTATTCACTGACTGAACAGACAACTGCACAGCACAGAATGGTCAAGTCATAAACTCAGTGAGTCAATGGTGTGATGCCATTGCAAACAAGATAAATTTCCTTCTAAGATGTATTATCACAAGTGTTATGTGTATATAACACAAGAGCAATGATATCACTCTTCTGGAATACTGTATTCATTTTGGGGCACCACAGTTAAAGGAAGATGTAGAGAACTGGAAGAAGTCCAAAGGACAGTAAAAGGAAGGATAGAGGTATTTGAAAATATGGCCCAGGAAGGATAGATGAAAGAAGTACATTTGTTTAGTCTAGAAAAGAGAAGACTAGGAGAGATGTAATAGCAATCTTCTCACATTTAAAGGTCAAGAAGATTATGATCAATTGCTCTCCAGGTTCGTTAAGAAGAAGAGAAGAAAAATCAGTTTTTCTCCAAGCAAGGCAGGTTTAAAGGGGTTATTAAGAATGCTTTCTGACTATAAGTGTAGTTAAATATTGGAGGGGTTTTTATAAGAAGTCAGGCAAACAACCATAAGCATTTTGTAGAAGTAATCCTCCTGCCTAATGCAGAGTGATAAAGGAGATCTCTGCAGGCCCGTTCCAGCACTAAAAGATTATAATGAATCTATGATTTTCCATATTAACTTTAGCCCTTAAGAAAAACTCTACACCTGTGGCTTCTCCAGCTTTAGGGAAGTTAAGTTAACAAGTGATAAAATTCCATCCTTTGTTTCTGAGTACTCATCAGATTTGTACATGTTTGGCAGATGAAAACTGATAAATACATAATATGCACACAAATGAATATGAATGCACACTTTCCTCTGGGTCCATAGGAGACCAGAGTTTGGCCCTGAATATCAAGCTTCTCAGAGCCATAGGACTCACAAAGCCACATACAGAGCAAAAAAAAAACTGTTTGCAGTACTTTATTATTGAGTTACATTTATATTTCTGTGTCCTGTTTTCTAGTTTGGTAATAAGGTCCTCTGCTAAAATTTCTGGATTCAGTTGTACTCTGGAAGAATGAGCTGACAGGAATTTGAGGGTCTTCAAATGTTCAGACACCCCCTGTCTCTGGAGCATTCCAGCTAATTAACTATCCCTAGATATCCAGGTTTCTTGTTCAGCCTTGGAGATACTCCAAAGCATTCAACAAATTTTGTTAGTCTCCACTCGCTCCTGCAATCTGCCTTTATGTATTTATTCTGTCACCATAAAAACACTACATCCTTTGGGGAAAAAGCAATTTCTGTGGGGAAGAAATAAATTCACTGATGAAACTTAATTTAGAGGTGTTACCAATATTGGGGGAGACAGTGAAATCGCAAGTGGATTTAGATTTTAAAACACACTCTGAAGCATCCTAGGACCCAGACTGGGGAAAAGCAAGCAAGATGCTGTAAAACTGGGAAAATATAGCACATGCAGTTACTAGAGAAAAATCACAAAATTTTTACTCCATACCAGGTGACAATCAGACAGTTTAGTGCCCTTTCCTGAGGGATTCAGCCCTGCACAGCCCAACAAGCCATTTGGATAACTGGGCATCTCGGGCATTCCTGTAACACCAGATGCTGGTTTGTTCCTCCATCCTGGCATGTTCTGCGGGCCTGGCACCACTGCTAAACCCATCCTCACTCCCAGCCATTGTGGGAGAGAAATAGAGGCATGTTTGCTGTATCTCTCAAATCCAAGAGGGATTCAAACCCTTGCAAGAAGTAACAAGGTACAATCAACCTCTGCCGCACCTGTGGTAGGGAGAGGTGCCCTCGGCTGCAAATTCTGTCTCTACCCCCAGGCCCTGCTGATCAGTTTTGTTTAACTGCTGCATGCATGCACCAAGATCTGCCTGACCCTTGCCTTTGCTTTGTTCTTGTGCTGATTGCTCCAGCAGCCTTTTCCAATCCTCCTGCCAAAGGCCTTTCCTTCCTAGCGCTGCCTGGCCTCTGCTCAGGATCCAAACTTGGCATGTTGCAGACACCAAAATCAAGCATATTAGCAGGAAATTGGAAAGTTGTCATGATCCCTCCTGGTCCTTCTTACTGCACACTAGTGTTTGTGGGTGGGACCAAAACACTGCTCCTCGCTGAAGGAAGAGACTGAACAAGACAATTGCAGGGAGCTAACTTGATTTGCAAATGCACCCTGACCAAGAAATAAATGACATCATTATCAGCAAATTGCAAACAGATCAGGGGCTGAGTGTGGACTCTAATCATACCAGGAGGCCAATGCTGCTTAGAGGGAGCATGGTTCTGGGGGAGTTTAGGTGTCATGATGACACATGTTGTCCCCAGATATTTATCCTGTACTACTAAGCTGTTCAGCAAATGCACAGAAAGCCTGATCTCCAGCATTCATAAAGCTCTGTCACAGCCACAGGGCACACACCATCATCAGCAGAGGGGTCCTGTGCCTCCAGGAGGGAAAAGCAGCTAGCCAGCCCACCCAAAGCCCCGGTGGTTTCCCATTTCCACACTATTTGCATGCTGCAGACAGATGTCCCCTGGTGTTTCTTGTGGTTCAAAGATGTGGGTCAAAGTCAGGGCTGGTTTAACAAAGGAGTTTGCTGGCATTTATCAAGGACAAGAGATTCAAAGGCACACATATTTAAGTAGCTGCCACAAAATCTTGGGATAGATAATGCCTGGGGGCTTGATATATTTGAATGGAGGGTTGGATTCCTCTACCTGCCACAGGGGCTCTTTCATGACAGGGAATTCAGCAGGGACCCACCCAGCTCCCTCACCAGAAGTGTTGATAAACACCCTCCCCATTTCTACACACAGTTCTCCTCCTCCTTCAGCACAGGTAGTTGTTCAGGTACTGTTTGACAAATATATAGCTAAGTAAAATAAATTTGAAAGATTTTTTTTCTGGCAAAAAATAATGTTTTTGCAACAATATTAATAATTGTTGACATAATGCTATAAATATACATTTCCCCAGTAATCTTAAAATTCAAAATTGTGGGAAAATACACCAAAGACCTAACTTCTTTTCCTTGGGAAAATGCTTCTCCCGTGTGTGATACACATAGGCCTGCTCCTGGCAGGTATTGGCTTCACATAATGAGAGGAGGCAAAACAACAGCTCGAGGGAACTCGACTGCTCCTTCCCTGTGAGAGGATAAGTGTAAGCTCTGGTGGAGTTACAACAGGCAGTATATAAGATGTCCAAGATTTCAGTACTGCAGGCATCTCACACTTTATTGCCTGCCTGTCCCACCATACTCCCAGACCACTGGTGCATGGACAGACCCCATCCCTCCCCAGCCTGAACCTTGATGCAGACCATACAATCTGTTTCCATTCACAGCTAAGGCTTGCTGAGCTGCCAAACCGTCCACTCCCTTGCCAGATCCATACATTCTCATCCCAAAGAGAAGCAGAAGCTGAAGATTACAATTCCCACAAAACAAAATCCCTGTATTATATTCATGTTGAGGGCTGCTTCAAACCAATGTGAGAGAAGGCAGGCCCTGCCCTGCTCTAGGCTGTGTATGGCTGCAAATGATGGGAGCCGCAGCCCCTCAGCATCCCCAGCTGCTCTTGGGGACCTCATATGGCAAACACAGTAGAGCCTGTGCACCAGCCCTGTGCTAGCACAGCCCCTTGACTGGAAGGTGGGGTGTGGAGCAGAGTTTCCCTGACCTTGCTGCATCAGAAGATAGCTTAATGCCTGCAGGAGTAACCCTGCCCTGGCTTACACAATTCATCACATCCCAGCTTGATCAACTCCACATCTCCACAGCCTGCAGCATCACTGAGCTGTGAGAGGGGATTACTGCACAGAGTAGGATGCTTAAAGCAAGTTAACTGATGTACCCAAGGGCATGCAAAGAACTAGTGACAGTCGGGAAATGGCAGAAATCCTGAATTCTGACATTAGACATCTCACTCTGAAAAAGATGGGTGCCTAACTCCTTTGGACAGCTCTGGAAACCCAGATTTCATCTGCAACAGGGGCACCTGGTTAGGGGAGGGGGAAAAGGCTGATGTCAACCAGGCAGCTCTGAATGTCAGGTGTTCTGGATTCAGTTCCCAACAGTTTGTTTTTCCTTCCCCTGTAGGTACTCAAGCACTCTTTAATTTAGCTTGAGTGACGATTCCTGTCTCAAGGGTGCTTGGTGAGCAGCCAGCAGCAACCCAGTAATAAAACACCTTCCCATTGCTGATAAGAGAGTGTAAGGCATTTGCACTGTGAAGCACCCAGCCTGGAGAAAGAATGCAGGTAGCCTGCGATGCATCAAGCCCAGCTTCTTCACTCCTTCCTCCCCCAAAATGGCCTGAGCAACAAAGCAGCAAAATCCTCCCTTGCTGATCTTGTTTGACAGCTGTTTTTTACAGTTTTGGCTGGAACAGCACACATTCATGACCTATGCTTACAACACTGCCTATCTACCATCTTTACTCAGCCAGATGGGAAACCAATTGCCACGGGGGACACCTCTCTAACTAGGGCCTGGTAGGCTTGCTCAGGAATCAATTCACACCAAAAGGCAGGTTATTTTCCCTGACATGGTTTTCAGGGTGAGATTCAGTCTCTGTCCAAAGGCAAAAGCCATATGGCCACCACACACCACAGCCTGGAGCTCCCCTGGCTCTGGGCACCACAGTGACTCTGAGGGCACCAGGACAGAGCCAGGGCACCCCTGGCCCCACACCAACTGATGGATGATGGGTGGAGGGTACCAGGGACACTCAGTCAGGCCTCATGGTTTGTAAAACAACATGCTACAACAGTAGGTTTTATACTTTTTATGTGTAAACTTCTGCAAAGAGCAACTGAAAAGGAGAGGGCTTTGTTTTTAACACCCATCTTTGACCCTGCAACACAGTCTTTTCTGAGCCACAGAATTTCTCACCAAGCCATGTACAAGCAAACTGGTTCAAAGCCAAAGAGAGAGAGACTCCCATTTTCTCTCCCAAGCATGTTTCTGTTGAGGCTGCAAATTAACACAGGCAGGACCCTTTCCTTGGCAGGGTCCTGCAGAGCACCATGGCCTCAGGCAGGTACCTCCAACAGCAGTAAAATACCAACAGCCAACTCAGTTTTCACAAGCTGGAACAAGACACAGAGCTATGAATCCCCAGTGACTGGCTGCATGCACCACTTTATGGCAGGATACAGGAGGACAGAGCCTTTACAGGGCTTCTCTGTGCACTTCCCAAAGTAATTGCATTCACCCTAAAAGCTGCATCTGGGAGGCAATCCCAAATTTCACCTCTGAAATGGCTTTCAGTAAACACACATTTAGGCACCTGCTTTTTGGCCATGAAAGTACTTACCTTGTAGCAGTATTGTTATATGGCCAGGAGAGTGCTTGCCATGAACAGAAGAGTTTAAGGGATGCAAAATCCAGGATGATCTTTCAAGAGAAGCTTCAGAAAATAGACCACTTACTGCCCCAGCCCAGTAACTGCTGCCTTGTCAGCAAGCAAAGCTGCTCTGTAGGGATTAGAGGAGGAGCACTCACTCATTGCCCTGGAATATCTGACATTTGTGTAGGACAGATATGTTGACCAGAGGGAGCCACTCTCCCTCCCTTTTAAAAATATATACGTCTTTTATTTTTTGTCCCTCTTCCTAAATATATAACTGAAATTGCAGGGATTATATGGAAATTTGAACATGAAAACATTATCCAGAGTTAACTCCAGAACATTCACATCACTGTTCACTTCACATATGCCTGTCCTTCAGAGTCCAGAGCAAGCAGTAGACTGCAAAGGGAGTTCATCCCACAAGTAGTAGGATCAACTCACAAATCATTGCCTCTGGATCCAGCATCCTCCAATACAAAGCCACGTCTGATATTCCAGCAGCACAATCAGACCACAGTGACACTTCCAGCCAAGCAGAGATGAAGTAACAGGCTTGGTCTGGTCCTGTTTGGCTTCAGTTAACTGCCAATAAAAAACAAAAATGTAGAGTGGTCACAGGCCTGCTGATAATTTGGGATGTTTCAATTTGTGAAACAAGCTCCACGTTTCTCTCATGACTAGCCATAGAATAACAAACAGGCTGATCTAGTTTCACTGCTGCTTGGATTGTCAGTTTGATTTGTTCTCAGATGTTATAGGTTACATACTACTTTACAGAGACATTCAGCAAAGCAGAAACACAGAGAGGTCCATGAGTTAATGACATGGTCTCTTAAGGATTTCAGTCTCATGGTAGTTATAAGGTTTTCCTGAAGCTGCAGTACAGTGAGTTTCCCCTGAGCCCTCTCCCTCTTTTTCTTTTCTCTCTCTCTCTCTCTTTTTTTTTTTTTTTTTTTTTTTTTTTTTTTTTTTTTTGTGGGGAGTATGTTTATAATTCCTAATGAATTCAGCTCCTTGAAGTTTTGCCCCTTGCTCAAAACATTAACAAGGTCTTGCCCCTCTCTTCAGGCACTTATTTTCACAAAACATATTGGAACACAATTACCTTTGAGAACTGTGCCTTCCTGGTAAATTTTGATGAAATTAGTTGCCACAATAAGAACATCTGATGGGCTAGATTGAAAGGCACTCACACACACAAATGAATTTATTTTGTAACTTTTGCTTCCTTATGAAACCAAAGTAAAAAAAAAAAACCCAAAACCAAACACAACACAGAGAAGAGTGAAAGTTACTGAAAAGAAAGATGAGAATAGAAACAAATCACAGCCAGTATAAGCATCCATTTATTCACCATTCAGGGAATAAAGACAGTATGCTTTTTCTCTGTGGCTCAGCTGTCTCTGGTGGGATGTTCTAGTCTTTGTAGAACAGACTCACTCAGCTTTACTTCACTGTTTGACATTATTTTTATTGCTAACCTGGATGGTCCTGGAAAGAAAAGGATTTAAATTACAAAAAAAAAAAAAAAAAAAAGGTTTGCAGACTCAACTAGTTTTGTGAACCCATAAAACAGTTTGCAAGGTTCATAAAATCTCAAAAGCCAGAAAATCTCCACCCCGATTCCCTTCATCCTCCAGCCCCAGTCTCACTACACTCATTGCAGGATGTTATAAGCTCCCTCCCCTAACGGATTGTAACTTTTACACTCTGAGCAGATTACATTGCCTTCACTCTTTCTTGTCATCTCCCTGCTGGACTGCAGCCTGCATTTGAGCAGGATCCCCCAGGAAATGAACCTGACCCTCTTGCGGCTGGTTGACTGTGGATGAGAGCTGGTGGGGTTACTTGGCTTTGCTCTGATGCCAAGCAATTATTTGTACAACAACATAGAAGTCCCCAATGTAGTATTCTCTATTTTTCTTTTCCATTCTGCTAAATGAAGAGAAATCCTCTTCAGGTCCTGGGTGAGGGGTGTGCATCTGCTTTGCAGCATCCCCAACTGGGTACCAAGTGAGATGGGGAGAGCAGGAAATAATTATATTTTAATCCAATCAGCAAGCCTGAAGCAGCCTCCACCTCCTGAGGGCCACATTTTAGGTTCCAGTAAAGCCCTGAAAAAGGAATATTTTTCAGAGGGAAATAATTTACTCTGAAATGCAGCCTGTGAGATTATTCCCTGAGCCCTGAGTTCCTGGCAGACCTTGTGACCCAGGTCCATGTGTCCCATAGCCTGTGTGGCCAGTAGTTATCAGTTCAGGCTGCTGCCAAACCCTAAGCAGGCAGTTTCAATCCTCTTACAGGAAATAGAGTGGAGCCTGCAGTGAAAATGCCCAGGGTGTTCTTCTACCTGACCACTACAGAGGCAGACATCTACAGGCTGTACAGATCAGAGGTTCTGGACACACAGTAATTAAATGAAGCCTCCATTGCATTTTCAGAGGCCCACGCTCACAGCCCTCTCAATGCACTTCTAAAAGGGATTCTCTGATGCTATCTAAAGTTTGCTTTATCCTTGATATAAACCTGCATGGTGCCAGTACAGGGAGATACCAGATGGTGTCTGTGGAAAGGACCCACCTGCACTTGGGGCTTGTGAAAGCTCAGCAGCAGGCAAAGGCATCACTACTTGATCCTTGGGCGGTTCTTGGCAGATCAAAACAAGCACAGTGACTACAGCCTCACAGGTCCAGGACAGCTCTCCCACAGAGTTCTGCAGTGAAAAAAAAAAAAAAAAAAAAAAAAAAAGTCAGGAAGTATTTCCATCCTGACTCCTTTGACAGCACTGCTAGACACAGCACACCAAGTTTGATACAGTCTGTGGCAAAGGCTGGAAACAGTCTCAAGAGCCTTGTCCACACCATCAGTGTTTGCTGAAGCAGGGAACTGGGACACTTGGCTACCTTTGAGTAATGTTCCTGCATGTGAGGAAGAGAAATATTAGAAACAGAGGTCTCCAGCCCAGCTTGTCCTTGTGAGGACAATTTGGAGACACAGGGAAATTCAAACACTCCCACCTCGGCCCTACACACTGATAGCCCTATGACATTCCAGGAGCTGCAGATGAAGCCTATAAGGCAATTCTAAGGGGGAACAACCAGAAAAGAAGCTGACTCACCAATTGGAAAGCTCATCCCAGACTGAGAATACCAAAGGAAAAATAATGAAAGGAGAATAAAATACTTCACAACTAACACCAGTAAAAACGAACTGGTGACCTGCCTCCTTTGAGCACAGGCAGAACTGCAAACTTCATCGATCTATCTAAAGAAAATAAAATCAACTCCATGTTGGCTCTTAGAGCCATTGTAGGCAGTGCTGCTGACCCCCACTGCTACCCATAGCATGACACAGTCTGCCAGCCTACCCAGGGGCAATCAAAACACCCCAGGGGCAATCAAAATGCCTCAGGGGCAATCACTGCTTGCCTGGGACAGCAGCAGAGGGAACCCACCCTGTGATCACCATGCACAGAGCAGGTACTCACTGGAGGCAACAGCAGGCCAAGGCGCAGAGCTTGATCTTCTCCCACAGCAAAAGGCTACAAAGACCTTCTTGGAAAGAAATCTTTTTTTAAGTGCCATGCAGCTATTGTTAAGAACATTATGGAAATGCTAAATAAATCAACTACTTAACAGTAAACACTTACTAATCAGTCTTGATGACCAGAAGCATAGTTTTAATTTGGATTTAGTTGCAGTATTAGTCATTTACAGAACATACATCTAGTATTAATGGTGGTGTTTCCTTTTCCCATATAGCATATTCACCTTTTCTCAAAATACAAACACATGCTTCTAAAGTCTCCTGAAGAAGATCCAGGATCCTTCATGCGCAGCAGCTCCCATTGTGCAAGAAACCCTGAGCTGTTTGCAGCATGGTACTGATCACAATGACTGCCAGAAGCCACAGACCTTTATCCAAATAGGGAATTTTAACTCACCGAAACAAATGAGTTATTTATGGGAAAGGAACCCACCATTTTGCAACCACCACATCTAAATAGGCAGACAGACTCTTTCTGCAAACCAATATGGATAAGTGGCTGCAATTTTCCTAAGCTGCCTTTAAAACATGGGCTTTATTTTCAGTTCAGCCAGGAATGACCTTGTGTGACTTCGGTTGCAGCCTCTCCTCCTCAGCCTGCAAATGATTGCTCAGTAAAGGCAGAGAGGCCGCCCTGGTGCTGCCAGCGTGCCGCAGCCACTGCGCTGCTCCTCGGAAAGGCGGCGCCGCCGGAGTCCAGGGCTGCAGTCACAGCACTTGCTGAGCTGCGTTCATTACATAGCAAGAACAACTGAGAAAAAATAAACACTTCTCAAGTCTATGACTAACTGAAGCTGTAAATTTCAAACACTTATTACAGAGTCATAGCTTAGCAAAACAACACGGGACGTGTTACGTATCAGAGGGCAACCTTTAAAGAAGGACTTATGCTCTGGGGAAAGTTTTAAAATAGAACAGGATGAAGTTTATGTGCCTTTTTTTTCATGTGGTTCTTATAATTAACCAAACTGTCACAGAAAATCATCCTAGAGGACTGGATTCAACCCAGCCTTCTCTAACACACATCCCGTCATCCTCTCCACTACTGAAATATCCATACTCTATTTGTTAAAGCATTAGGACTAGTGAACAATTTTTCAATATAGTTTTTCTCCAGCCCTCCTGTTTACAAATTTCCTCTAGGCAGATTGTGGGGATTTATCCCTCTTTTCATTTAATAGAGCCAACTGTAGCTTTTCCCAAGGGGCCGGAGCACCAGGTGCTTCCCTAGCTGTGTTTCAACACATGTTTACCCAGTGTGCACAACCTACTGCTTAGTCTCTGTGTCTGGTCATTCAGGGCATGTGCTATGATTTCTAATCATGACTACATAACCTAGTTTCAAAGTTAAATAGCAAAAAAAAAATTCTATTTCTTAGATACATGCATGTTGACCATAGGCTCAAAATTCACTCTCCATCAACAATACAAATTCTCCCATGTGTAAGAACTAGCAAAACAGCAAAAAGGGAAAGCTGCACAAAGAGAGCAGGTAGTAACTTAGCTTCTCATTCAACAAACTGTTTACAAACACGTTTCAGCTTTACAACCACTTCTCTGTACAACCATGAAGTGTAGTCACAGGGGCTTTGCAGTTAGATTCTATCCAAGATATTTGAATGTTCAGACCTGGATTTTGGCTTATTCCACCATGAAGATCCACATAAAGGAAACTTACACACTGTAGGAAGGATGAGGACAATCCTTAGTCTGAGAAAGTTTAGCTCTGTGTATTGGGGATGGGCCATTGTTCACTGAAGGTCACAGTTCATCACGTCCAAAATGCTCTCAGACATCTCTATTACAAGAGCAGCTGGGATGAAAACATACATCAAGAGAAATATGTTGCACACATTTTTTTTCTCCATATTCTCTCTCTCTCTCTCTCTCTCTCCATAGGTTTTCTCAGATTCAATCAGTGAGAAAATCTGGCTGGTTGAGGAAATATGTAAACAGATGTGTTAAGCCATGCAAATATCTGGAAAATGTCTGTTCGGTGTAAGAAGGAGTTAACTGTGGAAAGACTCAGTTAGTGACTGCAATATCTGCAGCAAGAGAACAATCTAATTTTATGTTCTTTGCCATCTTGATACATGTAATCTTGAAAGAGATCTAATGGAGCACCAAGGTATTTGTAACTTTTTATCTGTTAGTGGTGTAGCTGAGCCGTATGAATATAATAACAGACTTGTGTTGGTTACAAAATAGTCACTGCTTATCATGCTCACCAGGTGCAGATGACGGCTGTCTTTCTAGGTCTAGCTGTAGAGTGCAATAGTGGAAACACAAGACTGGAAAGGTTCACCTTGTTTGTGAGTCAGGTTATTGCTTTGTATACACTGACACAGCTATTTATTTTGATTATATGGAGTGGTTTGCAGCTCACATCCATGCTCTTATTCTTAGTTTTGTTTCTGATTCACATTGGCTGTTGTAGATGCTCAGTCTTCTCCAGGTATTCACATGGAAGTGACTGAGACACGCCAAATTTACCAGCAGCTTCTCATTAGTGGCTCTTCCTTGATTATGACATCTGGTGAGGTTGATGACAATAACAGAAGAAAAATGTGAAGTTCAGTCATTTGGAAATTACTTAAGTGGAGGCCATTTTGCACAGTATGATGTTGAAATGTTAGGAATGATTGAGGCCAGATTTATAGCTCAAGCAGTTTTACATCTGTATTTCATTTGTGAGTAACCAATACAAAAAAACACCTTTAAAACACTTTAATCATTTCCCAACTGACCAAGAGCTCCAAATATTCTTTCAGCAATATAACCTAGACCACAGAATTGTTCTTGTTGAAAGGAATTTCCAGAGAATCGTTATATGGCTAGTCCAACAAACCTGTACTAGTCAAGGCTGTCAGTATCTCACTTTTGTCCCTACTGACCAGCAGAATGATTCTCAACTGCTGGTCAGTAGGAGAGGTTCCTGTAATACTCATGTATATGGCAAAGAGACCATTCACAAACTTTTAGCTATGAGGAAGAGCAGCTCATATTTACCCTTCTTCAACAATGGCCATCCTGCAGATTGTCCTGCTAAGGCAGTTTTTCTCCAATACCATCCACAGCTCAGCATGACAGACAGTCATGCAGAAATAGGGTAAATTGTGCGAATTTGGTGACTAGGCTGTTAACAAATTAACTGATTTTCACAGTCATGCAAAACTATTCATTTACAATGATGCTTTTGGAGTGCTAGATAGTTGTTGAACATGTCTGATCAATTTAGGGCACACAGTGAGCACAAACTGAGTTTGAACTGTATTTAATGCCACCCAAATATTCTTCTTACATGGCACAGATCCAAAACCTCAGGCAAAATTACTCTCTATAACACACTTGATTAACACTGCCACACACAATCAACAATGGCCCAAGGAGCTGAGGTTAACAAAATAAATGAAGCCATCTTATGAAGCCAGTCAGTGTACCAAACACAGGCATGCATTGCTTTGCAATGGAAGTTAAGCTCCTAATTCAGTGCCTGATCACTTTCTTAAGTGCTCACCCACAAGACAGAGATGCACTTAAGTGTCCCCCATGTTGCTAGAATGGCAAAAATAATAGTTCTTTCCTGAAGAAGCAGCTCTTCTGCTTGCACACCACGTAAGGCAAGGTGATAAGACAAAAATTCCTATCCAAGACAGAGTAGATAAATAAGTAGAGTAGAGCATTTCTAAAGCAGACTTGGAATCATTGCCACCAGCAAAAGGAGGTTTTCATGATTTTTGCATGTCCATGGTTGGGTCATAAACCAAGATGCTCTGATTAACATCAAAATTCCTATTTGCCAGAGTTATCACCTTTGAGCAAGCAATCATCTTTCTCACCTGTCTGCCAGACCTCCTACAGGCTGGGAGGAAAACAAGGTTTGATGAAAAATTGACAGGATTTTCTGATGAGTTGCTCTACTCCCAGCACTATCCTCCCCACCAACAAGGCCCGATGCTGCACTTGCAAAAAGCAAATTGAAAGATGAGGAGTTCCAACTCTTTGCCCTTCTCACTGCCCTTTTTCTTCCTATAGGCAGGAAAGCTGAATACAGTGACTGAAGTGATGGAAATTCAACTGACCAGGGAAGGGAGGGTTCTTTGAACAGATGCCTGTTCCTTTTCAAGTAAATGTGTTGGTCTCTGATATATGACATGCATATAATAAATGTAGAAGTTTTTTTCCTGTATTTACTTCTAAACCAGAGTTCCCCCTTTCTCTGAAAGATTTACTATCTTGTTTTGGCCCCATGGTCACAAGGATTCACTTTCCCTGTGCACTGATGGGAGCCACACAGTTTTTCCTTGGAAGGTAAGTGGCACTCTTATAATGACAGAAATGCCTGAATCACAAGTTGCAGTGCACACACTGAGCACCACGGGGCTGAACTATGAGAAGAATAGCTGACCAGGAGCTTCATCTTGTTTTACCAGACTGAGGCCATTCACTGAGTTTTATGCCTCCCTGTTGTCCTACTGGACTAATTCATGTTTCATTTCTTTATCTCCCAGTGATATTTTAATTATTCAGGACTGTTTGAGCTGGAGCTCTCTTCCTGATTGGTCCATCATCCAGTAAACCACACCGATCTACTCTAAGCAGAACTTTAAGGCAGATCCCTGGAATGAATCAGTGGTCTCATATGCTCAAAATCAGAATAAAACTGTTTCACTGAAGCAAAAATTATTGCAGAGAAAGCAACTGCCTGCAGTTAAGTCCCCAGAAAGACACTAATTGTTGGCAAACAGCAACTATTAGCAAACATGAAAAATGATAGTGTCAAGATACACAATGTAATTATCTGTACACAAAACTGCAATATGAACCCTGTACAGCTATGAATAAAAGGCTTTGTTTGTTAAACTGGCCATTTCTCAACACTTGGATGAATGTGAACAAGTTCAAACATAAATCAAAGATATAAGCCAGGACACCTCAACACTGGTGATAAGTCTTCGAGAGTCTGGACTGGACAACACCTTTCAAATAAAATATACTTCCATAATAGATGCTGTTTATTTTCCTCTACTTCCCTGTTGGCAAAGATACTTACTGAACAATTTATTTTTCACTGCTTGCAAATTTTCTGGCTGCCCCTTCTGATTGTAAACATTGGTGGAAGAATATTTATTTGTTTAGAAGTATACTCTTGGGAAGAATGATAAAAACTATTCTTCTAAAAAGCTATTCTTCAGCTAAAAACCCTGAAGCATAGGCCAAATTTGAGAAGAAATTACTTTGGCATTGTCAAGTCTTGTGATTTTTATTCTACTTCTTCAACATGCAAGACATTTTATCTAGAGAAAGTGTGAAGAAAAGGAAGTGGGAATCCTGGATTTTGATTTTAGTTGCAGCATTTGTTGAAATTAAACCTAATAAAGTACCCAAGCAGCTCCTGCTGCATTGGGCAGCCACAGGACAGGGGCAGCTTCACAGCAAGGACACTCCACATGAGAAGATGACATCAGTTTGCATCAGTGAAAAATGGGACCATGGTGCTGCTGTGGACATGGCTGTGGACACCAAACACCAGGCTGAGTGCTTGTCACATGAGAGAGAACCAACTTCAGTTCCATGTTTCCAGCCATTGTTAAATTATAAAAAGCTAGAAAATTTGTCCAAGACAAATTTGCCCAAAATTCAGAAGGGAAATAAAAATAAGAAAACAACTGCAGCCTTTTGTTTCCCCAGTAATTATTTTTGAAGAAAAAATGGAGCACCAGATGGCTGATTCATTTGAGCAAAGGTGCAACATTTAAAATGTTCCTTTCTGTTTATAAATGCTCATATTAGTCAGGAGCAAAGCAGATTTGTTCCTCATCTTCCTTATGAATTTTTAGATACAATACAACCCAGATTTGTGACTAAATATTTTTTCACTGAACAAAATCTGAGTTGTGTAAATGTGTCGGTGAAACACTTGCAATGTTTCTGACAAAAAAAAAAAAAAAAAAAAAAACAACCTGGCTTCATACAAAAAAAAATTGATGAAGATTTTTTTTAATGTGATGTTTTTCTTTTTTGTGGTAATCAACATGATCTGAGTATCCTTGTAGGAAACCAGTCTGACATGATGCCAATTAAAAGGAAAGATTTCTGTGTGCCTGTTGCCCTAAACACTGGTCAGCCTTTGGTGTCCCTGCCCAATGCAGTGAGCAAGGCAGAAGGGATTACTCCTTCCTGTCAGTTTTCTTGTGGAGTGGCGGCACTAGAAGGGCAGTCACCATCCTGTTACAATTCTAACTCTTTTTCCCACCAGAGGTCCTGAGTTTTGAGTCCTTTCCCTTCCAGTAGATGACTTCTGCCTGAAGTTTATCCTGTGTGGTCTCCTGCCAAATTCTTTTCTAGCGGAAGTTTGTGGCCCATCAGACAAGGCTTTCAAATCACTCACATTTGGGAAAGCCATCTTTGCTTTCCCTGGGAATTCACAGCTTACAAATATCTTGTCTTAAAAAGTTCACATTTTTCATTTGTTTTCCCTCATACAGAGCTCCCAGGAAAAGTAGTGTGTAAGCATGCAGTGTGACTTTGCAGTTGTTTGCTGCAAGGTTTTCTTAGCTACTGAAAACTCTGAACTCCTTTGTCTTTTCTATAGACACATGAAAATTCAAGCCAAATTAATCCTCTTGATGGGAAAACTCCACCTGGACCTTTCAAACTGCATGAAGTGGGAGTTCAGTATCAACTTGCTGTAGGAACAGAGTAGCACATTTCCCAAGCACCTTGGACAATACCAAGCAGAAATAATCCTGTCAGGGAAAAGGGGAGAAACCAACCCCTGCTTGCTTCACTTGAGTTGTGTTTACAGCCAGCTCTTCAAGACAGGAGGGTAAATGTGGAGTGCCCCACGCAGTAATCTTGCCCTCAACCATAATCATGCTGTGTTTCACACTTCAAGCCCAGACAAGAGGAGCAGCAGTGACTGCCTGATACTCTGATTAGCAAATCAGAAGCTCAGTCTTCCTGCTGAGCTGAGAAGCCAGTTGTTAATAGCCAGGCTTTGGTGATTTCCAGATAGGATGACAGGAGCTGAAGGAAGACAATTAACAGGTAATTGCAAATAGTTTATCAGGGAAACTATTTCCATCAATAGACAAAACAGTTCCCCATCAGGGTCCTCAATTTAACTAGACAGAAATAACATCCATAATTCTGGGCTTGACAATTCCTAAGTGATTTACTCTTTGTCACTTTGTCCCTATGTTCTCCCAGATAGTTTGACTTAGTGCAGCCCAGCTGAAGAAGAAAAATGCCTGGAACAGTCAATGTGCAGAGAGCATCAGCTGTGTCTCCCAATTTCCCCGTATCCTCCTCATATACTTCATCACACAGCACTTATATACCCAGCCCCACTTGAGCTAAAATGATCAAGAAGAGCCAAAACCACTCTTAGAACAGCAGAGAAAAGCATCCAGTGTCAGTAGCATTAAAATACAAGTCACGGAGTATTGCTCCACAAAACGTGAGCACACAGGAAAGGTAAAACTCATTTAAAAGTTCCCCATAACTGTTTCCCCCCTTGATGGCTCACCATGGGCTCCTAAGCCCCGCTGTCTGCACAATTCTATCACTTTCACCTTCCTTAATGTATCCTGCTCACCTCAGTCTCAGTGCCCCACGAACACAACATTTAATAAGCTCCTGTGAAGGTAGGGCAGCAAATTACCCCCCAGTTTACAGACAAAACAGCAAGACACAGAGCTAAAGACCACAACAGCTATGCTGAGAAATGAAGCACCAAGTTCTACCTGGTTTTAGGTACCCACCCAAAGTGGGGTCAGCACAGCTCCTTCACACTCCCCCAGAATAACACTAACGACAAACATCTACCTGTCAGTGCCACGCCATCTTGAGTGAAGGTTGATGTCTGAGGGCATGGTTTGCAGTCTTTACACTGTGTTCCCAGGTTTTAACCAGCATTCACCATTTAGCCACACTGATCTTGTGTGCACAGCATCTTCTCAACTCTGCATATCCCCTCTAGACAGCCCCAAAGCACCATGCAACCTTCCTCATGTACATTCAACACACAAAACTATGACAGTGATAAACCTGCCTCATATGCAACCAATTACCCAACTTTACAGGCAAGTCCTCAAGACTCCACATTTCACTTTGTCTCCATAAGGTCATCCATCACAATAAAAATGCCTATCTTCAGCACTGGCAAATTCCTCTTGGGACAGGTAACTATCCTGCAGGTACACAGACTGTTTGTACAGCTCTCGTAGACATGTACAAAGCAAAGAGGAGCAATCAGAGAAAGAAAGGCCAGAGAAGGTATAATTGTATGAATCTGACCAAAGGAAAGTTAATGGAGATTGATGGGAAGAAATGGTTCCTAGACCAAGGAGGAGTCCAGGAAAAAGTGACAGATTTCCCATTACTTGAGACCATTTAAGGTAGCTTGGACAGAGTTTGGGAAGGAATAATAGCCCTGAGTTTTTGCATACATCTTCTGCCAAATAACTACTGCAGAACTGGCTTTCTGCTACAGCATTTATTTTCTGTTTAATTTTTTGCAGATATTTCAGCTGCATAGAGGAGCTATATTTTACTTACTTAGTCTTGTTAGGTGGAAAGCAGTATCCTACTCACTGCTGATCTTCAAATTCAGACAGGTCTCTTCCACTCCCTGCTGGCAGGTCTGCAAACAGTGTTACAAAATTCTTATGCACCTTCTTCCTAGGCGGAGCATAAGGTACAATGTTAAAGTGGTCCTCTGTATAAACATCACTGTATTCCTTATCACAAACTTCACTGAGTCTTTTGGTGTAAATTATGTTTTATTTCAACCAGGAAAGCATCAGAACTACAAGAAACAAAAGTAAACATGCTAAACCAAGCAGCGTATTCATGTCCTCATCATCCTGATATTCTAATTGCCCAATTCAGAGATTTAGCCAAACATGTAACAACCTCTTTTTCTCCTTTAGGATACCTTTGAGAGGGAGGAAGGTGACCATGCACTGAAGCAGGTTGTCCTGAACGGTTGTGGAACCTCCCTCACTGGAGATATTCAAGAACTCCCGGACACAATCCTGTGCCATGTACTCTGGGATGACCCTGCTTGAGCAGAGAGGTTGGACCAGATGACCCACTGGGCTCCCTTCCAGCCTGACCCATTCTGTGAATGAGAGGTCAGTGGAGCTGGTACTTTTCATATTAGAGGACTGAAATACAGCCAGGACAAATATTCCTGTCCTGAAGCCAGGGTCAAGGTGTACTGACACAAACAGTGAGCATTGCTCTGCCGACCTGTGCAGATGTCACAGCAGACTTGAAGGAACTTCTAATTTCTACAGATGCACTTTCCTCTTGCTGAGAAATCTCAGAGAGGTTTTTTCCAATGACCTTTTCTTTCTGCTTAATGGGAATGTTTTGGATGGTCAGTTAAGAGGGGGAGCCAACTCCCATGAAACCAGCCACAACCTCACCACCCTCTTACACCCACGTGAACACCTCCTTCAATAGCAGCCTTAGCCACGGTGTCCGGAGGAATCACCACCACCAGCAGAGATGAGAGACAGTGGTTCCTCAGAGTCTGCTCTGTATCACTTGAGAACAGATTGTTCCAATATGTTGTAGTGGTTTCATGAGACAGACAAGTTTGGGACATAAGGTGTAATTATAGTGCAATTTCAATTAAGAGTCAAACTGTGGTCCAATAAGGTAAAAAGGTCAGTGCTATATCTAGCAATACAGCTGGATGGTGGTTTTGCATTTGGCTACAAAACGAAGGGAAATCCTAACTGGGCCAAAAATAGCCCTGTCTTCAGCCATGATTTGCTGCCAAGCATCAATCCCAGAGCAAATTCTGAAAGGATATTTGCTGGGATTTACAGTTTAAGCAATGCATTATGCACTCCTGTGTTTTAGCAGGTTTAGGCTGCAACTTCCTCTCTTTCCAGAAAGCTTTTTTTTTTTTTTTTTTACCTTGCTCTTTCCCAAGCCTTGATTACAAAAGAACTAGATTAAGAGATCCTCCTTTATAGAGAGTGTCTCAGATGTCAAGTTTTACATTCCAGAAAAAAAAGAAACAGCACATCATCCTGCTGTAGCTTAAACAAGGATTTAAGGAGCAAACACAGAAGACAGACTTGCCAATTAATCAACAGTGGGAAATTATCTCAGAGCACCTCCTAGGGGATGAAGTCTGAGAAAACATCTGGCAGGGAATTGGATGAAGCACTAACTAGGACAACAAATAAGTTAGCAGAGCATTCAGAAGGCAATATAAAGGCAGCATAACTTGTTTAAGCTCTAAAATTTCCTCAAAAATTCAAAATACTCAAAGGTGTTTGACAGTGCTTAACATCAAAAGTCAAAAGCTGGACCAAAGTGACATGAAAGAGTATACTAAGCAAGAGGTTGAATAGGAAAGCAGCTGAAAAGCAAGGAGGAAAGCAGAGGTCAGTAAATTCCCATGGTGGCTGGAACCAGTACTGTAAGTGGGTCGGCCCTGGCACTACAACTGTTTCTTGGGGATTATACAAGTGCCTCAGGCCATACACAAAGCACAACATCTTTACAAGAAGTCAAAGAAATGTTAGACAGGAAAATTATTTTTCTTCAAATAGATCTTAGCCTGGAAGTAAATTTTTGGAAAAAAAAATGTGTTGCTGCTTTTTTGCAGCCATAGATATTCAGCCAAATGACAAGAGATTACAGATTTAATGAAATCCTCAGTCTGGCATTTCACATTGAGCCTGCAAATGTTCACACATGTCCATAAATGCTGCTAATCCCAAGGACTAGAGAAAGAACAAGCCCTCCATCTGAGCCCCCTTTGAAAATAACCTCTGCCATCAGCAGGAATACTATATATCCTATTAAGATTTTGGCAGCTACTGCTGGGAACTTGGTTTTAAAGCTGGGCCAGCTACAATGTCAGACACGTGCTAATGTCAGCCAACCATGAAGTGTCATCCAATTTTAAGTGCAAAAGCCTTCCAGTATACCGTGTACAAGGATGTCCAGGGGAGCAGAATCTCTATAGCCTG
Organism: Onychostruthus taczanowskii; assembly: GCF_017590055.1. Classification (NCBI taxonomy): domain Eukaryota; kingdom Metazoa; phylum Chordata; class Aves; order Passeriformes; family Passeridae; genus Onychostruthus; species Onychostruthus taczanowskii. The sequence goes on from NW_024502568.1 coordinate 2,596,107, forward strand.
ATGATTAGAAGGGCCTTTCCAAATAAAGCAGACATCATAGAAATAATTGGTCTTTATCTGATGTCCACTAAAACAAAAGATTTATCTGGGTCAGGTAAAAAACCTTAACATTCGGCACAGAAAACTATGCCAATAAGATCTGAGCAGAAATAAAATGGATCTGGAAGATAATATGAAAACAGAACGCAAGGCTCTGAACTCCTCACTCACAGATATCATGGAAAAAGAGAAAACCCTGAAAAATTGAAAAAACAATTGGCATGTTTTTACCTCAGTAACAATATCTGACCTAACAGCAAATTATGGGTAAAATCACACTAATCTGCTCCTTCTGGAGTAGGCAACATTTTCACCCTGTTCAACAATGCTGGTGAAAAAAATGAATAGCTCAGATATGTGTTTTGTCCAGACATAACTAGCTTCCAAGAAACCTTTGGCAAAGTGGGCACTGCCTCCATATTAGAGGATTCTCATTTATCTAGTTTTTTACAAAAAGGTTTATTATTTATCTATGCTTTCCAGAAAGTCGTCAGAAACTACTGTAATCTGAGCAGAAGTGAACTGATTTCATCTTGTTCACACTCGTGAGAATTGCCATCCACTTCAGCAGGAGAGATTCACAAAAATAAAAAAAAAAAAAGGAAAAAAAAAAAAAAAGAAAGGAAATCCCTTGGAGAACTTCCTCATGGTTTTGAATGTACTAACAGTGTGTCTCCCAAATATGCGTGTGTGCAGTTGATCACAAATGCAGCAGCAGATCTATCATTTTGTTGACAAATGTTTCGAAAGATATTAAATCCATGGTTAATCCCATTACAGTAGAGGAAAGTATCTTAAAAACTGCTCATGAGTTCCCCTTTGTAGCAAACACATTTTATTAGCACTGGAAAAACACCAGTGTTATGTTTGGTGGAGCAAAGGCAAGCACTGATTACTGGAGCATCATGCCACTATAGAAGTGCAACCTTTTTAGCATCAGCACCAAGACAAAAATCTGTGGCAGCAATGCAAATGCAATACTCTACCCAGGTCTCAATTATGGTGCCTGAGCAGAAATATGGACAGAATAAAGAGTTTAAAAATTTGGGAGTGTACATGACTGCCCACAGCTGCACAAAATATGCAGGAGAAAATGCCTTGCTTCAAGGCTGCTGGAAAAAAGGCTTCTCACTTGAGATCTGCTTCAGGGCTCCCTAAGCCAAATGGAAGACAAGCTGGTCCATAGGGGCCCAGAGCAGAAATTATTGAGTCAGAACCTTTGCACTCACTAACAACTCGAAGAAATTAAAGGAAGAGCCCAGGAAAGACTTGGCTGGCAGTTCTCAGCCTTCTGCACCTGACAATGTGAGCGGCCAATTTGTTTAGATATCTTGCCATTTGCAGTTTGATGTGACATGGGAAACAAAACTTCTTGTCCTGACTGCTATTTGAACCCAGCATTTAGATCCCAAAGGAAAAGGCTTCATTAAAGATGCTAGTTCCCAACACAAGACACATACCAAACAACACCCCAAGCTCTCACTAATTAACCTTTTATCTCCTAAGCTCTCTGCCCTTTTGCTGGAATCACCCCATGGAAACACCACTCTTGCTCCTGCACCTGGTTTTCCATCCTTCCCTGTGATCCCAGTGCCTTTGGCTCAGAGTCTGAATTCCCCATCTCCTCTAGGCCAGCCCCTTGCATTCAGTGCTCCTGCAGCCTGACAGCCAGATGTGGAGCTCAGCCTCAGCACCACTCTGCTTTCTTTTTCACTCAGACTAAAGAGCTGCATCAGCAGTTGACATCTATTTGGTCATACCTTTTTCAAAAATCAATTTACTTGCACACATGTGATCAACTGAAAAGTGCTCACAACTCCTGGAAAAAGCAGACAGATTTTCCAGCTTATCCTGTGCATGCAACAGAGGAGCCAGGGCTCAATTTCTCACTAGGAATACCTCCAGATCACACTGGACACCAGAATCAGCCCAGGAAGCCAAGCTGCTATACACAAACCATAAACTATCTGTCAACACCCAGAACTGATCCTGCCCAACTTCCTAAATAACCCAGAGCCACAATGTCACTGTGCTATATCTCAGAACTCTGCCAACATTTCTTGGACTGCCCATCTCCAACTATCAATACATTGAGACACATATTCTCTGCAGACTCATCATTTAAGGGCAGAAGCTGGGAATGAAGGTGTTACCCACTTCCAAAGCCCTCCCTGCACAGAAGGTGTCAGAACAAGCAGCAGCCCACTGCCATTCCCATCACCCACATGAAAAAAAATCATTGATCAGAAGAAGAGTTTACTGCTCCCAACAACTTTCTAATGTGCCTGATTCATTAAATCCTGGGCACATCAGTTGCATAGGCTCAGCTTAAAATCTGTTTACACAGAACTAGGAGTGCATGTCCTGGATTTGGGTTGTACCTTTAAGTTGTGCAGCCTTCCTTAGGGCTTCAGAGATCTTGAACACTAAAAATAACAAAAATAAATTAGATAAAAGATAGCAGAGTTGCAGTCCTAAGAACAGGAAAAAAAGACAGCAATAGACCCAGTACCTTCCAGTTTGGTTGCAAACTTTCCAAATTCTTTTGAAATAGTTGAGTGCTGCAGGGATAGCATGATGGATTTAGATTCAAGACACTGAAGAACTATCCAACAAAACTAAGCCTTTGATTTGCACTCAAGTAAATCTTCCTCTGGATTAATCTGCCCAGCTCTGAGATAACATGTAGATTTTTCTTTTTCCTTTCCACAGCCTAATATAAACAAATCCCCCACATGCAGTGAGAGTTGGGGCAGCAAAAAGAAAACCAGTTTGTACTTTCCAAGGAATGGAAAAACACTTTGTCATTCACTCCAGAGTTTGGCTTTCAGAAGTGCTGCCAGGGCACTGAGTGTTTGATATTATCAGTCTGCTACCAAGAGCTTCATTTAAGCACAGGGAGCTGCCTGCATCTCTGGGTGATTCCCAAAACAGCAGGGATCTGGGTAACATCACCTCACCCACTCCTGCTCTCCCTCGGTTAAACATGACAGAGCAATGGAGCACCAGCCTGAAAAAGTTGGTGGGTACTCACACAACTGCATAAACTGGCACTGCTGGTCCCCAGGGGATACAAGGCTATGAAGGCAGGCTGGCAATTTTTCCGCAGTAAATGAAATCAGCCTTTAGAAGTGGTCACCACTTACTTTTTTACCCTCTTCTCCCATCAGCAGCAGTCTGATGTTCCACTGCTTGTTGCAGGAGCAAGACAGTGTTCTGGGTGGACCAAGGTGTGAGGAGTTCTGTCTAACCTGCACAGATCTTATAGAAAAAGATATGTCTTGATTTCTGGTCCCAAATTCTATGGTCAGTAAACCAAACCTCCACAGTAACACCTCTGCAGTCCTGGCTGGGCTCTGCCCTTCTTTGCCCTTACAGCCCAGCCTCTGCCAGGCTGCAGGGGCTGAGTGCCCACAGCCCCTCCACCCTGCAGGCTCTGCCCAGGGTGGAAAGCAGCTCCCTGGGGCTGGGCTCAAACGCAGCCCCTGCACAGAGCCTGCTGCCTGCTGGCTGTGTGGGAGCACACGGGTGCTGAGCTCTGCTGGGGGAAAAGATCTCTGCTCCTCAATTGTATGCTACAAAATCCCCGCTGTGTCTGTTAGTTTGTTTTCCTCACCAGCAATTTTTTAGGAACAGCTGAGCACTCAGATTGCCCTTTCCCTGGGAATGAAAGCCAAGCAAACGCAACTAGCACACACAGCTGTTCCTTCACAGGAGTGTTTTGTATCTGGCTAGATCAGTCCTCGAAAGCACTGTGAGAAAACACACTTGGATAGCAGTCAATTAACACAAGAGACATTTGAAGTAGTCCTTTGCCTGCTAAATGCCATCCCTGCAGCCAGTCTTCTGGATTTCTGCCCCATGCAAGGGAAACTTATCTATTCTCTCCTTGGCACACCTCAGGCAACACACTGCTTCTTAAAGGCACAGACCTCTGGCTTGGAAAGCCAAACTGAGCCCAAATCAGCAATGTGGGTTCTTCAAGCAGTTTCTGCTCAGTGGCAGGTTCCATTGCTGACAAGCCTTTGCCAAGTGACTGTGTGTGAATTGCACTCTAGCAAGAGTTGTGGAGATCACAGCTGCTGAAGGCTCTTTGGTCCTTAGTCTGATGCACTCCAACATCTTTTCTCACGTGGCTACACTGAAGCACCACTCAGCAGTCTGAAACAACAAACCTTATACACCTTCGTGGAAACTGGGTCATGGACCTGCACTGGCCGTCCCAGGACCACCCCACCTTCTCACAAAGACAGGATTGGAAAGCAAACCCAGACCTATCAGCTCTCAAGATTTCAGCAACAAATCACAAGCAAAAATCACTAGGACTGGCAAGAGACTCAAGTCTTGCAGCTCTCAAATCCACTCAAATTGAGGCAGACCTCTGCTGAAGATAGGCTGCAGCATTGCCAGGAGGGAGCATGGACAGACACACAGGCTACTGTTCAGGGCTGTTTCCCACACCTGAAGGGCTCCCTTTTTGCACTCTTTTCCAGCAATAGCTATGGAAACAGCCAGGAGGTTATAGACATCATGACATTATGTAGAAAGCTAAAGGAATCAAGAGAAGTAACTCATGCCAATTATTTTACAATGCCCCTGGCCTTCACCTACTGCACTGTGCACAGACTGGTGGGGAGAGAGCGGAAAAAGCAAACACCACCTCCAGCTCAAAACCTCCCATTAGAAACAACTGACTGCTTAATAGGGAGATGCTGAATTCAGGGACTTCAGGCATGGCATTAGATTATGCCTATATTTACATCTGTCCCAGAGGGCCACATTTCCTGTACTGCAAACCCCACAAGAAGGGGTAATTAGATTTTTCCTTCATTGATGTTTGGCTCTGTTACAGAGGCTTTGGCTTTTTGTTCCTGCAGGACCTTCCCTGGGGAAACTATTTTCTTGAGTTCTGATTTCTCCTTCTGCCTGGCCTTTGCCTGAGCAAGGGTTACAGTGGGCCCCCATCCTGATCCTCCGCTGATGTCCAAGACTGAGGCTGGCCAGGATCCCTGCAGAGACCAGCCTCACTCTGCATTCGGCAGCACTTTGCTGACAGATACCCCCCAAGGACAGTCCACCCTGCAACTGCACAGCAACTGATCTACAGCTGCTCATTCCAGGCCCTATGGGGAAGAATACCTGCACAGGAGATGTCCCCAGTGCATTCTTGTGAGGCAGTGAGCATGTGCATCCCAGAGGTGCCAGCCTGGACACAGACTCCCTGCAAGGCTGGGACTCCTCACTAACATACCCCAGCCCAAAGTTGTGGCACAGAGTGCCCACTAGCCTGCAGTTGTAGCAAATTAGACTGCTTCCCTCCTAGATAGTGTGGCTGGCACCCCCATGCTAAAATCTGAAGTTTATGTAAAAGGCTAATGGGCAAGGCGTTGGAGTTGTCTCTCATCCTGCTCTCTTCACATCTTTTCAGCCTGAAAATCGTGTAAGCAGCCAAAGAAGTTCCTGAGAAAAATTTTAAGACTGTGTGTGACATCCCTGCAGCACATTGTCAACACGTTAATTCACTTATCGATAAAATTCTGATAGGTTCTGACCTCCAGCATCAGGAAGACTTTCTTCAACAGACACACAGCCTGGCAGCCTCTTCCTTTGTTCATTCAATGCTTGCAGGAACTTTTCAAAAGAGTCAAGAGCAGGAGCATACCTCAGTTTCTTCAAATTTCTAATTCTGTCTGTAGACACTTCTTCCAGCTACTTGCCATCCATAGAGAAATCATTTGGGAATATAGCCATGACCACGCTTTATTGGTCATAAAGAAACACACTTAAGCCTATGAAGGTCACTGCTCATCCTGAAAGGTTGCGTTATTGCAGGAGTTAGTCACAGCTATATTGACCACTGGCTGAGTCTCTTGACTGTCACACAACTGGCTCCAGAGAGGCCAGGCAAGGTTTGTTTTGCTGTCCTCTTAAGCACAACAAACATTTGATAGCAAGGAGATGAGAGCATGCAAAGGGTTCAGAACATGGACTTCAGTCACATGGCAGCAGCATCCTTTCGTTCCTGACCCTTGTGACATGTTTTAACAAAATGTAATGCATTTCATAGATAAAGGTTCTGCTAAAGCTAGGCTTGAGGTATGACATGCAGGACTCAGCAGGGCTGTGGAACCCAAATTCCAGGCAGAGCTGGGATGGTGGCAGAATCCTCAGCAAAGGCACAGTGTCCTGTACCTGCTAAGAAAAAGCACAAGAGAACGAAGGGGTTCCAGCAAATACTGGGGAGTGTGAAGGAGGAAAGTTTGAACATGTATGTCAGACAAGTTTCCCTGAAGGAGCCCCAAGTATCATGAAAAATTTGTAACCCTATGTTGGCCTAAGTAGCAGCAACCAGTATCATCCCACTGCACATGGCACAACTCTCACCCCAAATACCCCACCCAGAGGTTAGGAGCACACAGCAGCTCAGACCCAGAGCAGATCAAATAACAGGTGTATAGAAAGAACCACATTCCCCCAGGTCTTTCCCAGAGGCTTAGGAAGGAGTAAGGAATGAGCCCATGAGACAAGCTGAGGCACCACAGGGAGAAGAAACACCCTGGCTGCTTGCTGGGCTGACAATGCCAGCATGACTCAGTCCCCAGCTGCAAGCAGAGCCCAAGCCAGAGCAGCCACATGGAGAGGACTCGGTGGGCTGGAGCTGAGCAGAAGGACAGCCTGGAGCAGACATTGCAATTCCTCTGTACAAAAAGCCTGAATTACACGCTGCTCCTGGGATCCAAGGGACAAAGCTCACAGCTGCTCATCTGGCAGCAGTGAGACTTCAGCAAGGAGCAGTGCAGCAAGCTTGGAGAGAGACTGCTTTTGGGTAGGTCCCATACAAAATAAGCCTCTTAACCACTACAGAGAAAGCAACCGAGCAGAACAGCACTTCTGCAAAACTACTTCAATTTTGTTGAATTTACTTCCCCATATAACACAGCTGGCAAATAAACAGAAAACAAGGTCTTTTAACAAATAGAACATTTACACCTCTTAAAGATATTGCAAAATCTGAAACACAGGTTTGCTTCCAAGCAATAACAGAGGCAAAAAAAGAACCCCATTTTCCAAGCCATCCATCTGTGCTCACGCTCCACCCCAGCAGCTGTAGAGCTTCAGTTCTGCCTAATGCCTCTCCAGATTTATTGGATGCCCAGCTAAAAAGCACTGATTGTTCCCTGTAGCAGTATTTTGCCATGGGTGAGGAATGTGGGAGGGATCCATAATATTTTTATGACTATTATATGACCTTCTGTTAACTTAATGGGATAAGTCACAGGGCCCTCCCTTAGAAGAGGGCAAGGATCCCCTGAGATGTATGCTCATGGAGAGGCACAGAGGTCAAACCAACAGTGGAGCCTGAACATTGTTAGGAGTTTTAATTATGAATTATGAATCTAGGTACCATAGGTTGCTATTTCAGGAGCTGCTAAATTAACATGCAAGTAAGAAACAGGAGGATCTTCTCAAAAGATAGTGCACTTCTGCCTCCCACCCATTAAGGGATGCGAAATTTTTAAGTTCTAACAGCAATGATTTGTGGTGCCTAATTTATCAAGGCCATAGAGCACCAAGGCAAAATCTTGCCTTCACTTCTGTCTCTCCCGATGACAAGGGGAAAGCTAATACCCCAGAAAATCTCTAACCAGTACAGATAATATTTCTTAAAATAGGATATCATCTCCCCTCAGTTCACTTTTCACACCCTGAGGAGTAAAATTGAGTGGCTTCTGAGTGGAGCTAGATGATAAAACATTGTCTCATAAGAAAATGTTGCTAGATTCAAGCTGAGAGTTTTGCAAGCAGACAAAAATCTAAAACAAGATTAATTTCAGCTAGAAGTGCAAATATGAGAGTAAGAGAGTTTGGAGTCACTAAAAGAGAATTTTGCCTCTGGTCAAGAATTTTGCCTCTGTTTTCTACCTTCCTGAAAAAGGCTAAAAGTGCCTTTGAATTTCATGCCAGAGTTGGAACAAGTTTTATCATAGACTACAGGAGATTCACAATCCTGTGCTCCCCAATCATAGGAAATTTCATATATATCAACTAAAAATGCTGCCACAGCTATTCCATAAAGACGTTGAGCTACTGAACTAGGGACAGTACGTGAAATTTGCACCTGCTTGCACTCCTGAGAGGCAGCCTCAGCATCAAAACAGGCACGCTAAGTCCCAGCTCCTCGCAGGGCTCAGGATACCCGGTGCGGATGGGAAAACCCCATTCCCAAGAGAGTGACTGGTGTTTCTGCGGGGCTCACCGTGGCTGTGGCTGCAGAGAGGAGAGGGGTTCAGCACCTTTTCTTAAGAGACCACTGCATTATTAGTTATTAGGAGCCTGGACACACTGAAATTGCCTTCCTGGGAACTGCTGCTTGCCTTGACTCAAGAGAAGCTGGCAGTTAGGAGCAGAGCCTGCTTGAACCTCAAAAGCATGCTCATTTTCCCCAGCTTTTTTTTTTTTTTTTTTTTGCCAGCAAAGCATGAAACAGGCTGGGGAGTCAACAAGTTCCTTTTTAGGGCCAATGAGTGGGGAAAGTAGTGTTTCATTCTCTTCATAATTAATGCACATCTTATCAGAGGACATGAGGGCAATTTACCTCCTCCAGGGCAGGGGACTTCTGGCACTCAGCTCGTGCAAACAATCAGCTGGCTCAAGGGTGATCCTCAAGCACTCTTTGCTTGTGTGGGGGACAATCCCAGTCATGCAGGGAAGCATCCACTGCCCTTCCTGCTCCCAGTAACCACAGCTCACAACCATCCTCAATCAGCAGCTGTACAAATCTACCAAGGACAAGAGTGATGAGCAATAATTTACTACCAGTTACATCACCAGCTCAAGTGAGCAGCACCATCTCTGCCCAGGACCCAGCACCACCAGCAAAGCCCTTGTTGGTGCAGGATGCCCTAGGGAACAGACCCTGGAGCTTGAAGGAGACTTATATACTTCAGATTCATGAAAGTTTAATTTACCCTGCTTGTGGTTATTAAAGGAAGAAATGAGTTGCACTTAATCCAACATTTCTAATAAATACATTTGAGGTAAGAAAATCCTTTCAGCTGGAACCAGAGCTATTTGTTATCACTCACCACCTCTAGCAGGCCTTTCAGGTGAGAGGTCACTAGAGCTGTAGCAGGCTGTGTGCCACTGGAGATGCTGGCAGAAACAGATCCACCCCATTCCCCCCATGTGTGTAGGGTGTGGGACGAAAATGAATGCATAATCGACTCCCAACTCATCAAATGTCTTTTTTTTTGTTTTTTCTTTTTTGTGGGGGGGACAGAATAATACTCTCCTGGGTGCTCACTTGAGACATCTGAGTTAAAGCATTGCAACGAGAAACCTCAGCTCTAACTCTGGTCAGACTTATGTGGTGACTAAAAATTTCCAAATCAGGATAAATATAGACAGATATGTAGATGTCTTGTAGTCTATAAGACTGGTTGGTTTTGCAATTTCAAGTTGTATTCAAGTAAGAATGTTTCAAGAAGGGCCTGAATCTGATCTGGGTTCATATCCAGAGGTGACCTTAACTTCTGGTTGGTCCTTTTTCTCACAGCAGGAGACTCCGGCATTCATGGTCACACAGCCAAGCAAGCCCTGGAGTTACCTCCAGCCTCCTCAGTTTTCACTCCTCTCCTATTCCCCCCTTAACTTCCATACATTTTGTTCCATCTTCATTTTTAGCTTTCTAATTCCATGGTGGCCTCTCAAATGTACTAAATATAAATGTGTGGACCCAGCTATGTAAATAAAGTGGCCCATGTGGTGAGCACACATGAGCGCAGGGGGCCTTTCCCATCGATGGGAGGGCTGATTGCCAAGCAAATCCCAAGCTCTGCACTCCTGCACAGGGAAAGGGAGCCCAAGATTTAGGAGCAGTCACAACTTATCTTGAAACAGCTGATATTTTTTTCTGCTTAGGGTAGAAAATGACAGGCACTGGCACACCAAGATCTGCCTCCAACATGAGGAGATAGAGGCATGGAGGAGAGAGGGTCAAGGGACAGAGAGATATGTAGGGAGGAATTTTATGGATAAGTAGCCTACAACCAGAAGGGATTACCAGCATTACCCTTGTGTTGCTGATATATGTGCACACCAGTGCTCATTGGGGTGCACACCTTACGGGGACAGTTGGGTATAATTTGAGTGACTCCTTTGTTCCTTCCTGAAACAGAAACAGCTCAGACTCGAAAAATAAATGATGAGGCAGCTCAGGCTGCTAGACATATGTGCAATATCCATTTCCTGTGCAGTATCTCATGGTGGTAGGGGATCTTCCCCTCTGTCAGGTGAGTGGAGGTGTCAGGGTTTGCATGGAGGGCAGGGAGTGGGTGTGAGGGCAGTGAGCTCTCCCTGGTGCACGCCCTCAGAGATGTAGTAGGTGACTTTGCTGCCTGGCCCACAGTGAGTCTCTTCTCACTCCAGAGCTTTTGTTAAGCTGCCCACTCTGACAGTCCTCTGTGCCATCCCATGAGGGCAAAGGAGCAGAAAGGGGGTGGTCCAGGGCACGCAGCTTCCTCAGATTGTGAGTTCTCAGGGTGGGACAGCAGTGAGAGCACACCCAGGCTCAGGCTCTGGCTCTGGCTCACTGTCATACTAACACAGCACTGAGCCTGCTCCTAACCTTCAGCAGGCACAAATGAGCCCATGCCAGGTTCAGGGACTGGATCTCAGTGCAAAGGGAATACTACACAGCCAGAGGGACACAGGACTGCAGGGGATGTCCAAGCCAGGCAAATATAATACATGACAGAAACTTATTCCCATTACCACAGACACACCTGATGTGATGGACAAATTCAAATTTACATCCCAGCTTTCCAGCTAAGGCCAAGACTGTCTCCTCTTCTCCCTTCAAATCACACTAGCCATGGCAGGATTGCAAGGTTTTCAGTGGTAAGCACCCAGTGCCAGGTGCCTAGGCTGGGATACCAAGCTGGCATCAGGGTCCCTCCAGGGACTTGTCTGACCTCACCCAACTTCCATCTCCAGGAGGTCAGTTTGCTTTGCTGCTGCTTCTCCTTGCTCTCAGCCTTCTCCTATTCCCAGCCCCAACTAGGGGTGATGTGACCAAACTTCTGGTGCTAAAGCTATATGCTTGAAACTCTTTCAGACAATGTAGTAAAAGAGGTGATGGATCCTGTTAGGCTTGTTTGCTCTGCAGCCTTTTGGAGGCAACGCCAAGTAAAATTAAGCCCCAGAATAAATCCTACTAACAGGAACACTTTTACAAATAACCTCAGCTACACAGCTTCCAAGTCCTTGAGCATTTCTACATCTCTGCAGCCAAAAACATATGTTTTGTATTGCTTCACATAAATCTCCCTGGTTATTTATCTACATAAACCCTTCTATAAATTGCTCACTGGGACTTGAAATGCAGCAAGCAGGCTCTTTGATGTGTCTCAACTCTCAGGTGCATCAAACACTGCTGGGCACACCTTGTTTGCTCCCATGCAGGGAGAAGTCACCAGTCCCCTTTGACACAAAAGAGGGCAAAGAGTCAAATGGTTTTGATGGATGGAAGGATGAATGTCTGAGGGATAAAGCCCATGCACAGAGCTTGTTTATACTGAGTTACTAGCTCTCCCTCCTCCCACTTACTAATAAAACACTGCTCCACCAGCCTTCCTTAGGAAATATACTCCGGACCAAGAGCCTGCACATGGATCTCTTTGTGAGCTCCTTTTACACTATTGCATTTCCTCCCATAGTGGCAATTTCTCTCTCTACAGGAATAAGTAAAACAACAGCCTTATTTTGTGGTGTTAAGGTGGTATTTTAGTCTTTTTACAGACCTGCTTCACATAGAGGTGGATCTCACCCTTCATCATTATAGCACAATTTTTAGTTCAGGAAATGAATCATGGGTTTAGGTTAGAGTTTAGCTAAGTTCCTTGATTGAGAGCTAGCACTGTATTTCACAAGGGAAGTGAAGACTCACAGACAGGTAGGCAAGATTCATCATCCTTGAGTAAGCTGTGCTGCTGACAATGCAGTGTGATGCTATCTGGATGGAGGCATCACTCCACCTCAGTTTCCCCATTCAAAATGAAAATTAATCAGTGCAACAGAAAAACTGACAATGTTTACTTTATGTTGACACAGCACTCGTGTTGGCCTCGTTGGGTCTCAGTGATGAGAGTCAGCCAGCACACACGGAACACTAACATGTCACACTGCTCCAGGGAAAGCAACCCCTTGTGAATACCCTCTCACACCTGCATGTGTCTCCTGCACTGCTGCTGCAAGTTGCTGTCTCCCAGGGTGATGGCAGATGATAGAAATTTTTTTGTGGAGTGGAAGCTGAAGGGATGGAGGAGTTGGAAGAGGGGAGATGGAACCTCAGAGCAGCTTGGCCAGCAGTTCAAATACCTACGTAACAGCCCAAAGCTCATATTCACTGACAGCTACTGAGGAAGGAATTGCCTGGCTTTGGGAGCAAGCTACAGTCTTTATTCAGAGGTCCCAGCAGCAGCTGAGTGGCAAATTCAGACAGAAGATGTGTGATTGATTTCATCTCTTCTTCAGCTCCGTACAAATAGGCTGAGGCTACTCTAGCCTATCTCGTGGGTCATTTTTCTGCCTCTACACTGCTGCTGTGTAGTTACCTTTGGTGCCCCCTGGACTCCATTTTTTTGTGACCTGTGGTGTGAGGCTGGACTTCTTTTACTATGGTCCACTGCTACAAACAACACATTGTTATTAGTAAAGGCAGTGATGGTCTTTCCATCTTCAATTACCTCTCTATTTGATTACTCCAGTCCCATGGGACTTCTTGTGGGGTGAGGAATTTTTCAGTGTCAGTGGGAAAAGTGGATGTGTGCTTACTGGATCCATGTGAGGTGAAATCCATGGCTTACACATCCAGATCCCAAGCCATGGCCATATTTCAGTAAGTGATCCTAAGCACAACCTTTTCCATCTGCTCTGCCTGCCTGTGTGTGCCTTACTGATCACTTCTAGCTGCCTCTCAGACAACGCTAACCAGTACACCCATCTGCTAAAGGACTTCCATCAAATTCAGGCTCTGGGAATGATTTAGACTTCAGCACAGACATGGAAAAAAGGAGATGGATCTATTTTTAGTGTGATAGTCCATTGAGAGGCAATGATGCCAATTTCAGCATGATGAGCCTCTCCCAAGTTCTGCAGCTGACTGATTCATGGTAGGGGGTTCCTGTACCCCCTGCCCATGTGTGGGCAACATGGTTTGTGACATGTCATCTTTGACCACGCCTGGAGTTCCCACAGCTCCCATGGGAGCAGTTCATGGCAAGCAAGTCCAATGGAGCCTGTAGAAAAGAACGAGAACTGAGGGGCGGCAGGCACAGAGGACATGCGGGGACTTGTGCAGGGTGTAGCCATAATCACATAAATCACATAAGTAACTCCCTTCACGTTTCCTTTCCCTCTTTACATGCAAGTTGAAATCTCCATTCATCCACCTGAGAGCCACAATCAGTCTCACAAGGACCAGAGATTCCTAAGGAAGAGGTACAAAGCCCCCAAGTCCCCACTGCCAAGGCCAGCAGTGAGATGTGCTCCCTGGCCATACCACAGCAACCCCAGCAGGCTGAGGGTTCCCCCTTGCCCACTGCTTCTCAGAGGAGCTGCCAACCAGCTCCGTGGCTGTGTTGCCTCCCAGTGGAGTGGAGACAGTCCCACTGGAGAGGAGTTGTACCTGCAACACAGAGCAGCCCCCCTGTGCACCAGGCACATCCCTGAGGAGCTCCCTGGCAGTTCCCTGAACAGAAGGCTCATACATCTCACTGGCTGGCATGCCCTGCCCCTTGATAATCTGGGGGAGCATCCTTATCCCTGTCAGGCCTCTGCTGCCTTCATGGTATTTTGCAGGTCCCAGCCCCACTCTGGCCTCAGTCCTCCCAGCAAGTCACACTGCTGTCAGAAAAGAAACTTCACAGGCAGCTGACAAGTGCTGAGATCGAAGGTATTTCTTGCCTTTGGGCTTAGATTTGGAATTACTGCCTTGGCCTTAATTTCAGTTCCTGATGTACCCTCTCCCTAGTTCCCTGTGACATTTCTTGTTTAGCTTTACTGTAATCCCCCAAAGATCATGCATTTCAACCATACAATTAGAAATAATACTATTAGTAAAAGGAAACAAAGATTTAATGTGGGAGCTTTCTTTCCTCTGGATTTTGATTGTTTTTCTCTGCAGTTTGCTAAGCTAGAAATGTGTTTTCATGGAGAGTCTTGCGTAATCACATGGTTCTGGGAGCTGGACACCAATCTCTAGAAGCCCCACTGTGAAACTGGCGATCAAATGCATAATAAACAAATGTAATTTTGATAGTTCTTGTTATTACAGCTTAGTTTAAGAAAAACACATGGGTCTTCAACACATATATACATACACTTGCTTATGTATGCATACATCCTGATCACACATGTCTGTGCCAAATAATGTAAAATGACACAAGCACACACTGCTCAGCCCACCCCCTTGGAGGGCAGAGCAGCATTGGGATGGGGATTGATCCCGGCTGTACAGAGCTGTGCCCCACTCCTGGGGGATGGCCAGCCAGGAGCCCCTCACACATGCTGCCACAGGGAACTGGTATCAGTCCGTGTTTTGGAAAGCCTCTGAAGTTGGTGTCAAACAGGAGACCAAGTAAGAAAAGAGAAGTTCATGCTGGCATGCTGGGAGGTCACTTTCCTGAGAGAGGGGCTGCGGTGAGGAAGCTTGCAGGTTTCACAGGGAAAGCAGAAACCACCAGCAAGTCAGAGTGATAGAGGTGCTGTAGAGATCTGTGAGATCCCCAAAAGCACATCAGATGGGTTTCTACATCCATTTTCTGCTTAAACTTGCCTTTGCCACGGAGGTATCAACCTCAGCTCCCTTCTCCAGTATCATCCCACACCACCGTGTGTCCTGAGTTTCATTAACACTGGATGCCTGGATGAAAACTCAGTCCCCAGGATAAATGCAGGGTCTCTCCAATTGTGCCGGCAGGGAGAGGGTCCCCAGAGAGGCTGTGGCTACAGAGGCTGCTCACCAGCCCCTCCAGCTCAGCCTCTCTGCTGGGTCAGCCTGCAGCACTGGAGCTGCACACCAGAGCCTTCTGGGGCTGGCTGGGCTGCTGTGGACAGCCGGGGCAGTGCTGCTGAGCTCGGCATTTCTGCTGCGCCGGGAAATTCCCGGAGGAGCAGACGAGTGTTCGGCAGCGTGTTGATTCCTTTGATCGCAGAGCACAAAGCAAAACAGGCCAGTTGTTGATTTGTGTTCACTGCAGCTCTGGGCTCTCCCCAGTCCCCTTCAGATCCATATTGCGGCTATCACGCTTCTCTTGTTCGAACAGTAAAACTTAATGATGCCCTTTCATCCCCGCCTTGCAGGGGGCTGGCTGCAGCCGGCCTGCGCAGGGAGCAGCGGCTCTGTGCCGTGGTGGGCTCCTGCTGTCCCCTGCCGGGCATCCCCAGCACGGCTTGCTTTGCTGCGGCCCCGGCTCTGGACTCTGCACAGGGCATCGCCTCCTGCTACAGCAAAGGGAGGGGAGGCACATGTAAGGTGTTCCCTTTAGCTCTGCTGGTTCTGTAGCTTCAGGCATTCCTCTGCCATGTTTTTCCCTGGCTCAGGAGCAGAGGGAGGTCTGCCAAGCTCGCCTCAGGATGCTGTCATTACATTCAGACTGGTTTGGAAAGCAGTGGGGAAAGCTCTGGGGATACAAGGCAGAGTGAAACTCTTGCTGACTGCAAGGAGATATTTGTAGCCAGTGAACCCACAGATGCAGCTCATTGATGCTTCCAATCGGCTGGGTCCATCTGCCATCAGCCTGCTGTTGTGACAGTCCATTTCCTCTCCATGGCAGGTGACCTGGTGGAAGGAGAGCGCAGGGAGGCAGCACCTGGCACCACTACAAAGCCTCTGGGCAGCTGCTCGCTGGCTCCCTGTCCTCTGGTGGGCCAGGGAAAGCATTGGTGTCAGTCTGTCTTATGCTGGACACTCTGGTGGGAGCACCTCAGCTGCTGCTGCTCAGAGAGAAACCAAGGCTGCTAAGCAAGGCTACATGGCATGGTGGTTATAGCTGAGGGCTGAGGAGAGAAGAGGAAGTGAAATATCAGAAACCAATTTCCAGAACATTGTCCAAGGCAGTTTGGGAACTGGTTTTGTACTTTGGGCAAGCTAAGTTAAGCATGTTCCTGTAGGTTTCTTCCAGAGCATGGTTTGTGGTACCCTATGCATCACTCTTGCAGCATCACCATTTTGCAGAGACAAATATGAGGTGAGTGTGCTGCTCCCCTACATCCTTACTGGGGCAGCCAATCCAGATGCTGCCTTGTTCACAGAAAAATGGCCACAGTGGTCATGCCACAGGAAAATCAACCTGAGCAAAGTGTGAGTAGGGAGAGATGAAGACAGAGACTAACACAACCATGAGCCATAACCCTGAGATAAAATCCTCTCAAATCAGCCCATACACCATGGGAAGCAGACTGTAAATGTGAATCCTGGCTGGCAGCCAAAGTGCAAATTGTAAGCCCCTGTGCAAGAGAAGTGGTTTAATGTGCTGTGGGGACCACTGCTGTTACGTGTCCCAGAACAGCCTGTGCTGGTGCATAGGTTTTGCAATGTTGGTTACAGGCTATTAAACCCTCTAAGTTCAGAAGTCGTCAGTCCTCTTCTGACTGCATAAACTCATTCCTAAAAACCTCACTAAAACACACCTTCATTAAGGTTTTCATCTCCCCACTTGAACAGAGGCAGAAGGAGAAGAGACCCTTCTACCAAGAAAAATCAGGTTCATGTGAGGTTGCTTTGTAGGAGCACTAGCCAAAAACATCCTAAATGGAGAGAAGGAGCTGCTAAATGGGTGTTGATACAAATGAAGTCTGAGGATACCAGCTCCCTCCATGCTACCTTGCTGGGCAGTGGAGTGAGAGAAACACCTAGTGCATCCAGGAAGAGTGAGTGAAGGCCTTATGCTGCCCCAGCTAAGGGTCTCCCCACATGGGGGACAAGGACCCTCAGGAAGGCTGGGCAGTAGCCAAAGGAACATGGGGAGGAGATGGAAGTTTTAAATTGTTAATGTATTAATCTGCCTTTTCCAAATAGATTCTTTTCCCCATGACCACCACAACTGGCACCCATACATTTACATTTATTTAAAACCCTGGGGCATGTTGCTTTCCAGAAAGGAAACATTGCTATCAAGGGCACTTAGACAAAGTCATGTACTTTCTGGGTGGGAGCTCACTGAAGAATAATAAGAATGCTGAAGTAAGAACCCAGCATGCTGCACTGCCCACGTTGGCTAAGAGGACTCCTACCTTGGGAGGAGGCAGCAGCTTGCTGCCTTGAGCAGTGCTGGGTGCTGCTGAAGGATGAGAGGTCATAGCTCAGGGCTGCACTGTGTTCTGCATCTCTTCATGCCTAAGCTCATGGCTCTAACTGATTCTGAAAGACTCTTATGTCTTCCTTTCCTCTATTTGCTTTTAAAGTTCTTTACTACTTTTCACATTTGTAAAGAGACACCTTCAATTCAATACATCAGTGTTCAAAAAAGAACATGACAGCAAGGAAAAAAGCATCCAGACTGTTTGCACAACGTGAAAGAACCTGCACAACCTGTACAGCCTGGGAATCCCTGAGATTTGCTCAATTGGTTAGAGCATGGTGCTAGTAACACTCAGATTGTGGGCTCAATCCACATTTGGGCCATTTACTTAAGAGCTGGACTCGGTGAACCTTGTGGATCCCTTCCAATTTGGAATATTCTGAGAATCTGTATTCTGTAAATGCCAGGGCCTTTAAGCCGTTCTGGTCATTACTGGAGGCAGAAGGTGCTCCTGGAGCCTGCAGCAAAGCACCATTAGAGGGCATGGGGATCATCCAGGCAATGTCCAGCCGTAGCAGGCAGGGCAGCAGGTATCCCTGCTGGACTTTTCCTCAGCCTTCATGTGACCTCCCCTGTTGGCTGCCTCTGATTTCCACTCTCTTGAAAAGGAAGGCTCACCACTGAGTCAGTAGGTGTGGAAAAACAGGTAGTTCCATCAAACACCCGAGGTGGTACAGGAGGACAAGAGGAAATGAGAACACCCGAAGTATGACACTGATAAAAAGCAAAGACATGAGCTGGGTTTGCACATTTCAGCATTGCTGCTCAGGATGCTCTGTAAACTCTTCTCCTGTGGGCCTTTCCATTTTTCACATGGAAAATGTGCACTCTGCCCAAACCTTGTCATGATTGCCTGCTGCAAAATCTCTGCCACTCACAACCTTGTGAACATTCAAAAGACCAGTTATTTGCAGGAATCATGAACCCATTTAATAAGCTCAGGCATTTGGCTGCCGTGGGAAAATACCAGTTTGAAATGCAGACCAAGAACCCATGGAAGAGAAGCTGTCACTTTGGCACAAGTCATCTCTACTCCCAGGATAAGTCAGCACAACACATCCTGGCCAGGCTCAGCTTTGTGGTGACAGGCAGGTGAGAAGGGATCACAGGGGGACAGGTTCAGCTGGTTGCTCCCTCCCTGCAGGGCTGTGTGTGAGTTGAGCATGATTCACCTAGTCCCTTGCCCTTCCCAGCCAGTGCTGCAAGGGGCAGGGGCTGCAGGGACTGTCCAGCACAAGGTGAGCTCACTGACCTGTGAACCCACTGCCCTGCAGGCACCACAGGTCCGTGCTGCCCACTGGGACTGTGCTGTGCTCACACGACCTCTTGGTCCTGCTGGGACTGCCATGCTGCTGCCCACACCACCTCTTCCCTGAGTGGCAGCAGGTGGGGATCAATGGTACCCTGTTCAAGCACAAAGGAGCGTGGGGCTGGGGTCCAGAACAGCCACTGTTGTCTTGTCTTGTCATTTAGACATACATAGGGTTGCCCATCTCCTGAGCCAGTCTGTCCTGCAGTGACAAGCCAAGGACTCCCAGGCTGTCTACAAGGCGAAGAGGTCAGAGTACCTGTGCAGCTCATTCCATACATTATGACACTTGTGAGACCCTAGTGCTGTTCAAACGGCTCTGGTGGCTACAAAACAAAAACGCATTTCATTGGTGTTCCAAAAGAAAGAAAATCAGATCTCCCTTGCTGTGCTGTCTCAAGTCTGTGGGACCCCTCTGAATATATTTGATCTTGTTCCTGTGGTTGCACATCAGCAAGACACTTCCCAAGCCGTACTAGTTGGAACCTGGATGGTGAGCAGCAGCCTCGGCCGGGGCTCAGCTGCAGGAGGCAGTGGGCCTGGGGTGCCCCTCGTGACTTGCCAGAAACATGCTGCTCTCTTGCCAGGAGCAAACATCGTCATCCTCACAAATGGTTAACCTGCCGGGAGCTGCACAGCACTAATGACTTCACATTCATTTAATCAGCTTGGGCTTCCAGAGCGTCCACCTCAGGAGCAGGGAAGGCCGTGCACCCCTGCTCCCAAAGCCGCACCCTGCCTCAGCAATCATTAATCACCCCGGCCGAGAAGGAGCAAGCGGCAGGCAGGAGAAGGCCGGCTCTCCTCAGCCCCCACGGCAGCGGCAGCAGGCAGCGCTGACCGGTTCCCTGGGGTGACAGCTCATTCTCCGACCACCCTCCCCTGGGAGGCCCTGTGGAGGTGGCCAGTCCTGCACGCACTGCCCTTTCCTTCGGGAAGGTCACTCAGTCCAGGGAACGAGAGGTTCTGCCTGCTCTGGCAGCTGCTGGGCTACGCCTGAGGTGGGGGCTCTGAAACCCCAGGAGTTCCTGCCTGGCTGTACCGCAGCCTTCATCCTTCGCCATGCAGCACAAGGCATTTTGGAGTGCCCTGGAGTACACCTGCCGATTGCTGGGCATCTCCACCGCAGCAGGTAAGAGCAGATTCTCTCTGTCTTTGCACTAAAAAGGCACTGAGTGGGTGCCGGGACCTCCAGGCTGCCTCCCTGCCTTTGCCCAGCTGCAGCCATGGCCCCGTCCTATGAGGGGGGACAAGACAACTTGCTCACTTTTGCTTTGGGACTCAGGGTGGGAGACTGGTGGTTGCCTGGCTGGGTTCTTTCCAAATGCTGTGGGAGGCACAGTGAGACATCAGAAAGGACGGCCAATGTTCAGAGGGCAAGCTAAAGCATGCCAAAAAAAAAAAAAAACAAAAAAAAAAAACTAAACTGTATTCTTCTAAAACAGACATAGACATAGGCAAGTTGTGAATGAGACTGAAAAGCAAAATACTCATGGCTGTGCAAAACTGCCGGGCTACACTGTGGGATGTGAAGATGAAGGAGGATCTCCTTGTAGTGTGCACGGTGAGATGTCCTGTGCCAGGCAGGATGGAGATGTTCTGTCCCAGCCATCATGGCACAGCTACTATAAAAGCATGGCTCTGCCTCTCTAGCAGCCTGTCGGGGAGCAGCTCAGAGCAGTTCAGGTTGTAGCTGCAGTACAAACACCATAAATTCAGCCACCTGATAACTGGGGAGTTGCATCCTCCCACCTGCTGCCGGGGGCTGCTTTGGACCAGGGTGTTCTGGGTTTGGTGACACACCCAAGTGCTTGGTTTCAGATGAAATCCAGGTGTTTTGAGCCAGGTGTCAGACACAGTGTCTCACTCAGGAGGATGGAACACGTTTCACAGATAGCATCTCCAGATGGGACTTGGGGAATCAGCCAAGGCAGAGGGCTCAGAGGTTGACTCTGGCACTGCTGCTGACTAGCTGTTATGGGACAGGACAGGCAGCACTCTCTGCCTCAGTTTCCCCATCAGTAAAGCAGAGATCAAAGGGTCTGATTTGTCTAAAGGTTGGAGAGTGAACCAGAGGTTCCTGATGAGAGGTGACTTGAGGTGGTGCCTGTGGTTCCTGTTTCAGAATCCCAGAGACTTCAGAGTCAGACACTGCAGAGTAAGTCACAGCAGGCCCTCCTACTTTGTATTTCCTTTATGAGCTGCAGACAGTCATGAAGAGGCACTTTGCTCAAACCAGGGACAAAGTAGAAAGCACACAGGTCAGCTGAAGTGTGCACAGGTTCCCAAGGACACAGCTGGGGTGATGGAGGCTCTGGAATGTGCTTTAAAGGACTGGTACTGATAACAGGCAGAGAGATCTGAGTCTCTGAGTTTATACAAACTCCCAGTATATAAGTGCATGTTGTGATGATACTGCAACACTGGGAGATGGGACAAAGCTTTAATCAGAAAATGGAGATCACTTCATTTCTTCATCTCCATGCCTTTGGACCCCCATGAACCTCACACTGGTCATATTCTCATTTAAAACTCCAAGGAAATTCATGGAGATCCTTCTGGGAGAAAAATTGAGTTTGTTGCCATGAGAAAACTAATGCTAAACCAACAAAATTGAAAGTAGTTTACAATGTAGAAGTGTGTTAGTGGAATATCATGTTTCCCTCCTGCATGTTTTCTTTTCATCATTCTGCAGCATGCACATCTTTTTTAAACTTTTCTTTAAATGAGCATTGCAGTTATCTGTCTGCTTAGCATCAGGGCATAGAGAGCTGCACTACAACTCACTGTGCGTTTCCATAGGTCTGGTGCATTCCCAGCATCACCTGACTTTCCCAAAAGGCCTGTGAAGACTGAGATGTGCCTGTGTTTTATTCCTCTGTGTATTTCAATGGAGTAAGAAATCAGCTTGATGCAGTGTTTAGTGCCTGATGAGGTGTGTGAGGCTTTTGAATGAAATGGAAACCAGGCAGAAGAAATTCCCATGGGTTTTGTTTGAAAAAAAACCCTATGAAATGGAGAGTGCATCAGCCTCACTAATTGATTTTGAGAAGGCCTGGCCAGCTCCTTATGCTGCTAGTAAATACAAGTTACCCACATAATATAAACCTCCTCTTCCCACAGGATCTTGGAGTGTAATGGCTCTCTGCAATGGTGAGGCTGCAGGGCTTCCTTTGTATCAGAAGATGGCTAACTGGTCTCATGGCAGGTTAGCAAAGAGTCGTCAAACAGCCCTGTGATTTGCTGCAGGGTTTGCAGCATCTCTAGTTCAGTGATTCTAGGCCTTGTGATTTTTGCATCTAGGAAAGATTTCCTACTTATTTCTTAATTCTCATGCTTTCAACCATTTAATTCCTAATCATGTGCCTTTAGCCACATGGTTTGGACAAGATCCAAATCAAGGCAGTGACTAGTCCAAACAAACACCTCGAAACAGCCTTTTTTTTTCTTGCAGATTCTTCATCCAAACAGCTTTGTGGATAAAGCAGAAGCTGTGCAAAAGGAGAAAATCTCCCCATCCAGAGCAGAGGCTTGAGTTAACAGCCAAGCTGTAGTATTTTGTATTCATCCACAGGGTCTGAATGAATGAATGAATGAATGGGAATGAATGAACTCCACATTTGTAGGGAAGATTAAAAAGAATGGTCCTCAGTCACAAGATAGTAAAAGACAGTACTTTGCATGTAGGATTACACAGCTCTTGCAGCTTCACAACCCTCTCATGAGACTGATTTCCCTGTGCTCTGCTCAGGGCTGGAAAGACAGTGTACAAGGGTGGCACATGGGCCCCATAAGTTCCCTTGGCTGACAGGGGCCAGCAGCTGCAGGAGACACAGGGAAAACAGAGGGATTTCTTTCAGCCCAGATGGAAAAGCTGACCCTTGGCACTGACCTACACTGCAGTCTCGATGGACACTGATCTGTGTTCTTGTTTGGGAGCCTGGTACCCTTCTCCAGATGGGGCAAACCACGGCTCAGAGAAATGGATCCAGCCTGCTCCTCAAACCTTGGCCAGTGTGCATGGAACAGGAGCAGTGGTGAACTTCCTGATCACCAGTGGGTGGGTGAGGACTGCTCACTGAGGGGTGGAGGCATCAGGTGCAGACAGGAGGTTGCTCTGGCTATGAAAGCTGGGCTTCATTCAGCTCCACACTGCTGACACTTGTGCCCTATGAATTAGCATGTACCGACCAACTTGCTGCAGCTGGTGTGAGGCATTACATTTCTGCTCCATTTTGGAAATAATCTTGAAGGGAACTGAAGGATGTTGAAGAAAATTTTCCATCCCCTGAAGCTATTGGCCAATCCATCAAAGATTTTAGCCTTGCTAATACTCTTAATCCCCCTAAAACTGACTCCCTGGTGTTCTGTACTGGCTGAGGCACTGAGAGAACGTTCATTCCCTGTTTTTAATCTGCCTGCTCCCATTATATGTTTTTCTGTTTGGCTAGCAAAAGATCCTGATGCTATGGCTACAGCCCTCGGTGAAGGCAGCTGGCACAGTTCCCCTGCTCTGCAGCCTCGTGTTGGGTGCAGCAGGACTGGGCAAGCAGGGAGGGCAAGGCAGTGGGGCTGGCAGGCACTGGGGGGACCTGGGCAGAGGAGGATGGGGCAGTGGGCAGTGGGCCTGTGGCAGCTGAGATGTGGCAGTATGGCAAAGAGAGGACACTGCTGCTCGCCTCCCCCAGCTGTCCAAGGCCAGCTGGTATTCCCAGAGAACCTTTCCCCAGCCCACACAGTGGCAAGGCTGCCATCATAGGGGTGCAGCTGGGATGGGTTTCAGGGCTGTTGTCAAGGGCAGCACTCAGCTCTGACTCTTCTGGGTGGGTGTGTCAGCATGAATCACTGGTGCTGGCAGTCCTAACATGCTGCCCAGCATGGAAGAAGCTGCCTTGCTAGCCCCTGGGGAAATGGGGACATTTATCCTGGGAGCTGGGAACTAACCCAAGGGAACTGGGAATGAACCCTGCAGTCAGCACCTTTCTTACCTTCTCTTTCTAGTGCTGATTGGTGTGGGCGTAGAAACCCTGCAGCGAGGACAGTTTAAAAGCCTGGCTTTCTATCTGCTGTGAGTATTTTTGCCCTTGAAATCCGAGCTGGCAGGGGTGATAAGGTCAACCCCTTCACTATATGTAGCACCAGACTAGACTGCAACAGCAGCAGGAGACAGTGTCCAAAGCTTTGGGTATTTCAGATCTCTACATTGAGTTTTCAGAAAAATAAGCTGTTTCTGTTAGGAAAAGAAATGCTACTGCAGATTCAGGCAGGCCAGAGGCAACACTGGCTTCAAGCTGATTCCCCAGGGGCAGAAGGGCTGTGAGTTTTCCACAAACCAGATGAGCAGAGGGTGTTCAGACCCCAGCATACAGACTGTGTTGAGAACTGTATAGTAAATTCTGGCCCCCTGTGCCCTTTCCACCCACCTGCAGAACATAATCAAACACAGCCCTGCTCCCCTGACAGCTCCACCTTTCAGTTTTTCAGGGGTTGCAGTTACTGTCTGTGAAGGCTTCTTCTTTATCAGTTTGTTCCTGGAGATGTGCTTCACGTGAGTAGACCCTGCCCACTACTCTCCAGCCACGGTGGGACCTCCCAAAGGCACCTTGCCCCTTACAGGCAACACCAGATCTGGGGGAGCTGCAAGTGCCAGACCAAAGGTCCTGCCCCCAGTGCCAAGGCAAGTGCACTCGGACAGGGGGGAGGTAAATGTGTCCATGTGCACAGCCATTTAAACCCGTGTTTTAATCCAGGCTTGTGCCCTAATTTCCTGAGCATCAGCACAACTGTGTTAAGCAGATGCTGGTCTTCAGCATCTGCTTAACACAGTGTGTAGGCACAAGCTACCAGGGTTGGAGGAAGAGCCAGATCCCCAGGGTGAGCTTTAGCTCCCTCCAGAGAAGTTAAATTTTAAATGTCGACAATCCTTATGTTCTTTTCGGAGGCTGAGCACTGCTGCTGTCTTCCAGCAGAAACTCAAAACTCCTCACAGCTTAGAGGCAACACCTTACTCCTAATAGCAGGCACTTGATTAGTGAGGCGCTGAGATGCTGGCCTCTGGCAAATGCTCTTCTCTCAACAGGAGATGTTCAGGCTTTGCTTATCTTCCCTGAAAAACACACCCATCTTCTGACAAACCAGTGAGGATTTGCAAATTTAGATGGGTCATGGTTAGGACCAAACCTTGGCATATGGTTGGTGCCTCATGCCACCAGGACCTCTCTTTCTCTCCCCAGTCACAAGCCTGAATTCCTGGCACAGGCCTTCTGGAAGCGAGCTAGATGCCCAGGGAGCTTCCAGAAATTCCTGGGGTACACGCTGCTCTCAGTGGCTTGCTTCCTGCATCCCGTCCTGGTCTGGCATGTCACCATCCCTGGTAAGAAGCTTGGGTGGGGAGTAGTGCAGATGGAAGAGGAGCATGGTCTGTCAAGGGGTGGGGGTGGGGATGTGCAGGGAGCTGGGCTGGTGGCCGATGGCACTGGGCTAGCCAGACCAAGCGCTGCTTGGCAAGGCCTTCCCACTAGCCAGAGCCCTCAGCCAACATAGTCTTGTTCCCAGGGTCCATGCTGGTGCTCACTGCCCTGGCCTACTTTCTGCTGAGCAAGAGGAGGAAGAGCCCAGGGCACAAAGACACGCATCCCCAGGCAGGTCAGTACGTGGACCCTTCGGCCACTGAGGCGGCCCCAACCATCATTGGTGACACTGAGCAGACCTACACCTTCCACGGGGCCCAGAGGGAGCAGCACCGCTCACTCCTGGGCCATATGAAGAGCATCCTGAAGGGCAGCAAGGACAGCAGCTCAGCCCCAGAAACTCCTGTCCAGCCAGCAGCCGTGCCAGGCCCTCGCAAGCAAGTGCACTTTCAGGAGAAAGTGGTGCAGATCATCCCCTCTGTCAGTGAGGACTTAGAGGATGTGGAGAGTGAGGCTGAGGAGACCACATCGGACACAACACCCATCCTCACCCCACCTGATGCCCCCATCATCATCGCCCCTCTCAGCTCTGCCGGCCTCTTCTGAGCCCTCAGCAGGAATGAGGACAGGACAGACCTGCTCCCCTGGAACAGATGCTCCAGCAGCCAACGGGCCCAAGGAGGTGGCCCTTTTTGCCTTCCATACTTTTGGGGTGACATCTGTGCCACCCCTTCTTCAAGGGGCTGCCTGCACTCCCTGGTCCCCCACACTGTGGCAGGCCAGGGGACAGGCAGGGTTCAGCCAGGGTAGTGCCAGCACAGAGAGGTTTCTGCTCCCACGGCCTCACCCTGTGCACTGCACACCACTGCCGTGCTCCTCCTGACATCACAGCCACGCTGTGTGCCTCCCTTCTGGCAGACACGGGCAGCAGGAGAGACCTCTGTGCCCAGGAGCAGCCTCTGCTGGGGCACTTGTGTCCCTCTGGCCCTCAGTGCACATGGCAGAGCTCAGGGCTAGGCTGAATTCAGCGCTGCAGCCTGCGGGCTCCCTCTCAGCACCTGCACCCGCTGCAGCAGCTTGAGACTTGCAAAACATATTTTGGAGGTGGGCTGAGACCCAGCACACCCCTGGCATTAGCACCTGCTTAGTACCTCCCCAGGCACTCTGAGCCCAGCAGGGAAATCATCTCTGGCATTGGGGACACCTAAGCAGGAGCAGAGACCTTCCAGCTGTCCCCTGCTTGGACAGCCCCCTTGAATTAGAAGATAATATGGCAGCCCAGGTCCTGAGGTTCAGCACCACACTGGCACAGCAGACTGTGTGTAACTCCAATGTGTGTAATTATGGCCCCCAGAGGGCAAAGGCAATAATAAAATTACCATATTGTCCCACCAGTTCCTTCCATGCCAGGTCTTCCCTGAACCCCTTAACTCCCTGAACCCCTTAACTCTGGCTTAATCCTGGCATAATTTCTGCCTTTTGAGGACCATTCAGTTGTAATCAAGCATTTCCCTCCTATTCAGCTCCCACCTGAGGACATGTGGGAAGAGCTCAGGTAGCTGGGTTCCCTTGGACATGGGACAAGAAGCCACACTGTCACTGCTGTTGGGATGAAAATCTGTAAATGCTCTGAGCCCAGACACATAGCACTGAGGGGAAGTGATGGTAATTAGAGATAGTTCCTGGGACCTGCTAGACTATTTATAAGGTAGAAGCCAGTTAGCTGGCTGTTTTTCATGTAAATATGTTATTTCTTCTATTTAAGATCTCAGCTCTCCAAGAGGCAATCACCATGTTCATTTAGGAAAGCAGTGTAGGTCAAAGTGTAATCAGAAGGCAATTGAGATAAGCAACCAGTGCTACTTTTTAATAAACTCTTTTTAAGTGACTTCTAATTTGTGATATGGATGAGGAAGAAGATGAAAGATATTAACTCACAATATTTGACTGCCTGTGCTTAATAATGAAGCTGTTGACAAGAGCAGTTTTAGAAGGGTTACACACACTTGTCAGTCTTACAATCAGACACAGACAAAAAACTTTGTGTTGCATCACCAACATTTAAAATAGTAGCTGTTATCAATCTGTTCTAAACATGATACATGGATTAGAGACCTCCTGTTTCTGGCAGCAGAAATTAACCTCCCACCCCATCATGGTGTGCTGGGAAAAGTCACGTACACACGTGCCTTTAGGGTGGATTTGCACCTGTAAAAATATCTTCAGAAAATTGTGCCCAGTTAACAGTGCACAACTGATAGCAGCAAGCCCAAGATCCTACCACAGCTCCACCCTCCACCTGGTGTATTCCTCACATTAGGAGATAAAAAATAAAGCTATTTTCCTCTGAAGGTGACAGACATACCTGCGCCAACCAAGGTCCCAACCCACCCATGCTAGCAGGATACCAACCCTGGCCTACTTTGCCCAAAAAGGCAGAGCTGGCTCCCCAGCTTTACCACAAATCTGCTCTGCAATTAAATCCACTTTGATCAGCAAAGTCAGCTTTCTGCATCATCCAAGGCGCTTCTTTGAACATTGCTTAATTAATTGCACACAGGGAGATCAACTTAATTGAAAAGGCACTGTTTCCAATATATGGGGCAATCTGCTGACTAGAGAAAGACTGTATTGCTGTAGACTCTTTTCTCCTTAGCAAAGCTCCTGGGCAGCCTGGGTGGGAACAGATGCTCTGCCACAGATTTCATCCTTCATCCCTTACTCAATCTGCCAGCCCCATGATTTATGTCTGTGGGGCAGCACAAGGGGTGAAGCAATGTGCTGGCAGCTCCTTTGGCACTTGGAAATTTGTAAGGAGCAAATTTCATTTTTTTCTGTGAAGTGCTTAAAATGCATTTGCAGTTTTTAGAGTCTGCACAATTAGGTTTCCATTTTTAGGCTCATTTTTAAAAGCCTGTTGTAGGTCTCCCTTCAGAACCAAGAATGGAGGAAGCTACAGGTGAGATGTTTTTTCAGGCTTCGTGGAGCCAGCATTGGACCTGGTTGCTTTACTTACATGCTCCCTTGTGTTGGCCTGGCTCTTCTCCAGCCCCACAGCTAGTTGGCTCAGGAGATAAGAGGCTGGGGGAAAAAAACCTTCTTGCCTTTTCTGTGGTATTAAATTGCCTGTTCAGTTAAGGTCCATGGCTGATTCACCCTGGAGTCTGACAAGAGTTTGCATCCTTGCTAGGGAAGTGGCTGCTCCCCCAGAGGCAGACAAGCTGCACCTCAAACAGCACCTGAGCTGCTTCCCAGGTTCTCCCTGCCAAGGAGTCCATTTGTACATTCCCTCTCTGCTCCTCACCACCCATCCCGCTCTTAGTGCCACCTTCCAGTTCCATCGGTGTACAGACCTGTTAGCCCAGAGGAACAATAATTAGGGAAAAGAAAGCAGGTGGCTATCTTCTTGGGTAATGAGCCAAATAAGTTCAGGGAGGGCCAGCCACAAATTAAGGAGATGGGGGATAAAAGAATCTCTTTCAGAGTCAGCAGGCTGTTAGAGCAGCTCAACTGCTTAGAGAAACAAAGCCTCAGGCTTTCTTTAAAACCCAGTGCAGAGGAAATGTTCAGCCTCAGGGGGTGTCAGATGACTTTGCAGAGGCCTCAGAGATTATTCACTCAAGTGTGTACTTCTCTGTTGGCCCCACTCCCTACATCTAGCTGTGAGAGCCTCCCAGGGGCTACTGAAAGCACCAGAGATGATGTAGAGGGCTGTGGGGGGGTCTGTATGAGAAAAGCTCTCATATATGCATGGTAATTGCAGGGAAAGAAAAAGAGAGAGAACTTGATGCTATTAACTTTGCAGTGCACTGTATCTGAATATGAGCTGCCTGAACTGTAAGTCCACACACCACTACATGAACTCTGCTATGTAATTTTTGCCTGCATTGCAAAAATTCATTACTCGGCTGGTCCATTGAGATTAATCCACTGAGTTACAGTGCATAAAGCTATAAACTCCTAAGGATTCACATACTGAAAGGAAATGAGATGAATCATCCAAAAGAAATACATGTGTAAGGTAAAACTCTGTGAGGTAATCCTGGCAGAAATTGTTTCATTCAAAATTTCCAACAAAATTCCCCTGCATCAGGAAAAATTTGCCTGCTTTACATGTGAAGTGGAAAGACTCTACAATGCTACTTGACAGCTCCCATCAAAACTTAGTGAACTGGTATGTTGCAAGCAGTTATTCCATTTAAAGTTTTATATGCAGGAAAACCAGATTTCAGTGCAAGCTTCGCTTACAATTCCTCTCTTCCAATGCACAAGCAGTTGTTGCAGAGCCCTGGAGACAGGCATGCTCCCTGCCTCAGCACAGGGCTCCCACCTCACACCAGGGGCTCCAATGGTCACCCTCCTAATTCCCTAAATCCCTACTGGGAATCTTGTCCCCCATTTCTCTGAGCACTGCTCCATATTTGAAACATGAAAATTAATGTTTTACCCAAACAAGAGCAGCGTTAGGAAAATAAAGCACACTTGGAGAGAAAAGTGTTCAATTTCTGTGGTGTCAGTAATTAAAATCAAAAATGCCCTGCTTGAGCCTATAACTGCAACAGTCACATCAGCAAACACCAGTATCAGCATCAGTGGCATTGGTGGCTTCTAATCCAGTATTGAGTCATATCCACATTCAGGAGAGGACCTGTCTCTACTTGATTCCAAATGCTGCCTACTAACACACCTGCAACCCTATCACTCTTCAGCCCTGCACCTTCTCCTATCCCAGCCAGGAGATTCTCCCATGTGCTGGGACAGAAATGCAGTTTCTGTTTTGTCTGGTCTCCTGCAGTTTGTGCTGTGAGGGAAGTTGCAGAAATCGAAACTAGATCCCAAATTTGCCTGGGATTGCTTGGAGCTGTCAGCTCCCTTTTCTGCTTGGCATGATGCAAAAGCAGGAATATGATTTCCAGTCACCATGTGTCAGCTGATGTACCACTAGTGAAACGACTACATAGGTTATACCCTAATGAATGTTTGAGGTACCTCTTGGATTTTAATTCAAGGCAATTATTCACTCAGCACGTGACTTTATTGAATCTTGTTTTGAGGCTCTAGGCAAACACCAGGAACCAGCCCAGGTCTTTGGATCACAGACTTAAAAAAAGGAAAGAAAAAAAAAATTAAAGAAAGAAAAAAAAAAAAAAAAAAAAAAAAAAAAAAAAAAAGGAAGATTAATATTTATTGGGAGCTCCTCCTCATCACATCCTGGACTTCCTACAGCTCAGGAGGAAGGTGAACAGCATCTTAACACTAATCCTTATCTCACTCTCATCTCCTTTTCTTTCTGCCCAGCCACTTCTTTACCCCAAACTTTTCCCGTCCAGAGCACTATTTAAAAGGAAATGCTGTCTCGATCAAGTCATACTAAACAAAGTTATATTCACTGTGACATCATTGCACGGTTCCTTCCTGCCCCTCCCTCTCCAAAACGCCTCTGTAAGAGTAGCTGTGTTTGGTACTCCCCAGATGTCCAGCCTTGCTCGTCAGCCCCAGCCCTCTGCTGGCACCCAGCTCCCCCACTGCCCCCACGCTCCCTGGAGACACACGCTTGCAGCTGCAGTTTTGGGTGAGACTTTCAACACTGCAGAGGGAGCTCACATCCTCCAAATTGTGCCCAGAAGGAAAGAAGGAAGCAGACACAGGGAATGTACCACGAAAAGAGAGACTATACAGCAGCCCTAGCTAGCTTGTTACGTTTTCCAGGGGTTTTTTGGCAAACCTCACCTTACAACTCTTCCAACTACCTGCTGATGCAGTATGTAAAAAAAAAAACCCAAAAAATCAAAAACCAACAAAACCCACATTAAAAAATAATTTGTGCCATTAAAAAAGCAATTTTTTTCAGTTATGTTTTTGCTAGACTGCATTACTTCCTTCAATCGCATGGGAAGGCAGAAGAGCACAAAAAGGTTTTATTGTGCACAAAACTGAGGGGAAGAATTTCTTATACATTGGCTTCTCTCTAAGCCACGCTCTAGTGAAATTCTCTGGGGGAGTTTGGTATAATGGTAGGACTTTTGAATTTGATATAGTATCACTCCATTTCTCCCTTTTAATGAGGGAAGACTTGCTCTGAGCTCTTTATAACTTCTTTTTCTTTTGTGTCTGCTGAGGAAACAGTCCCCAGCACTTTCCTGCATATATATCTTTGCAGCAGCGTGGCAAGGAAGCTTCTGAAAAGTTCTTGGGAAATTGGACTTCAGAAGGAAATTTCACCCTTTAGCCAGCATCTTTCCCTGAAAAACCCAGGTGCAGGCAGGAAAGTGAGCTCCATCTTATTAGTTTCTAATTAATTATTATTCCATCTCAGCATCTGTTTCTCATGCAAGAATCTGCAAGCTCAGAAGAAATCATCAGCTGGAGAAATAGAAATTCAGTGTCTTCTCCAGCAGAGACATGTTATGTGTTTCAAATTGGGACTACATGCTGTGACAGTGTAAAAAATATCACAATCTCACTGTCAACATATCTCATGGAAGTGCCCTAAGAAGGAAATTGCAAACAAATTCTTGCTGACTGGTTTGGAAATGGAAAAAGCTCTGCTTTTATCATTACTTTTCCTGGCTCTTATCCAGTACTAAAATACTGCATTTCTGCTATAATCATTTTATCAAGCTCATTGTTTCATGTTTTCTTCACTTCCAACTAGTAATCACAGACACAAACATTTCCTTATTCAAGCTGATTCCTTCTAAATCAAAATTCCACATCTTTTTGTTTTCCACTTATGTAGCACTTTCAACCACAGAAAAACTGGCACAAAATGGCAAAATAATTTTTGCTTTATGTCCCACAGCTACAAGAATGTCGCCCTGATTTTGTAAGACTTTGTTAAGCCTTCTGATGTTTACATTCTTTCAACAAACTTTCTCACATATAGTTCTGTAAATAACCTATGTTTTGCATTCTTTCATGGAGGGGGAGAGAATTGATGGACCCTTGGTCTGTCCAGTGGCATTGGAGAGGTGGCACTGTCACCCTCCAATCCACTGTCACCTTTGGAAAACTATAAATGTTGGAGTCAGAAAATAAAGTTCTTTTTTGTTCCCCTCGAGAGCAGCAGTGTCTGTGTCATCATTTCGTGCCTTATCACAACACAAGAATGCCCCAAACCTGCTAATTTCAGTGCTGCTCATCCTGAAACCATGCCACAGGTATGAATTGCTCCATCAATACTGTGTATCTAGAGAGGGTACCATGATAGATCATGTGAGACAAACTACCAGACAAGGTAAAGTAAAAAATACCTCATGGAGTTATATTGCCATGGAAATGCTATTGCAGCCATTGTGCTGGTTGTGCCCCAAAACGGTGTCCTGTGTGCCATGCTGGACAGACTCTCTTCTTTCTTGTTACTTGCTTATAGCTGTGAAAACTCTTGTGTCACCTGTGAACTGCTCATGCAGCCACTCTGGACTGCACAGAATTGCCATGCACAAGCTGAGCTTTGTTACTCAATACTTTTATGGAAAAAGTAATTATTCAAATAATACTCTACAACCAGCTAAGTCTGTATAACAATTCAAAACAACAGTGTAAGAAAAATCAAGCTGAGCAATGTCTTAAACCTTTTTTAAAACTGTAACCCACATATTACTGGCATTCAGATCAGCCATTCAGATGGGTGTTTCTTCTTACTAAAAATATTCTACATCTCAGGCAAGCACAGTCAAAATTACAAATAGAATGGAATTCAGTCAAAGCTAATCTCAAGTAGAAAATCAGTAATGATAATTGTTAATCAAGTTTTACAGAGCTTTCACTTAACAATAATTAGAAATTACAAGTTAAATAATATTTCTGTAAACATTAACGTGTTTTACAATTATTTTAATGCTGGAGTTACTAAGATGAAAGAGTATTGCATTTTGCCTTTTATTATCCTTTTAAAGAAAGTTTGACATCCATGAAAAGAGATGTGTACATGGCTCAATACCTGTGCAGAACAGCTGCTAAGAAGAACTGAAGCCAAGGGGAATTTCTGTTTTACTATACTGTGGTTTATATTTCATTTGATCTATTTAATCATGTTTTAGATCTGAGTTCACAAGTCTATAAACTTACTCTGCCCTGGATGAATCACTCATAAATGGATGCATATGAAAAGCAGGAGAGGGCAAATTAAGATTTTTTTTTTCTTTCTCCCTGAGCAGAAGTATGGCAACATATAGTTGAATTTGGAACTGAAATTGCCACATATATTAGGAGTGTCTCTTTCCCCCTCAAAGACCAGAAGGCAGATTCAAAAAATGGAAATATGTAGCAAACATAAGCAAACACGGACACATGAGGATTAGTTGCCCTGTATAATTCTTAATTCTGAGATGGCTTGAACACTGTGCAATGCTCTGCTGTTGCAGCATCGCTGTGTGGGTTTGTGGCAGCAGCAGCAGGACAGGGTGCATCACCTGCCTGTGCACAGGAGGTCACTGCCTGGGACACTGAGCCGTGGCACGCCAGGGTGTGTGTGGGAATGGTTTGTCCTTGTAGCACCACCACTGGAGCTAACCAGCTTTTCCTCAGCTCATCCAGGAGATACCACAGCTTTCCATGTTATGATTGCATTTAGCAAGCCAGTTTCACCTTAAATGACCACCCCTATCTATTACTAATAAACAAGACAATGTGCATTGCATAATAAGAGCCTGCTATTTCATTCTGTGTCACTTTGATAAATCCACATTGCTTTGATGGGAAATATCAGGGTGATTGTCTCCAATTAGGTGCAGTGACACTATTTCTGATTGTAGTTTCTCAGGAAGAACTGCATGTGTGCACACTGGGTAGCTGATGCATTGTGCATTTGATGTTCCAAAGGCAGCAAACCCTCTGGGGTTCACGTGCTAACAGAGCTAACCCCTGCACTGTGGTTATACACACACTCTGTGTTGGACAGAGCTCTGCAAGCCAAAGTCTGTTCCACGTAAGAAAATATACCATGGCTAGAAAAGTCATAATGGTGTAAAGTAGCCTCACCACCACTCTAAATACTAAACCGAATTATCAGTAACAGGAAAAACAAACAAACAGACAAACCAAAACCCTCTAACCTGCACAACATCAAAGGACTGGATAAGAAACTGGAAGATTATCTATCAAGTATTCCGAAATCCAAGGATAATATCAAACTGGATACAATTCTGCTAATAATTCCCAGGCCTGTCATAGCTATGAAAAGCCACAATTGAAATTATAATGATGGTATAAATTTATGAATTTACTAAAATTTTATTGGGAGGTTGGTTGGTATTTCCATAAAGAAATGCTACTGCTGGAGTCATGTGGGGATATCAGACACCGAGTTCTTGTTCAAAGAGATGGCTCTGTCACAGGGAAAAATCCTGAAAACTGGGAGCACCTGCTGATCCTGGAGAGTTTGTTTGTGGCTTTGAATGCACAGAACTGACTAGTCTGCATCACCTGGGAAAATGTTTAGAATTCCTCTTATAAATGACCACTTCTTTCATCCTTTTTCGCCCTATAATGTTCATCTACATACAGTGTAAATTTTGCAGACCACAGACGTTCAGGATTTTAAACAACTTATGCCCATCAGTCATCACAAATAGAAAATTTATTCTCCACCTGAAAATACGGCTGTTGCTTTGCATAAACCAAGTGAAGTTTACCTGAAAATCTAGTCTTCATTATTTACCTATAATTTTGTAAATAAAGCAGTCTTTAACAGATTAAGATAAAACACAATCCAGACATGATCAACCAAGAAACTGGTTCAGCCAAAATTACTACATACAAAGCCTGAGTCAAATCCCAGAGGCAGGCAAGGTTCCCAAAGGCATCTGAAACGGCACTAAAGCCCATGGGTTACTTCTTGCTGATGGATCCTGGATTTGATTATTGGTGTGTTGAGTAACCCCTTCCTTTGATACTCTCCACTCTTTGTCCAGTGTCCCACGGTCCCCCAGAGACCAAGGTTTAAACATAAAGAAAAAAGCAGAGAGATTAGTGCCTGAAATTCTGCGATTCTGCAAAAAACATTTTCCCAAAAATTCCCTCTGAAGTGAATTGCCATGTGAAGGAAAAAGTAGCCATTGTGAGCAGAGGATTGCATGAGCACACCCTGTGTGCATATACACTCTGTATTTACGATTTTACCCACTGGTAGCTGACGGCTGGTGTACCACATAGAGAAGTCTGTTTGCTGTAAGCAATTATCTAGCTCTGGCTGTGACGAAATTTTCTAATAAATAAAGTCCAAGGCTGTAATTCTCTGCAGTCCCAAGTGAAAATTATAGACCAGTGGTCACAGAAGCCATCTCAGAGGTGACCTGCCCCTCATGGTGCTCCCCCTCCCTGGCGCCAGTGGCAGCATCGCGCGTGGGGAGGCATCACATGTGGGGAAGGAATCACATGTGGGGAAGGCATCACATGTGGGGAAGGAATCATGTGGAAGATCTGCTGATTTTAGCAATCCTGCAGTGGGGAAGGCAAGGCTGTCTCCTTCCATGGATCATCCCAAAGGCCCTCCTCAATGTCCCTTGCTAGAACTTGGTGTGGAGATGTGGTTCACTTCTGCACAATCTGGAACAACCCCCAGGGTGCTGAACTAGCCAGGTGAGAATTCACAGTATACAAAATGATAATGATTCTTTCCACATACATGCCAAGATCCTTGGAGACTGGGAACTCCCATCCATTTTTGGGTGGATCCCATTTTCTCTGAACTGGTCTAATTTCAGTTCCTCCCTTGTTAAAAGTGAGCAATGCAGAAAACAGTGGCACTAACTTCAGGGTGCCTCCTAATCCAATGCCTTCTGTGGAATCAAATGCTTTCTTATGAAACTAAAAAGACAGGTATCCAGTATATGCATCACATATATATTTGGCACTCTACGTTGCCCATAAGTTTAAGGGCGAGTCTGATTGCAGCAGTTCCACACTACCAGAATAACTAATTTATTAAAAGTACTTTTACATCTTCATTATTTGAACATTATATTAGTCTAAAAAATAATTCTGTTTTGCAATGGCACAATCCATTTTCAAAACATGAAGATGAGAAATCCAGCAAAAGTATAGAAACATACAATGATTTTATTCAAAGGCTTAAGGGAGGATGGCTCAGCTGCCTTCCTAAGGGAGCAATGTCAGCAGATTTTGCTGCCTGTGTGTTTGTCTACATGTTCCCTGGTTTTCAGCATAGTCCTCCACAAAATAATTAAGGCCTTGTTGTGTGATAACAAAAAGTTGACAAACTAGAAGAGAAAGATTGTCAATGTCCTGACCAGTAAAGAATGCAGCATGATTAGGAAATCAGAACAGGAAGAAGAGCAAGAGATATCCCAAATATTGCAGACTGGCGCCTGCAATCAACTGTAGGGAGCAAACTGACAGGAAACCAGGGTGGCCTCATCTAGTGCTCAGGAACAATTTATTAAACAGAGAAGAATTCTGATAAGATCATATTAAACTTTTTACAGCATTGCTAACTGTAAGAATTTACCTACGTATTAAATTTTTGTTTAAATATTTCTTTCAGATATTTTCTTTTTCTCAGGCAAAAAATGTGACATTTTTATCTCCAGTAATCCATTTTCTGAAGTCTCTTTCAGTACAATTTATAATTAGGACACGATTTATGATTTATATGAAAAAAAAATCTGACATCCCTTGGGGCACAAAGGGAAGGATTTCAGCCAAAATTCTCATATACTTACTTGAATATTTATTCAGATTAACAAGATTGCAGCTTAGAAGCTGTTCAGACAAGTAGCAGGGACGTGCACAAAATCCTCCTAATTGAAGGTGCCAGCTGAAGCAGAGGAAGGGAACAAAAGCCCTGGAGATCAGAATTGCTTGAGAAGATCAAATAACAGTGATGTGTGGTCCAATGTCCCAGTCATTAGACGAGGACACCAGACACTTATTTTAAGAGGTCAGGATGACCTGAGCAAGACTGTGGCTACAATCAGTGCTGACTGATTTGGCTGGGCACTGCTGCAGCAGGGAGATGTCAGCTCAGCCGTGCCAGCTGAGGGACAGGGCACAGTGCAAGGGGTACAGAGCCTAAAAGTGGTGCTGCCAGGGCCAGGTCTTAGCTGGTACCACTGTGTGCTGCTCTGCAGGGCTGCTGCCAGCTCAGACCAGAATCAGCCTGAGGATCACTGCAACACAACTTTTTGGACAGTGAACATCTGACTAGCTGTCCTGTTGGTTTTGAAAAGGAAAATACAAATTACCAGCTTTTCAGACCTGTTCTCCTCTAATATTGGAGCCTCTCCCTTGGAGATTGACAGTCCCACTAGCAAAGAGGGACGGAGTGTCCTCTTACACAGACCTTGGGAACTGACTGCTTTTCTGATGGCCACTGTTATCTGCCCCAGGGGAGTGAAACAGCCACAAGACCCCTCTACAAAGGGATCTTCCTGCCTCAAGACCCTTCACAAAGTGCTTCCAAAGCAAAGAGGTCATCCCGATCATCAAAAAGACATGGATTTCTTTGGGAATGGTAAGAATTATGCCCTTGTCTGATATTGTTTGTCTTACTGAACGAATACTCCCTTGTTTAATGAAAACTTTCGGTGTCTAATGCAACACTGAGCTTGAAAGACTTCCATAAGTTTCATTTGTTCCTCTGTGCAATGTTGTGGAACTATGTGTTGGCACTAACATTTTAGAAGTTAACTTCCTTCACGTAGCAAGAGTATGAAACATTTTGTTGACATAAGTAAAAGAGAACATGTAGGTTCTTCATTTGGTTTGGAAAGTATCACTTTGGGGTCAGCAGGCAAATTTTGTCCTTATAAGGGAAAGCTTCCATTGGAAACACAGACTATATCTGATGAGCAGCTTTGCTATTTAAAGTGCATTTCTATAGCTAAGGTTAAAATACTTTGATCATGTTCCTTTTCCCTTACAAAAGACCAAAACAATATTCTGCATCCTAAGTACAAAAGAATCACCTTAATTTTATAATTACTGTATATTTCATTTTTCACTGTTTACAGTAGATTATTTCATGTGGGAAAATTAATGTTGATGCTCAGAGCAAACAATTAGTGTGTATTGGTAACTGTATGTTCACTTTTTAAAGATAAATGATCTATGAGTCATCAAAACCTTTGCCGTTTCAAAAGAAATTCCTAATATGTATAAAAGTACAAGTGAAAAATTAAGTGCTTTACAATTGGGAAAGACAGGTCTATGCCTATCTTACCTGCTGCCATAGCAAAAGTTGCCAGCAGTGTGCCCTGGTGGCCAAAAAGCCAAGGGCATCCTGGCCTGTATCAGGAACAGTGTGGCCAGCAGCAGCAGGGAGGTCATCCTGCCCCTGTACTTGGCACTGGGGAGGCCACACCTTGAGCGCTGTGTCCAGATCTGGCCTCTCAGTTTGGAAAGGACATTGAGACGCTTGAGTGCATCCAGACGAGAGCGATGAGGCTGGTGAGGGGCTTGGAACACAAGCCCTGAGGGAGCTGGGGGGGTTTAACCTCAAGAAAAGGAGGCTCGGGAGAGACCTTATCACTCTCTACAACTCCCTAAAAAGTGCTTGTAGTCAGGTGGGGGTTGGTCTCTTTCTCCTCAGCAGCTGACAGAACGAGAGGACACAGTCTTAAGCTTTGCCAAGGGAAATGTAGGTTGGATATTAGAAAAAAGTTTTTAACTGAAAGAGTGATAAAGTTCTGGAATGGCTTATCCAGGGAGGTGGTGGAGTCACCATCCCTGGATGTGTTCAAAAAGAGACTGGATATATGACATTTGGTGCCGTGGTCTAGTTGAGGTGTTGGGGTATGGGTTGGACTGGATGATCTTGAAGGTCTCTTTCAACTCAGTGATTCTGTGTGAGGTTAAGGGGAACTTGGTTTTAATGCATGAAAAAAATGAACAAACCATGATGGAGATGATTAGTAATGGAATTCATATTTGATGAGAATTTTCCAGCAGAAAGAAGGCAAGGAGAAAGGTGTTAATGGGAAGGAAGACAGGGGTCCCAGCCCAATATGGAATGCTGCTAACTCAGCCCCCAGTCAACCCAGTCAAACTGGGTATGCAAAAATCCCAGTCTGAATGGAGGACAGAGGTTTAGTGGTGCTGTATCTAACCTCCCCAGCACCTTCCTTCGTTCCCAGAGCAAACGCCTTACTTTAATTCTTAGGATTAAGAAAAGCCAAAGCCCCTCTGCCACAGTCCTTTTGACCCCTAAAAATAGCTGGGCAGGTCCTGCTGACAGCAGCACAAAGCTGACCAGAGACTTCTTCAGTCTGTGCTTCCCATGCTCACCAGGAGACTGCTGCACACTGGGTGCAAGGCCTGCACAGTGCTCGTACTGGTCCCAGTTCTTCTGCCAGAAGACTTCAATTCACACTCCCAAGACTTTCATTTAGCAAAAAGTGCAAGAGAAACAAAGCAAATGTAATTTTCAGCTTTCCACATGAGTCAGCAGATGTGTAAATTTCTTTCTTCTCTTATTATAGTTGATAATTGACATCTTATAATTGACATCTGGTGACTGTGGGAGTGCTCTGTACATTGCTGCAAAATTGCTCTATACATTGCTGCAAAATTAGCAGAAGAACTAAAAAAATTTCTGCAGACTGTGAGGCAAAACAATTTTAACAATGCAAAGCTCATAAATTGCAACACAGACTTCATCCACCCTCGGAGGTGAAGAAGTCCTGGCTTGCAGACATTTCACAAACTTCAGCATCAGCCAGAAAGTATTGTGGAAATGATTGCTCTTTTTGCAAGTTGTATTTCCCTTGGATAAGTTAACAGACAGGCTGGTGCTGAGCTTTTCATGTGGAAGCTGCCCCTTCTACAGGTGACTGGCACCTGAGCAGGAGGGCAACGCTGCCTGGGACATTTCCAGACAAGGCATCAGCAGTGCGAGCAGCACAGCCAGGCATGCAGCCCTCTCTGTCCCTCATGAGCCCTTCCTTTTGACACTTCTTAGCTTACCTTTGTCACAGAAATAATTCCTAATTATCCAAGTGCCAGTGCAGAGCTACTCACTCATAACTTACAAATACGGTCCCACTCAGCCCAGTAGTGGTAATCCCCAGGCAAGTCCATTGGCTTTGATGATGACCACCAGAAATATTTTTGCAGGCCTGACAGAGCTGAGAAGAATCTCTCGTCCAAGCAGTGCCTGTTCTCGTTAGTGATTTTTGTTTCTGCACCTCTGTCTGTGTGTAGAGACTCCCCTGAGAGCAGTTCCTTTGCTCTTTGGAGGTGTAGGGTCCATTGCTGAAGAGGGAGATTCTGCCTTCACCCCCAAAATGTGCCTGTGCTGGGCCAACAGCACTCCAGCTGAGGCAACAGCATGGGGTGGCTGGCTGGGGGCAGTCGTTGTGTGCTGTGGGAACCAGGTATTATCCCAGGGATTCAGTGGAGAGCACACAGTTAGACCCTGTGCTTAGCTCTCAGTGTTTTCCTCACTCTCAGGAAGCAAATGTTTACACCATTATGACATGAAATGTTTTTAAAGCCATATGAGTGCACAAGAGGATCCTTCTGGTTTTGCTGCTATGTGTTCCCTTGGAGACTCCTGGATGGCAACTTCCACAAAAACAAGTCTGTCTCTCAATAGAGCATACCTCCCCTAAAAGGCCCTCCTTAACATACTTAAAATAGCCAAACATTTCTGATAACTACGTTCACTAGCTGCATGAAGAAGCCAAAAGGACATATTTGATCCATGATGAACTGCTATATTCAGCTGTATAAAAATATCTTCCATTCCTAAGTAATTTCCAGAGCCAGGTCCAATTCCTGCAGCAGGAGGGAATGGGGAAAGTAAAGAGTTTACAGAAAACGCAAAAATGCTAGGGATTATATTCTGTACATTGATGGGGGGTTTTATCCATAAAAAGCACTGGAAAGAGTTGTGTTCAGTTCAGTCCACTTCACAAACTGAACATTTAGTGAACAATTTATATAAAGGCACTAATTTACACAAGGGCACCTAGACTGACCAGTTTAAAGTTCATTTACCTATGACCACACTTGTGAAGATGCAGCTACAACTCTGACAGCAACATCTCAACCTTTAAGCACTTCCACTGAATTCCATACCTGATTATAGTGTGAGTAACTTCCCCTGAAACCTGATCATTTACAACAGCGTGTGCATGTCTGGTTTTAAAAAAATCAGCCCAACACTAACCTTAGTTCACCTTCTTTGCCCATCTCAAACACTCACTTTAAACACATACTGCCTGCAATGACTTTATCCAGTCATTTGCAATTTATGGTATTATGGCATGTGTATGCAATGTTTTAGTGAGTTTTTTGTTATTGGAGCATTGTTTTGCACTAAAGAATGAAGCTGGCTTTGTTCACAGTGAGTTAATAGCACATCTTAATGACTTAGAATAGCATGAGGTACTCAAAGGCGAGTACACATTTAAACAGTTCACTCATGAAATTCTTGTCGAGCTTTAAAAGACACTGAGACTTTAAAAATGCAGAAATCTGCTTTTGTTACAGGAAAGATGAAAGAACTTGGAATATATCAAGGAAATAATGAGAAGATTCAAAAAACATTCCATCCCCTGTGTAGAATCAATATTTGAAAACACTCCATGTTCTAAACCAGCTCCTTGAAAATCATTTCCTCTCCTAATTTGCTGCCAGAAACTGAACTCAGATGTTTCTATTTCTCTTTGAAGGCCTGATAACAAGTTTTGTAGGAACAGGTCTTCTCCTGAGATTTTTGTTCATGTTTCTTTTTGATCTGTAAATACTAAAGAAAATAACTTCTGAGGATATATTGAATATTTCTGATCCTAATCACAGGCAGTACTGCAAGAAGAAAGCATGCAAGCTATAATATAAATAGAAATATCAAATCCTGCTCAACACCTTGGTCCAATGTTCATCTCAGTGTTTAAGCTGATCTGTTCTATGTGGATGAACATTATTTGTGAGACAGAAAGAATATTTGGAGAAATAAAAATTAGGAACTGAACAAGAAAGAATAATTACTTTCAAGATTTAAAAATACTTGGAACATGCAGAATGAAAAACCCACCAGCTTTATACCATGGTACACAAGTGGAAAAAAAAGATCCTCACTTGTAATTCTGCAAAGCTTGTATTGCTGTGGGGAGGAAACCACTCATGGTGGAACGCGGCTGCACAGGGCTTGTCCTCCACAAAAAGAAGAGACTTAAAGAGGTCACTGTCCTGAATGCCTTAAAAAGGACCTGTCTGGACTCTCTGTCCAGGCCTACCTAATTTCCACTGCTGAACAATTCTGGCCCACTCAGAGTATGCTTGAGACCATGACACATGTGTGCCCATCTCAGCAATGTTTTCTGAGTCCCTACAGATTACAGAAAAGCCTTCTAGTTTCATAACTGTTCATCTGGGGAATACCCATTCAATTCTATTCCCATTTAAGAGGTGAAATATAAATGGAGGAAATCTCCTGAAACCACTCCAGCAACAACACAGAATTATGGAGCAGCAACCAAAGCATTAAAAAATAAAAGAAAAATATGTGCAGTAACATCTGTAGAGGAATCAGAGTTCCTTCCCTCCTTTCCAGATAACATGAGAAGCTGAAATTGGTAGGTTGTTGGTAAAAGAGAAAATTGTTGCAGGTCTATTGACAATTTCATTAGGTATGATAAGGTATATCTATGAATATATTTGTTTTCAAAATTCCTGATTCTGCTCTGCCACTCTACAGAGGCTGGTATTCTCCTTAAAAATCCAGCAATCTGTGATAGTAGAAGAGCCTTGTTATAGCTGTGGTGGCTAAGGAGCTGAAAAGCATGAGGTTTGAGGATAAAAGGAGTCACCCCTCTCTGGTGCTGCACCAGGGAAAAGCAGAAGCGATAGTAGAAGGAATGAGCAGAGGGAAAGAAACAGAGGCTAATTGTCAAGTTGCTGCATGATTGGGGGAAAAAACAGTGCATGACCATCCTTTCACTGCCAGCACTGCTTCCAAACAGCCAGGAATTGAGTTTTCATTCTTCTGCAGCCGCAGCTGCTCAGCCAAACACATGACTTTGGGCACAAGGTCAGTAATGCTTTGATTTATTAATGATCCAAAACCAGTGAAGGCTTCATGGGAGCTGCAAAAGATGGTATGAAAGCTGAGCTTGAGGAGTTGCTTTACTATTTGGGAACAAATGCATTTCGTTGTGTTGTTTTGCTTGTAAGTAGGTGAAGTATGGCTATTTCTTTCAAGATTCCTTGTGACTAAAGAGATTCAGGCCTGGCTCACCTAGCCTGAATTTAGGTAACTCTGGGGTAGCTGAAGAGGTATGGGAAGATGGCAAGTGAGAGAATCAGAAAGTGGTTTTAAACCAAAAGAAAGGGTGTTAGCTCAGTAAAACAAAGTTCTCTAAATGTCCCTTTTTCTACAAAAGGAGCTATGCATTTTCAACATACAGATTGTACCAGAATGTAGTGCTAGGAAGTTAGTGTATAAATTGTTGTTCTGTGAGAAGAAAAAAAAAATGCTGTTCCTATCATTTTGGGGGAAAATAGTTTAAAAGACTCCTTGAATAGGAAAACAATAAATGCAATAGATTTTTTTGGCTGAATCAGTCTGAATGAAAGAACAATCACTGCGACTACAGAAGTTTAGGTGTGGCCTCTGGGGGTTATACAGTGTAGAGAAGATGCTAATACAAACACTGCATTTTCTTTGAGCCAAGAGTATGTAGGTCTTCACAGACAGTGGAGCTGCTATGTGTGCCTCTAAGCAGGATAGATACCTCCCTGGGGGTTTTTGTTCCTTT
The DNA here is from genome assembly GCF_017590055.1 of Onychostruthus taczanowskii. Lineage (NCBI taxonomy): Eukaryota > Metazoa > Chordata > Aves > Passeriformes > Passeridae > Onychostruthus > Onychostruthus taczanowskii. Next base: position 2,639,950 of record NW_024502568.1, read on the forward strand.
TTTGCTTAACAAAACTGGATCCTGGTCCCTGCACTCAGTTTCTACCTAGCATTACATTTAGCAAAGTGTTCTCTTCCTTAATCCATCCTCATCCTATAGAGTGGATGAATTTTGTCATTAAGCAGATTTGTATAAATTTTCAAATATAAAGAACTGCTTTATTTAGGTTTCTAAGTTTTAAATTAATTATAAATATTTAATTTTTTAATTTGCAATTGTTTTTACTTTTTTCCACTAACTATCCAGCAATTTGCGTATCTCACTTTGAAATCTTCACTGTGACAATAATTGCTTTACTAACGAGTTACCCAGTAACTCTGTGTTTCACAGAGTTAGCCAGAAAGGTTTCCAAATTTACCTACAGATCAAATGCATGGTATGGGAATGCAAGTGACCTACTTCTTAAACAAAAAAAGAAATTAATTTCTTCTCAAACAAATGAGAGAAATTAATTTTTCCAGAAGCTTTGCTCCTTTTCTTGGATTCATTGATACTTTTGCCTTGATCAAGAGCAACACCCTAGCCCAAACCTTGGCAGACAGTCCAGGTTGCTGCCCAACACCTTCAGACAGGTGTTTGAAGTCAGCTTTGTTCCATTTAATTAACAAGTAGGGAGTACCAGACTGGCTTCATTAATTATTAGACAGCACTTTCCTCATCAGAAAAGTACAGAACTGTGTGGATTGAAAGTGCAGAGGAGGACTACTGACAGATTAATATATTGGATTTTGCAGGGAGAAGATATGGCTCTTTGTTGCTGTGACATATTTGTTTCAGGGAGTTGCTTATTCAGAAGAACTGAAAAGAATGAAGAGAGCTGTGGATCCTGAAGCCTTTATGAGTATTGTAAGTTGATGGTTGATGGAGTGCCCTGAGGATGGATGGTATGCATGACTTACAGCAGAGGGGTTTCTAAGTGTTAGAAATAACAGGGGAGGTAAGCTGCCTTAACCTATCCTCTCTAGTTATGTCTACACTACTGCTTTCTCTTCTCTTCTCTTCTGCCTGCATGTGTAACAGCCCATCTTCTCTCTGGAAGAAATTAAAGCAAATAGTAAATCTCCAGTCTTGTTTTCCTTTTAAATATCAGTTACCAGCTTGCTATTGCTGGCAGTGGTTGCCTATCTGAAAGAATGACTACCTGGAATGTCAGCATTTCATCAGCAATGAAGTCTGTAAACAACTAGTGGTGACCAGCAGAAACCAGAAATGGCCAGCTTTTCAGAAAAACGTCTCTTGCCAAGCAGCTTGTGTAGGTCTTTCACTGTTTGTTAAAATCTTGGAGGTTCTGTCCTGCATGGCAAAATACATTGAGTAATTCTCTGAGGACAAGTTATAAAAACCAATACCCTTTTGTAACAAAACAGATGGAACATTACAGGTCAAAAGTAATATTTACTTCAGAGCTTAAGATGGGCTGTGCTAGTTTCCCTTGCAGATGTGCAAATGCCTTTTTTTTTTCCCTCCCATAATGTAGTCAGCTTTTCAGTAGTGCTCACTGCATCTATGCTGTTCACCAAAGCACAGCTGTGAAGCTGTCTGGATTTCTCTGAAGGTAGTTTAAATAAGCTGGCTCCAGGCTGTATCGAAATCAGAAGCATTGCACCCAGACAGCTCCTTGTCTCTGCCACACACCTCATCTCAGCTCATAAAGTCCTGCTATGAGCTTATAGGGATTCTTATATCACCAGAATGCAAGGACTTGTGATGATTGAATGGCAGGAGTGTAATACAGGTTTTGTATGACATATTTTAACTGGGTAATGAGCCCCTAGATATAATATAAAGAAAAAAGGAAATTTGTTGTTGCTTTAGGGTTACATACATTCAGGTGTTTAATGTATGTAAGTTAAATCCCCAGCTGTACCTGATTTCTAACATTTCTTCATTGTGACTATCTTATAGTATATGAAATGGAGTTGTGCAAGCAAATGCATTTGTACCTTCTCTCCTAGAATGAGCTCATTACTTACAAAGGGTATCCCAGTGAGGAGTATGAAGTGATGACAGAAGATGGTTATACCATTACCATTAACAGAATCCCTTATGGTACTCAGAATCAAGGAAACCCAGGTACAGTTATTGAATATGACACAACACCACTCTGGACAGGGCATATTCTCAAAAGAGACAACTTGTATTTCTAAAGCATCCACCAAAGCTTGTATACATGAGTGAAATTTCAGCAGAGTTCTGGCTGCCCTGAACAACCTGAAAGACCTACAGAATTAATATCAAGCACCTATTTATAATAAAAATCCACAGTATTAAGCATATGCTTTCTAGTAAGCGTTGATGAGTAAAACTTAAAAAAAAAAATTAAAACTAAGATAAAGGTTGCCTAATCAACCTGTTTTGCAAAAGCTTTTCCAGCTTCTAGTTTTGTTTTGCTTTTGCTTACACCTGGTTAGTATCAGTGTCTGATTCATATTTTGGGTAAAGTAAATCTCTGAAAACAATCCCACACCGTCATCTCCCTATCAGTGCTGAGAATCTCAAGCTGATGTGTCTGAGCTGTACAAACAATGACCAGAGGGTGCCAAGTTAGCTTGCTGTGCTGTCAGGCAGATCTTTCCATCAATCCTTTCAGAAGCTTAGAAGGTGCCTCTTACAGAAAGAAGGATTTTGTTCTTCTGATTTGTTGATTCAGGAAAAAGTCCCAGTATTGAATATGAGACAATAGTATCTCTGAACAACCAGGAAATTAAAAGATAAAAACAATTATAAACTGTTTTGGTTTTGCTTTATTTTTCAGCTTCAAGACCTGCTGTATTTCTCCAGCATGGATTATTGGGAGATGCTCGTAACTGGGTCACAAACCTGCCCAACAACAGCCTGGGCTTCCTGCTAGCTGATGCTGGATTTGATGTTTGGATGGGAAATAGCAGAGGGAATCGCTGGTCAAGAAAACATCAGAAGTACTCCATTGATCAAGATGAATTCTGGGCTTTCAGGTAGACAGAACCACTGAAGGGGATATCCATTGCCACGCTTACATATTTGTGTCAGATGGCTAAATCAGGGGTTTACATATGCTACATATTAATGAGCATTGTTTACATTTGCTTCTGCTGAGGTGCCCCTGTAAAAGAATGAGAACCGTAATAGTAATGGAGACATCTTTAACTACTGCTTGATCAGGTTCTTCAAACTAGAGGCACAGCAGCAGAACGACTCAGAGGAGCCTGCACAGGCCATCTCCAAGCTGTTCCTCAATCCTGGAGCCAGTTTTGGCAGCTACTTAGAAACATTAGTGTGTGTAATATAATAACCCCAAAACAATCTTGAGTAGTATCTTCCATATCCAGTGCCAGAAAAACAAAGAACTTAGAACAATTGAATTATTCACTAAATCAGTCAGACTGTTTCTTTGCTGACAAGCTATTAATAAAAATGCAAATTCAATTTAAAGTCTGGCTTTTTAATTTATGCATGCCACTCTTTCAATCCCCTGCCTGCAGTTTTGATGAGATGGCGAAGTTTGATCTTCCAGCAGCAATAAATTTCATTTTGGAGAAAACAGGACAGGAGAAGCTGTACTATATTGGTTATTCACAAGGTACTACCATTGGTAAGTTACACACAAGAGAGGAATTCTTCCAGAAAACAGGAGTAAAATGTGATTTAAGATACTGAGTTACTGAATGTACTTAAAGTTTTCATTAACTCTTTGAAGTTGTGAAATACTGTGTTAGAAAAAGCAGTTTTCAACATGTAGGCATTTAAAATTTATTATAAAGATAATGAAGCATAATAGATCAAATACACTGCTACTGGAAATCTATCAGCTAAGAATTATACTGGAAAATGTTGTGTGTGGGCCATGCAAATTGTTTCTATCCAAGATGCAAGGGTGTGCCCAACAGCAGCTGGTCAGTTCACCAAAAAAAACAAAACAGGAAGATGAGAGTACAGAAGGAGAAGTTGGCCAGTTTGGACCGGATGTAGGCATGAAAAAAAAATACAAAATTGGATTGACCAGAAGAAAAATTACTTTTCCTCCTGATAGTATAAGAAATATATGAATGTACATCAGAAATGTATGTTTAGTCAAGTCTGGAAGAAACCTGCAAAATAAAGAAAGAAATTTCTCTGAATAGGGGAAAACTCCTACAAGCTGGTAACTTATGGAAAAGAGGGATTTCATACAAATCTAGGCTGGACCATAGTCTCTGAACAACAAGGTTGCTTATAAATTGAAAGTGCAGAATATGTATTAATACTGAAAACAGTCTATTGTAAAAATATTGGGGTTTGACTCCTCTTTTTTTTTTTTTTTTTTTCAGCTTTCATTGCATTTTCAACAATGCCAGAGCTGGCTCAAAAAATCAAACTCTACTTTGCACTGGCACCTGTCACTGCTATTAAGTATGCTAAAGGCCCAGCAACAAAACTCCTCTACCTTCCTGAGAAAATGCTCAGGGTGTGTGATATCTTGGTTTCCATTGTTTAACCATATACTTGTTTGTTCAGCTCTTAAAACGGATAAATAGAAAGTGTAAGGCCTTGTGAAGTTGACTCATTTGCAAGCGAGCAGGTTTACTTTGTGGTGAGGCCTTCGAGAGTTCAGATAGGGCAATAAGAAAAGCTTTCAGTCCGAGGCAACAGTGCAGCACAAGGACAGGTCACCCAGAGAGATAGAAAGATGCAGATCCTCAAAGGTTTCCAAGATTCCTCCAGGCAAAGCCACTAATATAAAAGCTTAAACTATGAATTGGAGTTAATTTAACATATCTCTTCATTAAAAGTGATGTAACCCCGACTGAGTAATGCCCAAGCAGGCTGATGCAATGGAAAACCAAGTAATTTCTCACTTGTTTGTGGGAACATCTTCTGACAAGTGGAGAAAAGGCGAGTAAGAACCACTGAAATTGATGGAGAAGTGTGTACATTCCCAAATTATCGTTACCGTTGTATTTCACAGAGTATGCTTGGCAACAGAGAATTCCTTCCCCAAACTGAGTGTCTAACAAGGATAATAGCCCCTGTCTGCAGCCACCGAGCTTTTGCCAGGCTTTGTAGAAGTGTCTTCTTCAATCTGGGTGGCTGTAACCTGAAAAACATTGATGTGGTATGTATAACTTTTGTCAGCTCTACTGGGAGTTTAAGCTTGTGCTCCTCAAATTCACCTTCTATGCTGCAGGGTGAATTCTGAATTTCTATCAGTATCGCATTGCAGGGAACAGTCCCCACTACTGGACAGCAATATCTGCTGATTGCCCTCTCTCTAGCAGGGAACCACTGCCTCTCCCCTCAGAAGAGCATCTGGCACCAGTTCTGCAGCTGACAGCTGCTCAGAGCCCCCCAGAGTTCTGCAGTCTGCCTTCTGACAGACCTCACCCAGGGCACCATATCCTGGTCCATACTGTGGCTGCTGGTCTCACCAGAGATATTTCACATGCTGGCACACTGAAAAAGAAGAAATTAAAAGCCTGGTTAAGGTTTTCACTTTGCAACTCAGAAAGGAACACACATACTCCTCCTTGTCTTCATTCTCCAAGCCTTGGGCCTTCAGGATAGAGTATTAGGATGTAGCTGGGCACCTCACACTATATCCAGCTGTAGGTCAGATCACCTGGGAGTCAAAATTTTGCTCCAGCATTTTTCAAAAAATGCCTCAGAAAGTGTTCACTGAGGAAGGATCTCACAGCAGCTTACTAAGAAACCCCTGCAGTACTAGGGTGTGTTTTGTTTCAAATATTTGTGCATTCATTAGGAAATTGCATTTCCCTTTGCTGTTCTGTCCAACAGTGATCCTCTCTCACACAGAATCTGATACAGAATTCTGAAAAACACCACACAGATTGGGGTCTAAATTGCTGCCTTTCTATTCATTCCTTCTCACCTGGAGATTCTTTTAGATTCTTAGTCGTCCTGGAAAAGGCTCTGGTTAGGGATCGCTCTCTCAGTGCTACTCCTTATCTGATATACTGCCACATGTGAAGTAAATCTGAGGGAGTCTCCAATCATATCACTCCAATTTCTGTTGGTTAAATTGATATATGATGCTGCTGTAGCATATCTTTTGATGTACATCTGCATAGAAGGGAAGCAAAGAATGCCCACTGAGTTTTCTCTTTCAGAATCGAATCAACGTGTATATTGCCCAAACCTCTGCTGGAACTTCTGTGCAGAACATAGTCCACTGGAGTCAGGTATGAGCAATCCCCTGAAAGATAAGATAGGTACTCACCTTGAGCTGAGTAGAGAGGTAAGAGATAATCAGCTGTGAAGCCATTGCCAACTTCTTGGAAACATATGCAACTTGTGAATTGCAACTGAAACCTCAGTTCAGAACACTATTTTTCATTGCTCCTTCTTTTGCCAGCCCTGTGTGATACAGATACATTTGAAGCCAACAATGAAGAGCTTCATTTGAGTAAAAATATGTAGGCTGGAAGCTGTGTGTGCAGGTGTACACATCGCTCTCCTTATTGTGTATCCGGTACCTTTTATAAATGATGTCCACAGTTCGTAGGGAGTTTATCTTAAATTAGTTGTGTTTCCAACGTGGTGCCAAGAAATGAGCAAGATTTAGGCTGCCACATAAATTGTCACATTTACTATTAAAACCCTTGCAGTTTCTTCTCTCTCTTTCAGAGCTGTCAGTGTCTGGACAACAGTAGTACCATAAATAATAAATACTTTATTTAGTAGACTGTTTCTATCCCTCACCTACAAAGTACTGCCATAGTACCTCTTCAGTAGCAGTGCTGATGGGAGCTGCCTTTCTGTCTTTGCGCTCCCACTCTGAGGATCCAAAGAGCTCCCTTGGAGGAGCCTCTGCCACAAGGCAGGTTTGCTGGCAGCACCACAGGCTCTGGAGCGGCTCTGGAAGAAGCTGCGAGCACACAAAACTTGCAGGAGTGTTTGTGCCCTTTCCAGCAAAGCGAACACACAGATATGTCTGAGTGACATCTGCTCAGGCACTTACTCAAAATAAAAATATAATTTTTGCTGTGAGATTGCATTAGATAGTAGGCTTGAATAAATTGCTTTTGTGACCATGACCTAGACCTCTTTCTGTAAGAAAAAGAGTTACAAAAGCAGAGTGGGGGGAGTATTGCAAATTGACTCAGATGTAATTCAGCATCTAACCACAGACTACAAGCATAAACATGCAGAAGTAATACTCCTAAGTCTTTGTAGTCCTCACTGCTATTACAACTAAAGGAACTAACAGAATTTCAATACTAAGATTCTGATGAAGGTGTCTCTCAGAGTAGGAGCAAGCCATGCTGTAGGTAAAGCCAAGAAGGGGAAGAACTAAAAATAGTAATTTCTGTACTCAAAAAGAGTGGGAAGAGAAAATATAAGATGGAGCCACTAGCAGAGCTGAGTGTTGGCAACATGACTGTAAGAATAGGACAAGGCAGTAGCACTGAGATGAACTTGCTGACAGCAGTCGTTAACAGCAGTTTTACAGACTTGAACAAATTGCCTGCAAGGACATCCTTGGCTCTGTCTGCAGAAGATGTGAATTTCTTTCATTATGACAGAAACATCTGACTCTTTTCACTTTTTGACACTCCTAATTAATTTACTATTGGCTCTTTCATAGCTCTTAGAAGAACTTCTGTTGGGGCTTTAGATTGGAGTCAGAGGCTCAACAGGGAAGGAACACACAAAGTTCCCAAATGATGGCATTACAACTTCCCTTCTCTTGTTCATCCTCTTAGGAGGCCCGCTCGGGCAAGTTCCAAGCTTATGACTGGGGCAGTTCAAAGAAGAACATGGAAAAATACCAACAGGTATGTCTTGGTGAAGCAACCTTGGACAGCACAGAAACACACAGGAAGAGAGCAAGAACCTAGTAGGAGACACATTTTCAGAACATAAGTAAATGAAAATATTATTGTTTTTCAGTTTGGAAGTCAATAGAGAGAGCATGCAAGCACTAGTGGCAATAATACATTTAATACATTTTAAAAGGAAGAGACAGAGAGGAAGAGAAAAACTTTCCAATTAAATGATCAATACGAATAAGAGAAAGTAAGGGCAGAAAAAATGGAAAATCTTTTTGAAAAAGAAGAGTACACAGAAAATAACAAAAACATCTTGCCTACTAGTGTAACTGAAACAGATGACAACATTAGGAACAAGAAAACTGGAAAGCTAACAGCCACCCCTAGATTCTGGCAGCCAGAGACAAAAGGACTTTGTCCTCAAGCAGATCCTGAGGAACACCTTTTCCATTCAACAATCTAATCCCATCCTTGACCCTCCTCACTTTTAGGCCTCCACAGCAGCCTGTCATTACAAGTTACATGTTTTAATGATGAATTTCATGAAACGCAGCTTCCTTTGGTTTGCTTTGAATTTGCTTGCTCCTGGAAAGTCACAGGATGCCTTCTAGGTTTTGTGTTTGGGATAATTACTTACAGTGCTCTTTCTTCATACCATTTGTGGTTGTATAAACCTGTCTCTTGCCCTTGCTCTGGCATCTCTTTTCCAAACACAGAGTCCTAAGCTGCTTTCCCTCTCCTCCTACAGAAGCCATTCTATGATCCTTTTCATCCTTGTCACATGTAGTGTTTTCTCTCTAGCCCATGACTCCTGGGACTGAACAGTGCCTCAAAAGGACCATGATGGGGGGCTTTATCCAGAGGCATCCTGACATCTCTGTCTAGTTTCAGGTTCCTGCCCTAAGATTCCCACTTGAGAAGGCAAAGACCCAACAATAACTCTTTGTCAGCTCAGGAGGTGTTTTACTTTTGGCTGTGCTATCAGTTGAGTAATCCCTGTGAGCACAGATAGAAAAGGCAAACAAGGGGACTTCCTTCCTCTTTGATTTAGACACCTCTACTTTGAGCCATGACAGAAGAAATCCACAAATGAATGTTTAAAGTTGCTGTGCTCTCCTGGACATTCATTCCTGTACTGTTTTCCAGACTACTCCTCCCCTCTACAACATAGAAGAGATGACTGTACCAACCGCAGTATGGACTGGGGGACAAGACCTGCTCGCAGATCCCAAGGATGCTGCCATTTTATTGTCTAAAATCAAGAAGCTTAGCTATCACAAGAAGATTCCTGAATGGGCACACCTGGATTTCATCTGGGGATTGGATGCACCTTTACAAGTGTACAATGAAATTATTGACCTGATGCAGAAATATCCTTAACCCACAACCAGAAGCCTTACCTGACTCGTTCAACAACACTTAGATTCACTGGGTACCAAAACCCGCTTCTGTTGCATCTGGAGTCAGGGAAAGGGTTCCTCCTGCACACCACATGTCACTACAATGCCTTTTGCATCCTGATAGTGCACTTCATGTTTTCTGGCAACCTTGTGGATCTGTAATACTTTTTCAATTGATACATCTTCTATTCTGCAATAACTATACTTTGCTAACAGAAGACAGGGTTTGCTTCCAGCCTACTCTCTTCTCTAGACTGTAACTGTAATGAAAGTGCTTCCTTTCTCTGGATACATTCTGTGATTTCTAGATATTTTCCATCCTTCAGATTATTGCTCAGTTTATTGGGCTGGCAGTTATTTAAAGGCATAGTGTAATCAAAATGTTATTCTAACAGTTGTGGTATTGTATAATTTTATTATTAAGCAGGATTATTAAACAAAAAAGTGAGTTCATACAAAAAACAAACAAACAAAAAAAAAAACAACAAAAAAAAACCCAACAAACAAAAAATTAAGAAGTGTCCTGAAAAGAAGATTGTTTGTCTTTCTTTGAAACAGGAATGCTCCCCAGTTTTCATGAGGAAGAGCAAGGGACGCAGGGTAGACAAACACAAAACAGTAGCCAGTAGCCAGTATCATGGTTCAAGCATGCACCTGGAAGCTGGGAAATTTGGCTTCAAGACCCACCGTGAAAATGAGAAATCCTTGCTGGTTCAATCTTAATTGTTTTGGCAATGGCAGCACTTCCATGGGACCATTTATTTACAAGTTACACCAGCAGAAACCTCACACTTCCTGCTGTTTATGAAAATGAGAAATCCTTGCTTAAGGACTTAAGAATCCTTAAGTTCAATCTTAATTGTTTTGACAACGGCAGCACTTCCGTGGGACCATTTATTTCCAAGTTACACCAGCAGAAACCTCACACTTCCTGCTGTTTCACATGTAAGCTACTGGCTGTGAGAGAGCTGAGATGATCTAATCTTTGTCAAGGCTCTGAGCAGCCTCTTCAGAGTTTAAACACTAAAATGAGAAGTACCTAAACATTGTTAGAAAGAATTCATCTTCATCCCATGTAAATTTAGAGCACTTTGACCACTCCTGGAAAGAGCTCCTTTCAAGACAATGCTAAAGAATTATTCATCCTATTAATTTCCTGAGGTAATTATGACTCTACCAATTTTGTTTCAAATAGGTAGTTACTGCACAAAACCACTCAGTTGAAGGGTAACCTCTGTGGTTATTAGGTTACAGCATTATAGGTCACCATTCCTCCCAAACAAAGTTCCATTAGCTCCACGGTGAAAAGAAGCACAGTGCATTTAGGGGTTTCCTTTCAACCTGACATCCTCATTCTCCTTTTCAATGAAAAGTTAATGTGGGACAAGTCTGGGATGCTGGCCAGCACAGTGCACTGGGACTGTTCACTGGTGACACTGTGAGACCAAAGGACCAATGTCACGCTCTGAGTAATGGTTCATTAGCCAAACAAATTAACCGTGGCTGTTACCACTTCTGCACCTTTCCTTTCCAAGAGAAACAGCAGGCCTTTCTCATCTCCTGAGCCCACTGCTGAGGGCTGTCCTGTTTCCTTCTGTTTCACAAAAGTAACTAGATTTTGATCCAAACAAAAGAGTGCCCATCCAGAAAAGGACATTCCTTCCATCAGGTACAAATTCCTGGAGACAAATACCCTTCAGAAAGTTAATATTTCAACTAACTCACTGCTTGTAGGGAAAATGTATGAGGACATGATAACTGTTTTATAAGTTTTCCATCCTTTCCATGCTAAATGCAACAGCATCATCCCTGAGAGTAGGCAGAGCATTCCATAAAGTCACCTAGAAAGGAGTTTGCAGTTGTACAGCTATCTTGCAATCTGGGACACCACAGAGGAGTCAGGGAGTTGAATTTTCTGGAAAATCAGGAAAAGCGGGAGCAAACAGCATTAGACACATCATGGGGACTCTTGATCCCACCTTGGGACATGAGGAGGGATGAGACATCATGTTGCAGAAGTCCTTCTGAGTGATCAGTTTATGGTTTGATGGCAGTTATTGTCACTTACAGATATCAGAGAAGTCAAGCTACAGTCTTTTTCACTGAGAAATTATGAAACTACTTTTCCCACTATCCCAAACAATGTTCTTTACTTTGTATGTAAAGCAGGACTGTTACTGTGCCATCACTGACATCCTGTTGTTTCACTCCCTTCTTTCCCCAGTAGTTGAAGGCATCACACTGTGCAATGATGTTCCCAAGAACACATCCCTCTCATCTGCTGTTCTTCTAAATGCTCATCAGTCCATGATGAAACTCATGCTCTCCTGAAGACACTTGTGAGTTAATTTGCTTAACAGGTTGTTGAGCCAATTGTTAAGCCTCCTCCTCATGCAGGAGGATTCTATTTAGTTTATAGCCCAGCTGCCCAAGGACAGGGAACAAGTCCTTCTTCCCATGGTCAAGGAGCCAGTCTCAGTGAGGACTGAGCCCTCAGGCTGACTGCAGCTAATTCAGCCGTTAAGCAAAGATCTCCAGATACCGTGTTTTCAGAGGTGATGAAAATGGCTCAGGACAAACAAAAGCCCTTGTTTGTTCCCTCACTGAAAAATGTTACACGTGTTCAAGCCTTCTTTGGCACTGGACTGTGATTAATTAGGTGGGTTTCATTAGTTGTACTGCTCACTGGAAAACAGATTTAAGTCAGCCTGCACTGTTAAAGTTAACATAAACCAAATGAAAAGCAATAGCAGAGACAGTGTTCTTGAGATACTATGTTGATAAAAGCTGAATACTTCTTCCTTTTCATCTTAAAAAGATTACATTTGAAGCAGCCCCTCAGCTGGGCAACAGGACAGATCAAGGTCTGCCACAGCCCCAGTGAACTGCAACACCCAGATCCCAGCTAAACCTTCTAACCACTGATTTATAGGTAGTCTCTCCACTCTCCTGCTCCATGGTACATTTTGGGGTGGTGAATTAAACCAGATCATCTTTTTCATCACAAAGATTTCCCCACTTCTGAAATACTGCCAAATCAGCACTTAAACACGCTCTGCAATACGTGCTGCCAGCTCATGACACTCACAGCTGCTTCCCTGAAGTGCTCATTTTGTTTTGACTTCCTTTTATCGGCGCAGGTTCCTGCCAGTGAATCAGTCTGCCTGTGGAGACGGACCAGTGACCGTGGCAGAAGACAGAAGCAAGGCAGTCAGAGCAGAGGTAAGTTACTTGTACATACATGCTCATGGTCTCTTTCTCTGTCTCCTATCTCCATAAAGATGTGCTGCCTTGCTTTTGTGCTTTTGGTTGTAAAAGTAAGCAGTGTTTTTCTTCTCTCATCTGTAAGTCTACTGCTATGCACTAACTTGCTTCTCTGCTTAAACTAGAAGACAAACAAATTTGACCTGCACAACAGGGAGAAAAAGAGAAACTATTTAATTTTTTCCTACTTGTTTTCTTCCCTCTGAGAACAAGGGAATGAATGTGCAAGTATTGCAACAATGTATAATCTGGACCTCCTGTTCCTTCCACATAATGCAGGTGTAGGTTTTCTCAGTGAGTAAGGCAGCAAATTCTCATGCATGTTTAGTCACAGTTGCTCTTCTGGTTGGTGTGCCTATGCCTTACAGGTTCTATGAAGTAAACTTTACACTGCTTAAGGCACAAGGATAAAAGGACAATTTTCAGATTGGCTTGCATCTTAGCTTCACTAAATCTTAAAAGTACCTAGAGGAACTTTCAAGGGCATTTCTCTCTCTGATTTTTTTTCCATCTGAACATATTCTTTTATGATAGTTTGCCATGCTCAGTAGTTACTTATGGCTTCATTTCACTAGATGAAAACAGCTGTTCACATCTCCTGTCTTTATTCTTAGAGTTTAAGGGAGCAGTGGCCTGCCAAGGTTGATGCTACTTGGCCCGCTTTATCTGAGTAAAAGGTGAATACCTGAGAGTCCACAAGCCATGCCAGCTAAGGCAGGTGATCACAGAGTGCATTGAGGAAAATTTGCCTTAAGAAGAGGAATAATTAAGCCTCTGCATTACCTCAGATAATTTTGGTAGTGATGTGAAAACAAGCCAAGATATTAGCAGAACTTTTTCTTGCCAAATTGAGATTCCCAGTGCAGGGAGAGGGAGGCATGTTTTGCTCCTACTAGAAGAGAGTAAAACAGCAGAAAGCAAAACAAAGTGTTGCACTGCCTGAGTATATAGTTGTGAGGCTTCCTGTTTTGACAAAAAAAAATTAAGAAGTGTTTGATATACAAAGGGAATTTAATGAAGTGTGTTTTTATGCCAAATTTAAAGTTATGGGTGTTTCCAAATGCTGCCTCATTTCAACTGTTTGATGACTCACAAAGTTTGACTTCTTTAAATTTGTTTCGTCAAATTTAAGGGCCAAATTGAAGATCACTAAAAATCAAAACATATATTACTTCTTTATCTTTCTCTCATCCTGCAAATTCTGTTCTTCTTCCCCATTACTTGATGGGGAATACTTCCTTTTTTTATATTGATCCTGATATTGGACATTCCTGAGTACAAATAAACTTCCCAGAGCACCATATCTCATCATAACAGATGTCTTATGAGAGAAGCAGGCTCAAGAAACATGTGGCTACATAAGAACCTCTGTTCATCATTAAAAATTGCATTTTCCATGTCTAATCCCTGGTTCCCAAAAGACTTGTCTCCTGAGCCTGCTTAACTTCCTAACAAAAACTGTAAGACGGGAAGGTCTCCTATGAAATTCACTCCCAAACCATGTATGCTATGGCTACTGCAAAGCTGCATGGACTCTGAAATGCTGACAATCTCACTCTTTCTGGCTGCTGCTGAACATAACACCAGCTGCAGATTTTGCCTGCCTTCCCCCCAGCAAGGCTGAACCCTCTGGAGTTCCCTGTCCTTCCCTGACGAGCACTCCTCAGGAGCTGCTGCAACCCCCATCACTGCACAGGCTTGTATCTCAGTGCTGGACTTGGCAGATATTTTACAATTACATCAAAATTCCCTTAAAGGATGGACAGGATGGTGAACACAAACACATCATAGTCTTAGAAACGTGTCCTCTTCTTCTGAGGAAGCCCAGCCAGCAAGATCAGTGGTGTCCCCAGCCACTCCTGGTGAGGCATTCTTACAAGATGCTGTGATGAGCTGAAGCCTTACATTGCATTAAGTCCCATGGATTCTATTATTGAATATTTAGGCTTCCTGCCTGATCTTTATGGTCTATATGCATGCAGATGACTACTACTCTTCTCTTCACAAGCATCATTCTCTCCTCACACATTAAAGCACAATGTAAAACAAAAATTTGATGTATGATGCAGGATCTGGCTTCTCCTGAATATATAAGTGCAGTACTGAGCTTCCTGGACCAATCTTTTTTGTGCAAAAAAAGTCTGGGAATCTCAGAGAGAGCAGTGTTCCTGCACTCATTTGATCTGGATTCTAGAAAATAAAGACTAAAACCTGGAAGCATATCTATTTTACATGGAGGTGGCATAAACTGGTACTAGGTCGACTGCACTCTGCAATTTCTATTCAGAAATGCTAATCTGGAACCATCCATCATGCCAGGAAAGGGCAAGGTCTCAGTTCCCCATGACCAATACAAGATTTGCACTACAGACAACCATTTCTAAGAGGTAATGGATACAGGCCCTTGGCAGCACAAAGGCAGTCTCAGGATCTATTGCTCTCTCCTCACAGCTGCTTGCCTGGTGGCCAAAAGGTAAGGCTGACTAGGAACTGACTCATTGGGATTTTGGGAAGCCACACATGGTCACATTGTTTGCTCCACATTCTCAGAGGAACTGATTTCAAGCAGAACTTGATTATGTTCTGGGGCACATCACCCTATGAGGAAAGCACAAACTGGCACTGAACGTGCAAGCATGTTGCCCAACATCCATTAAATCTCCTCACAGAGTGCCTGAATTATTCCTGGCCCCTCATGGTCCTCAGTATCTGGTCCCTCCCCCCAGCACACCACTGACAGATGCAAGAATAGCATTCAGTTCCAGAGGAAGAGAGGGCAAGCTTAAAGAGAGCCCATCCTGAACCTCTTTCACCTCATTCCTGAGGCGACAGGAAACAAACAGTGCTCTCTTCTCCCTTCAGCTCTCCTGCTGGCAGAAGTGTGGAGACAGATAAAGGTAGACAAGCTGGGTGATGGTCATCTCAGGTGCTCATGCTTCTTTGTCAAGCTTCTGCTAGGCTCGTGCCAAGAGCTGGCCCTGTCTGCCAACCCCAGTTCCCTGGTGATCTGCAGAGTGCTCAGGCATATTCATGCATGGTATCCCCAGGTGCTTTCTGCTCCTGTTCTGCAACCCTACCTGTTAAACAGGGTGAGTTTAAGACAGCCTATCCCCACACAGGCTCTTACTCAGGCAGCCCCTGGGGAGCAGCTCTTAGGCAACCTTCAGGAGACTCTCCTCTTGGGTCCTCCTGTGGAATTCCACACCACTCTCTTCCTAATGAACAAAGAGCACGTGCTCTTCCACACAGCCCCAAGATGTGGTGCCTCCTCGTGCTGCTCTGCTCCCAAGGAATTGCCTTTTCAGCAGGATTCACAGCAGCCTCCACTGCAGGTGTTGGCACAAGCCGCTGCAAGAAGAGTCGCAACCCGGAATGTTTCATGAACGTTGTAAGTTTGGCCACCTGCTTTCCTTTTCTAAAGCTTCTCTTCCTGTTGCATTACTAATACTCCTTGTCAGGAAAGCTAAGAAGAGCCCCCTCTGCATCTCCTGTTTTCCCAGCCTGCTGTTTCCAAAGCCACTGCCTTAGGGTCACTCCCACCATGAGTGCTGGCTCTGAACGTGCCGGGGACAGATGTGCGTCTTGCTCATTGCATGAGGACAGACACACAGCACTGCAGTGGGGACTGCTGGCTGCTACCTTTGCTTCCATGGCTAGGCTACTCCCCAGAACCTCCTGAGGGGCACTGGAGATCCACACTTTGTAATTTTGGTCCCTTTCTCTTCCACACCCAGTGGCCAGACTCAGCCCTGGGCTGTGGATGGAGCACTGACTACTGCTCCAGTCCATACTAAACTGAACAACAGACTTTGCTGCCTGCATTTAGGGTGAAACCCAGCAGACATATGATAAATGTGGAACAGTGTCATGGCTCAGGATACCTGTTTGCAGTCAGCTTTCTCAACACATGTTGGTATTTCAGGCTACTGCAGAACAGGAGGAATGCAAACCTGGCAAGAGAACAAGGAACCTTCCAGCACTAGCCTGGAAGAAACCTTAATTTTCTATCCAAACAGTCTGGGCTGCCACAGAGAAAAATTCCTCTGTAGTGAAGGCAAAGGCTGGCTTTCTAATCTCAAGTGAAGCAAAATGCTACCCTTCCATAACAAACTGTTTGCTCAAAACAGTAGTAAGGGAGGCTGAACCCCTTCTTCAGATTCTCACTGCAATGCAAATTAATCAAAGATGCCTTGCCCTGAGTCACGAAGATTTCCTCAGAGTACATGCAAAGTTAGGTGTAGGTGGTCCCATTAGTTCCTTTGACAAGATCTCCACCCTTGTTTGCTTTGCCTGCTTGACTTGCCTAACCACAGTTTTCCAATAAGGGATTCATTATGGACCATCCCCACAGCTATTGGCATTGTCTTATACAGATACAGCTGCATATTTAATCCATAGAAAGGTACAGTATGTCTAAGCTTTGCATAACATGACAAACTACTTCTCAGAAGGGAGTTGGTCACTCAGCACAGTTCTGCTTTGTCCCATAACGGGGCTAAATACCAGACAACCACCATCTAAACAGGTCTGAAGAGGACTTTGCCTCATCTTTTTACAAGGCCTGTAATGCTTATTCTCAGCCATGGTCTCTGTGGCTGGGGCCTTGCACTACCATCTGAGCACACTCCACATCTGCACGCTCATCTTGGTCAGGCTCTAGAACAGGACAGCTGGCACATTAACAAATTCTCCTCTGGCTTTCTGCAGAGTGAAATTATCAGATATCATGGATTCCCCAGTGAGGAATATGAAGTTACAACAGAAGATGGATACATTCTTGCTGTTTACAGAATTCCTGCTGGGAGGAATGACCGAAATACAGGTGTGACAGTTACAGGACATAAGGAAGGTCTGAGAGGACTCTTACACAGATTCCCATCTTTCTCCTTTTCATGTGCAATGGCATGTTCCATACCTTTCCATCTCCACGAGTGCACCTAGTCAGAAGTGTGACTCGAATCCTGAATCCATCTGAAGTCCATACATTCAGTCTCTGCCCTTATTTCAGACTTTGCTAATAATTTTGTTACATCCAAGGGTTGGGGGTTTTTTTCCCCTCAAATGGTCTGGCAGGTAGACTGGTAAACAGGATTTGGGGAGGTTTCACCTTAACAACCTAAATCATATACATGTAAAATAGTAGCCTGACAACAAAGCCTCTGAGGTTAGGCATATGCATAACTCCCAGGCTTCTGAAGGACGGAGATATTCTTCAGGAAGGAGGAAAGAAATCAGGTTGTCAGTGAAAAAGCAAATGTATTTCATCAGTTTCATGGCATTTTCTGAACTGAATAAAAATTTCTAGCTGGAATTTGAGGTACTCTGGGTACTGTTACCTTGATTATTAGTCCTTCTTAGTATTACAGAATGATTTACTTGAATGCCTTCCCCCAACTGCATCTCCTTTGGAGATAATTTGGACCAGCCTGACTCTCAAAATAAGGCTAGCCAAGTTAGATCAGGGGCCTCTCAGCCCTGCTCAGTGGTTACTGAAGCATGGATTTCCTTCTTTGGATTAATTTTTCTTTCTCTTCCACACACTCTTGAGCCTTCAGCAGTTTTCACCTTTGGGCAGATGGTTTCAGCATAGGGGCTGTAATCTGACTTTCCAGTGCAAGAGGAGGTAGGACAAGCATCCTCAGTAAATTCATTATTTGCCAGACCTGTCATAAAATGGTTATGAAATGTCATTAAATGGTTCCTGCTTGCACAGGAAAAAATCCTTCATGTTTCTCAAACCAATGTGTATGTATAGTTTTCCTGGGAGCTTCTAGAAGATGGAAACCTCTCACAAACTGAACTCTGTGCTCCAATATTAAATACACATTAATTGCTGTTCCAATAAAAGTATTTTTAAATCTTTTTCAGGGCAAAGGCCTGCAGTGTTCCTGCAACATGCTTTTCTAGGAGATGCTACTCACTGGATTTCCAACCTGCCCAACAACAGCTTGGGCTTCATCCTTGCAGATGCTGGCTATGATGTCTGGTTGGGAAACAGCAGAGGGAACACCTGGTCTTTAAAACACAAGACCCTTAAGCCCTGCCAGAAGGAGTTCTGGCAGTTCAGGTACTCAGCAGAGAGAGAAAGACTCAACATAGAAACTCCAAGGGGACTAGATAGCCTCAGCCTGATGGCTTTTACCTAAACCAGCATCAGATCAGGATCTACACCAACCCAGGAGAGTAAAGAACCAAAGATGGATGCTCACTACTACCCAGAGTTGGGAGAATTGGCTGGGGAAGAGATTTCAGACTGGGAAATGAAACAGTATGCTAAGAAAATGGGAGACTGTACTGTGGCAGGGAGAGCAAGAACCTCATCTGGAACATGCTGAGCAGCCTTGTCTAGAAATCTGATCTCTCACAGCTGAATTCAGCCAAGAGGGAAATGTGTTTTGTAGCCCATGCAGGTGAAAGCACTGATTGAATTCAGTTCCCCAAGGACTGTAGCTGTCAGGTGAAGCTGGCACTTCATCCACACAGAGCCCAAGGCATCAGGCAGCCAGGCTGCACAGCTGCTCCCCTCTGCCACTTCCCAGCTCAAGCCAGCATGCAGACACAGTGTGCAACCTCCTCCTTCAATGGGTCCTGCTTGCTGCAATGAACAAAAGGGACAGTCAGTAACTCACACTGGGATAGTCACATTGTCCGCCAGCTTTTTGTGTTTCTCCCCACAGCTTCAATGAAATGGGTAAATATGATATTCCAGCAGAGCTGAACTTCATCATGAATAAAACTGGACAGAAGGATGTTTACTATATTGGTCACTCTGAAGGGTCAACTGCAGGTAATGTCAGGAGAATTACTGACAACCATTTGTGTGCCTGTTTGATCAGTAGGTGACTCTCCCCACTAATTCTGTTGTTTTTCTTGTTTGTAGAGAGTTAGAAAAACAGAGATTTTTCTGTGTTGAGATTTGGAAAATATGCAAAACTTTTCTAAAATCAGCTTTGATTACCCTTAAGAAGCAAATAAACTTAATAGAATATGCAGTGATAGTTCAACTTTTTAAATAATTACAGACATGATAACAGTAATTTACTGGGTACTTCTTGAACTGCTAGAAGGTATTTTTCTCAGTAACAGGAATTTACATGTTTGTTTTGATTAGAATTAAGACAATTTTGTATTAAACAATTAGAATCATAGAATATCTTGAGCTGGAAGGGGACATAGGATCACTGAAGTCCAACTCCTGGCCCTGCCCATACCAGCCCCAACATTCACACCATGTCCCTAAGAACATTGTTCAAACACTTCTTGAAGTCTGGCAGATTTGGTGCTGTGACCACTGCCCTGGGGACCCTGTTCTTGTGAACAAGATGGTAAAACTAAAAAGATAAAACAGCCCATATAATACATAATTTACATGAATACATTTATTTAAATTAAATTGCTTGAAGGCAAGGAAAAATAACCTTAACATTACTAAGTCATGGCTTAGTTTCAATCTTACAATTTAAGTTGTAGTTAATGACTGGCAATAACTGGCCACATTGCTCTTTAAAAACATAGTGTCAGATAACAAATATTGGTAAAGTAGAAATACCTAATAGTTTATTTTCTTTTAGGTCCAGCCTTTGTCTTTACTCATTTCATGGCCTCTAAATGAAGTTAACTTTCTTTTTTCTTTAGTTGAAAGTTCTTGATGGTTATGGTTTATGTGTAAGATCCATGAACGGACATTGATTAGAAAGGAACCACTGCCAGTAATTAGTGTAAATAACCCAGAAAAAAGAGAAGGAAGCAAGGAAAAAATCATATATTCTGACCTTTTCTCTTTTTTGCCTCACACAAGAGTATTTAAGGACCCTCACAGCAAAACAAACCAGGCATCTAGGCTTTCTTCATCTGCCTGTGATGCAAGCAATCAGTTGAAAATATTCAAAGCTCCCAATATTCAGCAAATTATTCTATAGTTTCATGAAAGCATAAACATGTATAGCTCTTTAGAGACTCTAATTTGAAAAACTCTTTTTTAATGAGAGTTTCATGAACTTTAGAGGGAATTTATGGTCTCTTCAAAACCTCACTGACGTGTTGCCGAGAAAAATGGTTCTGATAAAGACAATGCCCCGACATGCTTTAAACCTTAAAATGAACTTTGCCTCCCAAATAAAATTAGTTTCAGGATTTTGCTTCAACGCTTTCCTTGAGTAAAGCACGAACAACAGACAATGGGTGCAAATCTACTATGATGTCTTGTTTGCTATCTGCTGTTCATGTATTTAATTTGTCCGTGGAGGATTTCTTCACTAACTCAGGCTGTCTCTTCTGTATTTGCAGGCTTCATAGCATTTTATACATACCCTGAGCTGGCGAAACGGGTGAAAGTGTTCTTTGCTCTGGGCCCAGTAACTGTATGCCCACATGCTACAAGCCCTCTGGTTAAGATAACAAATCTTCCTGAACCACTGCTCAGGGTATGTCATTTTTTCCTTCTAAGGGGTCCAATGCCTGACTAATCTTCAGAGGGTTCCCTCAGCCTGAAGTCGAGTGTTCCCAAACAAGTGACATGCTGACACCGAGCTTGGGATGAATTGAGTGTTCTCTAAAAAACTGTTCCCAAACCCTGTGAAAATAGTAAGGATGTAGAGCTTGTAGCAGCAGCTCCCAATGAAGTAGGAGACTTGTGAAATTCTGTCCTGTTTTAGGATTCCTGCAGTTTAACTAAAATTTTGCTAGCCTCATGCAGGAGGAGTTAAACCAGAACTGCAATAACAGATATGACAATCTGTAGGATTTTAAAAATGAGTGGGCATTAGTGTCAGCACACTAGAAATAGAAGGATAGCTTGCTTGAGGATTGCTGATAGTAACATGAAGGAGGAAGAATAAATGATGTGCTGTGGGGAAGAAGGTGTTTTAAGGGGTACTGTGAGGGTAAGCTGTTCCAGCACTCATTGAATACTGCATTATGAAGGCTAGGCAACAATTATTAGCAACAATTTTCTGCATACAATTCTTCTGTAACAAAAAAAAACAGGCGTTGCACTTTTCCTTTCCCTCAGTTAGTACTTGGCTGCAAAGGAGCTGCCCACCAGATTGAGTTTCTGAAAGGACCTGTGACACAGTTCTGTACAAGCCTGGATAAGTTTTGTGCCCATGTGCTCTGTTACATAGCTGGAGGCAGTGTGAAAAATATCAACGCAGTAAGTATATGCAAGAACACCTACTCAGAGCAAAACTGAAGGGATTTTAGCAGCTGCACCTGTGCACTATACCCTTGTCTAGTTACTGTCATGCAGGGAAATGTCCATAACCCACAATGTAGCTCCCAGCAGACCGAGGGATCGCCAGGACGAGGTGCACTGTCAGCAGTGGCAACATGGCTAGTGATGGGTGGGACCAAGAGCTAGGCACATTCCAGTGGCAGAGAGAAAGAACTGAGTTCAAAGTGGAGCTATATCGCACATGTCAGGATGTGCCCCCATTTTGGCGCTAAGCTAACCAGATTTTTGACACACACAATTGTTCTTTGAAAAGAGACAACGAGTGATGGAGTCAGACTTCTTGCCAATGCAGTTGACAGTTTTGTTCTCTAGCATATAGACACCAGGGTCCTCTCAACACTGAAATAGCTAAAAGAGAGGAGAAAAACCTCTTCTTCTTCCCAGTTTTCAGACTATTTGCACCAACGACTTGGTCCCAAAGAACTACTGTAAGGGGCATTTTCCTGGTTTTGGTGACCTTAGAACTGGGCCCAACAGCTCAATCCACAAGGTGTAGAGCTACAGAAAGCCCTTCCACTGTGCTGAGGACTGCAGTACAGCTACAGTGGGATTCATAAACACTTGTGCTTTGGTCAGAGGGGACAGGAGCCAATTGGAAATCCCTCTGCTTGCCAATACATAGATGCTGTGGTGCCAATCCCCTCTACAGCAGCCAAAGTATGCAGAAGCTGGCCTGTATAGTGCTTATTACTGCAGTGTCTGTAACAACTGGGCCCATTTTTTTCATCTATAATCCTTTTTAAAAGCACATATGGGAAAGCAGTTAGACTCAAAGGTTCGATGCAAAATCAATTGCAGTTTTTGAATCGCAGAGCTAAACCATGAAGGATATTTCCTGTCTTGCTTAAGTCACTAACATGGTCCTCAGAGCAAGATAACATGGCTGAAGAAGAATCCAGGGAGATGGAACTGGGACATCTCCCTAACAGAACTATAAAAAATGTTTTGTAAGCTGACTTTAATAGAAATTCACTTTCTTAACAGTTTTATTCTGTCACAGCACTGGATCTCTGTCTTTATAAAATTTCTGCTTTCTCTCCAGAGTCGAGTAGATATGTACGTAGGACATTCCCCAGCTGGAACATCGGTACACAACATTTTTCATTGGCGACAGGTATAATTGTACACTGACATGTAAACCATCTCTTACTACTGCTTTTTATGCAACTGACAGCCTACAGGGAAATCCAGAGGCTCAGGATTTGGGAAACTGACCATCATACCCTCTCACCTACTGCCATGAGCACCTGCACATTTAATATGTTCTAGAATACAGATGTGCTCCTGAAGACAAAGATTCCCAACAGTCAGTCCCACAGGATATGAGTAGCCAGGAAAGGGACACAAGCCATGAACAGCTAGAGACTTTATGGTTTATTTTACCAACCTCTAACGAAATCAAATAGATGTAAAGCAAACACAGATACAGGAAGATAGAAGAGCAAAGACAATGCACCAGGCAGATTTTTAGTGCATACCCAGCTACTTAAATCCTGGAAGCAAAGGTTTTCTAAACTGATGGACACTGGCTTTCTCTCACCCTTTATTACCACTCACAAGTGAAATTACTTGTCGTGTTTGTGCAAAAAATTAAATTACCAAAACAAACAAATAACTTCAGGTATTCACTCACCAGTCCTGCAAGGCATATTATACAAGACTTGAAATAGCCCTGACATGTTATAGACATTCAGGTTCTCTTTCCATGTGACAACTGGACCCAACTCTGCATGACAAACAGTGACTCCAACTTTAGTTATCTAAGGTAGTAAAACAAAATTTTAAGTAACAAAACATACTGAGGGTGGAAGATAAAGATCTGGACAGAAAGTTAGCAAGAAAAAAGGCAAGAATGCCACTTACCCTGTGATCTATGCTCAGCACCCTGGAAGCCTGCAACCAGAGGAAGGTGTGGGAATAACATAGTCCACTACCTGCACCTTCTTGACTTAACTCACAGGCAGGAATATGCTTCCTACACTCCTTCATCTCTCAGACCTTTTATTTTGTCTGTTCTTTTAACAGCTAGCACATACAGACCGGTTTCAAGCTTATGACTATGGCTCTAAGGAAAACATGAAGAAATACAACCAGGTAAGGCAAAATGGACTCCCTCAGAACTGACCCTTTAGTCTTGGTAAAACTAGTAATAGAAAAATTCAGATTTTAGCACCTGTGAGTATTAACAAGGGGGAGAGTGGTCTCAGATAATGTTTCAGCTGAATCACACACAAGTGTAAAAGTCTATTCACAAACAAGGCAGAGACAGACCCTTACAGAGAATTAACAGAAGTTCATTTTGTCTCCCCTACTGGTGCTGGAATGGGCTCAATGACATGTCAACTTACATGTCATTCCAAAAATGAGTACAGAGCTCTTCACTTGCTCAAAAGCCCTCAAAGCCTGCCTTTCATTTAAGAGAGGAAACAGATCTCACAGTGGACTGGCAACCACTTCGCTTTTAACCAGCACATTTGACTTGCAGTGTCCTGTGCTGTACCAAACTGCTGTTTTTCACAGACAGAAAGGCTGCAGAGCTACAGCCACTTCTATCTCACACACTCAGAAATTTTCTAGGGTGAAATCATAAATGACCAAATTGTTTCCTTTCCCCTTCAGTTCGAAGCATGAAAACTAAGACTAAAAGTTGCCCTCTCTGCACCCCAAAAAAACTTATAGATCGCCTCACCCTGAAAACACACAGGAAAAATCTCCACAGCCCCTGACTGATGAATACTGATACTGTTCTTTCCATACCCACACCTCTGAAGAGCACAAGCCAGGACCACACTGCAGGACAACCCTTAGCCGTGCTTTATAGGAAGGGGGAATAGAAGGGGGTCATTCCATAGACAGGGAATGGAGTTAGGGCAATGAGCAATAAGAGGGTGGCCTTCATCCTTATGGCTTTACTGTAGGCAGTGCAGAAGCAAAAGACAAAGAGAGGTGCTTGCACAGAAACCTTGCTCTAAACACAGCTCTGATGCAGCAGCATTCACTCAGGTCTCCTCCCTGTCTTACAGACTGCTCCTCCTGAGTACAAGATAGAGGAGATAAAGACCCCAACTGCTGTGTGGAGTGGTGGACAGGACACTTTTGCAGATCCAAGAGACATGGCAAGGCTACTTCCTCGGATTACTAATCTCATTTACCATGAGAATTTTCCTGCGTGGGGACATCTTGATTTCATCTGGGGCCTTGATGCAACTGAGAAAATGTATGTGAAAATCATTGAATTATTAAGAAAATATTTTTGAAACCATGAGCGGAGTTTTGATTGTAAAAACCTCCAAAATTTCTATTTGGCAATAAGGGTGGTATCTGGGGAAGAGGTAAACACACAGGCACACATAATGGATACTTCTATAGGTATTTATTTGTTCCTATTTATTTCTTGCTTTCCTCATGACTTGAGTTTTTCCATGGTGTTACTGTGACTGCTGTCTTCCTGTGAAGTGTGAGGTATATAAGAATGAAAGCTGAAAACATGAATATATTTGAGTTCATACTGCAGGGATCACTGAATTTCAAAAGTTTTTGTTTCTACAGGACTAATTTTCCTAAGGCTAAATTCTGTTGTTTTCAGATAGATCTTATTTACCCAGTTGAGGCATCCTCATTCCCAATTTTTGTCTTCCTATGGAGACCCAAAAGTGTGATTTGATTCTCTGTTGAAATGAACAATTTTGTTTAAATTAAATTATTGATCTTCTTGACAGAGAACCTGTCTTTTGTGTTTTTCCTCCTGAAATCACCCCTTAATGTCAACACAACCAAGAGATCTTCAAGCACAAGAAGCTGAGCAAATAATAGATGACTAAAAAATAACAAGAAATCCAACCTCAAAAAAATTTATTGAACTGTTTCTCTTCCCCCATGCCTACAAATCACACAAATGTTTGTTCACACACCCTAAGCCCCTCACAGTTTCAAAGACCACAGATGGCAGCTGTGGAATAAGGAGACATAGACCCATCCAGCAAGGTGCACTCCAAGCTATACAGCTTCCACCCTATGAATTATCCTTCACGCTGGCAATGAAGCTGTTGCCAGCACTCTCAGCTGTCAGCATTCACTTTTACACAGCTCTGTGTCTGGGCCATTCTTCATTCAAGCAGTTCCTAAAACATAGCAAAGCAGTTGGATGTTTTCCCCTTAGAGCCATCAGCCCTAAGAGATGGTGCCTTCATAATCCATGCAAGTGCCTCCCCTCTTCTCACCTACCAGCTGGTCTGGAGTGCCTGTCCCCAGACTGCACACAAAATGTTCATTATTACAGGCTCCAACAAGGAGCTTTATTTCATGGAGTGTTTCTGGCTGCAGCCTCAAGCTCATCTTGTCCAGCCAAGACCCTTTGTTGTTGGAGTTGACGTCCAATACAATAGTTACACTGCAAAATATATCTGTCTTTGCAACACAGGAAAAGTACACTAGCTTGTCCACACACCTACTGTGGCACCCATTAGCAATGCTGTACTGCACTTCTGACAGCTTACAGGAAAAGGCCAAAATTGTCAACAAAAATAAAGATCTGTTAGACCAAGGAGGCACAACACAGCAGTGTATGAAAGGAGTTTCCCTTTTATTGCTGCATTATTAAATCACAAAGCACTGGACCACTTTAATACATTGCTTATTACTGCAGGTTTTCTTCTGCCTTCACTTATGCAAGAGAAGACTCATGGATATATTATTATTATGATTGGTATTATCCCCTGCTGCATGCACCACTCTGTACAGCAGGCTATCCTGCCTAGTCCCATGGGAATGATACATCTGGTTTCCATCAACAGCATTTCATTTATTGACTCTTTTTTTTCTTTAGTACACTGTTTATATTGGAAAGGTAGTCAAGAGACCGGTTTCTCTACTGAGCCAAACATATTTTCTTTACTATTTCTTAATGCATTAAAGTGATCTGGGAATTGACTTTCTTAATCCAGCAAGGCATTGAATCTCTTTTTGCTGTTTCTTAGACGAAACCCAAGTCCTACCCTTGTAGAAACACAGTGAGAATTAAGGTGTGTGAAAATTGTAGGATGGATGGAAGGAGGAAGGGCTCAACTGAGAGATCTGTTTTCCCAGCCCCTCCCATTGTAGGAAGATAAATACTAAGAGAAGGGTACCAGACCTTTTATAACTGCTGTAGCACATTGCTTAGTTCCCCTATGGAACAAGTAGCACACACTCTAAAGGATATTTTATTTTTGCATTGGCTGCCAACCATCATATGCAATGTTTAGGCTTCCAGATATTTTATAGCCACCTTTCAAAATCCACAGACTGCAGAAGTCAAGTAATAAAACTAATGAAGCAGATGGAAAGGGCAATATTTTGAACATTATTGTAGTAATTTATGGCTTAGTAAAATAAAATGAACTTCATGGCCTTGGGGTACTGATAAATCTCACACAAAATTGTCCAAGCCTGCAGCAAGGAATGGGTGGATGTGAGTCTTTGGATGGAACGGGTGGACCGAGACTTTATCAAGTATCAGCCCGCATCCTCTGCACTTCTGCTGCTATGAAAATTGGATTGCCAGATGAGGTAATTTTCTGCATGTTTGAGAGTTCTTGATGGCTAAGAATCTTTTCTTATCATGCTTTCAATGTTGTGGAACTGTAATCTTCTTGCTATATCTAAGGGAGTCTCCCCATCCTGAAAGAAACACATGAAATACATTGCAATATGACAGATAAGGGTCATGTACAGAGAGATTTCCTAACTTTGCCACCTGTGTAAGGTCCCCTGTCACTTCTGCTCTAAAACAAAGGTTTCAGGACATGGTGGGCCTAATACTGCTCTGGCTGAAGAAAGGAACAGAGACCTCCCCTGCAGTAGGAAAAGCCTTTCCACAGTTTCCTGGGAGTAATATCCAAACGTACGGAGCTCAGCTAAGATTTGATTTCAAGAGAAACATAGGTAATACACTGCTCACCTCAACTCAGCAGTGCAGCTACTCCCAGGTCAATATTGATTTGGGCAACACTTGAGCTGTTCTGGTGACAGAAGCAGCTTAACTTAGCCTCTCAGAAGAAGGGTGCTCAACAGCACAAAAATCACCTAGGAAGGCTTTTATCCCTTCCCTGCAGCTTGCATCTTAGGAATAACTATAGAGTAGCTCTGAGCTAAGAAGAAAACAGGAAACAAACTGGCTGCCAGGAAGCTGTGCACCCTTTTCTTTACATTGCTGTGCACCAGCTAAGGCCTACAACGTACTTACTGGTTGACCACCACGATAAGCAAATACATTCATCAACTTCACCTTCTTACCCGATTCTTTACAGAAGTGTCTGCATGAGCTTCAAGCAGTAGAGGAATGACTGCCTGGTTTTTCATTTCACAAGCATAGTGAAGGGCTGTGCTGCCAGACTGAAGGGAAATGGAAGAAAATTAATTTTATTTCTATGACTTCTTTAGCAGAGCTTAGGTAAGTAGGACTACCTGTAGCCTATCAGATTCACCCTAACAGTCAGTTGCAAAACACACAAACCATTTCCTGTCACAATACACTGCAAGGTGAAACAAACACGTTACCTTGAGAAAATCAGGATCAAAAGATTTAATTCCTTCCCTGGGATGCAACAGCTAAAACAGGTTTGATACATTAGCAGGAAATCAGTAATTTCAGAGGATCACATGAGCTTGACCTCAGAAACTACATCTTAAACAGTACTGTTTGCTTGCACTTCAGTGTTTTAGAATTTCATTACTGATAAAATTGGTGTTTCTCCTTTTCTGCCTTAGAGAAGAGGAGCTCTTTACCTCACCCAAGTAGGCTAGTGGATCCATAACTCTGTATATGGCAGATCAGCACACTCTGAAGACCAAGAGAAGACACGGGGCCTTGCCCTGTAGCCCACAACTCTGTTCCAGTTAAAAATAAATGCTGATAGACTCAGATGCTTATATCACTTAGAATCTTTACAGAATTGGGCATTTAATACATGAGTACCTGAGCCCAGCTTGCCTGGATTCTCTTATGAGGGCACTGTTCAGAAAGGGACGATTAGTCGATCAGTGGGGAATTATTTCTGTATACACTATAAATCTGTTGCCTGTCATGCAGAAACCCTGAATCCTCCTGGTACATTAGTCAGTTCAGTCCCTGATACTCCTACTACAGCTATGCTGCTAGAAGGTTCTGTAGTCCGTTTTTAGTATTATTTCCTGCATGTGAGCCACATTTGCATTTGTATAAACCCACTTACAGAGTCAGTAGCATTCACATCGACTCCAGCTCTAAGCAACATCTTGACCAGGTGTTCATTCTGTTTTGTCTTTGAGACCTGTTTGGTGCAAGGCAAAGAGTAACACAGTTAATCTGCATATAGTCTTCAGTATATTTGTACTAAATACCGTGGGGTTTTTTTCCAAAAAGAGGCATGGTCTCTGGAAATGTCAGACTGATGCAGTAATAAAAATCTGTTCCTTCACCAGTTACAGCCACAGCAAAATCCCTGCTCCTTCTGCTGTACACATTCAGTCTTGCTTTAAGAAAGCAGTCCATATTCTGTAGAGGTTCCTAGCCTGAAACACTGCCATGAAAAATGGCAAGGGAAAGATGCAGGGTGATTCTTGCATCCATCCAGACTCACCATGAGAAGGTATCCAATAAGCATAACTGGCATGAGGATTATGATGAGCACATAGTCAAGGAAGGTGAACCGTTTCCTCACAGCATAATGGAGGCAAGTGCAGTCCTTCTAAACACAAAGCAACTCTGATTAGTACAGATTCAGAACGTTTTAAATTACACAAGCTTTCTTTTAGACTCTCTAATAGGAAATCTCCTGTGATTTTCAAGCAGAAATAGTCACATGCATCTTGCTTCATTCAAGTAGAAGCACACTTAACACATAGAGGGTCACGGAAATTGGACTACACATGCAAGAAGGATGTGGGATCCAAAGGATTCCATGTGTATGTTGGCAAACTTGGACCTGGCTGCAGAAATTCAAAGGAGAGAGTGGGTATCTCATGTGGTTGTTGCTGCCACACAGCAAGGTAAATCAGCAGGAGGAATCACCACAGCCCCCCTTCTTACAGAGGTGCTGGCTGCTGAAGCAAGGTCAAATGAGACCTTAGATCATCTCTTTTGGGAAATCAGAGAAAAACAGGAAAGTAGTAAAAAACTCCACAGACTCTTATTGAGAATAGAGTTTTTAAAAGTCTTTAAACACAAAATATACCAAAGCAACTAAAGAGCAGGTGGCAAAGTTTTGTGCTACAGGTTGTCAAGATGGAGCTGGACACAGGACCCCAAAATAAGCAGAGAAGCCTTTTAGTCCACCTGTTTCTCCACATATCCTCAGCAGGAAACAAACTTGAGGTTTGTCTGCGCTTCCCAGTGTCCCCACTGGACTCCAAGAATCGGAAAGAACAGTCCCCCAAAGGAAGAGTCAGTGGCCACTTACCTTATTTCTGAGGTTGACATCAGCATGTTTCCTAAGAAGATAGTTAACTATCCTGTTGTTTCCTTGTCTACATGCACAAATTAAGGGGGTGTCTCCAAGGAAGCTGTCCTGGACATTCAAATTGTTGCTGTTGCTTTCCAAAAGGAAATGGACTTTGTTGAAATCGTTGTTATAAGCTGCCTGGCAGATGGGCTGAAGTGAGAAGATAATATTCATCAGCACGCGTTTCACTAAGACATCCACACTTCCCATTCTGGCTTACTACTCACACACCCCAAAACCCTCGACAGAGGCTGTAGTTCTTGGTGCCTTCCAGAAGATGGTGGTAGGAGACACTCCTGCAGCCGCTACACAGCTCTCAGCCCCAAAGTCACAGCCTTTGCACAGTGGAATGGATTTTTCTGTTCATTTTGAATGCTATTTCTAGAATCCAGGACATAAGTCCTGTTTATTTGCAGCCATCAGAAAAAAAAAAAAAAAAAAAAAAAAAAAAAAAAAAAAAAAAAAAACCAAAAAAAAAAAACACCACAAAAACAAAACCAAACCCAAATCCAGCTTCCATTCTCCCAGGAGTTGGTCACTGTATTAAGCAGCAAGCAGGGACAAGCCCACATGCCCGATTTTACCTCAGGCTAATTTATCTTTGGCTGAGCAGAATGAACCATTCCTGACTCATCTGTTCCCAGAAGAGAACCACACTTCAGGTGAAAGCTGAAAAACCAAGCCCCCACCAATGTTTCTTTTCTAGACCTTGAAGTACGTAAAAAAATACATGCCAGTGTGCCCACAGGTCAGATTCTGCTTGGCTTTTGAGACCTGCTTGCTGGTCAGCTTTTCGTTCAGTATTTCTACACATCCTTGACCTAAACTGCAATTCCTTCCCTCTCCAGTAGCAAGAATTCAGACTAAGGAGAAGCTGAGAAGGGCAGGAGTACTCCAGGTTTCAAACAGCCTAATACAGGCAGAAACTAACATTTAGAGGGGAGCGGGGGGGCAGACTGGTAACATTTGAATTCTCCAGTCTTTCTTTTCTTTGGTACTGAGGATTTTGCCCAACATTTTCCAAAATAGAAATTTTCTTTAAATATTAGCTGTAATTTTTCCTCTTCACTTTCCTTTTTTTCACATCCTAAATACTCTATATGAAAAACATCTAGTCCTGAACTCTGAGTTCTTTCCTCACTCCTCCAGATTGTTCCTTTCCCTCTGTCTTCCCCTCTACTCCTACACCTTCCTGCCTTAAAATGTTCATCTTATTTACACTTTTTCAGCCAAACTTTGATCTACAACACAGGTTTATCTCCAGTATAATTACTGCTTAGTTTTCTGGACAGCTGCATAAGAGAAGTGATTTGTTTCCAAAGAAAGTATTTACATGCTTACCAGACCTTGCACCACTTCTTCTTTTGTTTTTATTATATCAGAAAAAAATCTACAAAGAACATATTCCATATTTTAAACTTGCACATCTGTCTGTATTTGTATAGAAGCATACATATACAATTTGGGATTTTAATTTCACCAGAAACAGAACTGTTTTAATGATTTTGAGGAGAAAAGCCTCTTTCAAGCCGCTTTTGGTGAGATTTGCAAATAGGTGCCATTAAAAGATCAGTTTTTCTCTAGAACCTTGCTCTCTGTCATGTTGGTGTCTAGTACAGTATCTTCATGTCCAGGAGAGAGAAGATCCTGTGGAGTCTGCACCTCTGATTTCCCTACTACTCTTTTTCTTAGATATTGCTTTTCTTATTTAAAGATGCAGGAGATTTGCTCTTTGGTTGAACATCTGTTCAAATCCCAGTCAGTTACCATATAAATTTCCTCCTTTCTAAGCTGGTTTTGCTCGTTCAGCAGCTCAAGGATATGTTTTATTTGCTTTTCTTTCCGTACTGCCTCCAAGACTTTTACTTGCTAGGTGGTTAAACCCAAGGCATTTCTGACTGATGCTCTCATTGATCTGTGGGATCTTTTTCTAAACCTTACACTACTGCTGAACTCAGTTCTAGAGCCATGAACAATGATGGCACACAGACCACTCCCTGAGACCACATTATTTGGGGCTGAAGTCATGCACAGAGCCCAGCACACACAAGTCACAGGTGCTCTTTCACCTACTGAAACCAGCTGTCCTCAGAAAACACCCAGGGCCAGAGAATGTAAGGAAGAAGTTCTCATCCATACCAGCAACTAATACCTGGGAAACTGATGTATTTAAAGTATGATGTAAACTAAAGATACATTTTGAATCATTATTTTTCCCCTTGGAGTGGGGGTACTTTGTAGAAATTATACTGTCTGCATTAACATGTTCCATTCACATTTAAAGAAAAAAACAACAAAGAAACACAAGCTTTTTTCCAATTTGTATGGGATTTTTTTTTTGAGGCCCACTCTGCTGGTTTGTATTCTTGAAAATACCTTTTAGTCAAAGAAAGGTGAAAAGTCTCACAGACCAAACTTGTAATATATCTCTTAAATTGGCTGGAAAAGCAAACATCATAACAGAATATTTAAGTAAAGGAACAAAGCACTGCCAACAACTATAAGTTCATGATATTGATACCAATAACAATAAGGATTCAGAAAAAAATGTGTTAGGAAAGTATAAAGATAAGAAAAAATACAAATAGGTGACAGTCAGCCACTTGTCCCAAAAAGGTAGATACTATATTAGATAGTGTCTCTCACAGAAAGAGATGTTACAGAAGACACTTTACTGGGATAGTGTGTAGAGTTCTTGTCATTTGGGTCCTAAAATGAGATCAGACCATGGCAGGAGCATGAAACCTCTCTAGAATTGAGGAATATGAAGAGACTGAAGAAAGGTTGATTTGCTTAGGGAGAGACAGCACTGTCCCTGTCCAAAATAAATTAAAGGGTCGGTATTAAAGAAAACCAATTAATTTCAAGGAACATGGTAAAAAACATGATCCATCTGACCAAGAAATTTAGCACGAAAATTAGAAAGATATTTGTATTCATAAGCAGAGTAAAGTAACAAAACAACCTTCCAGTAGCAACAGGTTGGACAAAAAACCTGCCTGGCCCCAGGATGCAGCTTGAGCATGTGCCAGGATTTCTATGGTTGTGAAGCTTCAGCCACAAAACTCTCTTCCACCTCTCACTTTTTTTGGATTGTCACCCTGGCAACCCTATCCAAAGGGTTAACTGTGCTTAAGACTGTTTTAAACTATTTCCCAAAGTCTTCTCATAAGACAATAATAGAATTCCTTACAAAGAGATAGGCAGCACCTATCTGGAGTATCAGCAGGGAGGCCAAGTATGGAGTTAGATCAGTGTTAGGTAAAATTAGCAGGTTCCATCCAAAACCCAAGAAAATGTATTTCCTTTAAGTCTAGAAAAGCCTGGAGGATAAGAGACTGGAAAGTCTCACTTTGTTTTCTACAGTGTTAGAAGATTGCCTCAGTAGTGATACAGCCAGTTTCATATTTGTGTTACGGTTATTGCTGTTGCTATGTTGTTGTTATCCACTCATCATACACAAGAGAGAAATAAACCCATGGGATAGTTCTCAGAATACCCGAGCTTCACATGCCAGGGGCAAGGCATACCCAAAGAATCCAAAGTTCACACCTTGTGCTCATGCTCAGCAGTGGCAAGGAGCAGGACAGTGAGAGCAGAAGCCTGATGGCAGTGGAGGACAGCCAGGAGAGCCCCTGCAGCTTCCCTTGCTCCCAGAGGTGCACTGGCAACTGGAGCAGATGTGTCTGTGGAGTCTCCTTTAGGGATGTGTGAGAAGTGCTCCCACAACAACAAATTCTGAAGAAAGCACCAGTGGGACTTGAGTTCTCAGCTTCTGGAGGAGTGGTTTGCAGCCCAAGTCACAGTGTGGCTTCTCTTGCCCACACCACATCATTTCTAAATCCGTGTCCTGACTGCCCCAGGGAACTCACAACAGACCTGGCCCATCCCCACAAAGCAGCAGGGCAGAGCCAGCCCTGGCACAGCAAACACTGCACCCCACACAGACACGGCCTCGGGTCTGAAGGGAGGGGGAGTAGGATCCGCAATTCCAGCCCAGGCAAAGAGGGAGAGAGGGCCTCTCTGAAGGATCTGGCAGCAAAGCCCTTCAGCTCTGCTCTCATTCACACTTCTGCAGCACCACCCAGCATTCAGACAAGCTGCACGGGATGAACCTGACAGCGTGACTCTGCACAAAATGTACAATGGAAGGGAGGGAAAAATCATCACAACCCCAAACACTCCTTAAACCTTCTCCAGAGATGCCTTTTCCCAGCCACAGCATCAGGGCTAATCATGAACTAGAGCACAGCCTGCCCAGCTGAAAAAAAAAGCAGTGGGCAGACATTGGAGAATGGAA
The DNA here is from genome assembly GCF_017590055.1 of Onychostruthus taczanowskii. Classification (NCBI taxonomy): domain Eukaryota; kingdom Metazoa; phylum Chordata; class Aves; order Passeriformes; family Passeridae; genus Onychostruthus; species Onychostruthus taczanowskii. Next base: position 2,674,350 of record NW_024502568.1, read on the forward strand.
AGTAGAGTTTGAAGATTAAATATCACATTCCATATTTTAAACTTGCACATCTGCCTGTATTTGCATAGAAGCAAACTTCCACAATAATAATACAATAATAACTGAGTGTTTAAAATCTCTCTTTCTACAACACTTCTTCTTCTGCAAGCCTTTCAGACCAGAATTTAGTTGTTCAGTATATAAGCTTTCAGGGAAGGTGAGAACTACTCACAGGACATGCAAGGGTTTTCATGGCTGAGAGAACTCAGTACAAGATCGCCAAATAAGTGGTGCAAGAAAAGCAATAACACTTTCACTATCAGAAAGGGCAGTTATAGAACCAATTTTTAAATTTTTTTTAAATCAATTGCAGAACATGATTGATGCAGGTCCTGGTAGTTTACCCAGATCCAGGTGAACCACCACATCTGAACCTGTCTGGTGTTTTCAGAGTTTCTTGCATCACCTCTGCTCAGCTTTGATGAGCTAGTGATAAGCCTCCAGCTACTTAGCAAGTTCTATCACACAAGTAAAGGTTAATGGCACAGTATGAAGGACAAAGCATTCAACCAATAGAGAGGAGGTGAAGGTAAAACCTGTCTTGCAACTTGGAGAGCAATTTCAGTTGCAATTACTTCCTCCTTCGAACTCCAGGGGATTGCCTAAATTACATCAACTCTTTGCAATTGCTTAGAAAAAAAGAAAAACATTTTGTAATTATTCTGAACTAATCCATAGCCTCATCCTTTGCACTAAAATTATACAAAAATCATGCTATGAACTTAACAGAAAAGTCTAAATTATGTTTAGGATGCCAAGGAATACACTAATATCCAAGTCAGAAAAGACAACTTACAATTCTTTATTTTCAGTGCCCTAGCTTTCTATCCTGTATAAATGAACCATAATTTATGCTGAAAACTGTATCTCAAAATGTTTAAAGAGAGAAAATGAATTTATATGAAATATTAACTAATAAGCATGAAAAACATGGACAGCATTTAAACATTCTTTAAAAACCTTTGTAATTAAGCTAGACAACACTGACTTCCACTGCAATACTGTCCCAGAGTAGTAGATCTGGAGAGAGGCAAGAAACCCTTTCAGAATAAGCTACAGTCTGTTCAGCTGATCACCCTATGAATGCCAGATTCCAGTTCCTTGTAATTCTGAAAGAGGAAAAGATATCTGATTTCACGGAATAGCTTTTTGAAAATACACACGTGGCTTTCAGCATAGAAATGTAACCTTTAAAAGCAACAGCTATGTAATGCTGCCTCCAGAAAAAGAAACACAGTGCAACGCACTCTTCTCACAGTCACAAAGGACCAAAATCCTCATTTGTCCCCCATGTACAAATAAGAAAATTATAACAGAATACGTTTAGGTAAAATTTACCCTAAAGTACCGGAAAATGTTAAATGAACTGTGGTTTGGGGACAAACCCATAAAGATAAGGTAACAAGTAATTACCTTCTTAAAACAATATGGGGGGAGTGGGAGGTTTTCTTAGGCATTACCTTTATTATCTGTATTCAGTGTAAGCCAAGGAGTTGTCTGCCTTTTGCAAAGCTGTTTATTGCTTCCACCGTGTACAGAATTGTTCTGATCTCAACACAGAACAACAGAAAATGTTGAATACATACTTTGTGAAGCCACCATAATTATGCTAGTTATTGCATTTTCTTTTCTTCTATAAACAATAGTACTGACAGCTTGTAGTAGACAAAGGAAAACATTTCCAAAGGGAAAACCTTCCAGATCGCTATAAGCCTGTTTATGGGAGTCTGCAACGGGGACAAACCAAGCCCAGTGAATATCCATACCTTGAACAGCATCAGCAACTGCAGAAAATGGTCACGTACCTCTGAATAGAGTATCCCCATGCCTATTCTTCACTCTGGAGTTCCTTCTTGTTCAACAGCCCAACAAGTTACCCTCACCTGAAATGTGCTTGAGCTTGTTTGAATCTGGTTAATAGTTAACATAAAAGTATCACTTTTTCTTAAGCTATGTTTCCTCTCAGTGCTTTCTACTTAGTAGCATAAAACAATTGTCTTCAGAAACCCAACCCAGGGAGGTAAACCTGAGAACAGCAGCTTACGGGAGACTGATGGAACAAGTTACAACACAGAAGCATTTTCCTTTGTCATTTCTGCAACAACATCCTCCAGTTACCTAAAAAGGAAAGTAGCAAAACAGGTTGAGGAGAGGAGGGAGAGAGAAGGGAAGGAAGTTTCACAAGTAAAGAAATGGAGGAGTGAAAAGAATAAAGAGCATGAAATCTAAAACTTAAAATAATGAAGAATTGTACTTAGTTTGCCACTCAAGTTACTGTTGACTAAAACACAGTCCAAACCTTCTGCAAGAACACCTCAAATGCCTGTTAAGAAAAGGGAAGCAACCAAATCCCACGCCTTCAATGAAAACTCCCAGTATAATTAGCCTCTCAGTCTTTAATTAAACAGGCCGGCCTCTTTCATAATTTTTGCTCAGTCTTCTCTTTCTAGCCCAGCCCAACCAAGGAATATGACTCATGTCTAACCTGATAATTTTATATGCTAATTGGGAAGAGAAATATTGCTGATGGCCCTGAGGATAAGATGCTGATGGCATCAGTCTTTCTGAGCAAGGCATGTGTATTTCAAGTTCCTGCATTCACCTCAAAAATATCTTTTCCTTTTATAGTTTAAATCACGTCACGTATCTCAAGCAAATTTTAAAAAAAGTTTTAAGATATATTCATGTAAGCATGCATCTTAAATCCAAGCCCTCTGCCTTACATTTGAGAACTTTTATTTCCAAATAATTTTAGTATTTATTCTCAGCAAGGTGGAGTACCATATAAAATTCCTTATTCTATCTCCAGCCTTGTCTAATTAAAGTAGTACAACACTGCTGGCGGTAGTGTTCTTTTGCTGGCACCACTTCCAGCCCTTTCAGTGCCTGTTTCAGAAGAAAGTTAGGCTGGCAGGTAACAGACACAGACATAACACCTACCTGTGACAGGCTCTCTGGGATCCTCACAACACACTGGTCTTCAAGCATGTGGTGAACATGACGTTGGACTGAGGACATGGAAGAGCAAGTAACACCTCAAAGGTGAAAACGTCCTCCTCACCAGCATTTCATTAAGATCTTCACATCAAGATCCTAAGATATCCACATCCTCCTGCATCTATTGACCACCTTGTTGGAATTTATAAACTACAACCAGTTGAAAGTAATATTGAATCACTAAGATGCTACATAAAACAACTTAGTAGTTTAATTCATCTCTTCCTAACAAAAATAAATAAATGCATGGTAATCGGAAAAAGTATTCAAAAAACAAACTAACCAAAAAAAAAAAAAAAAAGAAAAAGAAAAAGAAAAAAATCCATCCTCTCCAAAGCATCACATCCCAGGTCCTCTTGAAAAGCACTGAAGTGACTACTTTGGTCAGAGCTTCAACTGAAGAACAGTCAAGCAGCCCGGCCATGATGAGATATGAAAATCATGCAAATGCATATAGTCACAAGTTCACTTCTGACTAACCAATTGCTTCAGTGCTCTTTGCCATGTTTGTAAATGAAGATTAGAATCCTGAAAAACCTTTTTTTTTTTTTTTTTAATAAATAAGGGTTTGATTTTTTTTCTCCAGAGGGTGCCAAGACAGTGCATGGGCAAACTGTCCCCTACCCAGTCTGTGTAGGAAACATGATTCTTACTTCCTGACAGAATTCAACAACATTCAAAAGTTTCATGTGAGCCAGAAGGCAACTAAATATTTTTCAGAAGGGCCTTCAGCAGGGCAATAATAAAGTAAACTAATTTTTCAAACTAGCTATCAATAGCTTAAGAACAGCCTGTTCAATAAAAGTCACAGAAGATCATTTGTGTCTTTAAATTCCGAGCACTAGAATTTGTATTGCCACAAATCACATGAGCTACGTTACTCTCAGGAAGGCAACATGTGGCTTGTTGGAGTCATGTGTGCAGAACAGTCCTCCCAAATGCACATCCCTGAGAAATGCAGTCCTGGAACAGGCAATGTCTGCACAAGAGGGACACTGACACCTTATACTTTCCCTCAGAACACTGTTAACCACTTGTACAACATCCTTGCCATGTCCCTTGCACCTCTGCTGCAGGACAGCATTGACTCAACAGACCCAACAAACCCAAAGAAACCCCTCCAAGGCATGGACCAGAGCCTGTATTTTATAACACTAAACTGAGTTCATGTTGTGTCCAGCTCCAGGCCTGACCACCTGGACTTCAATTTTGACACAGCATTTTAAAAGAGAATACTTACTATCTTAGCTTCCCTGGCTCTCTATGTAAGGGCAGCCCATCCTGGGAAGTTTCTGTTGCTAGGTTTTGTGGTTTTTATTTTCTCTTTATAGGCATTACTTTCATTCTCTTTTCCCTTTTCAGATGGGCTAACATATCTTTTGCTCTTCACTTGGTTCCCATCAACAACATCAGGAAATATATCGTACATCCTGTGTGCCACCACAGCGTGATAGAGGTAAAATGTCTCAGTCATTCCCACTTGCAATTATATAAAACAAAAATTGTAGGATGGTGTTATCTGGAAATAAAGCAGAGAAAAGTCTTCAACATTTCTCACTAAGTGGTGGTATCTGACCTGCTGAACTGTGATGTTTTTCATTGAGAAATCCCCTTTTTGGCTTTTCCACAGATTGTGCCCTACTTCATAAAGCAGAAGTGTTTCTGTGGTGACTCTCAGGTTTTGTTTACTAACAAGCACTTACTTCATTCATTTTCCCAAGCAAGGCAGCATATCATTAGCACCCACGTTTCAAAGAATTTGCAGCATCCAGAAGCCAGGCCAGTTTCAGTGAGGATCAAGCCCCCTAGGCTGATTTCAATTAATTCAGTGGTTAGGCAGAGGTCTCTAATATATTGTGTTCTCAGAGTTTATGGAGGTGGCTTAGAAATAATAAGAATTAGTGTTAGCACCCTCTCTTGACTCGAAGTTTACATAATGTTTTCAGACTTAATTCAGTTCCTGAGAATCCCTACAAAAGCAGGGTAATTCAGAGCAAACTCTTTTTTGTATGTTGTGGGGTTCACACCTTTCAAATCACTTCTGTTTTTATTCTAAGATTATCTAACAAAGAAGGATTGTCCCAAACAATCAGCAATTCAGAAAACAAGCAACTGGTGTGGAACTAGTGACCAAAACAGCTTTTGTACTACCCACAGCAGCAGCTAGAAAGTTTTGAGAAAAGATGGATTCTTCTACGTTTTATCCCAAAATGTAATAGTTACAGCATTTAGCAAGACAGGTAGCAGTACAGATAAAGATCTGTCACAGCCTCAGGGAACAAGAATAACCAAGTTCCTCCTAAGTATTCTAATGACAGGTTAGATGCCTCTTTACCTCACCAGATCCATGGTGCAATTTGGTCTTTCAGAATTCATGCAACGGTGCTGTTTATCACAGAATAACTCCACTCCTTAAATACTGGCAAACAAGCAGCACTTAAACATGCTCTCCTATGCATGCAGATCACACAGAACTCTGCTGCTGCTCCTTTTATTGGCACAGGCTTCTGGCAGTGAATCAGCAGGAGACTGACCAGGAGTGCAGCAGGCGGTGCAAGCGCGGGAGCCAAAGCAGAGGTAAGTTTGTTTATGTGCATCCGTGCTCTCTTTCTCCCTTGCCTCTCTCCATGCAGATGTGCTGTCCTAGTTCTGTGCAGCTGGTTCCCAGAGCAGCCAGCCTGCCATCCTTCCTGACTGCTGTGCCGGTTTGCCAGAGCTGGAGAGGAAAAGGACTTTGGCCCATGCAAATGGGAAAAATGAAGTAACCGAGGGTTTAATTTTCTTCTCCTTGCTTTTTTCCCCTAGGGATGTCACTGTGGATGCATAGAAATCTCAGCATTGAAAACATATACATAGATTAAATAAACCTTGTTCTTATAGCTGCAAAAGCATTTGATTTTTTCATGCAAGTTAACCCAGAGATTCTGACACCTGCTAACCTGGTGTCTTTCTGTCCCAGTTATAGTGTATGTGAAAGCCATATGACTCTCTCAAGAGTACACTGATGAATTTCTAGAAGGTTTAAGGTTTGTTTTCATTAATATAAAAACCTCCAGAAACTGCATTTTTGAATGTATCTTTCAGGCATCTTCCTCTAACTTTTTTTTTTTTCCTTTTTAAAATAAATCAATTATTTCCAGTTTGCCAAGGTAAATGTCACTCTTTGGCATTGTTTTGTTGCATAAAAATACTAGATTATTGTTCAAAGCCCCTATGCCTTGGCCATTGAAATTAATGAGACAGCTGTGTGCCAAGCCTTGGAGTTGATTGGTGCATTATGTCTGATTTACAAAGCTTTCATATTCAGTACAGTACATAGAAAATGGCACACCATAAAAAAGGCAATAATTTAGCTACTGCATAGATTCATCTTCAGTACAAACTGTGACTTATGCTGGACTTTTCAGGATTTTTTCCAAACAATGCTCCATAAGCAGAAAAAGAGGAACGTGTTTTTTACTTTTGTTTGAACTAAATAAAATAGCAGAAAGCAGTGGAATATTTACTCTGAAACTGTGCTTCCAGAGTACACAGGTAGGAGGATTTCTGTTGTACAGAATAATTGGAGTGCTCTCCTACAAAGTGGATAGATCACAATGACTTTGGATTTCAAAATTAAAAGTATAATATTACACTGTATATATATTCTAGTAATATATAATGATACATAATTTTTATATTATATCTATCAATCTATCTAGAATATTCCAATTGTGGCTTAATCCAAATGTTGTAGTCACTCAAGGGATGTGACAGATTTAATAAAAAATGAAGATAATTGACAACCCACTCACTCCCTCCCTCCTCATGAAATTCAGAGGAAACAAAAAAAAAATATTTTACCTGTCCTTTCTATACTCTACAAACCTTAATGATCTTCCCCATGGTGATTCAGATAAAACACTCTGGGTTTATGACCTGTTCCTTCCATGCTAATTACAAAGGTGGCTACAACCAAAAAGCAGGGCATTAACTACACAGACAGCATTATGATTTCTGCTCAGACAAGCTTTGCTGTGACCACCAGACAATGCCTAAAATCCAGGAAGATTCAGCCTTTTCTCCAAGAAAGAGAGATTTACAATAGAAAAAGACCATATGTAGAGAGAAAGGAAGGTTCTCATCACAAACTAGCATCAATGTCACATAAACACAGGCCCCCCAGGTTGGTTCCTTCTCTCCCTGAAGCCTGTGACTCATTTGTAGTCCATATTAAACAGGAAAAGCTGTAGACAATCCTTCTTTTACACAGGTACTTATTCTGGTAGCCCTTGGGGAACAGACCTTGAGCAACCTTCAGGAGACTCTCCTCTTGGGTCCTCCTGTGGAATTCCACACCACTCTCTTCCTAATGAACAAAGAGCACGTGCTCTTCCACACAGCCCCAAGATGTGGTGCCTCCTCGTGCTGCTCTGCTCCCAAGGAATTGCATTTTCAGCAGGATTCACAGCAGCCTCCACTGCAGGTGTTGGCACAAGCCGCTGCAAGAAGAGTCGCAACCCGGAATGTTTCATGAACGTTGTAAGTTTGGCCACCTGCTTTCCTTTTCTAAAGCTTCTCTCTCACTACACTACCACTGTCTAACAGTGCCTATCAGGAGGCTAAAGTAAGTTCCCTTCAAAGGGAACTTCCCTCCAGCAGCACAGACCTAGAGGAAATCTTGATGCTCCTATCCAAACAGCCTGAGCTAGAGAGAAGAATTTCTTTGCAGTGGAAACAAAGGCTGGCTTCTAGTCTCAAGGCCTGCCCTTCTGTAACAACCTCGTTGCCTAGTACAGTGGTAAGGGTGCTTGTACCCCTTCTTCAAACAGCAGATTCTCAAAACAAAAAGCCCTTGCTCTGAATCACCAAACATTTCCTCACTGTGGCAGCAGTGTAGTAGGTGGTACTGTGAGTCTGAAATAGGAGATCCACCCTCCGCGGCTTGCTTAACCACACTTCGGCAAGAAAGGACTCACTGTGGATCAGATAGAGATACTGCTGCATGTTTACTCTCTGAAAAGGTACAACCTTGCTGTGGGGAGAGTGGGAGCTTCAGACAATATTCATTAGAGAAGCCCTTCTATTGAGTTGTGAGGCACTGAAGGGACCCCCTTGATTTCTAAACAGAGCTTGGGTGCAGCTGAATCCAGTCTTAGTCACTGTCTCTCACTGCTGAAGGCTAAGGAATTATAAAGGTGTGATTAAAACATTCTACAACTTTTTCCTGCAGGACTAACCATGGCAAACCAGATATATTTATATAAAAAATAATGATTTATTATAATCAATGATTAGTCAAAAATAACCTAATCAGAATTCTTTACTACACAGTAGAGTATCTAAAACTACTGATATAAGATAATAGAGGACACTGCATTATATCAAAGCAATTGCACTAAAGCTAGCAAAAAGAAACAATTATTAAAGTAGAGATTGATGTAACTCACCCTCACCCACACCAACATCTGTGGGCAAAATCTCTTTTGCTCAGCCTTGAGAAGTAACTTTGAGGGGCATCCCAACCCAAAGGAGAAATCCTTATACACAGTCCAAGAAGGGATATATTAGGGGAACTTAACCATATGAAAGTGGACAGGACTTTGAAAGTATAAAGTGATCAACTACCAACAATATGTCTCCAGGTTGGCTTAGCTGTTTATCTTTGCCAGATCTTTGTTTCATTATTAGGATGCTAATAGATCTGTTTTAGCATAATTCAACACCAACAGAAATACATGATGCTCCTTCTCAGCCTACCACTGATAGCTTGCAAAATAGGACATTATTTGAGTAGTTTGACCACATTCCAAGGCAGAATATTATACTACAGACCTGTGTCAGCCTTGCAAAACAGGATAAAGTATCTCCCAAAAGGTTAGTCACTCACTTTGCCCCATAACAGGAAATCAAATAGGGAATCAAACTCAAAGCAGGTCTGATGAAGACTTTAATGCATCCTGCTACTCTTAAAAGTCTGTGTAGTGCTTGAGTGCCACAGCTACAGCAATTACTACAATTTGAGTGATATTAAGCATTAAGTAGAATACACAAACCACTTCACAGAAACCCATCCCAACTCCTCTCACTGCTGTTTGCATCCTCCAGCCTCCATGGCTACAGCATGGCAGCTGTAGGATCATCCACAAAACAGAGAGACCTGGGGTCTATTTTCCTGCAGGAATCCCTTTTGGTGCCCCTCCCTACCACTACAACACAGTAGAGAAAGGCTAGCAATATGCTTATCACATTTATCTCCCTGGCATGTTCTTGGCTAGCTTCACATTCCTGGGCAGAAGCAGCCTCCAAACAGTTCTTGCAACGTCTTCACTGTAAATGCATGACAACAAACTCTCCTTTGGCTTTCCAAAGAGTGAAATTATCAGATACCATGGATTCCCCTGCGAGGAATATGAAGTTCCGACGGAGGATGGATACATTCTTGGTGTTTTCAGAATTCCTTCGGGAAGGAACAGACAAAATACAGGTATGACATATAGGATATAAGGACAGCCTGAGAGCCAACTCTTACATGGATTCTCCATCCTTCCCCTTTGCAAATGCAAAGTTCCATACCTTTCCATCTCAGCAAGGGTACCCAGTCATTCAGCTAGAATGCGGCCTGAATTCTGTATATTGGTTAAAAACGCTCCTGCAAAACCAAATGCTGTACCCCAGATTTAAGTACACATTACCTATTACTATTACAGCTTAAGAAAATCTCTTCTGTTTTAGGGAAGAAGCCTGCAGTCTTGTTACATCATGGTATTTTATCAGATTCTATTCACTGGATTGCCAACCTGCCCAACAACAGCTTGGGCTTCATCCTTGCAGATGCTGGCTATGATGTCTGGTTGGGAAACAGCCGAGGAGACACCTGGTCTTTAAAACATAAGACCCTTAAGCCCTGCCAGAAAGAGTTCTGGCAGTTCAGGTACTCTTTGGAGAAAGAATTTCTGAAGAAAGCAACTATCAGGGAACTAGCAAGATTAGAATGCAGAACTACTAGAATGCCACTAGAATGCAGAACCTTTCCCCTTCTGGCTATATGAAAAAAAATTCCCCTCTAAATTACAAGAAAACACGACATGTTTTCATATAATCTGACTTCAAGTGGGACATGCAACATTTAAGGAGACTAGACAAACTCTTTTCCACAGATGCAGCCTGGGCATATCAGGGAGGTTATAAGAAGGAATTGGCTGCAAGAGCTGGACAGGCTCTTCTGGAATCAGCACACACAGAAGCAAAGCTGGAAGTACACAGGTCACCTTTCTGGTTTCTGTGGGAAAAGGCTTCCAAAACTGGGAGGCATCTGTAACCTTGAAGTCTCCCACCAGACACCACGTCCCAGGCACAGAAAGGAAAGGAGAGTGCTCAGCTCAGCCTAGAAATCTGATCTACTACAGCTGATGTTATCTGAGAGAAAAATATTTCTTGTAGCCCATGCAGGTGAAAGCACTGATTGAATTCAGTTCCCCAAGGACTGTAGCTGTCAGGTGAAGCTGGCACTTCATCCACACAGAGCCCAAGGCATCAGGCAGCCAGGCTGCACAGCTGCTCCCCTCTGCCACTTCCCAGCTCAAGCCAGCATGCAGACACAGTGTGCAACCTCCTCCTTCAATGGGTCCTGCTTGCTGCAATGAACAAAAGGGACAGTCAGTAACTCACACTGGGATACTCACATTGTCTGCCAGCTGTTTGTGTTTCTCCCCACAGCTTCGATGAGATAGGTAAATATGATATTCCAGCAGAGCTGAACTTCATCACGAACAAAACTGGACAGAAGGATGTTTACTATATTGGTCACTCTGAAGGATCAGCTGCAGGTAATGTTAGAACTGTCTGGGTACCAAACGGACAGTGTTAGTGTTTATGATTTATAGATAAGGTCTGTGAGCAGACTCTGGGGTTTATGTCACAGTGTACCATTGTCCTTTTACAAAAACAAAGTCAGAAACAGAGGAGAAAATGGGGGAAAGTGGTATTAAGTAGAAAATTATTTTCCTTTCTTCCCATATGTGTGTTCTAAGAGTCTTTTTACAGAATTAATAGTTCAGAAGAAATCACCACCTTCTTTTTCTTCAGCTAATTATGTCAGCCAGTCAAATCCATCAGTGGAGAAATTTAAACACATTCAGAAAACAGAGACAAATCATTTTTAGCTTTAATGCCTTCCTTATACTTTTCCTTTATGTGTGCATTCACTTTCATGCAAGTATTTGCTTAATTACAAGGGAAAAAATTATTAATATTTAGATAATTTTTGTATTGCTGAATGGCAGCATACACGTGTACAGTCTTTTAGAGACTGCAAGACGAGAAACTTTTTATTTTGAATTTAGGGAAATTTAGAGAGAATTTGAATTTCAAATATCTAATTAATATACCTTTTCAACCAAAACTGGCCTTAACACAAAGTTATCAGTTCTGACAAAAGCAGTATCAGGACATGCTCTAATGAGCTTGTATCTTTAGAATGAACTTTATCTTCTAAATAAAAGTTTTAAGCAAGAATCAAACATTCTCTTTAGGTCTGCAGCACAGAAATATAAAACAGCCAATGGGATGCTAACCTAGCCTCACTCCTTTGCTGACTACTGCTTTTTTATTTATTTGATCTGTGGAGATTCTTCATCAACTTGACTTCTTTTTCTGAACTTGCAGGCTACATAGCACTTTCTGCTTATCCTGATCTGACTCAGAAGATTAAAGCAATCTTTGCTTTGGCACCAGTGACCACTATCACACATTCTACCAGTCCTCTGGTAACAATTACACGGCTTCCCGAGATACTGATCAGGGTAAGTAACTTTTCCTTCTGAAGAGAAAGACATAATTGTCTGATTTGTCTCTACTGGACTCACTCAACCTGAACTTTTAAGGGGTGATCAGTTAGAATTGAATTCAGTGTATCAGACTTCAAACTTTCCAAAGAGCGAAACTGCAAGGTTTCACATGGTATGGCTTTTGCAATTTCTTTAAGGTAGCAGGCATACTTTTTGACTTATTTAAGTCAAATTATTTCTGAAGAAAACTTTCAAATACCAGAACAAAATAAATCTAATATAGTCTACTAAATCTAGCCTTAAGCACTACTAAAAACCACAAGTAAGATATTTCACATCTTAATTTTATCAGACATGCAGATCATTTATGCTTGTAAAGTATTTACTTGTAAAGTGATAAAGGAAGCTTAAACACCAGAAGGTGCCAACTTAATAGAATTTGCCAGGAATGCGGAAATCATGCACGCTATACTTTATGTCAAACCACAGAAGCACATTCTCTTTCTGTCCAAGCTGCACCCACGATGTGACTACAGAGCATTCAGCTCTACACCCTTCTCATTTGTCTGATCCCTCTTTACTTAGGAGTGGTACTCACAGTACAATTTGCACCTGCCAGGAAAAAGTATTAGGGCAAAAAGGGACTTCCTATATCTGCAGACATCAGTGCAGCCAATTTCCTTTCTCACTGAGATCAGTACACTAAAAACAGATGGACAGTGACCTCCAGCACTCGTCCCAAGGAGAAGGAGGAACAAGTGGTCTGCCCTTGGGAAGAGCACTCTATAAAGGATAGTGGGATGGCAAGCGCTTTCAGTAATCTTGCCTCTTGTGAAGAGGAAGGGCTATTAAAGAAGAGAGAGTGACTTAAAGAAGAGGGAGTTTTCTGCATGAAATAATCTTGCAACAACTAAGAAAAGTTTTGCACTTTTCCTCCCCTCAGTTACTACTTGGCTGCAAAGGAGTTCTTCAACACAATGTGCTGATGGAAGTATTTGCAACACGGTTCTGTGCGTGTCTGGGGAAAGTTTGTGGCAATATCTTCTGCTATCTAGTCGGGGGCATGATACAAAATATGAACACGGTAAGCACCTCCAAGAAAAGCTTCATACAAGTAAATCTGAAGAACCTTTGAAGGGCAACTGGACAAAGATCTTTTTCTCTTTTGCACAATTTTACTTCCTAAACAACAAGACATCTGACTCAGCTGAACATAAAAGATGGTTTCTTTTTGTTTGCTACACATTGAAAGATTTCTAGCCAAAACTCAAAGCTGTTTCTTCACTCTTCTCCCAGCAGAAAGATTGCATTCCTTTATTCTGGCTGCTACCTCTTGTTCTTACGGGCCTTTCACATGTCTGTTCTCCAGTCACCTTTCATCTCTCAGACTATTTAACAAGTGTACCCATAGAAAGCTCTCACACATGCAGCTTCATTAGCCCAAGAGAACTGTAGAGAACTTTTCTCTACTGATTATGCACAGCACTATTTAAAAGCATTATACAAATCATACAAACTGGGGAAAAAAAGGCCATACATGCTTCTCAAATTATGTTTTCTCTGTGTTGAGAATGTTGAAAAGATTATCACAAAGATATAAAATCCTATGTAATCATTCCGACTGTAAACTAGTGTATTTGTGAATCTTTCCTCAACTTCCATTTTTATATCTGAAGAATATTCTATAAAATGGGGTATGCAGCAGTATGTTGCTCAGGGTCTTCACAGCTTTATTCTTTCACAGCACTGGATCTCTTCTTTCATAACACTTCTGCTTTGTCTCCAGAGTCGAACAGATTCATACAGTGGACACTATCCAGCCGGAACATCAGTACAGAATATTATTCATTGGCAGCAGGTATAACTGTGCTGACATATAAACACTCTTATTATGGCTTTTTGTGCAACTGACAGCCAACAGGGAAGTCCAAAGCTGACAGATCTGAAAATCTGCCCATCACATCTTCTCAGCTGTCACAGAGGGAGCCCTGTTCCCCATGGCCCATCAGATCATTCCCTGAATTTCCCCTTTGGCACCAGGCTTTGAGATTTCCTCAGGGCACATCATGCCTCTCATGGCCTTCAGCCTTTGTCCTTATTTATGAAGATGTGTGCAAAAAGCTGCAGAAGTGAACACAAGCACAATCTAGGCACTTGGCAGGTGGGATAAGTGAGAAGTTTACAGTCAGGGATAAACCAGACAAGGAATTGATCTAGGTTAAAGCTTGTCTCCCAGAGGGTTAATTGCAGCCTTGATTACCTCCAAAAGCCAGTTTACTGCACAAATGCTTCTGCTGGCACAATGGCAAAATGGGGAACTGCCTCTTCTGCTGGTACCTTATGCCACTTTCAGACCTAAGCTTGTTCTGCCTAGACTCCAAATCACACCAGGGCAAGGTGGCATTGGCTCAGAAACACACCACTCCATGTGAACAGCAAACTTAAGTGAACTGTATGTGAGCTGTGAACTTAAGTGAACTCTAAGTGAACTGCGCCACTTAAACCAGCCCTAAAATACATGTGTGCTGCAGTACATCCCCTGCCTAAACTTCCTGGTATCAGAAACCCAGAACCCAGAGCCAGAAAACAGAGATGAGCTAGCAGATTTCTATCATATCCTCAGTTACTTAGATGTGTAGATAAAAAAAAAACAAACCCACAAAACACCCATTATCAGTAAGACAGGTTAATCCTTTATTATTTCGATATTCCTTTCAGACAAACCACAGAAGACAACAGTTTAGTGCTAAGGTAACCACACTCTGCTCCCAATATTCTGCTATGCAGTGTGAGCAGACCAGAGCAGACCAAGCAGGCACACAAAAGTTGAGGATTTTGAGGAGGTGTCCCAGGCTAGTGAGAGCCCTGACATACTCCTGCACCACAAAGAGCTACGTCAGCTAACTAAAGAGCCAATTAAGATAGGGTAGCAAGGCTCCAATTACTAAACATAAGAAGGGTGGTGGCTGAAGTTCAGGAGAAAATGTTAGCAAGGGGAAAGGTGGTGAACCACTCATCCCACAATTCCTCCTCAGTATCCCTGGAATCCTGTCTGCTGCCTGAGACTTGAGTTCAATCATATGCAAGAAAACAACTCCTGCACTCTGTGTCTTAACATTTTCATTTTATCTGTCCTTGTTACAATATTAACAGATAAAACATGCAGACCAATTTCAAGCTTATGACTACGGCTGTAAGGAAAACATGAAGAAATACAACCAGGTAAGGCAATTCATTTTTCTGAGAACTCATCCTTGGATACTGGCAAAACTAAGATTAGAAAAATTCATATATTAGCACCTTGAATGCTACAAAAACGAGGGTAGTCTTAGGTAAAGCTTCACCTGAACATAATTGTCAGAGTCTATTCACAAACACGGCAGATTCTTGCAGCCTCCCCTATTGATGCAGGGATGTGTCCAACAACGTGTCAGCTTACCTGCCATTCCCAAAAGGCTAAGAGTCACTCCCAGGTCCTAGACTGGATGAGTACAGAGCTCTTCCTCAAAAACGCTCAAAGTCTGCATTTCAGCTAAACACTAAAATGGGGATGAAAAGGGGAAAAAAAAAAAAAAAAGTGGAAATGCATACCTTGGTTTTCAGAGGCTACTTGCTGTAAAAATTAAACTCAAGGGATGGTTCAGTATGGCACAGTGGAGACTGCTGGGGAGAACTAAAGTATCCTGTATGGAAAAAAGGAAACAGGCAAAATTTGTTATGTAGGAGCTTTATTTATTGTGTAGTCCTCAACACCTGAAAATGGTCTGCTCTTGCAACATTTATAACTCACCTGATTATTTTTTGAGGTTTGATCAGATCACTTGACTTGTAGTGTGCTTTGTGAGTCAGGGCAGATTATTTTATGGGTGGCACATTATTTTGCAAGTGGGTAAAGATTCCAAGGACACCTTCCTTCTCAGACAGCTTTCATACACACATATGATCTTTAAATACCTGAAGTTTAAACTCTGAAATGGGTACTGTTTTATTCCAAATATTGTGGAAGGTTAGGAAATGGCCCAAAAAGCAGACAGGAAGAAAGATAACTGAACCACCCTTTGATAAGGGCAAGTTTCAAAACATCTTGTGCATAGTCCCTTACCACAGTGACAAATAACCATCCTGCATTAAGTCATTTGGTTCAGATCTCATTTCCATTTTAATCTTTTGTGTTTCTTTAACTTCTTCTGTGATGACAAGCAAGGCAGGGAATGGAGTTAGGGCAATGAGCAATAAGAGGGTGGCCTTCATCCTTATGGCTTTACTGTAGGCAGTGCAGAAGCAAAAGACAAAGAGAGGTGCTTGCACAGAAACCTTGCTCTAAACACAGCTCTGATGCAGCAGCATTCACTCAGGTCTCCTCCCTGTCTTACAGACTGCTCCTCCTGAGTACAAGATAGAGGAGATAAAGACCCCAACTGCTGTGTGGAGTGGTGGACAGGACACTTTTGCAGATCCAAGAGACATGGCAAGGCTACTTCCTCGGATTACTAATCTCATTTACCATGAGCATTTTCCTACATGGGGACATCTTGATTTCCTGTGGGGCCTTGATGCAACAGAGAAAATGTATGTGAAAATCATTGAACTACTAAAAAAATATGCTTAAAGTGCCACAGATGGATTTAATTCATGCAGTAGAAACCCCAGAGATTTCTATTTAGTAGTTGATTATTGGTATAGGGATAGGTATAGAGGTTTACAAACTACTGACAATTGGTTTGCAATATTTTCACATTGCTTCCTTCGGTGTTACACTATTTTGGTGATTGCAGTCTTTCTGAAGAAGCTGAGGTACATGTGAATGACCACTGAAAATACAAATATATTAGATAGAACACTTCAGGGAACCCTTACATTGGAAGATTTCAGTTTTTATATGTCTGATTTTGCTAAGATTTCATTTTTTCCTTCCTTGTTGATCTGCACTACATATTTCACTTGAGACAAAGGTGATTTCCCCTGAAAACCCAAAATGGGAGATAATTTCTCTGTTTACTGAACTTTGCTGAAGTTGAAGCATCTGTCATCCTGATCAAGTTTCACCTGTTTTCCTCCCCTCACAATACCAACAGCAGCAAGGAAGACCCAAAAGATTTTCACTTGTAAAACTACCCTGGCATCTAAGCAGACAGGAGTTGGCTATACTGGCACAAATGCAAGACATCCAACACCATAACATATATGTCAGAGAAAAAGCACTTGACTGTTGGATAGATGCAGATACACTCTTACCCTCACACTAATGGTTTGTTACCCCTGCTACTACAAAGAGCACAACTGTCTTCATGCTCGTAATCTGGCAATAGCAGCAAACTGTGCATAAAAGACAACTGCACCCATCTCAATAAATATTCCTGCCACCATCAGTAAAGAAGTTGAAGTTCTTTTAGGTCCTCAGCTCATCATGTCAGTGCTTGCCTGTGAGACTGTTCCAGGGGGTACAGATCACACCAAAGGGTTCATCATTACAGGGCAAGTCAGGAGAGCTCAGGCACTGTGGGTGTTTCTGGGTGGGGGCATAAGCCCAGATTCCTCAGTCAATACTTGCGGAAAGTGAAACCCATTTGATAATAATCTGGGAGATAGAGACCAATATAAACAAAACATGTTTGTCTCTCATAATGTAGAAAACACATGCAAAGGCCACCTTCATGCAAACATATGCAAATGACACACCTCCTTTAGCAACGTGTGGTACCACTGGGAATCGAGTTCTCACCTCCTGGGGACGTTTGCAGTCCAAGTCACAGTGTGGCTTCTCTTGCCCACACCACATCATTTCTAAATCCGTGTCCTGACTGCCCCAGGGAACTCACAACAGACCTGGCCCATCCCCACAAAGCAGCAGGGCAGAGCCAGCCCTGGCACAGCAAACACTGCACCCCACACAGACACGGCCTCGGGTCTGAAGGGAGGGGGAGTAGGATCCGCAATTCCAGCCCAGGCAAAGAGGGAGAGAGGGCCTCTCTGAAGGATCTGGCAGCAAAGCCCTTCAGCTCTGCTCTCATTCACACTTCTGCAGCACCACCCAGCATTCAGACAAGCTGCACGGGATGAACCTGACAGCGTGACTCTGCACAAAACATACAATGGCAGGGAGGGAAGAAAACAGAATCACAGCACTGAACTCCTTCCACGCTCACCAGTGGTGCATTTTCCCTGCTGCAGAGTCAGGGCTGATCATGAACTAGAACTGATTCTCCATGAACCAGAGCACATGGCTCTGCCCAGCTGAAGAAAGCAGTGGGGACACGCAGCCCTTTCAGGGAGGTGAAGGAAGGTGGATCTAGCAGTTCCTCAAAATCTGGTTGGGTGGACAATGGTCTGAAATTAACTTTACTCATCCTGGAAGCAGCCACCAAGGGCTGCCCCAGGACATCAAGTTCAAACTTTTCTAGAGTAGCTTCCCATGCTGTACAAGAAGAACCAGCCACAGACACACCCTGCAAGAGGTTACAGGGAAACATTCAGGTCAGTGACCAACAGTTCTTGGGAAAGGACACCATGTGCAGTGTCTTCAATACTGAACACCTAAATAAGTCTAATGTTCAGCCTAACTTCACCCCTGACATAACTGAGTTTTACAAAGGATTGCCAGTTTTTCTAACAGAAGAGAATTTCCAAATACCCATCTCATAGCATCTCCATTTACCAAAGTTTCCTACAAACAAACTTTATCTTCTTATTGCCATCCATCAGAAATGCAGTCCTGGAATGCACAGGGTCTGGATAACAGGAATAGCCATCCTTTACACGTCCCCTTGGAAAACCATCAGCTATCCAGACACAATCCTTGCAGCACTGAAAGTGTCCTTTCCATGTCTGCTTCAGGATAGGATTAATTCAACAAGTCCACTGAAAACCCTCCATGGCATAGACTATAGCCTCTATTTCAAAACTCTCTCAGCCAAATCCAAGATAAAAGGATATATGTTTGAACATACTGGATTTTTTCTGCTTGCCCAAATCAGTCCCTCCTGTTCTTGAAGTCAGGACCAAGATCTGTTGTCTCACTCCACAGCCACTGGCACCAAGAGTGGTACTTCAAGGCTGGGAAGCCAAGCAGCCAGAACAGCCTCACACACAATGAAAGGAGGGAAGGAAAATTACATTACTGTGTTTGGGGGTGCAGGATGAGCTATATACAAGTATCTTAGACCATGTCTAGACTTCCACGTTCAGGTTTGGGGTCCAGGAAAGGCATCAATATGATCAATACCTGCTGAGCAAGTTCAGCAAAAAGACAACATGAAGGTCATCCAAACTTATCACAGAGTGAGTAACTGCTGCATTGGCTGAACATTCCAGCAGAGATCTAGGCCAGCCCAGAGCAGCGCCTCCTCAGAAACCCAGCGCACCTCCTCTGCTTTAGAGGAGGAAGGCCCTCCTGTCCAGCACGCCTCTTCCCAGGTAGAACAGCCCCACGTTGTTTTCTTCCTTACCCACAGCATCCTCCACAACGGTGCTAGCATTTTTTCCCCTCAGTTAGCCCAAATTCAGGAGAGTCCAGGTGAGGTGTGCATACCCAAGCAGACAAAGACTGGCTTAACGATAGCCGGGCTGACACCGGGACCGTGGGGAATGCGGAGGGGACACATCCCAGGTGCGCACGGACCACGCTGCCCCCAGCGCCCTCTGCCCCCGCCCGCCGCCGCCCACGCACGGCCCCTCCCTTCGCCCCTCGCCCCCGGCAGGGCTGCGGCGGCGGCCGGACCCGCAGCGCAGAGCGGGACCCGCCACCTGCCCGCCCGCCCGGGGCCGCTCCCGCGCAGGGCGCCCGCGGCTCCGGTGAGGCGAGGCGAGACGGGAGGAGGAAGAGAAAGAGAAGCAGGAGGAGGCCCAGGCCGCCCCGGCGCTCCGCGCTCCCCCCGCCCCGCGCTTTGTCCACGGCAGCCGCCGCTCGCACGGATGCGAGAGCCGGTAAGCAGCATCGCCCTGCCCGCCGCCGGGCGCGGAGCCGGCGAGGCGCTGCCTCCGCCTCCATCCCGCTGCTCTGCGCCAGCGGCCCCTGCGGGCACAGCCACCAGGGCCGGTACCCCTTCCGGGGCCGTGGCAGCGGGGGCCGGTACCAGCTCCATCCGCTCCTCGGCCCGGCCGGCGTGCCGTCCCCGCCCCGGTGTCAGGTGCGGACCCGCGGAGGCCTCTCGGAACAGCCCTCCTCCGGGCAGGGCGGAACTGCGGGCGGGAGCGGCCCCGGGCGGCAGCGGCGGGCCCGGGAGCGGCGGGGGCAGCGCGGGGGCAGCGGGGCTGGGCGGCGGGCAGCGAGCCCGGCCGCTGAACCTGCTGACCCCACTGCGCCCACGCCGAGAGCAGCGTGGCGGGGAGTCCGGGATGTTGCCGTGTGCCAGAGACAAATCAAACTGATAGCAATATTCTGGCTTTAAATTATTTCCCTATATATGTGAAAGATGTCATCGGAACAGAAAGTGAAAGAATCTAAACCGGTAGAAATTGTGGTTGCTGAGCATCTGTAACTCTCTGATGAGCTTTTTCTCTTCATGTACTTGGTTTCGTACCTGCCTCCTTTTGACCTCTGTAGGATCTCAGGTGTCCTTCTGAAGTGCACTGAGGAATGTATCTCGCTCTTGCACATGCCGCCTGGTTTCAGAAGGATGCCAAAAAGTCTCTTCTGGGGGAATTCCTCTTGGTCTGGAATTATTTGTGTTTAATATGCACATGGTTCTGAATGCTCTGAGAAGTCATGGGCAGGAAAACCCCCACCTTCTACTGAATGGGAGAACGGGAAGTAGTGAGAATATGAGATCTTGGAGACCCTGTACTTCCCAGGACATTCATTCCCCAGGTGAAGACGAGCTTTGAGAAAGTTCTGTCTGCACAGAAGTGAGGTTTCTCCTCGTTGCAGGCTTAAGTGGATTACTATCCAAAACTGTAGTTAGCATGTATTGATGACTTGCCTTAGACAACCAACTTGTAGAAAATAGGATATAGACCCAGAACTTCACTAAATATTCCCAGGAGAATGGAGCCCAGGTTTGCTGTTGTGGCAATTGCTGCTCAGGCAATATACTCTGAAACAGATGAGTTTTCTCATGTGCTAAATGCATTGCAGCTGGTATATTGCATGTCTGAGTGCTAAATGTTTGGATAACAAAGCCAAAGGCCAGTGTTTACAAGTCTGGAGTTTCGTAGATCACAGGATACTGTAGGAATGCAGGAAGCATTCATCCCAAATTCTGTATAATTCTGTAGGTACCAATTTCATAGTTGGGGGTCCTTGTGTGGGGGTGTGTGTACAGTACTTTGAATGGCTGTAAGTGCAGGAGAGTATTTTGTAGCATTATGTTTAAAAATTGTTTTGATCAATGCTGCAGTCATTTGTATTACTAGATATTGCTCTGCAGACGCTGTGGAGGCATTTCTTGTGTGGTTTTCTTTATGTGCATTAAACATGCTGAAGGTTAGGCCTTAAGGCTTTTCCTGGAAATTAATCAACAAGATCAGGAAGAGTGTAGCTCAAGGTGAGGGATGTTGTAAAATCTTCAGCTGCTGAGGGAATGCCAAGGTGACTTGTGCATGAAGGCACTGAACAAATACTGTATAAAACTAAGTTTTTGGTCTCTGTTTGCTGGACATACATGAATAATGTTTTTTTCAGGTTTCATCACTCCTGAAATTTTATTTCTGCACCAAAGATTACACATCCAGTTTGTGTTCTGAAAATTAGTTTGCTGCCATGTAAAGGAAGTATTTGTGCATACAATTTTAATAAAATTAGGACATTTAGATTGTAATACCTGGAAACATATTTTCTGGTCATGCTTTCCCTTATAAATAGAAGCATCAGTCCATGAAAGAAAACTGTCTTGTGCAGTTTCTGAACAATCCGTGTGCAGTGGCTGAGTACTGGTGTTGCAAAGAAATTCCTATTATAAAAATGCAGCCTTTTCAATCTTGGCCAGCTGCTGATGCCTCTCAGAAGTACTGTGAGTCAGGCAGCTCCTCAGACACAACCCGCTGCCTACCACTTCCTACAGGCAGCTCTGGATGAGTCACACTCAGCACACAACACAGGGAATTGCGTTATGGAAGCTGTGGGCTCTCCACATAATCAACGTAGGAAGTATCTTCCTCTTTTAGCATCTCTGAACCGTTAGCATCTCTGAACTGCTGGCAAAAAGCCTTCAGAGACATCTATTGCTCTATGTTGATATAAAAAGGAGCTTGTATAGGCTGCAAAGATCAATGGGGCTCATCCTGAGGGGAAAAGCAAATAATTTGAAAGGCTCCAAGGTAGACTGTGTAGCTTCACTGGGATGAAGCTGTTGGCCTGCAGGGGGACAAAATGTTAACCAGAAAACATCGTGCTCAGCTTTGATATTCTGGATAATTCAGCTGACTGTCAAGCAGCCCTGTGAGCTGACTGTGTTACAGCCAGTGCTGCTATAAAACATGTGCTTAACACTGTCAATCTTAGAAACTTAAGCAAGAGAAATTAAATATTGTAACTGTCCAAGTAGAACAGCAGTCTAAAGCTCACAGAATTCTTCTCATAGAACAAGATGATCCTCTTGTTTTTCCTGGGTTGTTTTTTGTTCGTAGCACGTTACATCCTGAATCATCTAGAATAGGGGAGGTCAAAGATTTCCTTGTGAAATCAACTAGATGTGATATTTCATGTAAACATTGTACAACAGAAGCATGCCAGATTAAATGGTAGTTGTTCATACTAATTGATCATACTTCATCCTGTAGGTAATCTCACTATCCATTTCTTACCTTTCCTTACTTAAAAATTTGTGTACAAAACAGTCAGAATCCTTTGAACTAATGCCTCAAATTATTTTTTCTAGATTTGAGGCCAAAAAAACAAGTTTCATTCTTTATAGGCACTTTAATAGGCTTCAAATAAACTGTGAAATTGTATGTCAGAAATGTCAAATAAATTTGGCTCGTCTTTATTTTGTTCCCTATATTTTGAGCTACAGAAAGTAAGACAGCATAAGAATTTGTCGTCTGATAGAAACAGAAATTGATTGTTGCAACCAGTCACTCACTCAATCAACAAGTGTCCTTATTAGATGCTATGGAGTCTAAATGTTCTAAATTTAGGTGTTCTAAATTTAGGTAGGATATATTTTCCCCCCCAAAAAAAATTGCATTTTATAGGAAGAACCAGAAGATTCTTAACCCCTCTTGCCCCTGAGAGAAATAGGGATACAGACAGGAAAAATCAGCTTTGCAAGGAATCACGCTCTCTTTGTTTCTTGGAAGTGTAAGAAGTTGCAGGCCTCTGTGCTGATTTTAACCTTTCATTTGTTTCCCTTAGCAACACAGCTTCTTGTCTTCATGGTGGAAGTTAGTTTTATCACTGACGTAATGGATTGCAAATATCTCCCTTTTTTTTCAGCACTTCAGTTGAATCATCAAAGAACAAATTGTATAAAACCAGCTCTTTCTTGTACTTCTGTCCTCTTCTGGGTTACTGTGCCCTGATGTAATTTTCTTGGGGGATTGTTGTGGATTTCCCAAAGGAAGGAAATGGCACTGTTTTTCTACACCATGTCTAGAACATCCTTTTAGTGGGTCACTGGAAAGATGCTGTTCTGTGTTGCATAAGTAATATTTCTCTGACTGCCTAAGAAAGATTTTGCTTGTAATCCAAGACATTCTACCGTGGTTGATATTTATCCATTATGTTAAAAATGCTTTTTTGCTAAAACTGAATGGTGTCATTAAAGAAAGGAGGGAAAAGGAGGAGGGATTGTGTTTTGTTTTAACACAAGAATCCACAAGAGAAAGAACTGTCAGTTCACGAATGCACATTTGAATGTTTAATATTTCCAGTCCATTTTTGAGGCCATTCTCTTAAATGTCTATTATCGTTGTAGACAGAGTTAGTTAATAAATCTGGTAGCAAGCTGCCATCTATGTGTACAGCTCAAATGCATAGGGTTATGTCATAGTAGCACAACCATACTAGATGTTGCTTTCAAAACAGCCTGCATAAAAATGAATGAGAAAATAGTTGACAGTAAGAGGTCTTCTTTGTGCTGTGAAGCAAAAGGAGAGAGAAGCCTGTAGGCTCTGCATTCACATACCCTGTAGGGAGCAGAAGTCAGGTTCTTGCACGTGCCATGTTGGACATTATCTGCATATTGTAGTGGTTTATCAGTCTTAGCAGAACCAGTAGCAATCTAATTTTATTAACGTAGCTTCTTGGTGCAGTAATGTTTGTATCTGTGCCGAGAGGAACGCTGTCCTTAGAAAGCAGGTAGTCAATGATATTCAAGAAGCTACACTGATTAATTGCAGTTGTCCAAATATTTGCAGAACAGCTATAACAGTCTTCAGACAATTAATTCAAACTTTGTTTTGAAGTGGGCAAACAGACCCTTGTGTCACCCATTCATGTTTTAGATGAAAGTAAAGCTCACTTTTGTGATGCAAGGTACAGAACTGAGTTGCCTAAACATGTAAGCAAAGCTTGGGTTTGGCAGACCTGTGCATGGAGGATCTTCCCTGCCTGTGATTTCTCCCTCTCAGCACCCAAGCAGGTGGAGGTGTTACTGTCCATCCTGCACTGACACAGAGGCCTCTGGGCACTGTGCTGGGGCATGGCAGGCACTGGTCCTTCAGTGAGAAAGAGGAAATGTTCTTGACCCATTCTAGAGAGATGGTTGTATAGCTCAGCAGCTGCTTCTGGCAGTTAGTGGAGCTTGGGAGGTGCTCTTGGAACTGCTGTTTGAATGGAGCTGTGGAGCTAAGGAGCACTGTCAAACTGTGAGCTGAGATGGGCTTTTCTAGAGCTGAGCTTAGGAGTAGCTGTAAAGAGCAACTTCTCCATTGAAAGGCACAGGGTTTTCAGGAACTGGCTCCTCGCAGTGGTTCCTTTCTTTGAAAGGCCATTCTGTTGAGTTTTGTTGATTGGGTATTTCCTCTGCACAAGAGAATCATCTTGCCATGACATTCAGTGCTTTGTTGTTTTTGGGGTTTTTTTTTCCAGAAGAGACTACTTACTATACCAGCTGAATCACTTGCTGTGATGATGAATGCGTGTTACAAAAAGCATGTTGACAGATGAATATGCTGTTTCTTTTTGGAGAGAACCAACAGAAGGCAGTTTGCTATTTAGGCTGGTATTTAGCATATTTATATATCAAACCTAAGTGTGTGTATATAAATAATCATGTGCTGTGCCAATACGCGGCCTGGAATTTCAAAAAGAGCTGAATGAGATAGGTGTCTGTATTTCTAACCTGTTTTTCACCAATTCAATTGAGTATCCACTTCCAAGTACAGAATTTTAAGTATCTGCTTCATGAGTGACTTACTGGCATGAAATGGTCCTTTACCTTCATCTGGCAATTGCTGGTGTGACCTATTTAAAGTTTGCTGAGACAACTTCGTTCCATTATGGGTACTTGAAAGGTGTTATTTGCACTTGCTAATTTGGCTATTTTAATGAGGACTGACCTCCTTATGGTTTAAGATGCATCTTTATTCTAGGATTCTGTAATCATCACACTTCCTAGTATAGTAACATGATTGTGTTAACTTCTCATGGCAATATTAAAGTAAGCTTCTTCTTGCCATGAGGCGGCTGCAGAACAGTTCTCTCAACAGAAGCTTCAAAAAGTAGAACTATACTACATTTTAGCTTCTATATTAGCAAATATTTCTAGATATACTTTAAGAATCCTGATCCCAATGGAGTGAAGTCAATGATTTTGGTGGGAACCTCATCTAGGCTTTATATTCCACAAAAGTATCAAACAAAAGGATTAGTATTTCTGGAATAATCCACCATTAAAAATATTCAGACAATAAATCATTGCATAGATTATTTTTAACATAATCTTTGAATTAAGAAAGTGCTTTGGAAAATTTTGCCAGTGATCTCTTTAACAAAGATTTTTTTCATAAGACAAATAATCAAAATATTGATAAATATTGCTGACAGCAGTGCAGTCCGTGTTATGATTAATTCCTTTGAAATTTAAAAATGTGTTACAAAGAGGAAACTAATGTTTCAAAGTAACTAATGTTACAAAGGGAAAACTACATATTTAACTAATATTTATGGAAGTTACTCAGTTACTTGTTTAAAAATCCAAAAAGATCATTCAGCATTTCTCGGAGCCTCTCATGAATGAGCAACATTGCTCGTTCAACCTCTTCTGAAGAACTGAAGAGGGGAAAGCAGCCTCCAGATGATGACAAGGAGCTGAAATTCAATGCTAGCACTCTGCAGTCAGTTTCTGGGAAGTCCTGACACCCTGAGCTTCTCTTTGTGTCCTTTCCAGAGGGCTGGAGCAGCCCAGCTCCCGCTGGGGTGCCACAGTCCCTGTGAGCATCCTTGGGCAGGGCGTGGTCCTGCTTGGTGTCCCTGGCTTGGCGGGACAGTCCTCTCCCGGAGCCAGGTTCTGTCAGGGCAGGGCATTTTGGGGTCTGTCCCAGCAAGGCACGGAGACACGCTCCTTGTGCCAGGCCGTGCCCTGGCTGCGCTGCAGGCATTGCGAACGCCAGCTGTGCAGCTCCAACAGCATTGCAGCCATGCAGCTCCAACAACGCTGCAGCTGTGCAGCTCCAACACCACCCCAGCTGTGCAGCTCCAACAGTGCCACTGCAGCCGTGCAGCTCCAACAGCACCACTGCAGCCGTGCAGCTCCAACACCACCCCAGCTGTGCAGCTGCAACAGTGCCACTGCAGCTGTGCAGCTCCAACAGCGCCACCACAGCCATGCAGTTCCAACACCACTGCAGCCGTGCAGATCAAACAGCGCCACTGCAGCCGTGCAGATCCAACAGCACCACTGCAGCCATGCGGCTCCAACAGCACCACCGCAGCGGCACTGTGCAGCCATGTGTGTCACCTCTCACTGCCACACCACGCTCGTGTAGCGGGGAAGGTCAGCAGGGCCGTGCCTGTCGGGCTCTGAGCACGGCCAGCTGCCTCCTTTGGCCACATCCAGCCAGCCTGGCAGCTGTCTGAAATGCCAGCGTGCAGCAAACTGTGAGGGCGTTGGAGAATTGTGGTGAACTGTGATATTGCAGCTCGCAGAAGGGTTGGTTTGTGCATGCATTCCCCAGACCTTCTCACACCACCTCTGTCTCATGAGCCTCCTCCTGAGGTACTTGATATGCTTATTCTGTCTTGGTGTACTACTCTTGGCATATACTTTCACTTAAAATTGCTCTCTCTGCTTTTCATTTCCCTGCTACTTGGTACCTTGCTTGCTAGCCTGAACAGAAGGAATCACTTTCAATGCCATTTAAAATGCTGTTTTTCTCAGTTTGCTCTGTTTTCTTGTGGCTGAATGGCTTTGATTTAATAAACCTGGATTTTTTCAAGGAATAATACATACAATAATAAGGTGGGACATATGGGAAAACAAAAGCTTTTTAAGGAGGAAATGGGATTTGATGAGAAGTGCTATTCCAATTGAAATCAAGAAAAGTTTCTTAACCATTAAATAGATGTTCAATTATTATAATTACTATCTGGTAATGACTATCAGAAAATTCATAATTAGAAAAAAAACCTGAATTTGAATGCTAAATGTCCTGGCATTTCTCCTCAAACAAACATTACCTAAGTCCATCTAAGTTAACTGGAATGCCTGAAATAGTGAAGTAGAAAAATGCATCTTTACTCTTAGAGTTTTGATTACTTTAGAGTATAATAGACTAAGACAGCTCCAAGCTAGCATTGGTATTTATCCCCTGTGGTTGAGGTTAGTTCACTGTATTAGAAGAAGTGTTTTGTATGTTTGAGTATAATTAGTTTCAGCTATACAGAGAGGTTTGGTATTTGAATTTATCTTTACTCTTGTAAAGTGTAATATATTTCCAGAAAACCGAGTCACCTGCCAGAATTGGGCAATTTTTGTAGGAACTATACAAACTCTTAGGGTGCCCTTTCAAAGCCAGCTCCTCAATCTAGGACTGCCCTGCCTCAGAAAGTGACAAACCTCTCTGCTTTGCTGGCTCCGTGGTTCTGCCTGCTACTTTACATTTTGACTTGGAGAAGGAAGTAAAGGTCCATTTAATTTTAATTTGGATCGGCTACGACTTGCCTTGGAGTCAGTGGAGGCAGCGCAGGGAGAGCTCAGAGGAGGCTGGCGAGGGTGAGGGGAGCCCTTGGCAGTGCCGTGCCCTCGCAGCAGCTGCAGGTGACTGTGGAGCTGTGCCGTGAGGAGCATTATGCACAGAGGCATTCCAGCACCTGGCAGACATGCCTCTGGTGGTGTTTTTAGTGAAGCATAACTCTCAGCATTTTAATCATTCATAATTCTGCCAGTGTGTCCACATGTTAAGGATAATATGTTGGAGTGCAGTCATAAGTCAGCCCACAATCTTTATAGTTCTTTTTTCTGAAGTTACACTGCCACCTGTAATAGTGAATGTATTTGAATCTTCTATGACATTTTTGTAAAAGGAATACAAATTCATCTTAGTATTTCTTCTTTATTTACAGTGTCTCGTTTTTAGTGTGTTCCTGAAACTAAATTTAAAAAAGCCAGTTTCTTCTTTTATTTGCAGGCATTCTTCTGCTAAGCTCTTGCACTGTGACATGTCTTATGTCTGTTGCAGAGCTTCTTCATCCTTTCCAGGCTCTGACACAATTTTGAGGAAGTGTGAGTTTCTGCTATTACCAGATGTCTCCTGTTTAAAATACCTGTTATTACACTTTAAAAAATTATTATAACTAATGCTTCTTTAGGTTCAAAGTTCACTGAATTATGTTTAAAACTTTAATATTCTTAGAGCCAGTCAAGTTGAGAAATATTTGCAAGTAAAGGGTTCTTGTGGCATTTCCAGAGAGGTTTTGACAGGGGAATACTATAGGCTTCTTTAACAAAGACCTCTTTGGGAGTACTGGCCCCCAAAAAATAAACCAAACCCCTATTTAGTGGCTCCTGTGTTTGCCACTTGCAATAACTTTTTTGCACTTGCCTACCAGCTAGACTGAAAGGTCTCCAAGGAGTGGAGTTGAAAGAAGCATTTGATCCATATTCCATGTTTTCAGTGGGAAGCATCTCATGAGCATTGTCCTAAATGTCCATTTCCTCTCTAGGCTTTGCAGAAGGACTGTTAAGGGAGAAAGCCTTGAAAGCAATGAATGAAAAACTGCTACAGAAAAGCTTTCTTGCCAGAAGCTGCTAAATGAAATAAGAAATTGGAGAGAAATACATTTCTGCACCTTTACTTTTGAACAGTTTTTTTTAATATATATGAGTAACTAGAACATTTTGCAGTTTGTTGTACTTGGATGCATACTTCAAACCAAATCCATTCTTCCATTCAAGTATTTTAGTTGTCCAGATGCTTCGAGGGGAAATAAAACTTAAAATTTGCAAGTGATGGATAAGTGAATGGATAAGTATTTGTAAAATATGTGCTTTTGACATTCTTTCTTGGTTGGTTGGTTGGTTTGGTTTTTGTTCCTGAGTTCCACAAAGCACATGAATGCAGAGTCTCTCCTTGAAGGTTTTATTTCTGCTTAGAATCTGGTCTGCAAGGCCAGAAGTCTGACACAACCTGTGCACTGGCCAAGCTTTTAGCTCTGTCCTTTCACAGCCTTCCACATCCACAGTGCTTCAGTGAAGAAGGGTTTCAGGTGGAACAAGCCCTAAAGCAGAAAGTTTCTTGGAGTAGGCTAAAGCAAAAATATTTCCTTTTCATTGTCCCGTGGGCCTTTCTACACTTTGTGAATAGGCAATGAACAGGCTCTCCTGCCAAGGTGATCATTTACACCAGAGCTCCATGCCCATAAAATTAAATGGTTTAGAGAACTATTTTTATTAGCACTGCAACCACAACTAAGGTTGTTTTCTCAAATGTATAAGCCTTGTTTTTTGGGGTTTTTTTTGGTTACAAATTGTGCAAGCAGTTTGAATACCTTAATTAGCAAAACTTCTTGAAAATTAATTGCACTAATGGTTAAAATTAAGGACTGATCTAATAGATAGTATTGCTTTTTGGAAGAAAATTGAGGAAGACACAAACAGAAAAATCAATACTTGAGAAATAGAGCCATCTAAAAAAACATTAGGGTTATTTTCTTCAACCCAGAGTCCTCTGGCCTCCAGAGAGAGGTGTGCTGAGGAAATATCTTTGCTGAACCCATTCTATGCTTTTATAAAAGCATAAGCATGTTTATGGCAACATATAAAGAGCCTTTGACATGCAGGATCAAATCTGTTTAGACTGAGCACACAAGTGAAAAAACACGATAGAAACTTAATTTTCACATTTCCTGTGTAATTTGAGTATTTCATTCCTCTCTCAGAGTTGGGTTTTCTTGTTTTGGTTTAGTTTCCTTTTGGGGTTTTTTTTTTGATGACCACAACATCTGCATTTTTTCTCTTTACTTGTTCAAAGCTGTGCAAGGAGGAATTTTTATTAGTTGGTTCATCAGAGTTGATTGTATTTTGAGTGTTGAAATCAGCAAGCTGTGCAGGTGGAACACATGGTGTTTGACATATTTTTTCTGCTTTATATTACTGATACAAATTTGTGCAAAAAGTTTTAGAAGAAAATAAAGATACCAGATTTATAATTTTTATAAATATGTTTGTAAACATATGCTCAAGGAAACACAGATTCTGTAATAAGTCCTCAAACTTCTGTGTTTTTCACTTAATACTTGAAAGTTTGGGGGTTTTTAAATTGCTATAAAAATTGTAAAAATATTTTTTTGTGTTCAAATCTGCTGAAATAACCTTAGTACAGGTCAAGTAGTCCACAACTGCACTGTAAGCCCTTATGCATTCCCAATTTAAATTCTAGACACCTGGTAAGTTTTAAATTATTATTAAATGTGTAGGTACTGTGCCACCAAAGTAATGAGTGGGTGCTGGCATGCAAAGTTACGTGACATTTGAATATATTTCTAATCTGAATTATTTATGTTTTCCAGCACAGGACCACAATCAACGTATCTGCATTCCAGTTTCCCTTGGGCTGTTAAACCCTGAGACATCTGGTGGCAAATATTGAGCTCAGGATTGACACTGGCCTTTCAGTCAGATGGAGACTTTGGAGGAAAAGAGCAATCTCCTTGGTTTACAGGCAGACAACAGCATGGAGCAACCATTCACTGTCAGCTCATTGGTATGTATTGCAGAGAAATGTTTCAGTGGCTGAGCAACTTCTCTTTCAATTAGAAAAAATTTCAAGAGAGCTGTTTAGCAGTGGTGGCTCTCAGCTCCATGGGTCTCTTCCTGCATGCTTCCTGACAGTTTTGTTGGAGTTTTTTATATTTGTGTGTGTGTGATTTATAGGGTGTCAGCAACCAGATTTTTAAGAAATTGAAATGAGCATTTTGAATAGAAAGAGTAAGAAATTTCATCAAAGAGGAAACAACTTGCAGTAGCCATTTATTTATTTATTTATTTATTAATTACCAGGAAGGTAATGACCGTAATAAGCAGCTACGGTTCTTCTTCAGTAATTAGTTCAAACTTCTTAGTCTTTAACTGCCTCATTTAAAACTGGAAATGAAGATTGGAAGTGAACTGTTGACTGACCAGAGGAGCTTATTGCTCTTTGTTTCCTGAACTATTTCTAGCAGTCAAATGCTATACGTCATGTAGTAGGAGTCTGAGTACTCAGGACATCCATCAAATTACTTCAATGACTTAAGACAGAACCTTGTAGAATTCATGCGTGGGGGTTTTTTAAGAGGACACACTTTATACTGCTTTTAGTAATTTCTACAGCAATTTACTTTTTTTTTTTTTTCCCGTACAGGTATTTTCCTAATTTTATCCTTTTTTTTGTTGTTTTCAGAGGGAATAAAATCACTTTTCTTTTAGATCACAATTTACTTGCGATTGAGAAATGTGTTGGAATGTTTCAGTTGTGGCTAGAGGTGGGGAAACCGATGCCTGTTCTCAGAAGAAACTAGCAGAATATTTCCCCTGAGCTTGTTGACTGAGACCACTTACTGAAAGCGAAACAGAGTTCATGATTATTCTCTTAGCTAACGAGACTGTTCTTTCTCAGAAAAAGCTGGTGGCTATTCCTGACCACACAGACATCTCTGTGAGCCCAGAGGAGAGAGTGCGTGCCTTGAGCAAGCTGGGCAGCAACATCAGCATCAACGAGGACATCACTCCGCGGCGCTACTTCCGATCGGGAGTGGAGATGGAGCGGATGGCGGCCGTGTACATGGAGGAGGGGAACCTGGAGAACGCTTTCGTGTTCTACAACAAGTTCATAACGTAAGGAAGCAGTTGTGGCCATCACAGCTTGCGATTCTGAGAGAAGGGAAATGGAGAGCTGCACCGAGAGCCCCTTCAGATAAGGAGAAATTTGGTTAATGTGTTCTTGCCGAACAGATTTGTTCTCTGGAGATCTTTTACACTGAGCATGAGCTTTGATAAAACCCCCTCTCACTTTTTCATATGGTTGTCCTACCCATGTGTGGGCTGCCAGGCGTGAATTAACCTAACATACAGAAGTTTGAGTTAACTCTGCCAGGCCATACCATGAACACTGTTGCCCCCAGATTATTCTTTATATGTCACCATGTTGGTTAAATACAATTTTTGACTTTAAAAGCAATGTTTAAGTAAGATTTCTAAGCCTTTAGTAGTTATGTCCTATGAGCATGTGCTGATCTTAAGGATGGTAGTATTGCACAATATTAAAAAAGCATGAGAAAAGTGTTTTCTTGCTTTCATTTTACTTTTGTCCCCCAAAAAGGATTAAGTATAATTTATTGTTTCTTACAATAAATGCAAATTCTACAATGTATGTTCATGATTATTCTCCTTCCCACAAAAGAACAAATCTGGCCAGCTTTCATTACAACTCTCAAAATAGACAGCTGAGAAATATATCACCGGCAGATTTAAACTTTTAACCTAGCTAGTTTTGCTAGTAGGATTGATTGGTTTGTTTTATTACTTTGGAAAGGTTTGGGGGTTTTTTAATGTGCATATTTAAAACTTTTTGTAAAGGAAAAATCCTTCCTCCCTCCTTATTTTCCTCATACTCTGAAAACTAGACCAAACCTTTCTTAGCTCACCTGTTTTAAAATGTATCTATCTCTATAAAAAGAGGGTCTGGAGGTGAATATTGTGAAATTGCTGAAAGAAGGATAGCAGCTGTGCATTACAAACTCTTTGCAGATGAGTGTTGCCATAATTTATCTGTGCAGCTTGGTCTGGTAAACATACCTGCTTTAGTGACAGTCAGTGTTGCATTCTTGCCTTCCATTGGAGAGTCAGCATTTTGGCTAAGAACAGATAAAGAGAGTAGAAATAGGGTTTACTAGCACTGGCTAGAGTGGAGGGTGCTTTTGAGGGATATTTTTAGATGTTGGCTGCTAGTTAGTCCTTTTTTTTTTTAACCTAACCCAGTACTAGTGTAAACCAAAATATATCAGATGTGGAAAATAATCTCCTGTCCTTATGCTGTGTGTCCCATACAGGTCCATACCACAATGTGTTAGTTTAAACATGTGCGTTGAGCCCTGGCCCAAGTCATCTGGAATTCAGTGTTTAACAATTGTGTGAAACTGATTTTTCTGCCAACATGCGAGCTATTATGGATATTCTTCTGATTAAACACATGCATATTTAATTTTCTAGGTTGTTTGTAGAAAAGCTGCCCAGTCACCGAGACTATCACCAATGTGCAGTACCAGAAAAACAAGATATTATTAAGGTAGGGTTATAGTTTTATTTATATATTTATTTTACTCAGAACCTCTTTATTTTTCCTAGCCCATATAGGCCATAGCTTCTTTCCCCAGAGCACCCATAGCAGCCATCACAGGTTCAATTTCTGATACTTTTCTCCACTACTCATGCATGTTTTATTTTGGAAATTAAATTATTTATGTAAAATGTGAATGAGAATGGTCTGAGTATGTAGGGAGGTTGTTGGGAGCCCAGGTACATCTATTTCTGAAAGTCTGCATGTTAAAAATGCACATGTTAACAGTACTTAGTTTGATTCTGGTCCCAATTATGTGAATGGATAATGGTCCAAACTGACTATTGCAAACAGAAGGAGAAATGTGTGGCATTACTGATGCCTGTGCAGTATTTGCTTACTCTGCTAAATAAGTAAAGTATATTTTTTCTTTATTTATTACCAAATATGTATTTACTTAATTTTTTACCAGATTTTTTCCCCTCCACTTCCATACAAAATAGTTTTACTTTTGTTTTTTTCCCCTCTAGAAAATAAATCCTAAATAAATTTTAAGTATAGCCTTATACTGAACTTAAAACAGCTAGAACTACCCAGTGAGAGTTGCTAGTAGGACTATGAGTGTCTCTTGCTCCATGCCCCCATGTTGGCTTGCTTTCTCTACAGTTAAACTGAATGTTTTACTCAAAACCAAAGCAATCCTTGGCAAAGTTCTGACTGTGGTCCACTGGGAGAACATCCCTGCTGAGAAAGGGCATCTAACATTGCTTTCTCCTGTGGCACTCAGTAGCATTAAGCACATGGTCACTTTCCCTCCCTTGCCTTCAGCCTCTGGGTTATTTTGTAGTAGCCTTCACATGAGTAGAAAGCATTGGGTATTGGTTCTGTTTTATAAGAAATGTTGTTTTGCCAGGTCTGTGACAGAAAGCTACAGGTATAACTATCTCTTTAAAAAACCCATTTTTTCCCACTTTAAAATGGGCATATTTAGACATATTTCTGACTGGGAAGTTTCAGAGAAAAATGCAGTGATCCTACCTGAAACTCTCTAAGTTGGCCTTAGCAATTTTTTACGAATTACACCTACAACAAAAACATTACTCATCACACACCTATTAAACAAGACAGAGATAACAGACTCCTAGTAAAAGGACTAATCTTACCTTGAGTTAAGAAGCAGCCACGTCACATGTTTCACTAATGTATATCAATATATTTATTGAAACTGATGTACTGTAGAAGTTTCATAAACTGATGATATAGTCTGTGTTTCCTCTTTTGCTTTTTTTTCCTGTGAGAAGAGTAGGTTTTTTCTGTTTTGTATTTTTAAAAAATCTGTGTTACAGCTGAGTTTGTTTTCCAGGTGGCTCTTTTAAAAAGTGAAAAGTAAACTTATTTATCTTTTTCCCCATCCCACCTCAAAGAAATTGAAGGAGGTTGCATTTCCACGGACAGACGAACTGAAAAGAGATCTTTTAAAAAAATATAACTTAGAGTATCAAGAATACATGCAACACAAAGTAAGTTTTATATGATTATTAAATGTTAACATGAATATTTTTCTGTCATATAAAACCTGAAAATTAAGCAGTAAAATGCCAGTTTTACAAGAACCTAATAATTTCCTGAGCTGCTTAGGAATGACTTTTCATTTCTTCTTCAGAATTAGCTGATCATTTAAAAATATGTAATGCAACTGTGTGCTAGGAAATACATATTTAATTAATAACTGTCTACAAAGATCCAAGTAGATTTTTGGTATGCTCCGATTCTGCCTTATAAAGAAAATGAAATTGATACTCATGTCAATAAAAGGAAAAGATTCCTTGGCTCCAAATATGCTCTACTTCAAACTGAGATTGAAGCCACTGAAAACAGGATCTATAGCTTAAAAACTTCTCTTGGAAAAAGCATCCAAGAAACATCTATTTTGTTCCATCCATCAATGCTATGTTTTCCATCCTACCTTTGGGAATATATTTGTATTTTCCAGTTCAGTAACCAGCTTCCAAAAGAGTTCCTTTTTAATGACAGGATTTTATGGTTTTATTGAACTGTAAGATTGCTCCCTTCCTTCCATTTTTCGTAGCATTTTTGGTGTTCTGAGAATGTCACTACGTTGTGTATGTTTCAGAACAAATGTAGAACTGAATTTCTGAAGAAACTGGAGCACCAGAAGCTCATAGAGGCAGAGAAGAAACGAATCGCACATATGCGGCAGCAGCAGCTCGAATCGGAACAGTTTCAATTCTTTGAGGATCAACTTAAGAAGCAAGAGCTAGCTCGAGATCAGAAAATCAAAGAGAGTGTGGTTATGTCTGAGCAGATGGATGGAAGTATGCTGTCTTGTATTTCTGTACCAGAGAACAGCTCCTTATCTGCGGCGCTGCTGGAGAAGAAAGAGAGGCGCGGCACCTCCGGCTGTGCTGGACATTCGCCGCCAGTGGAACGGGTCTTAAAGCCAGCAGCTACTCTAAGTGCTGTTCAGAGTAAGTGCAGCATTTCTTTTATCCCCTATTTTATTTTATCTACCTGCATATGACTATTCACTGTGAGGATGCCCATACTGAAATAACCATGAACAGGTTTGTGCAAACACAGCAGTTCCTTATAATTTCTTCATTTTAAGAGGGAGAGTTGCACAGTTTCACATTTTCCATTTGAGTACCAATGGATGGATATAGAGATTGAGATTTAGTGTTTCTGTGAAACGAAGTCTGAATCTTGCCATGGGCTTCAAGAGAACAGAAACAGAGCCTGCAGTGGTTCCCCCTGGAAAGCCCTGGCCTGGGAGATGGTCCCAGCTGACTGTC
The DNA here is from genome assembly GCF_017590055.1 of Onychostruthus taczanowskii. Taxonomy (NCBI): domain Eukaryota; kingdom Metazoa; phylum Chordata; class Aves; order Passeriformes; family Passeridae; genus Onychostruthus; species Onychostruthus taczanowskii. The sequence goes on from NW_024502568.1 coordinate 2,710,600, forward strand.
ACCTCAGGGACAGGCTAGTGAGTGCATCTTGTGGGCTGGTGGCTTCAATTTAGGTGAAGTGCTTGTCCTGTAGATTTTTTCTCATTGAAGTCTATGATGTGGTAAGTATAATTCTTCCACTTGTAGTAATATAGTATAACATACTGTGTATATTTCCTTATTTTAGGGCTCTTCATTGTATTAGCTGTTAGCTGTAAATGCCTTTTTATCTCTCTTTCTCTCTTTTTTTTTTTTTTTTATTCTTGGTTAGCTCAATTGGCCGAAGCACTCAGAGGTGTCATTTTGCCCAGGGATCTCTGTCACAAATTTCTGCTGCTGGCAGAGGCAAATACAGTAAGAGGAATAGAGACATGTGGAATTCTCTGTGGAAAACTGGTACAGTTTAACCCTCACATTTGTATGGGGAAGGCATACTTGATAGTGCTGTAATATCCTGTGATGTATTGATTTCAGAGCAAAAGCAGATATAAATGGTTAGCCTTCCGTGTAATGAACTTCATATTATAACCTGAGTGGTCATTTTAGCACTGTGGGCTTGCTTTGCTGGGGAAACATCTGCTCAAAGTACACTGCTATTGCTGTAAAGCCTAGCAAGTTTTTCAGCATGCTGTACAATACAGGCTTTTTCCAGTACTTTCTCTGGCATTCATCTAAGGTAACTGAGGTTTAGTTACAGGACAATGAAATATAAAGACTGCCAGAATCCACGGGAGTCATCAAATGAATAATGGCACAGCAAAACAGAAATCCCCCTATCAAGCTGTAGAACATCTGATTTTCAGGCTGTTTTTTTTATCTTTGACCTAGATTACACTTAATGTCCTTTGAGAGCAGGGAAAGATGTCATGGCTGATGCTGACATAAAGAATTTTAGATGATCCCAAGTGTGTTTGAGCTGGATGAAGGGAAAAAACAGCAGTATTAGTCTTGTTTCACAGAAAATCATGGTAGTTTTCTCAAAGCTCTTCTTTGTGTTTTTAATTATTTTAAAGGACAGTCTTTTCATACTGATGACTGAGAACAGTTCAACACAACAGTCTTGTGTTGTGACTAATACTACCCTGTATGTTTTCATGATAAAATGATAAAAAATGCTGAGGCATATTTTTAGGTACAGTATGTTGGTAGAGCTGCACTGGAATCAGTGGAGCTGTACTGTTTTGTTTTAGCTGACATCTTTCAGATTTTGATTCAGCATTTGTTCTCTAGGCAGTCTGTTCCACCCTAAGTCAATGTTTGTTTTGCAGACTCATAATGAATTTACTATTACACATGTAATAGTGCCAAAGCAAACTGCAGGACCAGACTACTGTGACATGGAGAACGTGGAAGAATTATTTGGTATTCAGGATCAGTATGATCTCCTCACTTTGGGTTGGATCCATGTATGTATGACTCATAGATTCTGGTTTTCCTATATTGGCTCTACATACTATGTGAAAAAAAAGAAAAGGAAATAAACAAAAGAAACAACTGGAGTAATACAAATTTGCTTACTGAATTCAAATTGTAGTGTTGTAAATAAGCACTCATGTTCTCCACAGAGAACTCCTTAATGCAATTGAGGCGTCCTGTTGACACAATGGCCTACTTACGCTGCTGCAACTTTTTTTAATGTTGATTTAGGGATATTTTATTACTTTCTAATGCCATATTCAAAAGTCAGGGAGGGGAGCATTGTGTTGTTTAAACTTTATATTACTTTTTCTCTTAGAGATTTTCAACAATTAAGTAATTTCCATTTGTCTTGTGCTTCTTCATTCCACCTTTTCCTCCCCGCCATCAGAAAAGTGCTTGTATATCTGATGGGGAACATGCCTTCATGAAACTCATCCTGAAAAGCCTTCTTTCAACCTCCAGGTTGAACAGTATAGGACAATATAGACCCTGGGCTAAGAAGTTTAGAAACCAGCCTGGGGAAGTACTGATGCTTTCACTTATAAAAAATTATTTTTTCTTCTGAAATGTATGTTGACCTTGATCTGTAAGAAATATTTCATGATGTTGAGTTTTCCCTTTCTTTTTTGTAGACACATCCAACACAAACTGCATTCTTATCCAGTGTTGATCTCCATACTCATTGTTCTTATCAGCTAATGTTGCCAGAGGCCATTGCAATTGTTTGTTCACCAAAGCATAATGAGTAAGTTCTGATTTTTTAAGTAATATTTTAGTATTTTTCCATGCTTCCTGTCATAAAATCTGATCAAATGCAAAGGTACATGTCTACTCAGATGAAGGGCATGAACATTGTGTTGTGACTTTGTTTTCTATAAGTTGCCTAGACCTGCATTTCAGTCAGTGTCTGTGCACAGCATTGTTTCTGACTTCTCTCTCCTCCTCCCTTCAAAGATCCAATTTTAAATTTTAATTTTTAATATATTCTGCTCAACAAAGTATTAGTTACAGGAGCTATTCTTCTGGAGTACTCATTGCCAATGCCCTACCACAGATCTGTCTTCATTCTGCTGCTAAAGAGAGTGGAGGGAGGTTAGGTTTATTTCTCTAGAATGATATGAAAATTTCAGTTTGTAAAGCAGAAGGGTAAAAGTCACTTTTTTGATAATAAGGATCTATTTTTGTATTTCATAAATTACAAACTATGTATCTGGAAAAAAAATAGAATAGTGCAAATATTAATGTGAAGGTTTGTAATGGAACAGGTTTCCCAGAGATGTCATGAAGTCTGCATCCTTGGAGATATGCAAAACGTGACTGGACACAGTGCATGGTCCTAGCAACCTGCTCAAGGTGGTTCTGCCAGAGCAGGAGACTGGACCAGACAGTCCTCAGAAGTTGCTTCCAACCTCAACAAATTTGTGGCTCTCCTTTGGTGTGCCTGGCATTTCAGGTTGCCAGGGCCAATCCGTTGTTTGGAGTGTGCATTTCTTCAGCCTTTCCTTCTGGCCTTCTGCCTCAGTAGATGTGAATCCTGTCCTGGTTGCCTAACTTCCTAAATGGGCCCTTCAGGTAGCAGAGCTGTGAACACAGGCTGGGAGGCAAGGGCACAAGCACCAGCACTTCTAACCCTGAGCACGCCTGCACACCTTTCCAAATTTCCGCTCTTACCAACCTCTCTCACAGCTGATACCCTGTAACCAACTCTAACCTGTAACATTTATATTGTCAGGGGCTGCCCTGTAGGTAATAGGTTCTCTTTACAGAAGGATGGCTTTGTAACATTTTTTTCAATACCTAAAAAGATTCAGCAGTGCGTTTTTCTAATGCTTTGTGTGATTACCTAAAAGAGGGGGGAGGATTTACTCCTACTAGTCATTTACACAGCTGGTTTAAAGGCTGTTATCTTTTAAGTTGCCCTGGGTGAAATGCAATCCAGAACACGTAAGTTTCTGGTTTGCATCTGTTCCTGTGTGAATCAGCCTTATCCCTCAGTGGCCTAACCTGCCTAACAGGAACAGCACCAGTACTGTTGATCCTTTTTCTCCCCTTCCCTTCATCATCTCTTCCTTTACAGGAATACAACTGCCTTTGATTTAAAATACCTTAAAAAACCCAGCTCAGCCTGGGATCCTGTGTATTGAAGGTCACCAAGTACCTTTCTGTTGTCCTTCTTTTAAGCTAAGGAATTTGTATGTGAAACCTTGGATGTGTACTATGGGAGCAGTGTGTAACAGGAGTTTCATGTTCTGCTTTTCAGCACTGGCATCTTCAGACTGACTAATGCTGGCATGCTAGAAGTTTCTGCTTGTAAAAAGAAGGGATTCCATCCACATACAAAGGACCCTAGATTATTTAATGTAAGTATATAATTCAACACAGTGCTTACTATTCAAACTCCTGACCACGGTTCTGCTGCAAACAGAAACTTGAGATTATATTTCTTAATAATTTTCCCCCTGTTTTACTAACTCATTACCCTTAGTTTACTGAGCAAAGCAGACGTCAGGAGACTACTTAAGCTGTCATTAGCAGCCATGAAGTGAGTGTTACAAGCTGCCATTCAAATGGTGTTTTACCAGAAGTAGTTACTATCAGTCACCACTTTTACCTGCTTTCAAAAGGAGCAAAACTCACATTTTCAAATGGGAGTTACTCTTGAGCTCTTCAATTCTTAAGCAATGAATCAGTTCATCTCTCCAATTTTAGTGCCCCAACAAAACATCGCAGCTGCTTAAAAGCGCAGCTATAAGTAGGTTGAGCCGTATTTCCTCCATTGCCAAAAGTTTGCCCTGGCTTCTCTAAGCATTTCTCTGTAACTGCTGCATCTTTTGATGTTTGAACAGAGTAATGGTGTATGTATGGCTGAGCAGTACAGTCAGCCAGAACTGTCTTCCAGCTAACACTGGCATTTCTGATAAGAGCCTTTACCTTTGAATAATTAATGGTTTGGGTTTTTTCAGTGGGGTTCACTTCAAATACAGAAGCATCTCCTATAGCTTAAAAATTATCCAATACAGAGAAGTCATCTTGAGAGACATTGGAAATCACTTGTTGTCAGCATTAGTCCTAAAGAGAGGTCAAAGATTTTTTGTTTGTTCTGTTCTTTCATCATTGAGTGTAGGGATAATGAGAAGGTAGTCCAACTCTGAAAAAAGTTAGGATTTTTTTGTTCCAGGTAGGCTCTTTTCAGTGGTCTTTTACAGACGTAGTTCTTGAATGAAGTTACTGGGTATTTTACTGAGATTTCTGAGAGTAATGGGTTGACTTCTTCTGCAGCCATGTACCCATGTGGTTGGGAAAGACATAAAGATAATCGTGCTGGATCTGAGGTGATACAGATGAGCCGCATCAATGTCCTCTACAAAAGGCCAAAAAAGAAAAAAGAATTCCTGTTTTTTCCTACATTTTCAGAAATTACTTTTATATTTATACATTTTAGATTGAATGGTTTGATATTTATTGCTCTAGCCTGTTTTGGAGTTATTTTGTTGCTCTGTCAAGATGGAGTTCAGTGGCATTAACCCTGAATCTGTAAACAAATCTCACCCATAAAACACAACAATAAAATGAACTTCAAACTACAGTAACTGTGTTGAAATAAGTATTGGTTTTTTTGTCACTTTTTCACATTAATTACCTTCTGAGAATTATGTATTTTTCACAGTGGTTGGCTTTTATATGTAGTAGAGGCAAATCAATCAGTTCACGTGATTTTTTTTTTCATCTTTTTCTTTTCTCCAACTTCCATAGCCCATGTTTCAGCTATTAAGCAGAAGATACTTAGAAATATCCTAATCCTTTACCTGAGAGCTGATCCTCACCATTTTGGGATAGCAGGGGTGCATCAGAGTCCCTTGGAGACATGTCTTCTTCAGAAACCTGCCAGTAGAAACTTTAAATTGAAAGACACTCCTTATCCTGAAAAGGATTTCTTCAGTCTATCTAGTGTTAGATAAAAAGATCTGGACAGAGTTAGAAGGAAGAGCCATACAAAGTTATTTGCTTTTACAAGAGTTTATTTAGTAACTGTTCCAAGAACCTAGATGACCTATAATTTAAATAATAAGGTTAGTACAAAGAGGTTTGCAACATGTGCTAACAGTCAGAAGCTGGACAAGATCTGAAACCCTGGGGTTATGAAGACATGGTAAATAACAGGTGCTGTTGCAAAGAGCCTACAGTTTGAAAGGTAACAAGTAACAGGCAAGTGAGGTAAACTATTGAGTTGAGAGAGGAAAATAGGTTAACAAAAATAAATAGCATCCTTTATCCTGAACTCTAATGAATACAGATTGCAGCAAGTTCCTTAGAAGTGACCTTTTCCAGGTCTGTCTCAGTGAATTATTTATATATATATATACTTCTAAGACAATATTACTGGCTTCAGCTTCTAAGCATATATTTCTGCCTGGTGTGTTTAAGATTATAAATGGAATCAGAAAAATCACAGAAAAAGAAAATTGTCAAAATTATTTTAGCTGCTTTGAACACATTACCCCCCCCTTTAAAAAAACAGTTCTGAAAAGAAAGTATATTAAGCCAGCTTAATTACCCTTTAGATCTTGCTAGACATCACAAAATAAAAATAATAGGCTGCACTCATCCTGAGGGCATACAATAGAAAAGTCATATGTTTGACCTACTATTAGTGTTCAGATATGCTCCCAAAGGAACAGGTTTTATTTCTTTAAAGAAAACACAGGATTGTTGTGGTACATATCATACACCCCTGGGCCATGCACTGTAAGAAATTAGCTTTTCCAGCAGTACAGCTGTGAAGTAAGATGTGAGATGGATAGATAATATTTCTGGGTAGAGCAGATGCAAAGCAGAGTGCCCATGATATTGAACATGATATTCCTGATATTGAACAGATGCCGTGCTCCTTTGGTACTGCCGAGAACTTTGTAAGAACCATGGCTGGTTCTGTCTGCAGATTAAAATGTTTTCTGAGGCTAAACTTTGAGAACATGCAGCCTGACAGGTGAGCATCTTCTGGCATTGGTGTAACCAAGCTAAAGGTACCACCATTTCTGTTAAGCCCAGTAGAGTGTAATAATAAATTCATGTCACAAGATGGAGCTTCAAGCCAGCTGTAATGGCATCTCCACACACTCATGGTGTGGCTTTTGTTTTTGTTTTAAATAGGAGCAGCAATTTCATAGCATATTTAAAATTTATTTTAAGAAATACACAGTATCCAATTAATTAGATTAATTACGATGAAGGATTTATGGAATGGAATTATAAGAATGTACTTTCCTGAATACATTCACACTAAGGAGACATATAAAGAAAAGGCAATTTAAAAGCATTTGCGGTGAACAATGGATGGGCCAGCTTCATCATATTCCTGTTTGCTGATCCACATCTGCTGGAAAGTAGAGAGGGAAGCAAGAATGGAGCCTCCAATCCAGACCGAGTACTTGCGTTCAGGAGGAGCAATGATCTGTTTAAGAAATAAAACATTAAGTGCAACTGTCTACTGTGAATAAAATACATTTTTATACAAAAATACTAAAGCAGTGATCTGTGTTATTAATAAAAACACTGTATCTATGTGCTAGCACTATCCATTGCTGCAAGCAGGAAAGTTTAGAATTTGTTATATAAATCTCAAATTCTCTGCCTGACTCAGCCTCCTCAGTGACCCCTATCCCTGGTGCACTCATGTGCTCCTGAGCATATGTGAGAAAAGGAGAGATAATTGCTCTAGAAACACGTAATGACAGTCCAGGTGGGCTTGAAAAAAATCAATGACCTATAGAGCACTACTTTTGGTATAGCTGATAAAATGTTTGTAAAGCAAAGAACCGAAGTTTTTAAGCAGCAGAACAAAGATTTGTTTGTCAGGGTGTCTTTCTTTTTCAAACTTTAGCCAAAGACAAAACCAGCATTTCCTCTCTCCCATGTCCATCAGACTAGAAGGGCTGAAGTAAAATTTATGTTCCTGGGTTCAATGCTGTTCTCTGGCCACATTAGGACATTTGACTGAAATCACCATGAACAAGAAAATGAGAGAAAGTTCCTTTCTTCCAGCACCAAAGTTACCAGTTGGTGATTATTTGCTAGATAATCCAGATTCAGAATGTGTTAAAAGCAATTAGTTGCATGTTTCAGTAGATCTTTGAGGACTTTATAAATGCCAGCTCACATAATCTACAAATGATTGCACCATACATACCTTGATCTTCATGGTGCTAGGAGCCAGAGCAGTTATTTCCTTCTGCATCCTGTCTGCAATACCCGGATACATTGTGGTGCCTCCAGACAGCACATTGTTGGCGTAAAGATCCTTTCTGATGTCTATGTCACATTTCATGATGCTGTTGTAAGTGGTTTCATGAATGCCAGCAGACTCCATGCCTGGAGAAGGTACAGAAGAGCACTGAGGAAGCAACTCCATACAGACACTTAAAATTGTTAATGCAGAACTGACATGCTGTTTAGTGACTCTGTGCAAAACGTCAGTCTCAGAGCTTTGGAAATCTGGAAAATCATTTTGCAGTTTCCTAAATTGTTTGCTTAAGTGTTCCTTAGTATACAGCCCTCTTCTCCTCCTTACACACCCCCTTTAAGTCCTCCTTAAAAAGAAAGTTGGGGCTGTGGAATAGCAAAGTTTCCACTAGGCTTCTGCAGGCAATCTCAGTTGTCCTAAGAATTCCTTATATGGTCTTGGAATAATTTGTTTTCTTTTTTTTTCCCTTTTTTTTTCCTTTTCAAATTAACTCAGAGACAGAACATTAAAAATATGTCCTAATACCTCTAGGTATGCAACTGCTTTATCTCTGAGTTGAAATTCTGCCTATTGGCAGAACTGACACTGGGTTTCTGTGTGACCTAGTTGCAAATCGGCCTTCATGGGTGTTGATTAGCATGGCATCCTCTTGGCTTTGCTCCGAAAAGGCGATGAACCATGGATTCGGGATTTGGAGCAGTCTTTTGGAAAAATAAAAGTAGGTCTTGCTGCCTGCATGCCCCTCCCACCTCTTCCCACTCCTGGCAAGCACATTCAAACATACAAAATGGCACAGGTCCAATGCCAGAAGGCAGGAATAAATTGTGGATTTATTTTGGGAAAGTATTTTGGCTAATTGTTTAACTTGAAGTTCTTCCCACCACATTAATAGACCTATTCTAAAAGATTGTTTTATAATGGGTGCTAGGACACACTGATGTGTAGGTGTGGGTGAGTTACTAATGGAGCACAAGCAAAAGGGAACAGGGCCTTGGTATTTCTGTGCAGTTTACCAAGGCAGAACAGTCACTGAACCTACCAATGAAAGACGGCTGGAAGAGGGTCTCTGGGCACCGAAAGCGCTCATTTCCAATGGTGATCACCTGACCATCAGGAAGCTCATAGCTTTTTTCCAGCGAGGAGGAAGATGCAGCAGTGGCCATCTCATTTTCAAAGTCCAGGGCCACGTAACAGAGCTTTTCCTTGATGTCACGGACAATTTCACGCTCCGCTGTAAAGAGGATTCAATCTTTAAAATGGTGTTCAGGAAGGACCCAGACCTGTTGACTGGTTGTTCCCTTTCATCCTCCAACACCCTCCCCATATTTCAAACAAATCCTCTGCTAGTCTTTCAAGGGGCTTTGATGTTGGAGACCTTCTCATGCCTATTCAACTGCAGAGCCACTGATAGTCCTTCTGAGGCCGCTAGAAACCGTGCCCATGAACAACACCCCGTTCCCGCCAGCAGCGTGTCCTTACCAGTGGTCACGAAGGAGTATCCCCGCTCCGTCAGGATCTTCATGAGGTAGTCTGTCAGGTCCCGGCCAGCCAGGTCCAGGCGCATGATGGCGTGTGGCAGGGCGTAGCCCTCGTAGATCGGCACGTTGTGGGTGACGCCATCCCCAGAGTCAAGCACGATCCCTTTGAGATGGCAACACACAGCTCATTCCCGTCATCCCCACGGAACCATTTCAAACATCTGTGCCAGGTTCCCCTGAGGCTTACCTGTGGTGCGTCCAGAGGCATAGAGGGACAGAACGGCCTGAATAGCTACATACATGGCTGGCACGTTGAATGTCTCGAACATAATCTGAAATGCAATTAAAATAATTGTCTTTAACACTACAGGGTTTAGCTTAGTTGAAGCAGTTTACTGAAAAAGGGGTAGAATACAAGATTTTCATATTTTCCTATGCTTGGTAAAAGCAAGAAAGGAAAATACAAAATTTAAATACAAAATCTAAATCAAATATAAATACAAAATCTAAAATATTTGTCCTGTAAGGTATCTCCCTGTATTTGGCCTATATCTTTATCATATTAATATAGCCACATGCACATATTAAAGATAATTTTCTAATAGGCCTGGGCATAAAAATAGATAAAGATTACAAAGTTTGGACAGACTGGAGTCCTCACATTCAAAGTGGATACAGTGATTTTTCTAAACTATATGTAATAATATGTAAATATGACAGTCACTATTTGCTTTCCATCTCCCATAACTGAGCGACAGACTGCTGGACAGCGTGACTAACTGGAATGGTGATGTTCACATCCTGCTGAATGAAAAGGTTGGACTATTCCATAGCTTTAGTGTGAGCTCACCTGTGTCATTTTCTCACGGTTGGCTTTGGGATTCAGGGGTGCTTCAGTCAGCAGAGTCGGGTGCTCCTCAGGTGCAACCCGCAGCTCATTGTAGAAAGAATGGTGCCAGATCTGGGGATAGTGAGAGGAGCCAAGGGAAAGAAACCATCAGTCAGCAGCTCAGCATCACTTCCAGGCAGGTACTGAGCTCCAGCACCCTGCTTACAGCTTTAGATACAGGCTGGTGATGCTTCTCATGCAGTTGTTCTTACTGCCTTCACAGAGACTACCAGAACAACTGTAGAAAGAAAAGCACCATCCTCAGGCTTTACTACCAGTAATATAAGGTTTACTTCAAGGACACTTTAAGGACACATAAGGGAAATGAATACGGTACTCTTTCACAATAGAAAAGACAGAACAGGACACACTTGGTTCCAGCAATGCTATTTCAATAGTAGGGAAAACTGTTCCAGAACAACTCAGAGAACATACACAGAGTTCAATAGATAATGGATCTCTTGACAGTTTCCTCTTTTGGTTTGTACAGGCCAGCCCAAGAATTCATGAAAAGAAATGAAGATAAATGGTTTGTGAAGTTGAAAGTCAACTTGTGTTTATCACCTCCACACAAATTGTTCCTACAAGTTGTAAAAATCTGAGGCCATATGAGGCAGTGAGGAGGTTAATACACTCATAAGAAGTAAACCAACCAGAGATTTCAGTCTGAAGGCCAAGAAGTCTTTCCTAAGCTTGTTTTCAAGCTGGTGGTCATTAGAGACTGGTTGATATGTTTGGCATCTAAAAGATTTTGCTTTCAAGCAAATTCTGCAATACTGAGAGTGATTAAGTGCTGGGTTACTCCACACACTTACAGTGTGTTGGGATGTCCAGACTGTTCCAAATATCCCTGCTTTCACTGAACAACATTAAATGGACATACCATTTCAGAATCTTAGAAATTATATTATCTGTACAGCCTATGACTATAAACATGTTTCTGGAAGCTTTTCAGTCAAATACTGGCTCTGAAATAGATTGCACTGCAATATTGCTAATCTTCCAAGCATTAAAAAGTATGTGTATAAACACTGCCCTTCTCATCAGAATCACATACATGCTTTGCATTTTTGCAAAAACAAAAATACAATTTTTTACTAGCAAATTGATGAAACAGATACCTTCTTAAATACAATTTTTTACTAGCAAATTGATCCATTCCTTTTCCTTTCTTCCTTCCCTTCTGTCTCCCCCTGCCCCCTTCTCAGTAGCTAGCAAAGATCAGGCAGGAGTAAAAGAACTAATTACAATTTTGATGTACTCCTACTCATACTCAAGCTTTAGATGCACATTAACCTTGGCTGTTAACAAGCTTCCCCTTGAACCATACTGGATAGCACAACACTTTCATCTAAAATTTAGTGGATATTCTGTAAATACTTGGTTCAAATAGTTCTGTTTACCAGCAGTACACACAGACTTTTCAAAGCTGAAGTACCTTCTCCATGTCGTCCCAGTTTGTAATGATGCCGTGCTCGATGGGGTATTTCAGGGTCAGGATTCCTCTCTTGCTTTGAGCCTCGTCACCCACATAGCTGTCTTTCTGACCCATACCAACCATCACACCCTATAAAACAATACAAATTGTGTGAGTCTCTCAGGGAAAAGTGTCGCAAAGTAGACAGACAGCTGTGAAATAAATTCAGTTGCCTGTTATATTAGTTACAGCATAGTTGACTAATAATAACAAATGGAGTTGCAATGTGTTGCTCTTAAATTGCCAGCATTAAATGTTTGGTTATTAAATCTTTGGAGTCCATATTTCCACTACAGTTAAAGAAACAGAACAAGTACAATATTAAATGCACCATTTATAAAGTGGGAAATAATTAATAATAATTTCATAATAATTATCAGTAAACAATGAAAATAATAATTATAAAAGTATACTTGTATTATTAATCATTATAAAACAATTATAATTATTTTATAATAACTATAATAATTTATAAAGTGGGAAATAATTAATAATAATTTCATAATAATTATCAGTAAACAATGAAAATAATAATTATGAAAGTATACTTGTATTATTAATCATTATAAAACAATTATAATTATTTTATAATAACTATAATAATTTATAAAGTGGGAATTCATAAAGTGGGAAAACTGAGCGGTTTTGTGTTTGTTATTATTTAGTGATGAACAGTCTGCTAAATGATAATAAAGTGGAGTAAAAGCAGAAGGTGATATTGTGCCATCTAAGGGTCAAGATGGAGTGATACACACTTTACATTTCTCAAAGCTTCAGTTTCAACATTTTTTAATCCTCTATTTGAATGCCATAATACTGTAATTAGGGATGGACAATTTAAATCTACTGTTTGGTCTTCTTTACAGATATTTTCATGGATCCTGTAGAAATTATTAAAGGACCAGAAGCTGGAAACTACTCTGGATGTACACTAGACTCTATGTTAGAATCAGAAATCATGAAAGAAACAGAGAATATAGTAGGATCCTTTAAGTGCATAATACTCCTATCAGAACGTAGTCATTAGAGATTCCAAACCTTGGCATCTCTAAATCCATGTCTTAAAAACAGGCATCCCAGATTTGCAATTTTTAATGGGATGATCCATTCTAAATGATCAGGAAAGAAAGGTTCTAGAAATCTGTATTTGTTTCCACTGTAACTATATGGCTTGGTTTTGAGCAATTGTTATCATTTACACTAGGTACAGATGATGGCATTTGAATGCACTTTTCAAATTATGGCAATTCCCAGAGGCAACAATTAGCCCTTCAGTCCTAGTTTCTATATTGAAAGGCAGGTATTTCTCTGATCCTGGAGAACTTAAAATGCATTTGCTGGGTATATAAAATCTTCATCTTGCAAAGAGCTTGCCTCTTTGCTCCAGGGCCTTGGGTGACACAGAAGCAATTAGGTGGATCTGTTAATTACTTGGATTAGTTTGTTGTGACCTAGACAAGCTGCTCTAATTCATGCTTATGGTTATCTGTCTCATAAACTCTCTATAATTAACAGCTCAGATAATAAATATATTCTGCAAGCTATTAAAATAAAGTGGTATGCACCATATTCTCAAATGTAAAGCTTGAAGCTAAGGAAACTCTACCCTAGACAGGTACCCATTTCTGGTTCAGCTTAATGAATAAAGTCAGAAAGGTTAGGAGAAAGCTAACTGAAAACGTCTGCTTCCTCCTTTAGTCTTCCACACATTACCTATTACCAGCTTTAAGGGCAGTCAGAATTTCTAGATGTCCCTGTGTTGGGCTTGTTTGGATATTGGGTTGGGTTTCTTTAACCTGGTTTTACTCACCAAGTTCTCTGGGTGATTCAAAATTAAGGGGCAGGGAAAAGATGGCATAGAAGGGAGTGAAAAACTTTAAAAGGATTCCTTTACAAAGCAAGAGACCTCCCTTGATTCAGGTGAGTACGCTGCTGGACTCATTTTGCCTGGAATTGCTGTGTTACACAGATCACCCCAGGCTGGAGTAGCCCCAGATGGCCCTGGCTGAAGAGCTGGGGACAGGGCAGCAAAGCCTCCTACAAGCCCAGTAAGGAACAACCAAAGCAGTTCATCACCTGGTGCCTGGGACGACCCACAATGGATGGGAAAACTGCTCTTGGAGCATCGTCCCCAGCGAAGCCGGCTTTACAGAGCCCCGACCCATTGTCACAAACAAGGGCAGTGCTGTCCTCTTCCTCACACATCTTCTATGGCAGTGCCTGCTGGCCTTCCAGACAGAAAACAACCCTGTAAAAACAGCAGGGAAGAATTAAATCAAAACCAAAATCACACTCAGGTAGCAGAGCCACCCTGGCTACCAGAACCTGCGAGGAGGGGAATGGCCCTGGGCTGGGAATCACAAGGATTCGGGACTGTGGGAGGGAATGGGCTTCCTTCTGAAAGCATGAGAGCTATCAACCATGCCTGTGTGCACTAGAGATTATCCAGGGAATACCAGAGGAGACTTCCAGCCCTGCGGCACGGGCAGAGAGATCAGGGAGCAGCAAATGTTTATCTAAATTTGGTCTCGGAAATCCACAGGTGGGGAGGGAGATAGAAGAGAACACTGGACTGACAGCTGCAAAAACAAAGATTCATTTGCATTGAATTCAGCACAACTTCTCCTGCTCTTCTATCACCCTGACAAAATCCTGACACTTGTATGGATAGCTGTTAAAAGGTAAGAGCACTTCAACTTCCCCTTCTAGTCCTGGGTTTCCCAAAAACTGGCAACATTAAATGCTATGAATCTACGAGGGATGTTTTCCTGATGCAGATATTAATCCACTGGTGAAGGTGGCCAATTAAGTTTACATTTAACCTTTTAAAAAGGTAGAAATTTTCCAAATAAAAAGGGAAATAAAAAGAAGCAAGTCTTTTTCAGTTCTCCCCTAATCAGTCGGAAAAATAAACCCACCTTTAAAATTAAGTCAGAGACAGTATGTGTTTTAAAAACAGGCCATAATATCTGCTCGATCATCATTTCAAAGCAGCTAATAAACTACATTTGTAGAGTGACAGAACAATTTATGTTGGCTCCTTGGCTCAGTAAAAAGAAACTGTTTTCTTCCTCTGGCAACAGGAAGATAATACAGATAATAAAAATGCTTTGAAGGCTTTGTATTGAAGTCAATTACAGAAACAAGCACTGAATACCAGGACTCCAGAAGAACTATTTGCTCACAATTTATAGCGTGGTAGGGAATCACTTGGCCCACTCCAAGCCTGGGTTTCCATGCAGAGTTCAACAAATTGCAGTGTGTTAACAGCTAAGGGAGACAGCTGTCATCCACGGACCAGCTGGCTCCACATGCAGCCTCCAAAGCCTTCTGCTGCAGGAATACTGGAAGTGCAGGCAGAAATGAGAATGGGGTCAGCCAGAGCCATGGCCAATGAGCAAGGGGCACCAAAATCTGTTTGGACTCTACAATGGATGGATCAAGCACAGACAGTTCTTCAAATGCTTCATTTGAGATGCTCTGTCTCTCCCAGCCAGGCAGCCACGAGACACGGCTGCAGCCCTGCTCCTGCAGGCTGCGTGGGCAGAGCTCCCAGGAGAAGACCAGGATAGGGAAATCCTAACTTTGTATTCCAGATATTTTTTTCATTTTAACTGTGGAAGGAAAGTAAGTTGCAATTTTTTCATTTGTTAAACTCCTTAGGCTCTTTATATTAAAATATTTATTGAATGGAGTACAACTGTTATCTAACATGAATGAACAGACCGGTTTGGACAAACCATTTCCTAATTAGGAAATATGCTTTTCAGCCGTCTGTTTTTGGAACAGCGTTTGAGGTCAGGGGGGTTGCTCAAACCCATGCAGCTAATGCAATGCCAAAAATCACTTGGGGGAGGGGAACAAAGGGGCAGGAAAGGCTACATTTCTGAGCTTAGTGGACTCTAAATGAAAACCATATTTAGTAATAAAGCACAAAAAGTTGAAAAATCAGACAGAGGGCTCTGCTACCAACAAGTGAGTTACAGCTCAGGACTGCCATGGCAGGCAGTAGCAAGATCTTAGAGCAGCAAATGTCACTGAGTACTGTGAAGAAAGGAAATTTTTCTCCCAAGTAAACAGTACAGTATTTAACTTCTTTCTTCTCCCTGTTTTACATGCAAATATAATCAATCACCTCCCCAGTCTCCACAATAAATTATAAAGAGAACTCCAGCTCCACAAGCGCTGCGTGTAGCCTGTTTGTTAATGAATGTTTGGCATTTTACAGAACAGCAGTTTCATATACATAGAGGCAAGGATGAATACACATGCATCCTCACTTTATCCTATTAGACACTGCTGATTTGCATACTTCCAGCAGTCACATTCCACGAAACACTCTTTCACCTCACACTTGACTGAAAGCACTGAAGCAAATCTGCTAAGAAACACTACTACACACCTCGTCAGGAACTCTATCCCAAACTAACAGCCCAATGTCACACGGGTTCACTTAAACCAGAGTATATCTGCAATTCCAGCAGTAGCATTACACAAACCATTTCTTCATGTAGTTGCTGAAGTGCTGGTAGAAGCAGTAAAATTATTAGGGTAGAACTTTTCCTTTCAGAATATAAAATAAAGGCAACTCAGTATAGATACTACAAGCATTTTATCAACTCAATTCTAGTTAAGCAAATTACAGCACAGCAGTACATCCCCCTGAACAGCTTCCACTTGACATTATTTAATCAAAATCCTCCAGCAACCTGTAAATCATGCCATTGGTTCCGTGCCACTTACCCTGACAGCGCTTGGCTGAGGATGGCTGCTCTAGGGTGGTACACTCTGTATCTGAAACCTCAGGGGTTATATAGCCCCCTCAGCTCTTCTCCTCCCACTAGCCTCCCAAACAAGGAGCAGAGACAGACAGAGACAGAGCTGAAGTCTCTAACAAAACCATATAGGGACCTTACTACAAAAAACTCTAATCTGGGTGGCCACAGGCCCTGGGTCTCTTCCACTGCATTCCAGTGTAGAGCTCATGAAACAGGAGGAGGCTTTCAGCTGTGTAAGATAAACACTTTAAAACTTCAGGAGAGTTGCTAAAATGCAGAGAGAGAGTGCCCACAGTAGATATCCTCTGGCAGGAGGATCATGTGTTCAAACAAGAGAGGTCCAGGACTCCACAGTAACATCCAAGAAGAAGAATGAGAAATCATTAGAGCAGTAATTTATAACAGGGAAGGTCTTTTTAAACAAGCATCTTGCTGTCATTGAAGCTTTTGATAAAAACAATGAATAAATATTTTTGGCCAGCTAAACAGCTGTTCAATTTTTCTATGAAGTCTCTTTAAAAGCTTATCATTTTGCTTGTATGAGAAATATTGTCCACAGGCTTAAGGATAGTAAAAAAAGTACCAGCTGTTGTAAAATATTCACAGAGAATTCCTTGAAGGTTGTGAAAATGTTCAGTTAAAAGATTGTTACGATCCTGCCTGGTCTGTTTCTCTGAAAGCTTATTTTCCAGCTCTAGGTTCTGCAGGCCAAATTTGCCCTAGAGCTGCTCCACTGATGTCCACAAATCTGGACTGTCAGAAACTCACATCCCAAATTGCTCATAATAAGGTTGTTGAATTTTATAACCCCAGCTATCTTTTTCACTGAACAGACTTTTAGCAAACAAAGGAACAGTTCTCACTGTACAAGTTATTTTCAGCACAGGCCTGGATTTCTACAGCTGTAGCCAACTGTTCTGTGGACAGATTAATTCTGGTGAAGCAGCCCTTTCACAGCCAACAATGTTTTGCCATTAAGTTTGTACAACAGACGAGAAACAGCATCTCTTAACTCCAGCACTAAACCTTACAAATTCAAAAGTTCTCCAAGAACACAAGCCAAGAGAGATGTGATAATCCAAGTGAGAGCTTTGCTTTGCAAGCACAGGGAGAGGCACCACTCCTGTTTATGGAGTGCTGGCTGCCTGAGTAGCTTTCATGCAAGAAAACCTCCCAGAAAACCACAGTGAAAGTTTTTCTGATGTGAAAATTTAAGGAATAAGCTACTAGCAGAGATAGGAAATAGGCAGAATTATGGATTGAACACCAAAAGGAATTCAACTTTTAAGGAAAGGAACTTTTAAGGAATGTAACTGCTTTGGAGAGTCAGAAACAGAAGCTAACAAGAGCTGGAACGTGAGCCATGCAAAAGCTATTTATTATTTCACTTCCACCATCAGGGAAAAAAGACAGAGATAATAAAAAAAATGAAAGAAAAAGAAAGGAAGAAAAAGAAAGGGGGGAAGAAAAAGAAAAAGGAAAGAAAAAGAAAAAGGGAAAGAAAAAGAAAATGGGCAAGAAAAAGAAAATATCCATTGAGGTAAGCAACCTATTGAGGATCTAAACAGGCCCTTTTCTGCATATCTCCAACTGACATTCGAAGGACAGCCAAAACAAAATTCTTTCTTTTTAAACAACACTCAACAACATAGCTGAGAAAACTTGCATGCCTCATATAGAGCATATGGTATTAGATCAGGGAACCTTGGTGAAGGCGAATTTCACACAGCAGAACTCTTCAAAGCAGTATCATGTCTGATTTCAATACAAACATCATTTATCTTCTAGATCAGGAGAAACACACTCCAAGGTTTTCAGAAACATCATCCTTAAATGCCTAGACTGGGACAAAGATTCAAAAGAATCCAAACTTTCTGCCTTACTGAGCAGAAGTTCACAATCCCCAAAAAACTTGGTGGTGATTGTACTGTGGTGGGTACAGCACAAGTGAGATTGCAGAGCCAAGTAAACAACCCTTCAGCAGAGCTCGTACATCACCCACACTGCTCCTTGGCACAGCTAGAAACACAGGCAACATTTTTGCACCTTTGTGAACATAAAGAGACAGTGGCCACGTAGACACCAGAGACTGGACCTCTGTTAAGCTTCATCATGATTGCTGTAACCTTACCCTGGTGCACACCGCAATCACTGCTGGTGGCAGTGGTGGCAGCAGCAGCCCCTTGGCTGCTTTGAGGAATGGTTATTTGGGTGGGGATCACACATCACCTTCCCTGTCACAGGCACAGGGGATTTCAGGGTGCTCATGAAAAAGATACAGCTGTCACAGAGGTGTTGATATGGTGATAGAGAGCAAACACCAGCTCTTTGGAAGGAGCTGCCCTATGAAGGATATTTGTTAGAGGCAGGCACAGGCAGACTAGAAGGAAGAAGTAAACCCAGAGTCCGACTGAGCATAGTGAAAGAATACACAGCAACAGCAGAGGGAAAAAGCAGAGGTGCTGCCCAGCCACAGCTCCAGAGCACAATGAAGAGCAGGGCTCAGCAGGCAGCTTGTCTCTGCAGTGAGACATTATGGAAAATGCCAGGGCAGGAAGGAAGGAAGGCAAACAGGTGAACTATACAAGGAAATTAGGTCAGTCCAGCTCCAGGGACATTATAGAATAAAAGGATTTCTTTTCTTTTTAGTGGCTCCATGCTGAAGTTATGATCACAAAAATATTTCTATACATAAAAGCTCATGTGAAAAAAAATGTCATTAGTAGCTTACACCTTTCTTCTCAGTAACTTAGGTCATTGCCAGAGGGGCAAGAGGAGAGGGAAGAATGAACTTGGCATGAGACATGAATGAGAACCTAAAAAGAATTGCATAGAAAAATCTGAGAATCAAGCCTAGATGCTGGGGATCAAACTTCTGAACCCTCCTCTGCAGCTATGGACAAATAAGAGCTCATCTGAAATATATCTATATATATGGAGTGGGGCTTTGGGGATTTTGTTTATTTTTCAAGGAAAAGAACAAAACACTATTCCTGAAAGTCGTTTAGCTTTCCCTCTGGAGGCCACTTCCAACATCAACTTCTGCTGCCTTTCAGTTCTTATCCCACTCATTTGTAGAGAAACCGCACAGCACAATTTGTCTGGTGTGTCCGTACCCCAAGGTTCTTGTTCTTTCTTTGTATTCATAGCCAAAACCTGTGGTTTTTATTTAACTCTCCTGAGAACTTCTTAGGTTTTCCATGCTAAACCTTTTTGCAGTCTGCATCACAGGAGTACATCTGGAGTACAATAACAGAAAGAAAAAGAAGAGGAAAACTAATTTTGCCTCTCTCTTCAGCATCTTTTCCCCTGATCTCTTAGTAGAGATACTAGCAAAGCTCATTGGGAACTATTGACTCCTATTGACTTCCAGCATCTTTCCATGTATCAGTGGAAATTTAGCTGTGCCTTCCTTAAGTTCTTTATTTTCAGAAACTGTAGGTCACCATATGGACACAAAGTGTGCCTGGGACTCCACAGCAGCAGGAGCTGTAGGAAATGGCCAAAAGAATGCCAGCTCAGCAGCCCAGCACCAGTGGGTAGATGCCATACTTTTTTGGTAAAGGAGGACAGAAGCTGCAGGCTTATCCCAGTCTATAGAAGAATGTGAATAAAGTAATCCCTTTGCTTTACTTTATAAGGGAAAACAACTTCTGAGATGTGCATGGAGACCTTCCTGCCTCCATCCAATTGGCTGTTTAGGAATGAGGCTCTGCTAAATATGTCTCTGGCTCCTTTTTATTTGGGGATTCCTTTCATCTTCGTAACATTAGCAGAATCTCTAAATGTTTTGGTTTGTCTGGCTTCAGGCCCTCTCCTCTATCTCATTGATAGGCTTTACACATCCCCACCCCCTATTTTGAGAAAGACAGGAATAAATAAGCTGTAGGGAGCAGAAAGTCACTCCAATAACCTGATTCATTGCAGCTGTCACACAGTAAGCATCTGTAAAGTGTCAGATTAACCATAAACTGTCAGACCCATAGATTAGCTTTCTCTGTGATTGTCAGGCTCCTGCACCAGTCCCTCTCTAATAACTAAGACAAAATTTCTCTAATAATTTTCAAATACAGCAGTTTTCAACCTTCAAAGTTTGGAAAATAGTTTTACCTGTGCTCTTCAAGAGCTAGAGGAGACAGTGTGTGCCATCTGGGCCTCTTAAGTAGGCTGATGAAAAATATCAATTCACAGCCTTCCTTGATCTTCTTAACAAGGTATCTTCCTCCTCTATGGTAATGTGGTAAAATTATCCTTCATTCAAAATCAAAGGAACATGTTCAAAGTAAAAATGAGATAACGTCTCCCTCGTCATCCTTCTTAGATAAATAAATAGTACATAAGCACAAGTCCTGCTGGGTCAGGCTGATATCCATACTGCTCAGTATCCTGTGTCTGAGATTTCCTGATAGCAGATGCTTGGAAAGAAGTGGGACACCTAGAGTGGTAATTTTCTTCTTAAATCCTCTCTCCTTCCTTATGTAAAGCAGAAGGATTTCTTGAGACAGGAATATGTACCCATATCCTCATGCATAAGAGATGCAGATATATGTCATATTTTCCCTCCATAAATGTGACTAGTTTAAATACATAGTTTTGAATGCTCTTCAAGATTATTATTATTATGTAGAAATAAACACTGCATTTTATATGAAAGCCATCTCCTGTAGCTCACAATCTAACTGGTGTAGACATCCCTAATGTTACAAGGAAAGCAACAAATATATCAGAAAGACAGTCAAAGAAACATTGTCGATACCAAGAGCTGCAAATCCAGCAGAGACCCTGGGTAAGGCCTCAGGCCACTGGCCAGGGCAGAGCTCTGACCCACTGTGTGCAAACTACCAGCAGCACCTCGGTCACAGCTCGGGCACACCTTGGTCACACTGACACAGCTGTCCAAAATGACATCGAAGATAAGGCCACACGACAAAGTAAAATAATAATTGGGACATCTCTCAAGAGCCAGATTCCCCATGATGATTAGAAACCTCTGCAGCAACAAGCTATCCAAACTTGTCAAAATGTAAATGGCATCTTCCCACCACGGCTCTGTGGGAAACAAGCGCTGTACTTCCAGGGAAGTCAGACGCACGCAGCTTGTGCGCGGGACAGGGAGGGCACAGGGGTCCTTCCTCCCCACAGCTCCCAGTTCCACAACCAACACATTCCCAGACTGACAGCGACAAGGACACCAGTCCCCCGCATTTTTGCAAGTGGTTGTCCTCTTATTATCTCACCAAGAGAAAGATTTTAAGGGGAGCTCGCACATTGTAAAAAATCAGATGGTTCCCTTGAGAGAAACACTGGAAGTGAGTTTCATGGAGCTATTACACACAGATTAAACTTGTGGGCTGTGAATTCTTGGTTGTATCACAGCTCAACTCCTCCGTGAGCAAATATTCCTGGCTCTCCAGCAAACCATGAGGAAAAGGACCTCTACAAGGTCCTCAATAAGGTAATTTCTTTCACTGGCAAATCTAATAATTTGCTGTAGTGCCAAAGGTTCACTTTTTGGCTCTAGATGATGGCAAACTGTGGAGTCACTCTCACCACAAATGTCACCAAAGCGGTACCTGTCTCTCCCAAAGGCCCAGCCCTGGTCTCCATTTCTTGCTCCAGGCACTGGGTTTAGAGCATTTGGAGTTTAAGTGTCACTGCTGGGCAGCACAAGGAGATGTGGCCACACTGCCACTTCCCTGTCTTCTGTATGAGTCACTCAGCACAACCTGCAAACAGCTGAGAGCATAGCTGAACTTTTTTTTTTAAAAAAACTTCACAAGAACCACTAAACAACAGTGAAGGAATGAGTGTTAAGTGGCAATAACCTAAAGAATGTACAAAGTATACCAGGGGAATTCTATCATCTTTGTGACTAAAGTGAACACATACTTTTAAAAATACCTTTGGATAAAAAGGAAAACCACTTTTGGAATTGGCATGCCATTAAATAGAAGTGTATGCTGTTACATCCAAAAGTAAAAAGTAATGTGGCAAATGCAGTCATATTGAATGCATGTGCATTTTCTGTATCAGAAAAAAGAAGTCAGAAGTCAATTCGAAAGTTTGCAAAACTGTTTGGGGCTTTTTGGATTTCAACTCCACTGCAAGAGGATGTAAAAAGAGCCATTAATAAAGTTGGGCATGGACGTTGCAGCCGGCATGAATAGCCTGCATCCACACAGGTGTTACAAATAGGCCCAAGTGCCTCCAGAAAAATCAACACTTACTTTCATTAGCCCTTAAAATGCTTGTGGGGTTTTCCCCAGGAAGAAAGGCAGTTTAACAAAAATTTCAAGCATGTAATGACAAGAAGTAGCTAATTACAAACATGCCAGATGAACACACCACTCTAAGTCAACCTATCACAGCTGCCAATACAGAATTCAAACAACAAAAATAAAAGGATAAAATATAATAAACATTGAGAATAAGGCTGTATAAAAATGACTTCTTGTAAATTTTTTTGAAGAATATTATAAACATAGTTGTAAAAGCCCTCTAAACCCCTTTACATTCTAAAACATTAAAAAACCAAACAACTGCAGATCCAACATACACAGAGTAGCATGAGAACTGCCTCTGAAGCCCTACAGCACAACAGTGCAGGGAAATCACTGCTGAGTGGGTGGAATTCTGTGGGACCCAGCACTGGCTATACACCTTAATGCCTTTATCAGTGATCTGAACAATAACATAAGTTATAGAAAAAGGTCACAGATAAAATCTCTGTGTGTATGTATTTTGATAACTTGCTACAACCTACATTACAGATCTAAGATAAAACAGAATTCCCTCCAACAGAATCCTGTTTATAACAGGAGAATTATTTATAATAGGAGAATTTTATAGAATAAATAGAGAATTTTTCGTAGGAGAAGGCTCTTTGCATTGTGACCTGTGCAGAAGGTTCCCACCCCATGCCCCCATGGCACTTTTGCTGAATGCCATTTTGGCTGCTGAAAACACACCCAGGAATGTGGTGCCTAACCCACTGCAGCTTGCAGGAAGGACAGGACTTCACTGGAGCTCTCCTGTGCCACGTGGGCAGTGCCAGCCTGCTCTGTCACACCTCCCTGCACTCATCCTGGCTGCTGCTTGGCCCTGGGACATCCTCCTGCTACAAAGTGTGGTGCCCCAGGAGGGAGACAGCTGATGATGGCTTAGCACACAGCTGTGTCTCATGGTCTAGAATATTCCCTTTATAAACTGCTCCCCAAAGGATGCTAAAGCCTCACAAGAAAACTGAAGCAGGCAGGCTTTTGGTCCTTGCTTTGCAGATGCATCTCAGTTACATAAGGTTGCTTCTTCTTCCTCTTTCTTACAGGCAGCCGTAAGAACTGGGGAAAAGTACAGATAATGTGCTATTTTTGTTCAATAATTCCACTGGTTTTCTGAAAGTGTAAAAGCATTTTCCAATCAAACTTAGGGTTTTCTTTTCCTCTTCCACTAAATGTGTTTTACATGCCCAGTTTTAACTGCTTGCTCAAATTCCCTTACAGGCCAAAGAACAAAATTTTGTTCCTTTCCTTTTATGACTGTAAGGAAGACTTAGATACATAATTCTGAAACAAACATAACAATGCTCCTGAAACATGGAAAAACTCAGAACTCTCTAAAGCTTTTCCTCATTCCAGCCCATTTCAGGACCAATTATTGTACCACTGGTCTCAAGGGGGATGAAAACTGTCAGGACTCGGGTCTAGCCTGCCATTGGGAGATTTCTGCAAACTCAACTGCTTTTTGATCCATTTCTGTTCTTTCTGCAAGCCAGAAACATCACTAAAAAAGAGACAAGTCTCAGAATTATAGTTTCTACCACGTTGTCAGTCCTGTAAGTAGTTCCTGAGTTTCCTTTCTTTCAGTTCCTTGCTAGCAACTTGTTGAAGGCAGAGTAACTCCTTTCACTGCTGCAAAGCACTGCTGTACAAGGATCCTGAAAATGCCTGGATAGTTTCCACATCAGGATACCAGAACTATGTACAACTCTTCCAGCTCCCTAATTAAAGCCCGTTACTTACTGCATTGTATTTAGCTGTCTCTGGGAATTCATTTACAAGGTCAAAAGCTCAGACCTCTTCAATATAGTATAAATCATTTCCCTGCATGCTGATTGCTCTGCACTACACAGCATGAACTCATTGTTTAATACAAGGAGAAGAGGATGCAATTAGCAGATCTTCAGCACAAACACATCCCCCTTTCTGAATTGCATTTAAACAAAACAGTGTTGCTATAGCATTTTATTGCATTAGAGACTGAACCCCACTCACTGCAAATGTGTGAGGCCTTCTCAGGAAAAGGGGCTGGGAGGAACAGGGGACAACCACACTTGGGGAAAAAGGGCTAACATCTGTGTTCTTTTACTCTGCATACAATACAAGCTACTGTTTTCATGAGGGCTAAACCTTCCCTATCACCTTGCTTTTAATAACTTTTTTTCCTTTCATAACTTGTCTTTGTCAGATCCTGTTTTGCAGATGGGCCCCCTGAAGAGAAAATGTGGGGTTTGTACCAGGTCACTCAGGAATAGTGGGGCAGTAACTGTGAGGGCAAGGAATAAGCTCCATGTACCAACAGCCTTTCACTGCAGCAAGCTGTGACACCCCAGGCTCTGCCCTGTGCCCAGTGCAGGACAGACCACACTGCCCCTTCAGGGAGCTGATGGAGAAGGGGCTGGTGGACAGCCCTGCCTCCCCTAGGGAGGCAAATCCCCATGTATTGACATAACATTTCTTTACATATTCTTTATGCTTAGGTAGTGAAACCTTAGCTTCAATCAAGGCAATATCAAAATTACCATTGACCTCAAAAAAAAAAAAAAAAATCATGACTCTCTGAAGTGAATAAATGAAAGATGAGAATTCAGTCCAAAACCTCTGCTTCCAGAAGGTAAGACCATTTCTCTACACTAATAGCAAAGGCATGTGACTTCCTCTTCATTTCTCATAAAAAACTGAGGAACTGCTCTCCTCTCAGCTGGCTGCCTCCAGGCAGGGAAGTTTCTGAGAATCCCCAAGCTGGGAGAAACCTATGGGAAACCTGTGGCTTTGAGAGCCATGGCCTGCACTACCACCAGACTGCTGCCCATCCCAGGGAACCAGAAATGCATGTTCTGCTGTCCATCCCTCTGCAGTCACTCATCCCATTCCTGCATCTGAGCTGGCTGACAGCAGGAGAGACAGCTACTGGGTAGAGTGGAAAGGATGCCTCTTTCAAAAGAAAACAAGTATTTGAGAAATTATTCAGATGAAAAATAACACTGATGTCTTATCTGGGAATTGAACAGACCGCTTCAGACAGCTAGCATCACTGCATTCCTTCTCTTAGTGACCACCCTTAGAGATGCACAGCTATCCAAGCACATCATTTAATTGCTGATGAGAACCACCAACAGAAAACAATCCACTGCATTTTGACAGAAATATAAATCTCTCTGTACTACATACTCAATCCATTTGCTACAGCTCACAAAACCTTACTATGGATTGGGCTGTGCAGCTGAATAGAGAAAATATGACTCACTCCTGTAGCTTCAGCAGCTAGCCAGGCCTCTCTTCTGTTTGTGCAAATGTGTGGTGGCAGTGGGGGAGCTGGTGAAGGCAGGAAACGTGATAACCCTCTGACCTCCAAACTTTGTTCCTACCACAACAGCCCCTCTCTAGCAGGATTTAGCTGTTGAGCATCTACCTGAAGCACAAGTCCTGCTGCCAAGCACACAGCCATGCCCAGGAGACAAACACCCAGAGCAGGATCGCTGCAGGCTCTTCTGGCTCTGATGTCACAGCGGATGCCAAGCTGCATCTGAGATGTTAGTGGGAGGGATAAAGCTTTTCACATCACTGTTGTGTCTTCCCCACCCCCAAAGTATTTCAAAGGTTAAGTGATATCAAAAGAAACCAAACCAAGAGTGTTTGGAGTCTCAGCTACATGACACTGCTTTTATCTAAGCCTGCTAGTCTCACTTATCAGATGATATCCCACAAAGAGAAGCATGACAGAGCAAAGCAAAACAGTGGAACTGAATTCCAAACTTGCAATATTTCTTACAATATCAGAAACTACAGCATGCTAAGACCCTTCAAAATGTTTCCTTTAGCTTCTCCTCCTCACTACCACATTTAATAAAATTTGTTTTCTTTAAAATTATAAGCAAAACTTCCTTGAAGTGTGGCTCTTTGAGCATCACTTAGTCAACATGGGAAGTGAAGCCATCTGGTGCACCTGTTAAGGCCATCTTCAGATTAAAGGTCAAAAGCAGAACTAAAGATCTCCTTTTATTCACACTTACCTTTTAACTTCAGACATTTCTCTATAGATCTTTTTCCTCTTTCATCCTTAGCACAAAGACTCAGCCTTGGATTTATCTCACAAATGGAAGAAACCCACAAATTAAATCAGCAGCGCTCTGTCCAGGCAGTAGCTGAAGAGAAAAGGTTTGAACACTTCCTCACTCACCTCTGAAGAACATTTAGCACCCCTAGCACATTATCTGCAAACCTTTTACAGTTGATCTGTTTCACATTTGACAGTTAGCATTTGCAGTACACCAAGCTTTGAAAGTATAAAGCTTAATCTTAATAATAGCATCTTCAAAAAACAACTAAGACCAATTTGCCTGAAAAAAAAAAAAAAAAAAAAAGAGAAAATATCACCAGCCAGCCTCTGAGACAAAGCTGCCTGCTGCAAGATCTGGATGGATACAGAGCTCTGCAAAACAATTAAAACAGATGCATTTACAATCTATCAAGTCACAAAGTCAAATTTTATGTCAGTCCATGCAAAGTGCAGAATATTTGGTAAATAATGCAGCATTTAGAACCTCAGCACTCCCTTGTACAGAGCACACATAGAGGACTGGGACAGGATGGTCCCATGTCTAAAGTAAAGTCAATAATCAACTCTAAGACAGAAACACATCTACATTTATGGTAAGGTTATGGTGATTGGCTGTAGGAGCAGCCAGGCATTCAGCCAATTTGCTTTTCCAGTCTAAGGAAATGCTCAGTTTGTTTGAAAAATGCCTTTTTTTTTTTTTCCCTGCTGTGAAGAATTCATTGACGTCATCAAACTGGGTCTGTTGAACAAAAGCATGGATCCAGGGTTGTGTCAGGAGGTTAAATTATGAGAAAAAGGACACATGTCTGTTTCAATTTCCTTTAAGAATGACAGGGTTTATGGCCAGTTCTCCTTTATCACCTTCTCCAGAAGAGAACAGCTAGAGGACACAAGTCACTTGCCATGAGTTTCAGTTTCCACTCTCTTTTGTTCTAGGCTGGTTTTTTGTTTCCATTCTGTTTTCTTGCTAGTGTGGGTTTTTTTCAGATAAACAGTAGCATCTATGGCTCCACAGGAGGGTATATCAGATCACTGTACTTCTGAGAGAAGTACACTGCATGCCAGAACACCCTGATCTGTGATTTGATGCAATACTGGGCAGCACCCTTATGAAGAACCCCACAGGGTCTTCATAAACCTCTCAGGTCACACCCTACTTTCCCTCTTCTGTGCTGTCATGTCCCGTTCTCCACACACAGAACAGGGTGTTAGGGCCAACAAAGTGCTTCACTGCCACAACACCTGACAAAGAACATTTCAGTGCACCACAAACCTGGGTGATTGGAAGGAGTGGTTCATAGTGGTTTATGAACAAAGGCAGAAGGGCAACCCTTCAGCTGTCAGAATCTGGCCACACCACACTGCAACAAATAACCATATTTACAGTGGTTACAGATCTTCTCTGGTCTATGAGGCCGTGGTGCAAAGGGTGCAGCAAGGTCACTGTTCCAACTTTTCACAGAAGATCTGGAAAATAATACAACCAGCATAAAACTGTATTGGGCAAGAGCTGATTATTTAAAGACTGATACCACTCTGAAAATTTCCCAATAGTGCTAGCTGATGCTTGTGACATGAGTCACATCACTGAAGAGGTTTGAATCAAAGATGAAGGAGATACCATCGAGCTGCATGAGTAATGGATCACTCACTCTAGGTCTTGAACAAAAAGGCAAAAGTAGGTTGGTGGCTCTTGAACATACATGAGGCAGGGGAGAGGGAAAACAGGAAAGCAAAAGAAAACAAAAGACAGAAACTGAAACAAACAAACGAAAAAACAAACCAACAATGGTCTTTTAATGTGTATTTCAGGTCAAAGGAGAATTTAAGTTTGATGGAGCTACACAATTAATGTAAGGGCCCAGTCTTAGTACAAAAGAACAGCTAAAGACAACCAATATGCCAAAACAAATCTAAACCAAATATCTTTTTGAAAAATTAAAAATCTTTAATAATTTAACAGAGAAAAATGTAATAGAAAGCAAGTCAGTTCTTATACTTTCTCCCCCATATTTTCCATCTGGAGTATAAACATAGATTCAATATTCTGAGGTGAGAGCAATACAATGCACGGGGCTCTGGGCCCTCAATTATGTTTTACCTCACCTTGAAAAATTTTCTTCACCTGGAGAGACTAGCTAAGTTAACCTTCTCAAAAACTTAGCAATCCATAGTATCGCAATACACCAACAGTATCAGCTTCTTTAGGTGCAAGCAGCTTTCTGGAGAAAAGGTTTGATGCCAGTTAAGGTGCAAATAATGATTCCAACTTAGAAACACCAAATGCAAGAATATGATCACCATGTGTGTCCAAAATTATTCCCTGGGTGGTTTTGCTCAGAGCAGAATTCCCTATGACCAGTGTACATATGACATAGGACAACAATTACAAGGGGAAAAAAGAAACACAACACACACACACATGCAAATCAAATCACCACAGTAAAAAAAAAAAATTAAAAATCACTTTAATTCCAGAACCGTACATATTTAAAGCTGGAATTGCAAAGGAGCTAAAACGTGTGTGTTTCTCGAGTTGCATCCTGCCCCAGCCTGACCCCTGTTCCCACATTAGGCGAGGCACAAGGCCATCTGCTGGCAGAGACAAACTGCAGAGCCTGTACTGCTTAGCAGGCTGCCGCTGACACAAGAATTAAGCTTCAGATGAAGGGTGAGTAAAGAAAAGAGTCGATGCTGCCACTTTTACCTGCTGAAAAGAAGCTGCTGCAACACAAGGAGCAGAGCAAAGATGAAAACACTGGCCTTATAGTCCTCATTGACACCAACTCAGAATAGTCAGACTATAGGATCATATTTACAGGACAATGGACATATACTAAATGAACCGGCCTAACCTTCTGGAACTAAAGAACAAGGTCATCTTTCTGGATAAATAAGCGGATGTTGCAAGAAGAAAGAAGAAGGAGAAAAGTTCATGACAAACTTAGGGGTGTCAACTCGAATAAAATGACATTTACAGCATCTACCAATTAGATTAAGAAAAAGATGTGTGCTGCCTCATGGACAAAGCACAGCTACCAATCAAGAGATGCATGGACAAAACAGAGCTACCAATTAAACAATGTGTGACTGTGTAGACCAAGATAGGAAGTAAATAAAAACAATGTTTAGAAGCACAATAAACAGCTTTTGCTTGATTCACATTAAATCACGAGTCCTTTGTCTTCTCTCCCCAGCAAACAACAGGAAGACCTCCGAACACATTTCTCCTTCATCATTTTATATCTAAAAACCCCAGACAACTACAGTTATTAACTACATAAGGTACGACTTCAAGTCACGTGCAGACACTGTTGTTTTGACATGAATCTGGTGGCTTCTCAAACATCTCTCAAACTCCCTAAGACAAAAACACTCCACCGCAAAGAAGCTGCACACAGTCATCACACTCTGGGGGCAGGGAGGAGTGCAAACCACATGCACCCAACAGACTAGAGTGACATCAGAGGATGGTATCGGGCAAATAGTGAGTGCAGGAGGCACACCGAGGTGTCACTGAACCCTGAGCAATGCCTGCTGAGGGCCCAGCCACATAAGGTTTTGATTTTAGGACAAAACACAATCCCCTCGCGTGATGGATCTGGAAACAATTCTACCAAGCTTTCTGCTGCAGCAACGATCCGGATCTGGACAACATTGCTTGCAGTCCCTACTCCACCCCTACCCGCACGCAAATTTCCGCTAAAATTAGCAGCCTCACAGACACGCTGATTTGGGTTTGCCAGTAGGAGCTAGAGACGTGTAACCTAGGAACCGCACCCAAAAGACATGCTTCTCCTTCGTTATATTCCGTACTGCCACTGGGAAGGCAAAAAGTGGATTGTTCAAGGGTGCTCAAAAGACAGCATCTTAAAAGTGTGTCAGCAGCACTTTTGGTTTACCCGGAAGTGGTTTAAAAGCCTGAAGTATTTAAAACAGTAGCTAATTTTTGTTGATGTTTTGTATTGCAGCTAAGAGCCGTACCAGCAGAAAAGCTGAAGGGTTTTTGAAAATCTGAGTCATAAACCACTGAAAAATGGTGCTTAAAATGAAAATGCCAGCTCGATTGCAACCATGGTCCTCCCAAGGCAATCGAATCATGTCAAAACCTGAAAGATGAAAACACATATCAGTAACTAACTCCGTCACGTCATTTCTGACTCTACAAAGGAGGCCAGACTACCAGCATTTCAAACCTCTGAAAGCTTGCAGGAAAAACACAAGTGACTGGAAACAGGTAGAAAATAGAAGTCGCGGGCTTGAGCAACCCGTTCAATAGGACAGCAAAGGGCAGTACTGCCTGCTGCAGTGAGCTTAGCCTGTTTCTGTTCTGAGCTCCATCCTACCCACATGGGACTGCCTGCCACAAGCCCGTCCTTGGCAGTACTACAAAGGCAAGAGTTTCTGCCCTCGGTGGGGAGGCAATTGCTCCGCCCAGCACCTGAAGCACAGGAATCGAACGTCTCATTCCCAGCGCTAAGGCTGTTAGCTTGGTGACCTCGGGGCCGTGCCTGGCATCCCCGGGCTGCCGAGCTGGTATCCCCGGCCAAGCACCCGCGACAGCCCGGGACAGCCGAGCGGGAGCTCCGTGCCCTCGCTGCTGTCACCGCGGGGCGCCGAGCTCGGGGCTGTCCCGCCGCTGTCTGCGGCTCGCCCGGAGCGGGATCACCGCGCCCCATGGCCGGCCCGGCCCCGATCCGTGCCGTGCCGTGCCGGGGGCGGGCCGAGCCGTGTTTGCCAACATGGGAGGAGCCGGCGGGGCAGGGCGCGGGCAGCTCGGGCTGTCCCGCAGGGACGGGCCACTTCCCGCCGGAAGGTGCCGGGCAGCGGCGGCATGGGGAAGGTGCGGGACGGCGGCGGCGTGGCCAGGAGGCTCCTTGCCCGGCTCCTCGTAAGTGGCCCCCCGAGCGGGGCAGCGGGCGGGCGGCGGGGACAGCCCCGGCACACTGCGGGGCCGGGCGGGGAGGAGCAGTGCGGCGCCGCCGGGCGAGGAGCGCTGCCCGGTCGCTGCTCGCCACCGGCCGTGGCAAACTTGTTACCAACATTTCAGTCAATTCGTTAGGCCATGCTTTAAGTGGAAAAAACTCACCTTCAAGCTCGGGCACTTTTGAAGGGTGCTCAGTGAAGGGCGTGTTGTGCAAAGCGGACGGAAGGAAAGGGGCATGGATGCAGGTGGCTGTCGGATCGTGAGCTGTAGGTGGGGGGACCCAGGCACAGCCGGCTCCTGTCCGCAGGCACCCACAGCGGGTGGAGAGTCCCCGCTCTGCCAGCGCGGGGAGCTGCGGGACGTGCCCGGGCTGAACCCGGCTCGGTGGGAGCCGACCTGCGCTGCACCTCAGCGGATCCTACCAGCGAGCTGGGAAAGCAACATTAAAGCAAATACCTGTGGGGGAGGAGTTTGGAGCGCTATGACAGTGACCCAGGAGAAGCTAGAGAAATAGTCTAAGCCTGGCGTCCGTGTGCAGCACTTACTGGAAGCAGTAGGGCAGGGCCTTCCCTTTTGCCTGAACCATGCCTGTGCAGACAGTGAGTCCCTGCAGCTTCTGAGAGCTTCGGTCTCGTGTCTCACTCTCATCAGTAAAGTTACCTTGACAAAGATCCGCTTTGAACGGCAGCCGTCAACAGGAGAAGTAGGGAGCGTGTCAGCGGCCAGCACAGGCTCTCCGCTGGGGCAGGTGCGTTGCTGCAGCGGCAGGGAGCTCCAGGGCAGGAGTCCTGGGAGCTCCAGGGCAGGAGTCCTGGGAGCTCCAGGGCAGGAGTCCTGGGCAGGTCCGGGGGCGTGTGGCTGCCCTGGCTCGGCCTGCGCTCCGGTAGAGCTGCCCCAGGCAGCCCCGAGCCCCGGGATGCCGGGGGGATGAGGCGGCAGCGAGCCCCGTGTACAGCACACACACCTGGAAGTGTGGGTGCAGAGCACAGTGCCCCCCAGCCCCAGTCCTCCCGTTCCCTCCAGAGACACTGACCTCCGAAGTCTCTTCTTTATTGCTAACAAACGCAGTTCGTTTTGCAGTTTGTCAGGTTAAAATCAAGCCTTAATGTATAAACCACTCAAATTGTGATCTGATCAACTGCATAACAAGTGGTAAGATATTTAAAGTATTTCACAGAGCTCTATCCATGCCCCTGCACAAATCATCAAAGCATAATTAAATACAAAGAAGGATTCTCATCATCTGCCAACAGAAGTGTGTATTATCTGTTCCTGTACAGGAGCAGCCAACTAGTGACAGAAATGTCAGTGTAGCTCAGTTTGTTAGAACTATTCAGAATATATATCTCAAGATTAAAAATACTTTCATTTATAGCACTGCTCCAGAGAAGATATAATTTCTGTTGTTATTTTCCAATTGTTTCAAATTTCAGTATACCTTAGAAAGACTGTAGCATTCCTACATAATTTCTATTTTAAAAAAGAAATTTTTGTTTTAATCAGCATGTTGTTTCCCTACTTATAAAATAGTAAACTTGGTCAGAGTTTGACATATTATTTGGTTAAACCAGAACATGAAAACAGTTTGTTGAATGAGACCTCAGTTTTGCAAGGAACTCTACGCTGCACACAAGTAAAAGAAAATTTAGGGATAGTTGTGCAAAAATAACAATGGTCTATGAAGTTAGAAAACATCTGAGTTCTCCATGTAGAAAAAGCTACAAAACTACGTACCACTGAGAGACACACTTGTATCAGATTAGAGACAAATTTTAGGAGAAAACACTCTGGAATGAATGTTTTCTCTAAAGAGAAGGGCTCCAATAATCCCTTTTTGCCCATGACAGAAATTAACAAAGAAATTTATTAACAAAGCAAGACACTCACAAGGCACGGGAGAGAAAAAAATAAATTAAACCTTATACCCCGTGCCCCCAACCCAGCCCGATGGCCAGGAGACAAGGATGGTGGCTGCTCCCTTTGTCTCAGGGAAGGGAAGGGCAGAAAAAAAAATCCACTCAGCAGCTCAGGCAAAAAGTAGATAGGAACCTGTTGAGCTTCTGGCCTTGGTCTGCTCCTCACAGCAGGTGAAACTGGTGGGTTTTAGTGTCCTTCATTTGCTGGCCTGGGTCTTTCCCACCGCCCCCGTAGGCTCCCTGGACTGCAAGACGAAACAGATCAAGTGGAAAAAAAAAAAAAACCTAAAAGAAACCACTGAATGATTTCTGCTGAAGTCCAGGGGAAAAGGTGGGGAAAGACAAAAAAGAGCTTCTTGCCTGAGCAAGCAGGGATACAAATGGAGCAAAGGCAGTGAGCTAACCATCCGAGTGGCAGCCTGAAGCGCGCCAGAGAGAGAGAGCTGAACCGAGCCCGCGCCCCGCGTTCCCAGGCTCCAGCCCAGCCTCCTGCTTCATCTTCAACCATTCCTGGCCTTGCAGCAGGCCATTAGGGAATGAAGTACCACCATAAATTCTCCTCAAGACAGCACTCCAAAGGAATAGGCCAGAGAGTGAACTGTTGAGTAAATACTTTGTAATTATAATATGACTGCAGAGCAGGCATTTTCTGGAAGTTCAGAAGACATACTTTTGAAAACGAGGCTCCTACATTACTGCATTGACCTTTTTTCCTCATATCATGGAAAACTAATACACATTTACATATACATGCATATACAGCCATAAAATGATGAGACGACCCAAGATTCAAGTGAAAAGTTTAAGGGCCCCAATTCTGGAAACATGTCTGTACATGTCTCCACTGTAACCGCCTTTATCTTTGCAGTAACTCACTGATCAAAGAGAAAATCATAAGAAAACCATTTTGTGTTACAAAAGGAAAAGGGTGAGAGTTGCTAGATTTCTATCTGTCAAGCTCTAATTCATGCTTAGCTTCAACAAAGTGAGGTGAGAGCTGTTAATATCTCTCCCAGCTCTCCAAATAGTGTAGTATTTACTAGGTGCTCAGTAGTATGGTACATCTAAAAAGCAGAACCCAACAAAATAACCAATCATACAACCTCCAGCCCCAGCATGTTGTTTCAGTTTGCATGTGAGTCAGCTGAGATATGAAAGGGTAGTGGATTGAATTTGGATAGTGAGTGTTTTAAGGTGCTGAACAGTCTGAGGCTATTTGCTCTCACAGGCACTAAACACACGCCTTTCCCTTGGAATTTAAGAAGCTCGGGGTGCTTCTAGATGTGGGGCAATACCAACTCCCATGGATCCATTTTTTAAAGCCCAACCTTTTTGTTCTTTTCATGAAAAGATTTTAGAATGTGAAATACTATTTTTAGAGGTCATTTTGGTACCAACTGAGATTCAGCCTTGGCAGGAGAAAAAAAAGACTTGGAGGAAAAATGATACTCGAGATTTTGGAAGAAGAAATTTCTTGTCATAGTGAAAGAACTGGAGGAGAGAATCCTCTTAAGATCACTCCTTGAGTGAAATTATTCTTTGAAAAGCCCAGCCTGACAGAGTCAATACAAGGGAGATTAATTACAGAGAAAAGCATATTAAAATGAAGCTAGTTCTAGCAACTTAACTTCCACGAGGCAAAAAAAAAAAAAAAAAAAAAAGGCAAGAAAAATCCCTCCTCCTCCTTTTTTAACACTTAGAAAGCCCCTGATGAGCTCATGCACCTTGGTCCATATAATAAATGTGGAGTGGAAAAAAAAAAGCCACATACTGTGGCCATCAGTCTCCTCATCCACCAGCATTTATAGATTAGAAATAGGAGAAGTAGCTTGCTAAATATAAAATGTATTATAAAGATAACAGGAGAAAACAGCGACTTTTTTTTTTTTTTCCCTCAGGGTTCACATTATAAAGTTTTAAAAAGTCCTGTATGCAAATTACATGTTCACACACTTCCAAAGCTGAGATTACATACCTATAAACTGTGTCTTGTAGAAGCTTTTCTCTTGAAATAGATTGAGATGTCATGAAGAATACTTTGACAGAGGAAGAACTGGAGGCCTGAGAATCCCAAAATGACAGGAGTATTCAAAGAAATTAAGTTCTTGTCACGGTGCCATAGAAATGCAGATGAAAACAGGTTTCATAAAAGTGTCCTTAGCAAATACCTGTTGGTGAAAGCATTTTGGAGGATCCTGTTGGAATGAAGGAGAAGGAGCAGGTAGAACACTCTTTTCATTGTCTGGGCAATGCAAATGCAGCAAAACCAGAAAATTTGGGCTCATATGATAATTTTTATGGGCTCTGCTAAGGGTAGATGTCCCCAGCTGATTGATCTTATTCCCATTGACTGCTTAGTGCAGTCTTCAGTTTAGATACCAAAACTTTTTTTTTTTAGGTTGAGAAAATTAAAAGAGTGTCTCTGTGAGTCATTCGAGGCTGAAAACATACAACCACTGCTTGAGTGTACATGTCATAAAAAAGCACCTATCATCCCTGCCTGTATAAAAGCCCCTAAACTGCTTCCCTTCTGATATTAGTGTTTACTGCCCGGGGACAACAGAAAAAACAACTAAGGTGTGCACAGGAAGATAAATGACTATTAACTCTTTTCTGGTTTTTTGGTTGGGTTTTTTTTTTTCCCCTATGAGACACACCAAAATTTATAAATAGCAAATGGATTGCTTTTAAGAGGGTGCAAATCCAGAAGGAAATATGTTTGAAAAAAAAATTAGGGCGTTGCTTTGAAAAAAAATCTTTACAGTTTTATCATTATTCCTTCCACAGGAAGGTGTTGTAAGACATCCCTGCAAGCAGAGCCAATGTAGGTGTTTGGTGCTGCTTAAGTGTCAAATTCTGGGAAGTCACCCCCACTTCTTGTAAGTGTACCAGGAAGTTCATCTCCGTGAGCAGGAGCAGAGGGCATCCATCTAAAAATGTTCTTTTTCTGTAGTCCCTCTTACCAGCATAGCCCATTTGTATAAAAGCATAAACAAGAGGCAGAGAGCTTTGTTGGTGTGAGGGAATACCTGTCTCTGCACGCACTATGCTTGCAGGCATTTGGTAAAATAAGCAAGGTTTTACTGGTATTAGGAATTTAGAAATATGTTTCCTTCTTTGATTATATTCTATTTTCTGCTTGACTCTCCGGACATTTTCTTCATACTGCTTTAGGAAAAACCACACCAGACTGGTCATCCATCCCTGACTATATTTTAGTGATTATTTTTTAACTGTACTTTCTAATCCAGTGTTTAGTGAGATAGCTCTCCCAGGCAAAGGGAAAACAAATCACATTAATTTGACACATCCACTTGAAAGCTTCTGTGGAGACTTTCATTTTTTAACATCATTACGCTGGCATTCAGAGGAGAGCACCCTAAAAGCTTTGGCAGCAAAGGAAGAGAGAGCACCAAACAGGGGAAGTGATGGGCTGAGCATCCATACCCAGAGTTTCTCCAGTGCTAATTATGCTGTTTCAGCTGCTGGAGCTTCACCTCCAGGTGCAAAGAAAGGCCTTCTTCATTTCAGTCCAGTAACTAATATTATATACACTTTAAGCAGATAGGTGCTAAGGAAATAATTTTTTTTCCACCTTCTCACTTGTGAATAGACTAGAGGATGAAAAGAAGTGGCTACCTGTAGAAGGCAATGGTCTTATGGGTTACATCAGTTATTTAGCAACAGATAACTCTTCCTTCACTTGAGAGCCCAGTTTGATATCCAAAATGTTTTTTTCAGTAATTTAACATAAAGAGTTTTCTGCATCTAACTGAAATTATGGTCAGCATCCATAGCTCCATTATATAGACATCTCATATTTAGTGCATGCAGAGTAAATAGAGAGTTCCCCAGAAAATATTGCTGAGAAGAAGGCAAACTACACCAGATTTATCCTTATCATTTGTCCTCCTTCTTCCAAAATAATAAAAAAAACATGGTTTGGCCTCTTGGCCACAGTGCTTTATTATCATTATGAGAAGAGGCAGGGCAGGGACCACTAGTAAACCTCTACTGCCTAATGACAGAAATAAAAACAAACAAACAAAAAACTCCCAGCAGT
This sequence comes from Onychostruthus taczanowskii, assembly GCF_017590055.1. Taxonomy (NCBI): domain Eukaryota; kingdom Metazoa; phylum Chordata; class Aves; order Passeriformes; family Passeridae; genus Onychostruthus; species Onychostruthus taczanowskii. Next base: position 2,748,102 of record NW_024502568.1, read on the forward strand.
ATGCAATTTAACTTGACAGCACAAAAAATTCAAAGAAATGGATTTGTTGTAAATTAATTTGAAAGGAGAGAGTCTGTAGTGGTAGGGTTGTGGCTTTAATATGGGCCCTTGTTGTCTATTAAATCTAAAGTAATGAACAGTTTTAACAAGGGAGTGAATATTAATATGTTTAGTTGCAGAGTAACATTATTAATGTGACTCTTCTAGTACTAAAACACACAGTTTTAGTGCACAGTCCTAAATAGTTTTTTGTCTAATTTTCTGTTCTCTTTAGGTGGCTCTTTTAATTGTTGAAACACAGTGCAAAAATGATACTGAAGCTCTAATAATGTCTAAAAGGAGGATCATTTCCAGGAGGGAAATTAACTGCAAGGAGGATGAATACAATTTAGATACTCAGTGTTGCAAGAAATGCAGAAGTGGTGAGTATGATTGTAAGACTGTGTTGAGAAGTCATGAACAGGGGACACCACAGCATGCACAATTGCTTTGTGCTGGGATACTGAAGTGGCACGAGGTGGTTTCCTGGATGCAGTGCTTCATTCCAGCTGTATCTTTGTTTTCTTACAGGACATAAGCCACTTCAAAGATATTTCTTGAGCTCAATGCACCAATAACTTCTCACTACAGAGCAGTTTTCTCATAACATGCTTGTTACAAAAGAGCCAAGTATTAACATACACATATTTGAAAAAGGTTGAAAAAGTGAAAACATATGCTTTTGCCTACAGGATTCCATACATTTGTGGATTTTTCAATTTTTCATGTACAGTTTTGTTTGGTGTGTTCTCCTTCAGTATTACATTGGAGAAAGGGTGGGGATAATCAAATGTTATGTATACTACATTCCTGAAGTGCATCTACACATGCACAAAGAACATACATTCCATATTTGGAATCAAAATGTATTAGGGATTAAAAATGAAATTATGATGTTAGTCTTAGAGCTGTGGCTGCTCTCTAAATTGATTGTTGGTTTTCTGTCTCTACAGGTTTTGTTAAAAATGTCTCCTGCCCAACAGATGTTATCAAACACTGTGCTCCATGTGAGAAAGGAAAGGAATTCATGAATCACCCTAATGACTTGGACAAGTGTTTGAGATGTAAATTGTGCGACAGTAGCTTTGGTATGGCTATAGAAATAGCAACTGTAGCAATGACTCTTCTTTCATACAGGATTTCTCCACAATACCTAATCGTGGTTAGCATGTAGAGTCAAAACTTTTAGTCGTAGGACATGAATGAATTTGAGAGAAAGCAGTAAGTTTATCCTCCAGGTCCCTTTCATCAAGCACAAAGTAGGAAGAAAAATAGCTGATCCATTATTTCTCCATATATCTACCTTTGGTTAGCCAAAGTCCTTGCAAAGCATACACTGTACAAACTCTAGAGTCAAGGAAGGCAAGTTCTCCCTCTTTTTCACCCTCTGTTTAAAAGAGGGGTGTAAGAAGTAGTGATTTTTTTTTGTGGCCTTTCACATAATTGATAATGTTATTTAAAACTGGTTGTTGTCTTTTGAAGGACACTCAAGGTGCAGTGTGGGATGCATGTACCAGACTGCAAGGCAAGCCCTCCTGGGGCAGAGCCCACCTACCCCAGTGTTCTGCATTCAGCAGTGCAGGCAGGAGCTGCTGTTTAGAGACAACACAAACAAACCTGTCTGCTTTCTGTGGTCTGTTCCCTGCAGTCCATCAGCATCCACAGCAGAGGGAAAGGACATTAGAAGATCTATCCCCACCTAGTCATTTCAGTGTCTATTTATGAGCCCTTTGGTCATGAACCTGCGAGGTGACAGCAGAAATGCACTACCTATTGCATCAATACCCATCACAGATTTTTTTAAAAAAATCCATTAAACTTATCACCTACCAGTTCCACCCGGTGTCCTGTAGATCTGCTCTGCTTGGATTTAGGGAATGGTAGTTCTTCATTCCTCATACCCAAAATCAAGTGTAGTGAATGGAGAGACAGTTCTTAGCTCCAATATGGTTTTACTCAGATCACCTGTTGGAATATCAATCTTCAGTGCACTCCTCTTCCTTTAGGACCTCAATATGGATAGAAAACTTTCCTCTCATTTTCTGCTCTAATAAGCATTTTTGTGTGGGTGATGAAATTGGTAAGAGTGAAACAATTCAGTGTTTTATGTGTGTCACAATTATTAAAACTGAAGGGAGGAAAAGGGAAAGGGGATGGCTAGTCACAATATTCCACAGTATTGTAGTTCAAGAGAAGTCAGTAGACTGACAGCAGGTAAGAGGAAAATTACCACTGAAGTTCCATATGAGCCGTTCTTATAATCATTCATATCCTGTATTTCCATGAGTTACTTCAGCACTTATTTCACAGTAGAGCTTCATCAAATTTTGAAATATCAAGTAGTTTCAAATTACAGCAGGGCACTGAATGTAGTAACGCAAAAATTAGTTCTGTTTTGATATGCCTATGAAAATAGCTTTCATAGTAGGTAGATACAGTAATTTTTAATGCAGAAGTATTTTTTCATAGATAGAGATAACATTATCATATAAACTGAGGATAGGAGAAAATTAATAATTTGTTTTGATTCTTAAGAAGAATACTTAACATGGGTATGTTAGCCAAAAAAGAGAGAGTGGATTCGTCATCATTGGAGGTCTTCAAGAAAAGGTAAAACTTTTTGTCTGTCAGGGAGTGCAAAGAACCCAGCTCCATTTTCAGGTAGGGAGATTGGCTGTGTGATCTTCTGAGTTTCCTTCTGGCTTTACAGTACAAAATGGGAAAAAGAAGCTGGGATTTGGCTGTGCTGAATGAGTCCTCTTCTGGCGAGGGCTGCACTGCGTGATGGTTTTCTGCGCTCTCCTCCAGCAGAGGTCTCTCTGACAGCTCCGCCAGCCCAGCTCCTTAGAAAAACTCCTTGTGTGTATTGTAAAGCTAAGCCTCGCCAGCTCCAGCAGAGGTGGAGCTAGCAGCAAGTCTGAGGACAAGACTTTGTGGGCAGAAGCCTGCTTTTTCAGACTAATACACTTTAAGAAATCTGGTTTTCAGGTTTGGAGGTTGTGAAGAACTGTACCCCAGAAGAGGACACGCAGTGTGCCTGTGCAAAGAACTATTTCTGCAGTCCTGCAGGATGTGACACTTGCATTCCATGTACCATGTAAGTTCATGCCTTCATCACTACATATGAAATTGTTAATATGTAATCACATTTTCTTCCAGCTGGTTTCGAGACAGAGGCTAAGGTAATCTATAACCTCAGGGAAAGCATACCAATTTTCCTTTGCACCTGAGCTGACTGAGTTCAGTCAGCTCCATTTGCAGCCATGAAGGCTTTCCATAGGCATGCAGAAAAAATTACATATCCACTGAGTCTGTATATGCTTTTCAAAAAGTCTAATAAAGTATCTGAGCTTTCCTATTACACTGAAAAATAATTTCATACGTTTTCCCACTACCACAAACTACCATGCCATTTTCATACCAATTGAATTCCAAACCCCAAGATCAGGGATTTGGAATATGAAACCAGCATATTTATCAGTAAAATGTGAAATACTTTGCTGATAAAACATCTTAGAAGATTTTGATTTGCTCTCTCAACAGCTTCAGAGAGAAAAAAAAATCCCCTAATAATTTGTGTTCATATTTTCTGCAGATGTGAAAGCGGTGTGATTGAAAAACAATGTACTTCAGCTTCAGACACTGTATGCGGAACGAAAGGTACCATTTAAAACATAGCAAGGCCCAGCACATGCTGGATTTTGAGAGGCAATTGCAATTATCCTGTTCTACACACTGGCCATAGTAATTCCTGACAGCTCAGGGCCTTATTCCCACTGGGCCCTCTGCTGACCTGCAGAGCGTGGTTTTCCTTGATCACTGTGCAGGTGTGGGAGCTGTTACCCCTTCTTGGGGCAGCTCACCATAGGTATGTCTTGAACATATTTGGCTTTTGTTGTCAGGAACAACAGGAGGGCTTTTAAAATCTGACTCAGTCTTGTTTAAAATTTGGTGTGCTGCTGTGTTGCATTTCTTGACTTTCATGCAAATTTTCCAATGTTCCAACAGAACCAGAAATGCTGTGGTTGATCATTGCTTTGGTAGTTTTGGTAGTACTACTAGCAATAACTGGAGCAATAGCCTGGTGTAAGTGATTCCCTACTTATTCCTATTATACTCTGAATGAGATACTCAGATGCTTATTCAAATATAATTTTATATTCTTAGAGTCCAAAGGAGAGATATCCTGCCCCAGATTTTATAAGTGCTTTTTTTGTTTCAGACAGGAGAAAACAGAGGGGTCTTATGAACATTGAGGACCCAAAAAATGGAGTTTACAGAGAGACAGTAAGTATGGTTGCTTCGATCATAAAAATCTCAGCTTTATGCAAAGAACTTTTTTTTCATTTAAATTGCACTGGGTCTCCACAAACATTTGTGTGCCTCTCTTCTGTGACATGAATGAAGCAAATTTCACCACAAGAACTCTTTGGGGAGAAGTAAGAGAAATCCTGTATTACTTCTTCAGGATTGTTGGAATGCTTCCTAAGTCACATGACCACAATCAAAACTTCATAAATCATCAGGCCTCCACCAACCCAGGATATTCCTGTCCCCATGCATAATTCTAGGCATTAGGAGGTGATTCCCCAAACTTATCCAAGTCAAAAGAGGTCTGTCTGTCTGGTCTGACTCTCTCACTCATAAAAGAGGAATCATGGAGAAAACTAAAAGAAAAATCAAAGTATCATGAATTGTATTTAACCTCTTATATAAGCGTGGTGTTTTACAAAGCTTGTTTCTACTTATTTCTCTCCTTTTTTTTTTTTTCAGGAGAATATACCTCTCATAGTTGCAGGTAAGAGACAAGTAATCTATCAAAATTCAGTAGAAAGAAAAAACAGATACAGATATAAAATTCCTAAACTAAAAAAAAAAAAAAAAAAGAGTATTTTTGTGTAGACTTTGCCACTGTCCACACCTGTTATTCCAGCACAAAAGTGAACACTTGCTGAAGATGTGCCAGTTCATATAATGCTCATCAAGGCACTTAGTGGCATCATAGAAGTCTTGCCTCAGGAGGAATTTCTGTTGTATAGGGAGCCATTACTCATTGTCTACAAGTGATTTTTTGTTCTGCATGTGGCACAGACACTAGGAAGCAGCAAACTGTGTTCTGTGACCATGGATATTTATGATTACGGAGCAGTCCCACAGTGGGATTGAAGATTCACAAAACCCACATTGTGTTCAGGGGCAAATCCACAGGTACACAACAGGAAAAAAGATAAGCTCAGAGGCTGTAACACAACAGAAGACCTATCCTGTTTCATGACCTCTCCCAATGCTATTTTGAGAAAGATGGGTACGTGAGAGGTGACCACACCTCCATGATAGGGAAGGACAGAATAGGTTACAGAGGGAACTGAGACTCTCTTTTAGCTGCTAGAAAGCAATATGGCTGCAAGCCTGAATCTTTCAAATACCTAGCACCTGGCAGGAACATGTAAAAACAGACCTGCCATGTATTGTAAAAAATCACAACTAAACCATACTGAGTCACAAATACCTGAAACTTAACCTGGTTTGGATAGGAGAAGTATCAAATCTGAGTGCAGGTGATAAAACCCAGTAGGATAAAAGAGCCATGTGCATTCATTTCCTTTCCTGCTCCTAGATGTTGACCTGAGCAGCCACATTCCTGGTATTGTGGCAGAGATGACCCTCACAGACGTCAAGAAATTTGTTCGTCACCACCGCGTATCAGAACCTGCCATAGATCAGAGCATTCAGGATTGTCCTGGTGACACATCTGAACAGAAGATTAGGCTGCTTCGAGTCTGGTATCAGAGTCATGGGTTGAAGGGAGCCTATGGAACCCTAATAAGCAGCCTGAGAGAGTTAAAAATGTGCGCTATAGCTGATAAAATCGAGAAAAAAATGAATGCAGCTATTTCCAGCCCTCAGGAAGGGGGACGATCTTATAATCCTGACACTGAGCAAAGCAAAACTTGCACTCAGGAAGGTAGAAACTCTTACAATGACAGTTCTGAGCCAAGTAAAGCCTATACTGCTAGTTTGGAAGAGACCTAGCACAGAGTAATTTGAAAATTATTTCTGAATGAGTATTTTTCTAATATAAATAATTAAGTTTTTAAATGACATTTTCATTGGAAGTTCTGATTGAACTCAAGTGAGTTATTGTATGCAAAAGGAATAATTACAAATTTTGTAGCAATATCTTTCCTTTAAAAAAGTTCCAGCTTTTTTTGGTTGTTAAGGACTTGAAGAAGTTTTATGACTTGTTTACTAAAAGGTGCAATATAAGACTCCATCTATAGGATTCATTACAAGAGGAAAGAAGTTATAATCTGAAGAAAAGGAATGCATGGTCCTGCATTGTGTAATCAATGTAAGGTTCTGCATACATTAAAAATGCAGGCTGTTCCTTTTTTTTTTTTTTTTTTGAAGAGAAAGGTCTGGTATTATGAGTCTACAAAGTGTACCAGAAAGAGTACTTGAAAAAAAAAGTTACCTACCTTACACTTGATTAATTTGAAATGTAGGTGTTGCTGTGTAGATTCTACTGTGCTGCAAATACAGATTCTATTTTTCATAAAAGCACTTCTGTGTGTATATAGAGTTTTGTATATGTGTGCAACTTTTCTATAGAAAAATCTCCCAGTTCTAGTAAAAACAATGATTTCTGTTGTTCTCTTCTAATGTTCAAAACCTTCAGAGAAATAGGAGCTGAAGGGTTAGCAGCACAACAGAACCATCATTTCTGGAAGGCAACCTTCAGAGTGTATGATGCTTTTCTAATGCAGAAATTGGTACAATGAAAGCATCTTCTTCATTAAAAAAAATCTGCGTAATGCATGACTTCTGTCTTTCTTATCATGCAGTATATAGATGTCATATTTAAGTTTGCTTTTACTCAGGTTAGCAAATCAGAATAAAGGAGATCATTCTCACGAAAAAACACCTTACCTTTCTTCCATCACCAAGCGCAGAGGACTCAGCTCCTAAATTCAAAGGACCAGTATAGTGCTGGCAGCTTTGCTGTGAGGTCTTTCCCTTTCACACCCCCATTTGTGCAAATCTCACAAAGTCTTTCAACAGAAGGGGGGACTTCACTGGAAAGGTTTGACTTTTCCAGATTACATGGTAAGAAAGTCACCTTTCTTTTGTTCTGTCATCAGTTCCCTGGAGAAAATCTCCAGCCAGTATCAGGACTCAGCCAAAACAGGAAGAGAGCTACCTGTGCTGGCTCTCACCTGCCCACCGGTGTGTGGGGTGTGTGGGGTAGGGTCCCATGCCAACCACCTGACCACAGGACCTGGAAAGGGCAAGGTAAGGCTAGCCACAGGGTGCCAGAGGCTGGCAATCAACCCCTGCCAATGCTGGGTGCCCACAGCCCACAGTTCCTCCAAAATGCCACATAGCTGGAAGTGAGGCACCTGGGAAGGCAGTACATAGCCTTTGGAAACAGCTAAAATCTGTGCATGGCATCAAGCAGGAGCCTGAAAGGAAGGGCAGGACATAGCTTTGAACTCATTACCTGTTTCATAGACTTGACCTGTTAAAGGTCTCAGTGACACAGAGCACGTTGTGCCCAGGCCCAGTGTATGTTGTACAGCTCTCAAGCACCTTCCATGGTAAGCAGTCCGAAAAACCTTCCACCCCACTTTGGAGCCTCTAATCTAGCTGCATTTTCTAAGTGTCTAATCCACTGCTATATTGTCAAAATCCCCACACTGTGCTGCTTTTTGAAGGAAAACCTTCAGGCTGCTGCAGTCAGATGATTTAACAGCCATGGGCCAAATTGTGCAGCCATGGACTGACTAACACCTGGCACTGTGTCTGTGCTCTCTGTGCACAGCTCTGACACACTATGACAATGTGTTGATCCTGGTCCTGTTTTGGCCAGGTTCCACATGCCTAAGAGAATAAAATATCTGCCTTTCAGAAAAGCAGCACAGCAGTGGGGTTGGCTCTGCCATCCTCTGTAGGATGCAGTTGTGTAGAAGCACAGCCAAGACAGGAGGGAGAGCTCCATGCTCTCACATGCCCTGGTAGATAGGCTACTCCTTTATACCATGTGCCATCCAGGAAGGCATGAATGTAGCTTAAAGTTGTGTTGGCAGACGCTTGACTTCAACTTTTTCTTCCCTTGGCTTCTGGCTTCATCTCTCCAAGTGAAGCATCTGACCAGCAGAAATGAAGGTGGTCCAACTCTCAGGGTTCCAGTGGGGCAGGGAACTGACCAATCTGACCTACAGTGATCTTAAAATGGAGCCACCAAACCTCATAAATTTCTGACAGTGAAATAAAATGATAATTTTTCTTTCGTCACACTGGAATTCCCCAACCTCAGTATAAAAAGGATGGTTTAAAAAAAGTCCCTGAGCAATGAGTCAGATTTTCTTTAGGAGATGCTTGCAGAGCTCAACTCAGACTGCCATTAACTCTGGTGGTTAGCACACATCATAATTTTTTGTTCTTAACTGTAACACTGTGCATCAAATAGGAGGATTGATTATACTGTGCAGTTAGTTTTCCAAAGGTGTCTGTATGCGTCCACATTGCAGTCAGCAGTGCAGAGCAGAGCTGGATCAAGCTTAGAGTAATTGGACCAGGGAATAAAGGTGATTTAGTTCTGCTGACCTGCAGTAGCACATCCAGATTTCCATTGCCTCCTGCTTCTGACATAATTTTCAAACGAGGGCTGTACAAGAAAAACAACACCAAAGCCCAAACTCCCCTGTTTTATAGAAATAGCATCAGAAAAGCAAGTGAAAACCGAAACAGAAACTTGCCCAGGGAATGACTCGTCACGTTTTGAAAAGCAGATTACAAAGGAAAAGTTCTCTCTTCAGTAAGCCAAAACTTCGCAAAACAATGTCATGTGTCACGCAAATAGTACAGCCAAAACAATTGTTATTTTAAAATAAGTACAATAGAAGAACAGGAACACAGAAAAAAGAGGCCAGAGGGATGATCTTACCCAAGTTCCCTACAGAGTGAAAGTGCCCATTTGTGAGATGTTTGTCCAGAAATTCCAAGGGCTGTTTTGCTGTGCACATCCACACCATCGCAGCTCATTCATGCTGCAAAATGTAGTGCAGTTACAGCTGCTCTGCAAGCAAACCAAAGACCCAAAAATGACAGAAACAAAATCAATATTACATTGCAGTACCAGCAGAACACAGGAATGGTTAAAGACAGCTCTAGTATACAGGACTGCTGCAATATGAAATAAATTGTTTTCAAAGTTATTCTGCAGGCTGCCAGTTCTTGAAAAGATGTGGGTGAGAAATGAAGTGCTCAGTACAAGGAGTCTGAAATGTTTCTGCACAGATAGCATGACAAGCATTTTCAAGTGTGAGAGCTCAGGCTTATTTCCTGTATGAAGGAGAGAAAAGGAAAACAATTTGTGAGAAGAATAAAAGAGTATTGGGAAAAGCTTGGAGATAGGCAGTTTTCCTGTTCTGAGGGAAGATACAACCTCAAAACTCACATCCCTCTCTTACTGTTTGTCAATACTTTGATTCTGGACATCAAAGGGAAGCTTGCATTCCTGCTGTCCCACTGCTAGCAAGAGCAAAAATACCCACCATGTGTATCTAGCCTCTAGCACAGGGCTGTGGTTGAGAATTATGAGGGATGTGGGAACAATCACAAAACAACATACAGTCAGTGTTTTCTGAAGAGCTTTTCAGTGGTTTTAGTTGAAATTCCCTTCCAAACTGAAAGCAAAGATTTTAAAGCTTTCAGAGTGCTAGAGAGCCCTTTCCCATCACTTTATACAATGTCTCTTGCTCCCTCAACATACTAGCAGTTGTGATAAAGTGGAAAATTATTTTCAACCTAGTGGGGAATCAGCAAAAATGTCTATGACCAAAGGAATATTGGAAAAAACAGATCCTGAACAAATACAGGAGAGAAGTAGGTGATGAAAAGCATTGGCAGGAGGAAACCAAAGGCACAGACCTTGGAGAGACAGCACTGAGCATCCCACACCCCAGGGGCATGCAGAACATGGAGATCACTGTCCCTGTCTCCCATACATCTTCCCACAGTGATGTCCATATGACTGGATGCCTGTAGGACAGGATAGATCTACCTGTATGTGTGTCTTTGGGATATGAACAAGAAACTGGTGAAACAGAAGTACCCAGGTTCATTTCCTGCATACTTATCCTACAGTCAGTGATGGGATTGATACATTCTCCAAATTATCAGTACTGGAAAGTTTGTGTTTCTTGGTCTTTTCCTAGTCCTTCCTTAAAATGACATAAAGATCCCTCTCTAGACTTCTCTGGGATAGCTGAAGCTGCAGGGAATGTTTTATGATACTGCTCAAACTGCTGTGAAGCACATGGCTTCATGCCACTCTCTGTCATGCCACTCTCTGTCCCTCTTGGGACTGGCTGTGCCTGGTTCTGCTGGGTGGGGACCACCGCAGCCCACGGGAAGGATGGCCACGATCTGGGCTGTCTCAAAGGGTCTTCAGGTTCCAGGTGTGTCTCTAAGATACGAGGACAGCACCTATTCCTGTACTTTGAGGAAGTGGAGCAGCAACTAACTTCATACCAGACGGTGTCCCCTCATTTATCCAAGAATGCATAGCGGTCACTAAGCAACTCAATATTTTTAAACTTCCCAATCACACACCTCAGCAGAGTAAGGCTCCTTTAAAGCTGTTTAAGCAGCCAGGCTGGGCAGCGGGGCTGTTCGGGGCGCTGCCGGCTGTCCTTGCCTGTCCCCGCGGGCAGGTGGCAGTCTGTGTCCGCGCTGTCCCCGCAGGCAGGTGGCAGCCCATGTCCTTGCCTGTCCCCGCGGGCAGGTGGCAGCCCGAGTCCTTGCCTGTCCCCGCGGGCAGGTGGCAGCCCATGTCCTTGCCTGTCCCCGCGTGTCCCGCCGCCGTGCCAGGCCGGCTCAGGGGACAGGGCGGCTGCCTCCCGCTCTCTGCCGGCATCCCGGCATGGATTACTGCCACGGGAAACCAGCTCGCACGCCGAGCGAGCCGCAGACGGGCTTGGCGAGGGCACGGAGCCTCTCTGGCAGGGCTGAGCCTGGCATTGTGCTGAGCCAGCGCCAGCTCTGTGTTTGCATGGGATCCCCCAAATCATGTTCCACAAGACTTACAATGACACGTACAGTGTCATGAAAAGGGTGCGTGACAGCTTTGTGACACCCCTCAGGTGTGAGGATGAGCACAGCCCGGCTCCCTGAGCGCAGCCCTGGCACTCGGCGCGGCAGATCGCTTGGCCCCGCTCGGTTTAAACCTAACACCACATGGAAAAACGGTGTCATAACAGCACATCCAGGCTGCAAACAGCTCTCCGAAATCTGCAATTGGCACTGCGACTGAAGTACGTGCTGCAGTACCTGTGCCAACACGAATGTGCCTTGCTTTAATAAATATTCGCTAATAAATTAAATCAGCGGAGACTCAGACATTAATTTTGATTCTGACTTACACAACTGCCAAAATACGATCAAAGGTAGGTGTTAGCAATGCCTGTGAAAACCTAGGGAAGACAGGATGGCTGTCCTGAAGTTTGGCTTTCTGAAGGATAGTCCGTGAATAATCAAGTGAAAAAGCAACTGGTGAAGCTCAGGGAGGAAAAGGAGTGGGTGGTAACAGTTTAGAGGCTTTTTGGAGGAGCTGTTTTATGAATAATGCCCTTAATTACTGCAACATGCTATTGCAAATGGTCTTGTCTTCTTTCTTTTCCAGACTCATAAGTTAGCCTATCATTTTAAATAACTATACATTAAATGCAGTTTTGACTTCTGTTCTAGCTACAGAAATGTTGGGAGTAACCACCTCATGAAGTTTGTTGCCAATATTTTTTTAATCTTACAAAATCTATGGCTTTTGCTTCCATCAGAAAAACTGGAACAACTACGAGTGCTTGAAAATATATAATCCTGTACCAGGAGACATCACACAAAATACTTCATGTCCTGTGTTTTTTTGTTAGATCTATTTATGTATCTTTGGGCAACAGCAAATCAGCAAGGAACTGTGCAAAGGTACACAGTTCCTTTACTGAGATGTCTTTCCTGAGAAAGCACCCTCTTGTAGGAGCTTTATTCAGATCCCCCTGCAGCACTCAAAAGCTTCTCTCTGACATCAGACACGCTGGTATAAGGAGCCCCTAGAACAGACAGCAGCCCACAAAGATGATATAAGGAAAGCAATGAGCAATGGTACTCAATGCCACCCAAATCATAATAATAGGGACAGGAACTCACAGGCAGCCTTTAGGGAGCCCAGGACAAGCAGCATGGTGAACAGCTACATCAGCAAGTGCTTCCAAGGACTCCTGAGCTGTGGCCCCACTGCAAGGCCCCTGGGGTACTGACTGCAGGTCACTTTCATTTATCAGGTGACTCAGGGAATACACACTGCAGGGAACAGCAACATGCCTGGAAAACTCCTGGGGTTCTGTGCCCTCTTATCATTGCTGCAATGTCTGTAAGGCTATTAACTGCATTGCTTTACGACTGTAAGGCTATTAACCTGCTGTCAATGCAGCATTTAAGGGCTCTTCTTATTGGTAAGTGAGAACAGATGAGTAAATGAATGAGCTGGAATATGGGGGCTGGACACAAGATAAAAGATCTGTTCTGTGTAAGTCAACAGTCTTTCAGAGACCACCTTCATCCTCCCTTGCCCAAAGACATTCCTACACAATCATAATAAAAATGCACAGATCTTCCAGGAACTGCTGTTTTCAATATCCCCTAACTCATCCAGCTATAAGCCAATCACCAAGAGAACATCCAAAAACATTTCTCAAAAAGAAATACTGTTTTCCTACTTTTTTATCTCAGCTGTGGATGTATTTCAAAGAAAGATAGTAATGTATAGATTGTTTCCCTTGAATGCAGGAAATGGTTCTTCCAAATGTAACTAATTCAAATTAAATCAATACATTATGTTTGGACAGCAACCAGCTGCAGAAAATTTTAGCAAAGCAAGTGTTAGAGGCTGCAAGTAGTTCAAAACAGGACTTAAAGTGCAGTCCTGCTCTCCTTGGTTTCAAGTTAGCTCTTTGGATTGAAGAGACTATTATCACTAGAAAGCAAGCAGAATTTTTTTCTCCTAGACAGCATTCCACTTGAGGATCTAATCAGTCATCAGCTTACATTCACTACTTAACAAATCTAGGCAAACTTACAGAAAACCTTAGTATGGATAAGTCCTCAGGGCCACCCGTGACAAGAGTCAAAAAGCAAAGCAAACTTTTAAAATCTAAAACTACTAGAACAGCATTCTTGGAACTAAAGGCAGAACATAAAATGCAATGATGCCTACCTTTTTGGTGTCTTGACACATTATCAAACACAGAAATGCAAGTTCTTCCTCCTTCTTCCACTCTAACCTCACATTACTTGGTGCTGGAGATGTCAACGCTGACACGAGGTGCAGCAGCACTTGGCTGGAAAACCTTCTCTGCTCTGGAGCAGAAAATTGCAGGCAAGTCCCCCACCTTCCAGAGGTAAGTCTGGGCCGTTTGAGAACATCTCTTTCCTCATCACTCTCATTGAGGCTGTTCCGCTGTGTGTACTGAAATATTCATTGCTGTGTAAGTTTGAGATGGATTCTCTCTGTTCCAGGGGTTCCTAAATGATTAGGTTAGCCACACTGGCTATCAGGTGGGCCACTTGTCACAGGAAAGGCAGCCAAGGAATTGTCATTTGTAAACCCAGCAAATGCTCAGGGGCTTAGCACTGAGAACTCACTTGTTGACACTGGCATCTACTGAGACATTAGGTATGTACGTTTTTTGGGTTAGATTGCAGGAGTTAGCAAGGATAAAAGACATGCTCCAAAGAAAGTGTTACACTGTAAAGTTTCTTACTTGGTCACACTACATTGTCCTTTGGGATTTTTCTTTTGTACTGTTCTTTTTTCCTAATAAGGTGTCTGGGACTTTCTTCTTTGAGAACAGAGTTCTGTTTAAAATATCAAACAGGAAATTAGGTCTTCCAGCTAAGGTGAAACCCAGGAATTTTTCCTGTTGAACAATGGACTCCAGAGAGAGTTCCTATTTAGATAAGAAAGGGCTGGAAATTCCAGCCACCTTAAAATAGATGAACAAAAGTCCTTCTGCTCCAAAAGCTGCTGGTACTTTCTGATACTTAAGGTCATTTATGCCAGTGCTTTGCCCTGCCAGTCCTTTGCCCTGAGGAAGGATTAACTAAATGTTTTTGTCCTGTCTCAGAGATAAAGATTCCAAAACTCCCCATATTGATATTTCACAACCTCTACTCTTCAAAACTATGTCTTAATACCAAAATGAACTCTTAGTGTATTTCCAGCCCTGCCTTACTCACTACAACATGGAGAAGAGATGGTTCCCACCCTTTTAACACCAGCCTTTTGCATATTTGAACGATTGCCATGCATTTTGGCTCTCCCATTTATTTTTCTTGCACCTCTAGCTTACACAGCACCCGTTTTTCCAGCATTACTTTGAGGGGCATGTCTTGTGTCACAATGGCATGCACACAAAAATGAAAGTAACATTGTTTTTCTCCTTTTTTGCATGATGATATTAGCAGGATAAAGCAGGCTAATTCAGTTACTCTTGAATTTCCCTGTGGTTGCCTCTCTCTGAACTTGTTGATTAGTCACCAAAGCAAGAGTGTACTTTTAGATGCATGCATTTCTGTGTACATTGCAATCTACAATTCAACAAGTAGGAACTCCTGATTTTCCCTCACATGGCAGTTGGTATGCTTAGGGATATACAGTGTCTAATTCAGGATCCTTTTTGAAAACCTTATGCTCAATTATTTCAATCTAATTCTGCTAGATCTCCTGTATCCATTGCCACCCCAGCAAAAGAAGCAGAAATTATGCAGTTAGTGTTCTAGTGCCACAAATACTTGGCAAAAATGTAACATCTGAAATGAATTTCCTTGGCTCATAACCAGGCATGCTTTGCAAGTGTGAATGTATTTTACACAGGACCAAGTTTGCTGTCACAACCAGACCTTGGCTTAGGCTGGCTCTTTTTTCACACATCCCCTGGGAGAAGTCCTGTGGAGTTGGGTTCTGTATGAAAACATTGGGTATTACTATGCTTTGGACTTCATTTCCAGGGTAATCGTTGCTTTCATCAGGATGAAGTCTATATTCACCTAGTATAGAGAAATAAGAACTCTGTGTATCTGTTTTCTTTATTCTGCTGTCCTGCTAAGGGTCTGCTGAGGAATTCTCTCCTTTCTGCCTCATCCTTATCGTAAGAAGACCACAAATATGCAGTTTGTTTCTTTTAATGGATGACTTTCTGTTACTGTATCAGGTTGTAAATACATTTCTTAACTTTCTAAAGAATCATTAAATCCCTGGAAATGTTAAGAGTTATCAGATTAGAATTATAAGAAAAATTACATTTTATGCTAACCAGAGACCTTTAACCCCTGCCCTTTGCTGTCATAGCTTTGCTGCTTCACCCATCTTTTCACTATTCAGTTACAAGATACAGCCAGACCAGTACCAGGAATTGTGACCAGTCAAAAATTAGCTCTTTCCTGGAATTAGTCTTTAAAATTTAATTTCAACATAACTCTTATGCTCTTTATGACTGCAGCGATTTCTGAATCATTGCGATGGCTTTCTGAATCATTGTAATTAATCAACTCCTTCCCTGCTGTTGGGACATTGCAGGCAGCCAAAGAAGGTGCTGACTTTGAAGACATGACCCTTGGGCTGCTGTTCCCACAGGCAGCCAACACAGTGCTCCACCACACATCATTGCTCTGCAGCAGCAGCACAGCAATGGGAGCTGTGGAAAATAACAGTGAATGAGACAGAGGAACAAATTAAATAAATACAATATATTTCGATTCAAAATTAAATTTTTCTGTTGAATATCACTAGCAAATGGTCAAACTCCCAGGAAACAACAGCTTCCTTAAATACACAAATTCAGGTTCTTGTTTAGAAAAGGTTTTAGGATGTATGTAGATAAGAACTTCATTGAGAACTGCTCAATGCCAGAGGAAACTCTTTTTAAAATACCTTATCACTAAAATGAGGTCTGAAGTTAAATCATATAAATGAATATCAGTAATACTAAGTGCATTAAACCCAGCAAGGCAAATAGGTACTTCTGTCCCTAATTCAAAGACATACCTTTATACAAAAATATATAATGGGTTATGAGAACACATTCAATGGTTTAAATGAACAAAACACTGAAGAATACTGAGAAACAGGCATCATGTGCCCTAAATCTCACATATCCATGTGTCCTGCATGCTATTCATTACTGGTGGGCATCCTTTTATGCCAGGGGCTGTCAGCATCTTTAGTGTCTCTACTGCATAACTAGGATCCTACAGATGTAATTCTTTTGTTCATGGTATCCACCACTACCCTGAAGATGGATAGAGGTCCACCCTTGTCAGATGACAATGCTGAACCAGTTTATGACCAGTACAACTTTGGATTCCAGATAATTTGTGGAGCTCAAGCCCAGGCAGACATCTAATCCTCCCTTTGGATCCACATCCCTAGAGATGCTCCATGACTTACCAGCTGGGAGGGAAGCTCTGTGACCCAAGCTGTGCACAGGCTCCTTTGGCACCTTTCCCTACACAAGCAGTCAGATTTGCTGCATTCTGATGAAGTGAGAAGGAAAAGAAAAAGAAATACTGAAAATGTTTAACAGAAAGCCCATTTGAATGCAAACAAAGTAAACAGCATGTGCCACAGCTACAGATAAATGTTTGGAAGAACACAGTGCTAGAGGGCTGCCAGCGGTCACTCAGCTGAAACAGCTCCAGGGTTTGGGACATCAGTCTCAATGTTTACCACAAGCCAAAACATAGCCCAGCTCAGCAAACCATCCAAGCACTGAACACAGACAGTATAAAAAAATCATTCTGAGGCCTCTCAGGTTTGTTGCAGTTTGAGATATGGTGGCAACTCACAGAAATTCATCTCAGCAGCCTCTCTGCACTCCCACTAACCTGCTAAAGCTCTGTATTTGTAGCAGCATTTGAATATCCATATTAAAATGCACAGAGCACTCCTTGCAAATGCACTGTAATTGCAGACATATAGATATATCATATTTTGTCCTTTACATGCAATCTTTTTAGTGGCTGCAGTGGTACAGATGTTCAGAATATAAGCAACAGATGTCAAAATTCACTTTCTTCTTCTAAAAATCTGATTTTCTTCTTCCATCTGCACATCTGTTACATTTAGATATGTCAGATAACAAAAAGTTACTGGCACCTCCAGAATGAAAGCAGCAAAGACAATGGCTCATGACGGAGGCCAACACCTCCCCTAGTACCACCTAATGCCTTCCTGCCTTCCCCAGGGATCAGCAGCACTGTGACAGCCAGCAGGTTTCTCTGTGGGTATACTGAATTGCATTGTCACAGGGCAGATAGATAATAGTTTGCAGGGAGACAGCCCAAATAAATAGGAACAACAGTAAATACATGGTAGGAACCCAACCAGCAATCACAGCTGATTGCATACGGGATGCACACAGAAACCTAAGATGAAGCAGGAAAGGACCTTGCAAGAAATCAGGCTGAGAAGACAGACATGGTGATACAGAGACTATATGGGAAGAAAAACATGGGTCAACAGGTAAATTATTTCTATTTTTGAAAAGTAAATGTAAGTAAAAGGAATAAGATCAGGGATGCTACCAAAACACAAACCAACAGGTATTATGCCTGCCTGTATATTTGTTTGGCATTTTTCTGCCTTGGCCTGACCAATGTCAGAACAAGCTGTTTCCCATGCCACTGCTGTAGGTAACACACCTAACTACAGTTAATTTTGGTTATGTAGCTACAGTCAAAGACTGAGCTTTCTTGTTGACTATTTGCACTAATCAAGTCTAGGGCTATTAGAAGAATCTCTTGGAAATGAATAGATTGAATTTTCTTTACATTTAGATGGCTGATGTAATTCATTCACTTCTATAAAATTATTTTTTAACTTCAACCAGTGTAAGTTATACTGGAATTGCAACAGGATGATGTCTCCTTACCACAGGACTCAGACCAGACCTTCCAGACAGCTGGTCTGGAAGGCTGTCTGTCACATTGTGCAATGGCTGCAGAAACTTTCAGTTCCATCCATGTGTGGAAAGAATCAAAACAGAGAACTGAAGAAGAGTCTGGTTTTGAGATGTGTAGGAAAACGCTCAAACCAAGGGATATGATGTATTGCATTATGATACATCACAGAAAAAGGAATTCTTATTACCTAATATGCAGGAAGAAAGAAAAGGAACTATAATATGTACAAGTTTGATACTTAATGAGCTGTTACTCCAAAATAATTCTGGGTGTTAAATTTAAATAGAAGGGTGTACTTGGCTTCTGCTTTTATTAACCGGATAAATGTCAAAATTCAGTTTTGCCATTTTCAAGCTTAAAAAAGCGAAACAACATAAATATTTTACTTATTTTCAGAAAGCTAGATTGTTTCAACAGCTGCAGCCATACCACATCAAGAGCAAGATAAAACTTTTACACAACAAACAATGGGACAGTGGCTTCACACAGGCTCCATCTGCAAAAATTTGGTTTTCCTCCCTCACTATTAAATGAAGGTGTCAAAAAATAATAGTCAAACTGCATAAATGGCCATCTACATTTCTTCCCATCTATCACCTACCTATTCTTAAACCTCTTAAAGCTATCTCTTTTTTTGGGTTGCACTTGAATTTCTGTCATGGTCTCTAGCATCTCCAGCGTTGAGGACAAGAAATACACCAGAATATCTCAATTTTTTTGGTTGCCCTGTTTCCACAAGAAGAATGGATCTGCTGCTATTGCAAAAAACCTGTTTTGTTGCACACACACAAACCAGGTGTGCAATGCACAGACTGTCAGTGTGGTGCTCCTTGAAGGCTGTGGATCTACTGCTCAGGCACGGCACACCCTCAGTGAAGTGTGTGCATGCTTGGGGGGAGCACCGGCAAGGAACAGGTTGCCACAGCCAGAACACTTTGTGCAAGCTACTGCCAGCCACCTTCTTCCTCAGGGGTAACCTGAGAGCACACAGGGACTGAGCCAAAGAATTGCTCTGGCAAAAGGAATAGCTTGTACCCTGAGCTCCTCAGCCCCTCCTAGCTGATGTTTGCCCATCCTTTTCTAGTTTGGAAACCACCATGTGCACTCCAGGATGACAGGCCAAGAAACAGTTCCCTGCTTTGTTCCCATAACCCACTAATATATTCCTGGAGCAAACAGGAAGAAAAACATTGGATACTCTGCCTGGTCTTGAAGGCATCTGCTTCTCACCTGGCAGAGGTGCATTCTTGCCAAGGATCCTGTTCTGCACAGAAATTTTCCACATACAGGACTGACCCTGGAAGAAGAGGAATTTTATCAATCTTTCCTTGAGGTTGCTCATTTTCTCTCCACTGTCACAGGGTATGGTATAGGACAGTGACAGGGACAGAAAGCCTGTGGGCTTCATAGAAGTGTATTTTCTTCCAAACCCACAGCTCTCCTGTCCTAAATATCAGAAGGGATCAGAAAACCTGCCTTTCAGGACACATTGCTTCCAGCACTTCACTCCTATCATGGCATCCATCCTTACCAAGAAAATAGCCCACATTTCAAGCACTTTTATGAAGAATTTCTAGATATTTGCTTTTCCACTGTGGCAAACCTAGGGTGCCTCTTTGCTGTCTTCCCTCAGGGAAAGGCAGTGACCCTCTGTGCCTGGTAAATTCACCATGACATACACCACAATGCATCTCCCAAAAACACTTCACAAAAAGAGCTTAATCCCAGTAGTGTTGTATGGATTGAGTTAGCTGGGGAAGAAAAAACAGGCTGTTTCCACAGTGTCAGCATGGTTTTGTTTCCTGCCTTCTTAATGCAGACCTCTTAAGACTGCTTCACTAAGTAGGAACAACAAGGCTAACACCAGTGAGAAGAAATAAAGACACATCCGGGATATGCCTGAAGCAGCTAAAGTTTATGACATCAACTGAAACATGGACAGAGAAATCCTATTGCGATCAGAGATGGGGAGAAAATGAGTTGAGTGAACAGCAAAAGCTGCCTGATTGTGTCATGTTTGTGTGTCAGCAGATAACAGAGGCGCTGTGGAAGGGGATGTGCCACAGCAGGAAGGAGAATCAGCAATATCCCTTGACAGAAACAATTCCAGAGTATGTGGACCTCTCTGCCATTCTGATGAACAGCTCCAGGATGCTCCGTGTTCTCTTTTTGCCCACAAGATGCAGAGTGTTCACCCATTAAGCAGCAGCAGCACCAGACATGTTTATTCTACTTTCATCATTATTTCATGACAGGGGAAGATATGGACCTCAGCCCAAGATCCTCCACTGCTCATCTGACCCAGCTCATCTTCCTCTTCCTTAAAAGATGCAAAAACAATCTTCTGCTTCTGTCCCCTACAAAACCCAGCAGCTGGTCAGTCTAACCAGAGCTAGCTGAGTCCCTCCATCTTCCTACTGCACCACTTCTCACTTCCCCTCCTGGACCAGGGTTTTGTAATTGTCTCTGTTCCATGGTCTGGTGGTAAAGGCTCACCCACCCCCCAGATATTCCACTTGACATGACCAAAAAGGAACCAGAAGAACATGTCTCACATGGAACCAGTGTATGAAAATCTCGTGATCTGCCTGTTACTCCAAACTTGGCACAGCACAGCACCTGCAGTTTCCAGAGTGTTTACATGGAAGTGGTTTGGTTTTGTCTGGCTGCTTACTTGTCATTTTCTATCTCTGCTTGTCTTTTTTCTCCACTCTATATTCTAATCCTAAGCAAAAGTCCTATTGTAGTGGTGGGAAAATCCTTTTCTGACCACTATAAAAGCCATGCATGTGCTGCAACCCCTTCCTCCCCAGTCTGGGCTCTCTTAAAGTCAGGTGCAAACACGAATATTAGCACGGGGTGTAAGTGTCATCTCAGTGTTACAGGAAGCTATTTTCTGGTTTGCTTTTGTTTGGTGGGTTGGTTTTTCTTTTTGTTTGTTTGGGGCTTTTTTAACTGACCTTGCATGAGGACATTCAAGACCAGGGAACATTTGCTTTACTTACTTCCACCACATGCCAAGCAAGATTTCTCATTTCATTTTCCTGCAGGGTGTGCCAGCTCCCTGCCCCAGGACTCTGTGCACCTGGAGATGACACCAGAGGCCCTGGCAGGGCACGAAGGCACTGGCACCAGCCTGGCACTGCCACACCCAGACAGCTCTGGCTCAGTGACTCAGGAAGCAGCTGCCAACAGAACTGATGCAATTTCTGAGTCCCTCTGGCTTTCCTTGCCCTCTGGGCTGGCATTGTCCACCCACCAGGAAAAGGGATGCCAACATCTCCCCAAGGTCATTGACAGAAGCTCTGTGCCTCAAAGCAGTTTCTCACCTCACAAACCCAGAGGGACTGCGGCTGCCAATGGGGCAGGGGACCTACACCTGTGCACACAGAAGAACAAAACTACGTGGAAGAAATCCCCATCAAATTTGGAAACTACAGAAGCAATTACTTATATGCAGACTTTAATCTCAAGTGGTTTGAGGTCTCAGTGCAATCACTAAGATTTTTCCAGATATCAAGGCCAGTAGTAAGACCAAAACCAATTCAAAGTTTTCAAGATTCAGAAGAATCTAAGTTTTCAGCTGGATGAGTGGGAGAAGGGCTGAATTCAACACATCCACACTGATGCATAAGAAAACTTGCCGCTCACATTGCTTAAAACTGTGTGGTGGCACTTACCTAAATCATCAGAATCTAAATATAAATTCTTCCTCCAGCCACATTACAGCCAAAATGTTTTGTTGATTAATGTGGCAATTCATCTTCTCTGCTACATTTTTTTTTTCTCATAAGAGAGAACTCTCTTAAGAATTAGAAAAAATCTCTGAGGGGGGAAAATTAGACCATGCAAACAAAAAGCCAAAACATAATCCTTGTTACAAAGCTCCATCTAAAACTGTGTCTGGCTATTGCTAACAGGAAAACTATTTGGACATTTGGTGAAAAGTCGGGGGGGTCAGTCAGCAGAGGTTACTCAGGAACTTTGCCATAGCAAATTAATAGATTCAAATGGAAACATCACTGGAAATTACAGTTTTTATCTCAAATAAAATCACCTGATCAGGAAGTCTCATCAGAAACAAAAGTGTTCTGCACTCTGCAACAGCCAGCCAGGCGAGTGTGATCTTGCGTACACTGAACTCAGTGGGAACAGTTCCAGTAGGTTCCCTGGAAGCAGAGGTAGATCACGCCTACCTTGACTAATTACAATTAAAAACAAAACCATTTTAATGATGAATCCATGACTAGGGTGCATTACATTATACCAATTTTCAAAAAACATTCAAAACCCTGTAGAAAAAAAATTTTGATCTCCCCTCATCAAAATGAAAAAAATTTCAGATTGGCATCAGTGAATATTCCCTTGGTGCTGACAGCTTGGAGCATAGCCATAGGGTAGAGAAGACAATTTGCACAGGAGACAATATCATGAAATGCCCAGGTTTACTTCTGAGCCATAAATCAGTCACCGCTTACATAAACACCCAATTTTACTGAGTTACTGACAAGCCTCCTCCGGCTCCCAGAAGAAATGACTGCCCACAGCTCACTGAGCCTTAACTTTTGCACTGCACTCCTGAGAGGCACAGCCCAGAACTTCACCTTTAGACCTTCCTGAAGCTGTTGTGCAGCCAACACCAGTCAAGAGGCTGGAAATGCTCCTGCAAGTAACAGGGTGCCCATACTTGGCAAGGTCCTTAAACTCACATACTTTTCTTTTCAAAATTCTGCCTCAGCAAGTTGTTCTGGACATAACATTCAAATTATAAAAAGAGCCACAAGCATTTATCTTCAAAGATCCCCTTTATGCCATTTAACTTAGCTGGCAACAACATCAATAATGTTACATAAGAATGATAAAACTGCCTATTTGCCAGCAGAAAATTCATTAGGCATTAGTTATTGTTCTGACACCAAAAGGGGAAACTTCTCAACTTCCATTCAGCCACTCCAAAGAGAAACTGCCTGTAGTCTTGGCAGGTGCTGTTCCTGGTCCATGGAGCTCTCCATGGATCTATTGTGCATATAAATGAACATTTACAAGACAAGGAACTATAGATTGTATGGCAGAGAAGCAAACAGATACTACTATGTCCCTCAAAATATATGTGGGATAAGAAACAATTTATATCTATCACATTGCCTTTTCAATTACTGCCATCAGAAAACTTCCAATAAGTGTTTAATTTTTACTAATCTCATGCAAGTTAAGCAACAAAAAGGATAGGAATCAGTTTTTAAGACAAGCCAATAGACTCCTATGGATTCAGAGTTGTCCCAGGGGTTAGGCTAGAGTTACATAAAAGGATGTAGTTTGGCTTTTTCCACTTTACCCAAATTAAATCCAGCCAGATACTAGCAACATACTCTTTAATCTCAAAGGAAAACATCAAGAATTAAAGAAGAACAGACATTCAGAATGACTGTGCTTACACTGCTCCTGAAGGAACTGATCTTGTGGCTGCATTCCCAAGGCAAGGGCTTCTGGGGATGGAGAAATTCCATGAAGTGACCTTTAGATTCTTTATTTCTGGAGAGATATAGACAGAGAAGTCAGCAGATTCTTCCAACACCATCTTTCCTCTTCTTTATAGCAACAAAGGTTGAAGGGTTCCTGCCCTCCTGTAGGTGAGGGCTCTGCAGTACTTGGAGGCCCCCCAGAAGCAGAATGACAGAATTCCCAGTGCGGTTTGTATGGCTGAGGCAGCTGCTCCTGCAGCCCCCAGCAGTGACCTGCTCAGGAGGTTGATGGCATGGACAGCTGAGCCACTGCCACTGGCAGGCAGCTCACAAAGGCCACTGCCTGCCTTGGCTGAGGAAAGCTGTGCTCAGCAGCTGGGCATGCACTGGAAAATGCCCCAGCACCATTCCCTCTGCTCCACTCTGCCTCCCTTCCTGCCATCCCAGAGCAGTGAGACAGCCACCTTCAACCCCAGCTTCCCTGGGACCACTCTGACCGTGTGTGGAACTTGGTCTTTCATGCTCCTGCCTCCTTTTCCCAATGGCTTTACCAGCTCTGCCCAATCTCAAGCAAATCTGACAACAGGATACCAGCCACAGAAAAGGTGTTATCCAGCTTGCAGATAAGCAGATAAGGAGGATACAGATTTTATAGTGAAGAAGGGGGTAGAGTGGGGATGCCACCTGGATTAAACACTGAGGAATCCAAGCACAAACTATGACTGCACAGCATTAAATCTGTGCTTGTGCAACACTGTCAGTCATGCCCTCAGGAACATTCAATCCTTCAGGGATTAATCTGGGGAAAGTGGGTATGTCATCAGTACAGGAAGTCAAAATTAGCTCTTAACTGCACTGTGTTTTCACACCTGGAGGACTTTGCTGTCCTTGAGACTGTCATGCCACCATCAGGTTTGCTTGAAGGCAGCCACAGGCTAGGTAGGACGTTCATGGGAAAAGGAAACAAGTGGATAGCTGACAACTGTATTAGTCACTAATATAAATCTGTTTAGACAAAGATTACCAAAATATAACAAAAGTAAATGCCAAAAACTAAAGCTGCTTCTATAAGTGTTTACTTATGAAGCAGCTTCCATAAACACAGAGCTTTCTCAAACCTGAACATAATGGAGATCATTCCATTCTCAAGGCAGAACAAGTGTGTTACGCAAGCAAAGACTTTTCAAGAGCTCTCCATTTTAAACATAACAGCATTAGAGAAAGACTTAGGGAGAAATGAATACAAGATTAGAGAAATCTGGGATTGCACTCTATAGAAAATTTCTGTTTGTGAGACTTCTGTCTTCCTCTACATTTTCTGCTCGACCATTCAATAACTTATCAAACATAAAATCAGTTATTTTGTGCCTCTAAGGCATTCTATGTGAAGGAGAAATATGAACATAATGATGTAATAGAAACAGAAAAGCAGTGTGGTTATCCAGCAGTGTGGTTATATCACAGCCATTCTGGCATCTGTAGGAAAATTCATATTTTGATTATGGTTTTGCTACACAAAAATTATGTAGAAATACTGCTTTAGTGCCTGCTAGCTATTTAATTCTGGCACACTGACCTTCCCCATCATGCCAGACCATGGAATCAAGGAAGAGGTCTGACTTTATAAAATAAACCAAAGATGACCATTTCTCTTTTTTTTCCCCCCAGCATTATTTTCTCAGGGCAGACCACTTCCTGAGGCAGCTCACAGGAAAGCTGGGCAAACCCTTGTATCAGTGCTCCTGAAAGAGCAGCAACATGCCACAGGTGCCTGGGGTCTGGAGCAAGCACATCTTTGCTGATGTGACATTTAGGGCTTCCTGCTGTAAATCTTCAGCCGCAGGCTCTGGCTGGGACACATGCAAAACCCAGCTGTGATCTTCTGTTGCCAGAGTGGGCACGCCACAGGCAGATCAAACAAGCTGTTGATCCTTTCTAGAAACATCCCAGCATACCCAGAAGTTCTGCCTGTTTGCAGCGGTGCCCGCAGGATTTATGGTGACACGTGCTGCCCGTGGGACATGGGGCTACCCTGCAGGCATTTCCATCGAGCCATTCTCTCTCCCTGCTGCCTTCTGCTCTTCTTTAAACAGGGGTTTATGCCCAATGGCTTTAATTTCAAATTTTCAACCAGTTTCTACAGATCACAACCTGATCTTGCACTCAGATTTCATCTTCAACTGTGACTTTATGAGTTGCTTGCCTCAGCCCCTCTCCACCCCCTTGTTTTGAGTCTGGCACAGTGTGTGACAGCTCCACATCCTGTCCTTCTGCTGCATCTCATCCCACACCACGGTCTCTGCTTGGGAGCCCAGTGGAGCTGGCAGGCCTGGGAGCACTCTCAGGACACCCCGTGGTGGCTGAGGGCTCAGGGGGATGCAGTGTCACACAGGTGGCTTTGTGAGCACTCCAAAGGGGGCTGGCAGGGAGCACAGCCCAGGGTGGGGCTGGCTCAGGACAGCCAGAGCCAGCAGCACGGAGGGGAAGGTGTCCTGCCCACACTCCTGGGAGTTTATCCATGTCCTTAGCAGGACTGTATGTCCTGAAGAGCAGGACCCAAGAACTTTGCAGGTGGTGCTTTCCTGCACTCAGGAATAGTTTTTCTACCTAAGAGAAGCAGAAAGGATTTATGGGTGAGAACAGAGGAGGAGGAAGAAGCCCCTCATAAAAACAGAACTCTTGGGAGTTAGAATAATAACATAACCTCAGCTCCCCAGCAATTCTAGGAGATAATTGAAGGGCATTCTAAGCTTCTACCTGGCTAGCAAAGAGCTTGTCCTTCCCACCTATTTAAGCTCCCCATTACTTTTTAGCTTTATAGCTGGAAACAATTCACACAAATTGCTGCTGCTCCCACCTCCTACCCTGCCTTTTGAAACTCTGCCTTTTGTGCCTTCTGCACCTCTGGAGCAGTGCCACATCCTCTGTGACAATTCCCAGTCTGACCTCAGGACACTCCGTGGTCACAGATGTCATTTCTGCCCTAGCTCTGCCGCAGGTCCAGAGGCACACCACTCACTGCCT
Source organism: Onychostruthus taczanowskii (assembly GCF_017590055.1). Taxonomy (NCBI): domain Eukaryota; kingdom Metazoa; phylum Chordata; class Aves; order Passeriformes; family Passeridae; genus Onychostruthus; species Onychostruthus taczanowskii. The sequence goes on from NW_024502568.1 coordinate 2,774,645, forward strand.
TCTCCTCCCTGCTGTACATATTCCCCCAGCTGCATGCTTCCAGAGCTTGCACTGCCAGCAGGACCACAACTGGAGTTTTTGCTGAGAGGAGCAGACACAAGACAGGCCAGCCCCAGCAATGGATGCTGAGAGCAGCTTTTAGCCAGGCTGCAGTGCACCCAGGACAGCTGCCTTCCTCACCAGCCCTCTGGGGACACCTCTCCCTGCTCACATCACGTGCACCCATCTGCTCTTGTCTTGCCAAGCCCTGTGATGAATGGGTGCTGTACTAAGTCTGACTTGTGGAGCCTCCTTTCTCCACTACATCTGACTTTCCTGCTCCTTGGATCCCACCATAACACCCCAGCCTGCTCACACAGCGGGTGCAGTCCAAGTCACAGTGCCTCTCTGGCCACAATGAAACCATGCAAGTTCCAGAAAAGCAGCATTTCTCCCAGACATACTCCATACAGGATCAGCACTGCTCTGGACTGTTCACAAATGCCACCTCACAGATGGCCCAAGAGAACTGCACCATTTTGAACAAATTAGTAGGATGAAGAGCAAATGGGAAGAAAATGACAGGTTTTATTTTCTCATTTCAGGAGTATTGACACCCTCAGATGAAGCTGGATGAGAACTAGTGGTTTATCTATAGCCCCAGATCCCAGACACAGAGAGTTGACTGGAAGGCACTTTCTTGGGCCATGATGTGACTGCCATGAATCAGAACCACACAAGTGCCCGGGGTCTTGCACAAAAGCATCCCCTGAAGCAGTACAGGCAGACCATGCTGAAGGCTGATACAATGCAGTGATAAGCCCACCCCTGGAGCAGTCACCTCTTCACCTTTCTAAGATTTGTACTCATCTCTGCTCCATGCAGCCAACCCCCTCCAGCACACACTGCAGCATAACAGGATCTGGGGGGTCAAGAGCAGGCTGCAAAATACACCTTGAGTCTGATCATCAGCAAGGCTCTGCCAGTGATTTTACCCAGTACTGTCACTCTGCAATCTCTGCCTTGCATACTGCCTGACTGAAGGAAGATCAAAGACAGCAATGTATTTTTCGCTGCACAGAGGTTGCAGAAGCTTAGCCAAGCCAAAATCCATGCTGCAAGGGTCACTGCCACATTCCTTGCTAATTCTTGGTAAGAGGCTAAAGGAGAACACTACTTTCACAATGACAAGATCCAAGTAATGACTAGTTCTGACATTGCTGAGAAAAGCTACTTCCCCAGACAATAAATGATCCAAGAAACAGAAGGCTGAACCACTAAACTGCTCCAAAATCCCCACAAGAGAACAGACTATACATCAGAAAATCTGCGAGACATTGCTAGCTTATGCCAGCACAAAAATCATTTTCTTATGATTTTACTTACCAGAGTCAGATCTAACTAGAACCATAACTTAAACTGTCTCAAAACTTTTCACCATGCCCACATTTTCAGTACTCCTAAGAGCACATTTCACTGATTTCTGGTATGGTATGCAGATCCTATCACATCTTCCTCCAGCTACCCTTTCTCAATTTGGCAAGACAATCAACCATTCAGTGAGTGTTCTGTTTATCCCTCCAGGAACCGAGTTGCAGATCAGATCAGGGTATTTTATGCTGGTTAAACCTGCATTAACAGGCAGGAGTTCCAAAAGAGAATGTCTGGGTTTGCCAGGAATACTATCACAGGCATCAGAACAGTCACTGACCTACTGTGATTCTTTTGCCCTTCAGAGCATGGAGCCTCAAACACAGAATGTTCTGCTTGGTGCCCTCTCAGCCAAGTAGAAGGACTTGTTCTCCTAACTCAGCCAGCTTTGGAGAGGTATTTGTATTGTCCCAATTCTCAGATACAGCACAACAAAGCCACCAGGTGACCAAACCCAGGGTATTTAAGCAATTAATGGGTCAGTACACCTCCTTAGGCTGTCACCAGAGCATTGCCACAGCATTTTCACCCATCCTCTGCCAGAGGCCCATTTTGCCATGCAGAGTTTGCTGACTTGTGGTAGTTGCCCCAAAATTAACCTTTTATATTTTTACATCCTTTTGGGACAATGAGAGGATCTAGGTAGGAGGAAGAGGGTTAGTGAAAATATATTCCACTTTGGAATTCAAGTACCAATTTCATAGAGGTGAACAACAAATTACTATTTAGCTGCTAAACATTTAAGTGATTTCAGTGAGGGTATAAATGCTTAAACTCCTCTGTGTGACTCAGCTAGGCTTTTTAAGACAGACCAAAGTTATTATTTTACCAAAAATAGGAGAATAAGAGGGAAAAATCATGTGACAGGGGAGAACAAGAAGGAAAACAAGGAGAACAGAAGGAAAGGCAATGAGAGGAGAGAGTGTAAAATTTATAACTGACTAGTCTTACCAACGCCAGGAAAGACAATGTGACGCATGGATCTAAAAGAAATATGTCATTGTTAAACCAAGAACTTAAAAGCTTAGATTTTCTCAGTCTGGCCCATCTGCATGTGGGCAGCAGGAAGGGCTTTCCAGCCCTTGCTGTTCAAGCACAGACACCAGCACTGAGCTGCACACTGAGGAGCTTCCAGGGCATCCCAGCCCTTATCCACAAGGCTTGCAAGAGTTCACCACTTAAAGGCTGGTGACTGCACTGGAGAAAGGGGGTCCTGGAACAAGGCCATGTCCCAGCTCATCAGTGCACTGAACAGAGGGATGAGGAAAGCCTCCCTATTGGATAAAATCTTAAATTCCAAGTTGTTTTAAACCAGTAATGAAGACTAAAGATAAAATGCAGATAAAATACCTTTTGTTCATCACAGCCAAGACAGACAGTACTTTGTAGCTTTTACAGAAATTACTGAGAGAAGCAGGAAATTCTTGTCCTGATGTCCAGATTATTTGTTTTTCAAATGGGTTTAAGGTATATTGGCCTTGACTGAGACCAGATAAAAGGAACGAGTTCAGGATGGTGGTTAGTTTGGGATGACTGCCCCCCAAAATCTTTAAAGCAAGCTATACCACACTTCCACAACTGTGTTTCTTGACACAGGCTCCACAGCCTACTTTCACAGATTAGTGGAAAACACACAGGCTCTCTCAGGATGCACTGAGGTACCTTTCAGAGACAGAGAAGGTAAAGGAAGTGAAGAAAAAAAATAAGTTTTCTTTTCTTTCCACCAACTGCAGCCTTACACTCTTCATTCATGCCACTCTTGTATTTTTCCCTCCCCTCGTGAGTCTGGCTCTTGACTCCTCACAACCAAGTCAAGGGAGAATCATCTCACAGTCCCTTGCCCTCATGAGTCAGAAAGGGCTGAGCATGTTCTGCCATGAGAGACCTCCAGAAAAATTTGATCTTCTATTTTAAGAAGCTAGTGCTGATCTAATTGTCAGTAAGCCATATCTGAGACATTTTTCCTTAGAAAAGCAACATGTTTGTCACAGATTCAAAGGTCACCACCCTCTGTTGATATCTGAGGCTGACATACAAGAGACCACCTGAAAGACAGTATCATCAGAATAGTTTTAGGATTGCAAACAAAATAAATCTCAATCCTTAATGTAAACTTAGCCCTTTTTATTTGTCTGTTATAGGACTTAATCCAATGTCTTTAATTATCCTCATTTTTATCCTCCTAATCTTACAGAATGATTGACATTGAAGTATTTAAAGCAGATTTTATGCAGTGACTTTCATGGGGAGCTGGCTCAGAATTTTTACTTTTTATGGTTTCTACCAGAACCAAAGCTGCCCTTTGCAGTGCTGCACAGTTGGTAAGAGATCATGTATCCCATGTAAACCTGCATGCAAAGATACAGGATTTTGGATGTCCTTTCTGACCAGATTCTTGCTCTCTTTAGTTAATAGTATGTCATGCACGTTTGCAGAGATTTGTGTACATTCCATGGATATATTCTTGCTAAAGTAGAATTGGTTTTAGTGTGTGGTCTGCAGAGAGAAACTCTTGAAATTTGGCCTCAATGAAAATGTAAAAGCTTCATCTCAGATAGCAACTATGATAGTAGATGGTCAACCACACAGTCCTTTTTGACATCAAATGTAAAAATCCTAACAATTTTCTTAAAAGAAATCTAAAGGCATTTCCAGCTTTTGGCAGGTACTGTTTACAGTATTTGAATAAAAGGAAGGTCAAACACACTACACTTGACATTACAGAGAACTGGAAAAGTTTCTGAGCAAAGTCAAGAAAGGTCACTTAAATAAAACAGCTGAAAAAATCCCATTTCTTGACTACATTGGTAATAACTGAGGTTTTAGAAACAGTCACAAAAGAGCACAGGGAATTTCCCAAGGTTTCAGGATTTGTTGCCTATTGTTCATATTTAAAAGAAAACACATTTTGTAACCGAGGGGAGACAACTATAATATACATCATTAACTAGCAGTTAATTTGTAGCTGAATGAGATTGTAAATGCAGAGACACAGCACAAGAAACCTGCAAAAGTCAGCCAGTAGAGAAAGTAACTTGAATTCACCAGAGACCATTGCTTCAGTCTTTCCAAGTTTTATCAAATCTGTTTGCTGAGATCACATCAGCACTCATATAGCACAGCTGGGCCATCTTCCAACCCACTCGAGCTGTCCTTATCTGAAATACTGACTTCCCTGGTTTACTAACAATTCTATTTATAGCTCATACATGCTTTCCATTTACACAGAGGCACAGAAGGAGCAGTTCACCAGGAATTGGCCTGAAAGTGCCCGGAGGAGAAGAGGGAAACACGTGGACACAGAGGGGAGCGGGAGTTCAGCACAGGTTCACGGTGTAAGTTAGCAGGGAGCTGCTGACAGGGCAGAAAGCTGCCCCACACAGCACTGACAGGTCTGTGCCACTGGCCTCCACCAGCCACGTGCCTCTGGGTTTTTCCAAGGACTGTACTGAATTAAGCAACAGGAGAACTCTGTTAATATATATCTGCTAACCAGCACTCCCTGTTTTAGGGCAGAATCACCAATCCACAGGGATCTTAATGGATGTCACTGAACTGTTCTTTCTGATGATGATGACTGAAAACTCACCAGAGAATCATCGAATCATCTTCTAGACTTTTATGATCCTTGATGCTCATATGTCTCCCTGACACATTACATTTCTTTAACAACTTAACAAATCTTCCTTTACTGCAGCTGAAACTCGCTATTTCAATCCTACTTATAGTAGGCATAGAAAAAAAAAGCTACTGATTCTACCTTTGAAGCAGCTCTCAATGCATCTGAAGACCAGTATGCATCCCTTTAGCCTTCCTTTTTCACAAAGGAACTCAAGCACCAGTTTTTTTCCATCTATGCCAATTTTTTTTAATCTTTCCATCTTTCATCATGTATTCTAAAAGGCTCCTTATTGCTACTGCTCTTCTCTGAACTGTCTCCAGCCTGTCTGCATCCTTCTCAAGCTATATTGCTACCATTAGCCATGGAGCTGCAACCAACATTTTGCTAACGGCAAGTGGAAAACCCTGATGTTCCCTGCAACCTAAGCTTTGTTTTTATGACCCAGGATTTGTCATTTGCACAGTAGCAGCACTGTTGATGCCTTTTCAAGTTTTCATCCATTCAATCTTTTTTTCTGCCACTTAAACTCTAGTTCCCCACAAAAAATCTGTGACAGACTGCTTGATTTGTTTTAAAAACACATCCTATTTTCATCAGATCATTTCTTCAATTTGTCAAGATCATTTTGAATCCTACAGTCCTTCAATTTACTGAAAATATTATCAGACACAAGACATGGTTGTGAAGAACCTGATTGTTCTGCTTTATTCATCCTGCACTAGATTTATCTACATCACATTTCCCTGATTTCTTTATCTGAACTGGATCAAAAGCCTTAGTAAAATCACAAACATCTGAAACCTACTCCTTCCTGCATTCTCATGAGGTCAGTTAAAGGAAGCCTAAGAAGGGAAATAGACTGATCTGTTTAGAAATCCTTTCCTAGTTATGATGATGTGAATTTAAACTAAGCTGATGAGTCTTAGTCTTCAGTTCTTCTTTCCTACTTCTCACTGATACAAAGAAAGTACAAAAAGAGCATCTGAGCAGTAGACACAAGTGTGCATTCAGCTCAGCAGAATTTTGCAGATGAAGTTGCTGAAGTCAGCAGTATGCAAGGAGATAACAGGAAAAAATTATTATGTAATTAAAAGTACTACATTTATCATACATTTAAATTAAAAGGTATGATCATTTCACTGCAGTAACACGGGTTCTTCCAGAAGGTCAGACACTTCTGTAGCTTCCTACTGTTGTGAAAAAGGAATATTTTCATACCTTAGACCTCATTAAATCACTGAATCTAGTCAGCTAAAATATCAGTTAGCATATTGATAGAATCAGTAAAGTTGGAAAATACTTACTCCAGCCCCCAGCTCAGGGCACAGCCGGCTTTGAATTCAGATCAATTTGCTCAAGGCCTTGTCAAGTTCTGAAAATCTGTGGCTCACATTAATTTTCCAGCAGTTATTCACTGTGAAAGCCTTTCTTGGGGAGTGCTGCTGCAATGCCCATGTTGGCTGGCTTTAGCACACATACTGCCTGTGCTCCATCTTTGGTTCTCTCACATCAGATGCGGCCAAAGGCAGTGATGTAAGCCACCACTCTGTACCATGCACTTTTTATTCTTATAAAATAGGCATTCCTGAAGAAATGTTGTCAGCATGTATCACATGAACTCAAATGGCAAAGTAGCAACCAGTTAACATGAGGAACTTGTATTTCCTCACATAATATCTTTGTGCTTACAGAATCACCTATTAAAACCTTCCAAAATGTATCAGAACTCCAGCTCCCACCCATATTTATGGTATTACTTAACATTGAAAGAAACCTTTTGGGGACTAATAGAGAACAAGGAAGTGGGATTTGGCATCAGCAAGACATTTGAGAGGATTCACAGGTTTTCATAATGAGAAAGGAGAATTTGTCTGTGAAATTACCACTCTGCATGGAGCTATGCAAATCGCCCTTGGGGCAGGGTAAGATTGGAATGCCTCAGTGGTGGAATGGAAAGTATGAATGCCTCTGAATGCTGACACACAGAGCACGTAGGAGTGCAAAACTCTTCTGTTCCACTGAGTGAGAGTCCACAGGCCTGCTCCAGTTTCAACCACCTGACATTACCTAGTAGAAACAAGTCAGCTGCAGGCAGGTCTTCCAGTCTGCTGGAGGGAAGTACATCTGCATGAGTAGATGATGATTGTCATTACCAAAATGTCCCTTCATCTATTCAGCTCCAAGAAATGGGAATCCCTTACAAATAGAGAGGAATGTTCCCACATTCTTTCCTCTGTGTTAGGGCACGCAGGCTGGCATCAGGTTTAGAGCTTTTGGATTTAATTTATTTAAACTATTTCTTCTGGAAAACGTATAGCTTTTAAGTACATGTTTAATGAAAAAAAAAAATTAATTGACACATCTAATCACAACACTATTTTCAACCAACTTTTTTGTGCACTACAGATTTATACCAAAAAACAAAAAAACCTTCAAATACAATTAAACTACAAAAGAAAAAAAGTTGCAAAATAAATATAAACTTTTCAAAATTACAATTTTAATGTTGACTCTTCTGAGCAACAATCCTATTCTTAATATATTTCTTACCTGTTTGATTCTATTACCACTTTCTATGTTAGAAAACAAAGACCCTGAAAATAAAACATGGTCTATCACAAAGTAAATAACCTGGTGGAATTATTTTCTGGGAGAAAAGGAAGAGCCACAGCCTGCTGCAGCTTGTCTAATTCCCACTGGCAGACATGCTAACTTTACTTCTTATATCAAAAAAACAGTTTGTTCTCACCACTGAACCTTCCTGTCATTACTGAAACCAAAATCGATGAGATGCAATGATGCATCCAGCTAAGCTTACCCAACTTTCATGAGTAAAATGAGTAAAAACTGGCTGATCTTCCATTCATCCATCCATCCATCCCTGCTTCTTGCTCTCACTGTTCCCAGGAGCCCAGTTAGCTGGAGGCACGCTGGAACCCTCAAGGGAGCTCTCCTACCTCTCACCCAGTGCTTCCTGGCTGACAGAGCCACTTCTCTCCCCATCCAAAGCACTACCCTTGACAGTGTTACAACCATCTTCCTCCCCAGTTTGAATTTGCAGACAGACAGTCTCTACAGAGGCTTCAGCCTAATGGTTCACTCACACCATGGAGCATGAGGAAGAATTTGGGAGGACTGCTTTCAATTTAGAAGTGATTGCCATTAAAGCTCTGTGGGAGACTGGTACTGTCCTGGCTCCATGTTCACTGCCATCATGTACCAAAGTAAGATTTCTCTCCTGAAAAAGCAACACTGGCTTCTTCTGTCAAACCAAAGTGTTATTTCGAGATGGTAGGTGGATGCTTTACCCCCAAAATTATCACATCATTAACTCCATTTCTTTTTGCCAGCCTCTGGTTCAGAGCTGCATTCACACACAAGAACTATCAAACCCAAGATAAAGAGAGAGCTATGCTCTTATTATATGACTTGAGGCAAGCTGTAGGGCAACTCAATTTTCCCCAAAAGATATCCTATTATTATATCAGGTGGTCTTGTTTGGCCCCCATTTATCTACTACTAAAATGATGCTATATGACTGATGCACTAGAAGAGAGTTCTGGATCGTTCCTACAAATTTCCTAGAAATGCATCAGCTTTCCTTAAGACACAAATACAAGTCTTGCAACTTGTAGAAAGGGCTTAGTGTGAACTACCTGTACCTAGAGAGGTAATATGGAAACCAAGACCAAGTCTCAAGATCACCCAAAGCTTTTGCCTGCTCTGGACCTGGCCAGCTCAGGCAGAATACAGACATGGGCAGAAAGTCTTCGACCTTTTGCACCTCCACATTGGAAGGAAGACACCCATAGGGACCACCTAAGGAACAAAGAAATCCTGTTTCTCTGGGAAACTGCTCTGAAGGGCAAGGTAGAAGAGGAAGTAAGCAGACTAAGGGTGAAAAACCCCAGTATGGATTATTTTCTTGGATAAAACCTGTAAGGATTGTATGCATTTTTAGCTGCAAACGTTGAGAGAAGAGGAATAGTGGAAGACCTAAAGGCTTAATGTTAGACAAAATCTGATACCTGAGAAGTGGTGTGAACTCCTGAAAGCAGGTGTCAAATGCACTGATAGTGAAAATCCCAACTAAGGAAATGCTAGATTGCTAATACCTAACACGAGGAAACATCTCACTAATAACCTTAAGAGAATAAATATTTATCTGGACTACAAAAGATAACTCATCTGTGTACTCCACTTACTCAGCTCTCAATAAGAAAGGAAACCTTCAGTGTTTTAACAAAGGCATGGAAACTGAAAGGGATAACTTAATTACTCATTGCAAATGTTAAAATCCCAAAGAGAAGGGCATGTCCCTAGAGGAAACATCTGGACAGAACAAGGGCTTTTTACCTTGTTTGTTTCTGGGAAACAATCTTTTAAGCCTACCTTCTTCCCATAAGTACACAAAACCCTTAGTGGAAGGCTAACTTTCACTAGAAGCAACACATTAGTTATAGTTAGTGAAGAAAATAAATATGTATGCACTACATTGTGAGTGACGCGAATAATCTGTCAGAGATAAACATACTGTAGATGAATTTTTCATCAGAATTAGTTAATCTTAAAATCAAAGGGATTTTATACAGTGTTTTGTACAGTGAAAACTGAAACCAAATTAATCACATTTTCTAAATCTCGGTACTTCCCAAACTGCATTTTGTCAGCTCAGGCTTGGTAAAATTTGATAAGTGATGGAAGAAGAAGCTGGGAGCAGGCAGAATCTTTCAAATCAACAAATGAAGCAAATACATACAAATTTCTCTGACATCACAGAATTTGCTTCCTAAATTAAATTGAATTTGGCCTCGATTTACAGCTGCTCCAAATGTTTATTCAAGGCTGATCACTCTGCAAGTACTTTCTGGGATTAGATCCCACTTGTTTTGCTGTTTCTCAGAAGGAACCCTAACATTTTCATCATCCCTGCTGACACAGAGCACCATCAGATGTCCAATGCTGTCAGTGGAATTGATTGGCACACCAGGACAGCACACAGCTCCACTTTTCTGCTGATATCAAGGAGTACCACTACAGGGAAAACACCCTTACTCTTACCCTCAACTTGCTCAATAAAAGGCACCATGGATTTTCAGCACACTGTAATGAACTGACAATTTTCAGATGCCCCTGCAAGATGATACCAATGCAGAGAGCAATATTTTCTTAAAATACTTCCTTTCTTACTTTTGACTCCACCCTGTAGCTGGCTTGAGAGGGAGCACAATCACTTGAAAAAGCACTTCAAGCTTGAAATAGGTCATCTCTACAGTGTGCAGCAGAGAGGCACACCTTCAAATGAGTAGGAGGACGTTTGGAAATGAAGCCACTCTTCTAACAAGTTGGAAAATATGTGTTATCCAATGGTATAATAAAAGAACACAATTTCTGAAAAAGCTGCTTTGAAATACACAGTTGGAGCTCATACAAGGACTTGGCTACAACTTCCTCAAGTACTGTCTGTGCTTTGGGGAAAGCATCACAGAAATAGGAACTTCTACGGTATTTAACAAGTTTAAATGTTTAGTCACAGCATAGGTAATTGTTGCATGCAGTACTTGATCAAAAGTATTATGTCCATTTACCACCCGTATACTTTATAATTTAAATAAAGATGTCCAATTTGTCAGTAAATATTGTCTTTATAGGAAAATGCTGCAAAATGTAGCTTTTCCTGTGTTTACATAACAGTGTGCACTGAGATGAATTGCTGTTACTGGCTTGCCTGAAACCATTAAAATAATATATCTTGTTTAACTTAAAAATCACATATTAGTCTTGAATACACACATTGCTCTTGCAATGACACCAGCACCAGGGAGCCAACATAAAGAAAATGAGCCCTGCAGGGACCACAGGAAAATGAATACAAGATTCTGCACAAGTTTCTTAATTGGACAACAGGACAGTCTGGCACAACACATTTCTGAGGAAAAGTGGCACTCTGCACCCATGCCTTGCCAAGAGGAAAACAAAAAGGAGAATGTTACTAAATTTACATACATGTTAAATACTAATGTTACCTGAGACCACAAGCCTAAATTCAAAACTATAGGTCTTGCATTTAGGCAAGTAGAGGCAGTAGACGTCTGACACAGCATGCCTTTGTGATTATATCTAGAATATCACCAGAAGGTCAAATAAAGACATCAGCTGTGTCATCTGCTACTGAGAGGACCTTAAATGGGATTCTTTTGATGTTGCTAAGTAGAAAAAAATGGAACATGATAAAAATTTAAGAATAAACATTTGCTGTCAGTACTTACACTTTTAGTTTTCCTCAAGACTTACTTTTGCCTATTCTGATAGCCACAGATGCAGTCTGCAGAGTCCTTGTGTCAGGAGGTAACTTAGTTTAAGGGTAGGGGACATTCTATAAGAAGCAATATACATTAATAATATTTTAACTGATATTAAGCATATAAATACAATGTCTTCAGGAAGAAATTGCTTAAAAAATAGAGATAGCAATTGCAGTGACACATTCATCACTAGAAAAATTGCAAAACTAAGCAATAGTTTACTGTCCAGGGGGATCTGCTAATAAACTGTTCTCTGCAAAGTTGATTTTTTAAAATAAATTACTACTTCAGAAATAAGAAGGGAAAAAAGCTTGCTGCTCTCTCTACAACTTGCCTTTTCTTGCAAAGAATATATTAACAAAATGTTGTTTACTCTGTATTTCTTAAAGATGCAATTTGAATAACTTTCTGAATTGCTCCCAAAATAGAAAACTTCTGTGGCAGAAGGGTGTTGTATCTGTTATACTTCTCTCAGAGCAAAGAATAAAAGCACTGAAAATGCAGGAACCAATCTGTATGACAAGGTGCCAAGTGTAGTCATAGTAAATCAATAGTAGTGTCCTGCCTTTTATCTCCTGCCTGACAGTCTCAAAATCAAGCTCATCAGAGTTACTTTAACATGTTCACAAGAACAGTAAGGTTTACCATGACATTTAACTCATGCTTTTTTTTCTCTCTGTTAGCAGAAGTAACTCTCATCTCCCAACTCACTGCACTTACTTCCACCACACATTTCTCAGAAGTCAAAGGCCAGCATGAGGTCCCAAAGCTCCTTGTCCATTGCTGCTAAGTCCAAATGAGGAGTCAGCTGAAAGGCAACAGGCACCACGCTCACCAAGAAGACAAAGCAAAACTGGCACCCAGCTGCAGAAGAGCTTCTCCATGTTTTTAGAACTAAGTGACACTGGGGAACCTAATCCATGCCAGGCTTGAACTAAAGTGCTTTCTCCAGTGTGCACATGGAGAAGAGCACATGAACAGTTAGATTCTGTCTAGTTGCTAACTGACCACTGACTAATTGAGGCTAATTGCTGTAGTTTCCATTGCCAGTGTTGGAATGAGTTTAAAACAGCCCAAACCAGTGTCTGTCCTCTCTCATGCTCCTCCCAGCTGGCTCCCAGAATTGAAAGGCCAAAGGAGGGGTCAAGAGATGGAGCAGGAAGATTAACTGCTTGAATAATCCACAAAGCAGTCAAGAAGCTATGGCCTGGCAGTTCTCCTCAATGCTTAAAAAAACCCAAACCCAACCAAAAACAAGACCCGAAACTTAACATACAAAATTATTTTCTCTGAAATAGTTGTTGTGTTGAGGTGAAGCTGAAAAATAAGTTCCCATAATGTCAATGAAAATTTTGACACCTGAGTCCTGCTGGGGAAAAAAAAAAACATTACCCAAAAATTTTTTTGGAAGTGCCTTCTCAATATTTTAAGAGTTGTTTGTGTGGCCTGTCTCCTGATGAACTAAATTTCAGAAGCCTCAAGAAATTAATGAAATTGTTTGCTCAGGTTAGCCATGGCTCTTCTACAAGAGCAGGCAGCCTAATTCACAGCCTTCACTGTCAGAAGCACCTTGGAGGCTGAGTCCTTGTGTATGTTCTGAAGAAAGCTATAAGTTCTGCTTGCAGCCAACTGAAACAAGATATACACATTCCTACTGAAACAAGATATACACATTCCTCACTTTTCATGGATTCCTTGGAAGTAGAGCTTTCCACAAAATTCTGTTTAGCTCTAGAAATAATCTCTTCTGTGGAGGAAGTGTTCACCTATTACTTGTTGCGCATGTTTTGACACAGTAAATTAAATATTTTCCAACTCTTTCTGGAAAATAAGTCAGACAGATCCAGTTACATGGGCACTTTTCTATCAAGGACATGCTCAGGCATAAGTTGTATAGACCTCTGCATACAGCGAAGTTCTCACCCTTTTCTTCCAAAGGGCAAGTTTTCAGTCTCTCATAGATTAAAAGAAACTTGTCTCTCATCAGTTTATTAGCCTTCTAAACAGTCAGATAAACACTTAGATGTATGTAGAGATTCAGATATTTACCAAGAATGAAAGGAAGCACTTAAAATATCAAGGAGCCCAGCTGAGTGTGCTCATCATTTGGGTGAGGATGACTCTGACAATATATTCTCAAAATACACCATCTTTAATTTTTGATGTGTTTTTTCCCAGCTCTGCTACCTGCACTTGACTGAACAAACTTTTGTGATGACTCTGTCTCTGCTCAAAAGAGAGGCCTGTGTTATTCAGACACTATGTTAAATAAGGGATTAAAACTCTCTTGTCCTTAGACAAACAAAAGGTCATCTTTATATTTCTGAATCTCACAAACATAAGATGATTCATATTCATGCTACCATGTGCTTTTCTCTATAAAGTAATGTATCCAGGACTTGAATCCAACACTGAACCCTTTCGATCCCTGACCACTAGAGATGCTTGTTCTCATTAGGTCCACTGAGATCATTGGGCCAACCTGACCTCCTATATGTCACAATCCATACATTTCATTCAGGCTGGTGCTGACCAAGAGTGTCAGTCATCCAAGACAACCATTAAAATAGGTGCAGAGCACAGGAGAGCTCAGCTGTGGTCACTTGAAACAGTGGCAGCAGGCAGCTGCAGGGGGAGACAGGCCTGGGGGTGATCAAAGCAGCAAGAGGCTCCTGGGGAACAGCAGAGAGACCATGAAAGGAGACAAAAGGAAAGCAGAAAAAAATAAAAGACAACACTGTCTTCATCCAAAAATGAAAAAAAATTACTCTTATCTCATCCTCAGAACGCCCTTATTTCCTTTCATTTCATCCCAAACTCTGCTTAGCTGCTCCCAGCCTTCCTTTTCTTTTTCCTATTCTGCTGAATCTCTTTTTGTTACCACTGAAAAAATAAATTTGAAAACCTCCAACTTTCTCAGCATAGGAACATGCAAATTGATCTACCCCACTAAGATTTTGGCTGTCTCTGTCAGCCAGGAGTTTCCCAGCATATAAAGATCTGATTAATGTGAGATTGGAAAGTAACATTCAAAACTACATTTTCAAAACTGATCTAAAAATACTAACAGAAGTTATTATTATGTTTCCACAGCAGAAAAATTCCCTAATTTCCCATAATTATAGCTAAGCCTCACAAAGAGAGGGTATAATCAGAATAATAAAACTGTTTGTTGAAGCATTCTCTTGGTAGGACTAAAATTGCAGTTTCAAGCAAGATGCTTGTTCTTTCTGAAAACTGAAAGCATCAAACATTTTAACATCAATATGGAATAAAAATAAATTTAACGTAGTAATATTAAGTCAGTTTTATATTGGAAATTAGTCTTTTCTAGAATGCAGAGAGACATTGCTTCTGAGCCTATTCCCTTTAATGTCAGCAAAGGCTGATGCAAGCTCCCCAACAGAAGGAAATCCATCAAGATTTCTTCAAGATAGAAGGAAACTCCTCCCTCACCTGTGCAGAAATGAATTTGTGCTTTATTTTATTAAATGGACAAAAGCATAGTTTGCAAATATGCTTGTAACCCTACTCATGCCCTCTCATCTATAATGAATCCCCTGGATTTATTCTTCAAAAGAAAAAATTATAAATGGCAAGAATAGATTTGAAATTAGACATAGGTTCTACTGCATTATATCTAGCCAGGCTGGTTCTCACCTTAATTCTAATTACTTCAAATTATTCCTGAAAAGCCTCAAAATGAGAGAAAACTCCCTTGGAGCCCCACTCCAGCATTAGAAATGCTATTCTTCTGAAGTGGAAGGAAAACTGTCTGCTAGATGTTCCTCCAAGAGCCTTGGCTGTAAAGATGACAATGATTAATCTCATCATATCCGATGAGTTGCTCAACTTGGGAAACTTCCTTATTCAGTAGGAGTTACATCAGCTCCCACACGCTGCCAGCCTCTTCCTTCCCTCCCACACAGCCACTCACTGGATTAGCCTGACACTTTCATACATCCTTCTGCACATGGAAATATTCCATATCCCACAAATATGCAGAGGCTTTTTGTGTTGGTGAAACTGTGATGCCCAAGAAATGTCAGGGCTGACAGGAAACAAGCATCATAGTAAGAAGAAGCTAAAGCTTAAAATGTTCTTTTGTTAAAAAAAAAAAAAACAACAACCCTGCACTTTGAAATCCACAGAATAACTGAGCTATGCACATCAAGAAAATTCTGTCCAGCTGCACAAGCTGAGGCAGCTCAATTCTCCAGAGTTAAGTAAGGCTGTGGGGTTGATGCTTGTGAAGCAGATTGGTTTGATCTGCATTTAGACATCACTCATAGTTCTCTTACAGGTTATCTGCATCCTCCAGAAACTCTCAGAAATCTAAGGACTTTGAAAGCTCAAATGGAAACAGAGTCTGCATCCTCCAGAAACTCTCAGAAATCTAAGGACTTTGAAAGCTCAAATGGAAACAGAGTCATATTAGGTGCACTCAGCTAAAAAGGAACAAGCAGATATCATCCCAACCAAATCCACCAGGGCAACAGAACCTCCCAAACCCTACACTTATGCCTGGTGCAGCCATCTCCAAATCTCTGAAACACAGCAGGCAACATTGGCTCTCATTTCTACCCCTGCAGCCACTACATTTCCAAACAGCTAATATTGTTTTGTGGAGTTTCCAAGCCAAAGCCCACCCTAAGCCTTCCTCAGCAGACCCTGAACTCAGCACAACCTTTACCGGCCACAGAAGCTCTTTTACTGCATTACCATAAACATTTCATTTTAAAAGAGCAAGGCCCTTTCTAGACTTCATTGTGCAGTTGACTGATGTACCACATGATGCTAAAGTTACCTTGAGTTTTTGGACTGGAATTAACATTTGAGAAAGCAATGAAAGACACTTGCATTCAGAGATCACGGTATTCCTTTCTCTTCATAAGCATTACAAAAAATCAATAACAAACTTTGCTGTCCCAGCCCCATTTCTCAAGTGCTGTCCTTGAGCACAGCTTTATATAAACATAGCAGATATTTCAAATTCTCTAAGAAACAAGCAAAAGGTGCTTAGAATCCCACTCTACCTGACAAAATCCAGCAGAAAAACATGCTCTCTGGATCATTTCTACAACCACCTCTAACCAAAAAGGTAATTTACCCATCTCCATAACCAGAGATCAAGCACTTCAGTCGCTACCAGACCCAGAGAAAATATTTTCTGAAGGGTCAGTCAGCTTTGTTTCTATAACACCTGTGAGTGAACCTTCCTCTCCATCTCCAGCCTCAAACACTGACCCCAATCAGTGGGGTCAGACCACCCTGGCTCTAGCACAGGTGTCCCAGCTGGCCACTGAATTTAGGGCAAGCCATTTTTCCCACTGTGGTACAAGCTGAAAGCCTTCTGCCACGTGAGCAAGGCAGGCTTGAGGGACCAAGCTGAAGCTGCAGGAACTGGGCAGAGCCATCGAGGGTCTCCAGCGTTTGAGAGTGCATTTTGAGGGATGAGAAACAGGACAGGAAAAGGGTTACCTCATAGCCTTGTACTACGGTGTCAGTGATAACTTTAGTCAGATGATGTAAGAATGGTGCCTCGCTCATGGAAAAAAGGAGTAAGAAATCCTATTCAGAAGCTGTGTGACAATAATTTCACTTCCTCATTAAGGTTCACTTTGCTGATTTCATTTTCCCCATTATGTTTCCCGAGCCAAGCTTTTGTGCTGCACTTGAAAGAAAATGATTGAATGAAGGAACATACATGTTAGGAGACTTCCTGTCAAGTCATTAATGGACAAAACCCAAAACACTCACCATTTTTGAGCATATTTTTTCACATAATTTTTTGCTATTTTTTTGTTCCTTTACCTGTCATAAATGGGTCAGCACAACAATTTTTAAAATCTCTCCTTATGGTTTTTTGGAGTTAAACATGTAAAACATGCTCTTCATCTTTTCTGCTCTCACCAAGTCTAGCAGCTGGTAGGTAAATCCTCAGTAAATGAACAATTTAGTTAAAATAAATTTAAATATTACAATTATAAAGTACAATATTAATATATACCATTAGCAAAATACAATAATTTTATATTAATATAATCACCACAATTCATTTTATACTATGTAAATTCATTAAATCTTTTAAATCATAAAGTAATAGTCTAAATAAAGTTAATTTTTAAAATGCAATTAACAATGAAATCCATACTATGCCTCATCTAGAAATGTTGCAGAGATGCCCTTTCTTCTCAAGTTTTGTAATACTAATGCTTTGAGTCATCTATTGCTCCAGACCTAAAAATAAAGTCCCCAAATAATCTTATTGCAACAACTGAAATCAATAACCAATTTCAAGCAAGAGTAGCACCAAGCAAAGAACATCAGCAAGGATCCTTTTTAGAGGTCAAGAGTCCCAAAGCTATTAAAAACTAAGTGAAATCGTGGGTTCTAGGTTTTTATATTATTTTGATATTAAACTGTTACTTTGAAGCAATGTTTATTTTTATGCTTGAAGAGCAAGCCCTTTATTATCAGCCCTAAATTACATATTTTGGTTTTGAACATGCTATAGGAATTAAAAAGTCACAAACATTATTTCAAGTATTATATTCTATTAGGCAAGCCAATATTGCTGAATAAAGCCAGGCTATAGGTGTGTTATTCTGCAGCAACTTTGGCTGGTTTAGCAAAACATTATGCACTTCCTACAAATGCTGTTATTTATTTTTTATAATGGTTAAATTGCTGTCTAGTCTGCTTGGCTTCCTTCCTTTCTTCCTTGCTAAAATTAGTTGTTCATGCAACAATCCATCACATCCATCCTTCCTGAACCCTATAGTGAAAGCAGATTTAGATTTTAATTCTCCTCTAAACCAATATTTTATGCTTATGCTTTTTGAGTGTCAGCTGTATTCCAAGATCATAGATATACAATCCTTTCCATTTCTCCATTTATACCTCAGATCCAGTAAATCAAAAGATTTACAAACTCAGATCCCCTGTCTCATCTGACAGTTTACAGATCCATTCCTGAACACCAGGCACTTTGATCCTAACAAAACTTTCTTTCATATGTCAAGGATCTTCTTGAAAATGTTAAGATTACTACTCAAACCCAGCAATGTCTAAAAAGAACTCACAATTCCCTTCTGAATGTCTTTCATATTTTGCAGGCACAATGAATAAGGTGCAGTGACATCATTAAAACATTAATTTCACTGTTTCTGACACTGGCTTGTCCTTGAGTTCTCAGATTGAGGTTTTGCCTAAATCTTGTCAATTCTTTTTGTACACCATCACCAAGACGTGTTATTCTCTTGCATATCTAAGACTTGCTCTTCAGGTAGTCATCTCATCAGCATGATGTCTTTCTCCCAAAAAAAAACCTTTGAGCTTTTCATACAAAATCTACATGCTATTTCAAAATTAGTTTATTTCCTGTATTAGAACATCTTAATCTTCTTTGCATCTTTCCTTTGCTGCAGCACAGCAATTAGAGACTATTTGTCTTCCCCTTCAAGATTTTTCATAAC
This sequence comes from Onychostruthus taczanowskii, assembly GCF_017590055.1. Lineage (NCBI taxonomy): Eukaryota > Metazoa > Chordata > Aves > Passeriformes > Passeridae > Onychostruthus > Onychostruthus taczanowskii. The sequence continues at coordinate 2,793,460 of NW_024502568.1, forward strand.
AAAATTTTCATAACATTTATGTTCACCATTTCTCATATAAAATCGAGGTCAGATTACAGCTTTCACTGCCAGCCATGCTTGTTTCCTAGTCATTACATTTTACATTATAAACTTCTGTCCTTGTGTTTATATCCACTTTGCACTTGAAATGTGGAGGATCTTTCCACTAGTACCTCCAACATGAAAATAACTACTCTTATTCAAGTCCTGCTTAAAAACTTTCCCCTGCTGTGATACTTACCGAATATGGAAAACAATTTGGGTGACCCCCATCCCTTTTGTGATCACCGCTGTTCTTTTGCCTCTGCACATGGGTCCTCCAGACACTTGTGTTGTTTTGCTCTTAAATTGCAGCCTTTGTGAAGCAGAAACCTTTTACTCTGTGTGATGGGCAGAACAAAAACTTTTCTGTAACACAGTTTTCTGGTATTGCAATAATACTGGCAGTATTATTAATAATAACAAATAAAATGTAAACCAGAAGATTAGTGAGCTGGAAAAGAACTAAGTCAGCTGAAGAAATCATTCACAAGATATTGCTCTATTCACTGAGCTTGAACTAAGTAATAGTTAATCTCTGCAGTGAGACAAACCGGGTGTTTTTTTCTGTTTAGATTTCTCAGAATTCCATTGTCAAGAAGTTGGATATGATGCAAAAGGAAGACTCGGGATGCGACCACATTTCTCTAGGAGCTATTCTGGTAGAGTATGGTAAAAACTTTTTCACAATTCAAGTAAGTGATTATTGATAACAAAGCTGAAGGAAAAATAAATCTGTAGGTAACAGAAGTAATTTTGGTACTGGAATTGGTGACATTAACAAAAACAAGGAACATTCAGGAGAATTAATTCAGTTGCCAAGTGCTCTATCCTCTTTCATACACATCTGAAATCTGATATAAGAGCAAGGAGCATTTTGTCTTAAATGAAAACAGCCTTTAGGGAACAGGGCTTGTTTGGTTTACATATTTTAGCTGTGACTTTACTTGTGAGACACTGTGGTTTTGACAACTGCATTATTAATAATCTGTTCTGGAAATTTTTATATCTTTAGCCTGAAAGGGTTATTTCTGCATTATTTTTATTTTTTCCAAAACCCTAAGAAACTCTAAGATAAGGGTGATAATTAAGATCTTACATAACAAAACAAAAGAAAAATTTCTGGAACAGTAATTTCAAGATAGAAAATGAGCATGTATGACAGACACACTTGTAAAAATTTTAGTACTAAGGAGCATTATGGTATGTCTTCAATACTAACATGGCACTTAAGGAAAACAACACCATAAAGTGGAAAAGGCATAGCTGAAATAAAACTGGAAATGTTGCCTATCATGAATTATAGTTCCATAGTAGCTAAACATTGCAGCAACTAGCAAATGAATGTTGCTTTTTATTCCATGTAGATTTTGGAAATGAATGTTCAATTTGGAAAAAGGAAAAAAGAAAAGGATTAACAAACTGAACTATTTGTATTTTTGAAAGAAAAATGTGCATTTCTTTTTTCATATATATCTGTTTCCAAAAGCCAGAATCATCTGATATACATCAGGTCAAAATAGGAAAAACAATAGAAAGGGGAAAAAGCAGATTTGGTTACATTTTTTCATGGTATATGTAACAAAGACTGAAAAACAAGGGAAGTCTCTGGAATTGGTAAGACCCCTTTGAGACTGGGAACTGCTACAATTACCCCAGTCACACTTGCTTTGGCACAACACTTGGCCTGTGGTGTCCTCTTACAAGATAAAAGATTTTAAACCCCAGGATACAGAATAGGGTTGCAGCAATGACATCCACGAGCAACCTTTCCAGCAGGAATTCTTCAAGAATTCCACTCCTCAAGCTTCACTTCCATTTCCCAGGGTGCTCTTCTCAGGCTCAGTGACGCAGTGGTAATAAATTGGTGGATGAGAGGCTGGACACGGGCTGGCAAGGAGCACTCACTGCCCAGCCACAGCCTGGGCTGCAGCAAAGGCAGCAGGAGCAGCAGGATGAGGTTCCTCCCCTGCCCCTCTGCTCTGCCCTCACCAGCCCCACCTGGAGCACTGTGTCCAGCCCTAGGCCCCCAAAAAAAGAAGGATGTGACCTTTTGGAGCAAACCCAGAGGAGGGTCACAGCGGTGCTCAGGGGGTTGGAGCACCTCTGCTATGAGGAAAGGCTGAGAAAGTTCAGGCTGTTCACCCTGCTGAAGAGAAGGCTCTGGGGGGACCTTAGAGCACCTTCCAGTACCTGAAAGGGATTCAAGAGAGCTGGAGAGGGACTTTCACAGTGATAGGACAAGGGGTAATGGTTTTAAACTCAAATAGGGTAGTTTTAGGCTAGATATAATGACAATATTTTTCAAAGTGAGGATGATGAAACAATGGCACATCTTGCCCAGAGGCCTCAGAGCAGAAAGGCATTGAGATTTACCAATTACTGGTCACCACTCCAAGGATATACCCCTGTCTGAGGTAGAGACTCATTTTTAGACAAGTACAAAGCAATCTTAGACAATGCTGGGCAAAAAGAAAATTTAACAGGCTATGTATCAGAATTAAAGTATATGCAAATCAGGATTAAAGTATATGTAAATCAGGATTAAAGCTCAGGCCCTTTGCAGGTATGTTCAAGCCCGTGTTCTGAAGAACTGCACTGATCTTGAGATCTCAGGTTCCCTGAACTACCAGGAGCTCTCCAAGAGCTGTCTACATTAATTGTGTACACAGGAGCTAAGGCGTTTGTGGCTCCTTCCTTGAGATTAGTGCATTAAATCCCCACACACTGAAAGTGGTCACAGATCTCACACCCAACACTGTCCTCATAGCAAAAGCACGTCCTCCCAGGAATTGCTTATTAACACTAGAGTAACCTATTAAATCATAAACCCAGAACCTATTAACACTAAAAGGTAACACTAAAATAAAGAGAAAATTAAGCTTTATTACAAGACTTTTGTGGCCAAGGCAGCTCATTTCCCACACTGTGCTTCCCAAGGCACTCTGCTGCCAAAGAGCAAACAGAAACCATGTAGAATTGTGCTTAACAGAGAAGAGCACCAGGTTGTGAAATTCTGCTCCTGAAACAGCCATTTCTCATTGTTTTGTACTGCATACTGTAGTGTCAAGTGCAGGCCAGAAGATTTTTTTCACACAAATGAACTACTGGGCATTTTTTTCTCAAAAAAGAGCTCCTACAGCTCATACACTGAAAACCCTAGAAGGAATATAGCATAAAAGCAGCACAGTCAGTAAGTACTCTAGTCAGGGTAAAACCAAGAAAGAAGAAACCATTTAGATGTAGTTTTATGAGCTATACCTGCCAAAATTCCCACATCAGGTTTCATAGGTTTATGCACATATTTTCCTATAGCAGAGATTTTCTCCTTTCACAGTAAAGAGGCTGCACTGTTATCAGAGGAAACCAACCACACAGACTCTCTCCATAGTCAAGCTCACTCTGAAGTCAAACTGAAAAAATTACTCTGATAGTTTGGCTCAGTAATTTCTCCCATTCAGATTATAATAAAAAAGGTAATGCAAAGTTCCATTGTTCCTTGTGGTTGCTGAGCTGATAAAGGTTAGAGTCTCTATTGGTATATTTACCAATCTCTGTAACAAATGGCTTTAACCTACAACCTGGTGTGCATGAAGTGTTCAGGTATCAGTGTTAAACATGTCTAAAGATATATTTTGAGTTTTTTATACTTTAATGTTAACCTTTACCACTGTGAGGTGTTTCTTCTGTTTCTGTGCGTCTAAAGACATATTTTGAGTTTTTGTACTTTAATGTTAACCTTTACCACTGTGAGGTGCTTCTTCTGTTTCTGTGTGTCATTGTGCATGAGAAATGAACTCAAATATCTGATTGGATCCAAATTCAACCACTGTTATGTGCTTGCACTTAGTGAGACTTCATCATCATTAAACAAAAAGTATACACTCTGGGTCTAATTCTGATCAGTACAAAATTTTTCACCTGTGAAAGTAGGTTTAGACTCAGGTTAAAAATGGAATCAGATCTTCCAGCCACTGGGAGGGGATCTGTCCCTCCCTGCCTCCTTAGCAGCCACTTAGCAAGGGCAGGCCAGAGACTCACCCATGGGACTGCCGAGTGTGCTCACATCATTGCTCTGATGAGCTCTGTTCTGCAGCACAGGAAAGGAGCAAACGTGCTGCCTTTTCTGACTGCCCCGTGTCATCATCCTTCCTTCTATTGTCACTGGGCTCACCCCAGTCACCCAGACACAGAGCCATCTCCTCTGGCACAACAGGAGGCATTACTTGCCTGCCTGGCATCTGTGTACCAGATGAGGGGAAAGAAAAGTTTCAGCTCACCTGTGGCAGAGCAGATGTTTTTGGCTTCACACTACAACTCACATGTGCTGCTATCTCACGAGTTGATATGTCTATGACAACACCACATACTTCAGTTGCCAGACTTTCTCATGGGCTTACAAGGGATTTTCTCATGTGGGAAAATTCACAAACTCTAGTGCAAACATCCCAGCTGTATGGGCCTCTGGTTACATTTCCATCTGTCAAAACTCTAGAAGGCTCTAATGCATCTGGCAAACAAACAACCACACTTACAAATCCAATATGAAAGTGAAAAAACTTCAAGGGCTACAAGACCTACTTCTATGCTTTGACCAGAACAAATCTTCTTAAAAACATAACACTTAGGTTCTTGAACTGAAAAACAATTTAAATGTTTTATAAAATCACAGTAATTTCCTCTAAATAAAAATCAAGGAATGATGTATTCCCTTGTGCTGTATGTGGCAAAGATGATGCTGGGTATTCCAATACAGGAGATGCAGAGTCTGCTTAACTCAATTTCCCTCCAAGCTTCCTGCAGCACAGACAGTTTCCTGTAAGAGTATGTTTGTCTGTGGGAAGCGACCATCCTCTCAGCAGTGTGTCTGATGGAGACAAACCCTTGCTAAAGGGAAACTGAGCAACACAACTAAGACAGTGAAACAGTCATTGCATCATTCAGCACTGATTCATCTCAGCCTTGACTGCTACCAGATAAACTATAAATAGCCTACAACTTAACACTCTAATCACTTTCACTCATTATATTCGTTAAGATCAAGCATAGAGAAAAAAAAAATGGTAAAACTAACATTATAACCCACCTGTTTTAGACTTGCAATTGGAAACTCAGCACTCAAACAAACACTACACATCCTTTTTCAGAATTGTGGGGGTTCACAGAAGTACATTTGGTTTTGTTCATTACTGGAGAGCAGATGCTCCAGTGTAGTCCAGAACTCTCTTCATCTTGTGATTTCCACTGTTTTCTCTGAACTCTCTTCTCATGCTCTGTTATCTGTTTAGCTCTTCTGTCTGCTTTTGACTTTATCCACAGTGGAAAAACATTAAATGCTTGTTAGAAAATTAGCCTGCTCAAACCACCCACATATCAATTTCTTGACATTTTGTATATTCCTACAAATCAGTATTTTAACAATGGTCTATTTTCAACATATCTGACTTTTGGTATCCATTCCTTTCATCCCTGGTTCCTTTTCCTCTCTGTAGAAGGCACACCCTGATAACCAGTTTCTATCCTCTACCTCTAAGTGTTGTTATCTGTTCCCATAATTTCACAACAACTTAGATAACAGAGGGGTTTTGGCAATCTGAAATCTAATGTACATAAAACTGAAAAGGGAGTAACATACAATGGAAGAGGGAAATTACTTAAAAGGCAAGCTCCCAGTAAAGCCACCTAGGGATGTGCCATGCTAGTGTGCCAATGAACTGTAGTGCAGGCCACGGGCATGACTATTTAACAAAGAGTTATAAAAACTCCTGTAAAATAACAGCTCTAATCCAACCACTTACTTTTATTCAGACATGCTTAACTTTTAATCTGAATCAAACCTGTATTTTTCCCCTGTGCTTTCCAGAGCTAACAACCGCTTCCCCAACTAACCCCATGCAAACACTCCAGATCTCCAGTCATATATCAGTAGATATATTAATTATTGGATGTCTGCTTTTGATGACAAAAAGAAGAAACCTTCAATAAGTAGCTCACCAATTGGCTGATTTAGGTTCATAAACAGTGAAGGAGCTATCACGAAAGGAATAGTGAAGTTCAGATATCTGTTGCAAAGTGTTCCCAAGCAAGCAAAAAGAAAATTACCATATTTGCATCTTCAATACAGCTTTTAATTCCTTTTATCCTCCTGTCTCCTCACTTGAAGCTAAGCCTTTTGTCTACTCAAAATCAAGGGAAGAGACTTGGAGACTGGCTTCTCTTTGAGTCTTCAGGTTCAGCCCACTGATAAATCACAGCAGTTGTTTCTATGACATTTCCTGCCCAAAAGAGCCAGCCAAAAAACCTGTCCACATTCTCACCATGTCAAGTATTGCAACATCCTTTCAAGAGGAGCTATCAAGCACGGTCTTGTCTTGCTCCAGTTCACCTAGAAAGCATCTGAAAAGATCAACTCTCTCATTTTTTCTCCATAACATCCTTTCCTTCTTGGCCCCCACACAAAACTGAAGTCCTTAATCCTTCCTTTCAAGGTCTTCCTGATTTCTGCCTCTCTGTCCATCTACACAGAAGGATTAGCTCCCAGCACCATTCAGTCTCTTCATCACCACTGTTCTTCTCAGAAAGGCACTTCTTGCAAAAACTCATGTTTGCAAGGAGTACCCATTAAACAGGGTAAAAAGCATTTTGTTGTCCTTTTCCAAGGACACACAGCCCTTTCCCCATGGTACACAGTTAAGAAACTGCTTCCCTACTTTGTTCCAACTGCTTGGACCTTCCTGTTGTCCCTTGTTTTCCAGCCAGTGCATAGACTGTATGGGTGGGGGTGTGAGAAGAATAATGTTTGTAGGCACCACATGTTTACACACTACCAGCCACAACAGAGATCTTCATCCATCAGCACAGTTCCTGGACACTCTGACAATAAACAAACACTAGCAGCATGTCCAGTAGACAGGCTGTTTGATCCAGGATCTGAATGCTGAATCCCTCCCCAGCACAGCACAAATTTCACAGCTGCTGTCCTTCCAACTTGGTGCCCCTGAAGAGGATGCTCCTGGTGCTCCCAGCACTCAGCTCCACTCCCACCCATCTCACAGGAGCAGCCAAAGCTGTGACAAAGCTCCCTGGGCAGCTGGGGACTTGGAGCAGACCCCTGCAGTGATGCACCCCAGCTGCTAAGAGGGCTCCTTCCTGGCTGAGTGGGTGTCTGGATCCCCGGTGCTTGTGATGAAGAAGGGAAATCATGGCAACAGCCCCAGAAAGTGATTCACAGCTTCCCAGGAAGCACTGTCCTGTCGAGACACCCGTGCTCACTGTCCTACCCACACTCTGCTGACAGACTGAGGCGAGTTCAAGGGGTCAGAGCCCTCAGAGGCAATGCTGAGGGAAGGGAGCCAGCAGAGCCCACTTCAAGTACATCACCAAAGAGAAGGAAGCGTGATGCCACCACATTGCATTGCAATAGGAACAGGGAGAAGGGGACAGGGCTCCTGTCGGGGAGCACCCCCTGCCAGTTTTGTGACTCCATGAAGAATTAAGCCAAGGATAAAAAAAAGTTCATCTCCCTGCTAGCAGAAAGTAACAAAAAAGCCTTGGCACTTGGGAGAGGGATCTGCTGGGGTTCATCACTCCTCTTCCAATTGTGAAGGCTGAGCACAGGTAAGGGTGAAAAATACTGGGGGGCAGCAAAGAACTGGAGAAAATTCAGAAGCCACCTCTCTCCCCGAGGAAGCAGAAGTGCCTGGCACAAGCATCATTACCCTGGCTGCCTCAGGCCCCTATGGAAACAGAAGAAAACATGTAATTCTGGAGGTTGGCAGGAAATTGTAGAGATCACCTAGTCCAGCCCTCTGCTCACAGCAGGGCTAGTTTCAAACAGCACTTATAGACCTCAGGGAACTCTTGTCTCTGTGCCAGCCTCAGAGAGCTGATGGGCTTCAGGGCTTGAGCTGAAGTCAAATGTTTGTAGTAACTGAAAGAGAAGGTGCCATTAACCAGGCTGAACACACCACATGAATGTTCACAGTGCCATAATCAAAGGCACCTCCACCATGCACACACATTCATTCCTCCACCCTTTTACTTTCTCTGCATCTTTGGCAAGATGCAGTTCACTCTCTGCTGGACAGCCAAGCAGCCTCTTCATCTGTGTGCAAGAATAAAAAGACAAAGTGCCAAGAGCCATTTGTACAATGAAGACATTGTGTCACAGACTTCTTCATGATCTGTACTGCTCGTGAAGGAACGAGATCAAAGCCCTCAGTATGGGAAGCATTTGAGTTGACATTCAAGTACAAATCGCTTTGCTCTATTAGATTTTCTGCTACCAGAAGTGATTACATCAGTCAGAATTTGAATACACTGACCTAGATTTTCAGAAGCCCATAAAGAAGAGAGTTATCTCAATCCACTTTCACAGAGACATACTGAGATGCTGTTCTAATTGTCAAAAAATTAAGTAAATATTAAAAGTCAATATTAAAGACAGTGGGTTGAGAGCTGGACTTTGGGTGAGGATGGAAAGAATCTGAGTAGGGAGTGGGAGCAGTAGAATTTTTTCATTTTCAACAGAAACATCTGGGTGTGTATATTTCATATCACTCTTTGAATATCAGCAGGAAGATTGTAAGCCAGTTGACCCAACAAAGCCAGTCAATTTCCTGGTCCTGCTGCTAGGTTTGTTATTGGCCAGTGTCTACCAGTGTTTGGGAAATGAGTAATCTCTTACTCATTATCAGTAATATGTTGTTTTTTCCTTGTTGTTTTTTCTAATTTCATCTCAAAAGCAGAGTACAATGGAAACCTTACAGGAGTCTTCTATTGCCTCTTTTGGGAAGATACTGGCACACCTGGGCCTTGTGTCAGGTTCAATCAGAGATCTACTGTCATGCTACAATGATTTATGGAACAATACATTAGTGTGGAGCCATAAAAAGCCGTATTTCTTATAACACAAAGATAAAAAGTTATCAAAATTGTCTCCAGGAAACAATAATTCAGAGTTTTATGGTGGCAAGGAATTTAGGGTTTTTAGCAGAGAGGACAAATAAAATGATGGTGCTGATCTATGTTATTTAACAACTTTAGTATCCTCCTTAAGTTTTCAATATACAACAGGAATGTTTCTAAGTAAGTTGAGTCGTTAGGGAATGCATCTTTAACCCCTAAGTGAGGAAATGCTTCTATAAGCACTCAAAAATTACTCATTCTTGCAATATACTTTGATTTTCCTCGTTGTGGGCATCCATGCCATAAAGACAAGTTTGTCTTAGGCAATTTAGCAGCAAGTGATTCTAATCAACTGTTACAGTCCTCCTCCGAGCCTCTCTGGGGATCCAGCAGCTCACCTTAAACCATCTTCCTCCCTCATAAATCACATCTGACTGCCCTACCATTCCAGCCTCTTTTCCTCTGCACTGTGCTCAGTTCCACTCCCTGGTCATGATTTCCTTCAGCTCCACATTCCCCATGTATCAACTGGTTTCCCAACCAAAAAAAAACCAAAAAACAGGATTTTGTCTCTTTTAGGAAAACAGTAAAGCTACTCAATCTACCTTCACAGAAGCTTGCTTTTATTTTTTTTTTCCTTTCTTTTATTTTTGGGCAAGGGTATTTTTGTTTGCAAAGAAAATAAAAGACAGTGATGCCAGAACACACTGTCTTCCTTCAGTCTCACATCCACATCTCTTAAATTTGCAGAGCACCATTAGGAATCTCAGCTCTGTTTCTGACTGTGCTTTTTGCAGAAAGCAGTGTCCCAGACTGCTGAACTCTGTGTGACTTTTAAGTCCTTTGAAATACAGGCCACCCTCCACTTCCATCCATTTCCAACAGGCTCAAGTCCTTCGTCTCTTCAACTCAGCCCTGCCCAGCATGTTACTGAGGGATTCTTTGCTCAGTCTCATTCTTGTTTGTGGGATACACAATTAGGGATTTCACTGGCCTTCAGCTAAGAACAGTCCAACAAAAGAGCTTTGTAGACCAAATTCATACAAGCTTTAGTGACCTCTTCAGTAAAGACCTAATAATTAGCCCAATTCTGAATTACACGTGATATTTTCTATAGAATCTAGCACCTATGGTTATGACTCCTGTCAAGTCAGAAGACATGCAATCAGAACAGGATTTAAGCCATTAAGCAAGCAGGACTTAAATTGCTTTGTATGTGGCAAAATAATTCTGGGGTATGAAATAACCCATAGCAATTAGGGTGAAAAAACCACAGAAGGCCTGCAGAATAAACATCCAGGGATGATTCAGCTGCAGATCTACCAACCGCTGGTAGGAGTGGCAAGAAGCAGGGTCTTGCTCACACTGCTAGAAAACAGAAGCTGCATTTACAGGCTTTGCTTCCAGATAATCCACAAAGCCAAAATGCATCTCAAATAGAATAGCTCCCAGTAGCAGAAATTTCTTTATTGTCAGCATCTGCTTTATGCAAATTCAGTGTACAGATTTTGCACAGCACCTTCAAAGTCCATTGCCTTCTTAATTCCCTCCTGACACCAAATCACCCACTCAAATAAATTAAAGGATTAAACTATACAATAAGCCATAACAAACACTGTCAGTAGTTCAGCTAGGAAAAGCTTACGAGGTTTAGATGAAGTATGCATAATAATAGACAAAAAATAGATGGTTTGTGCACATTCCAAGTTGTTATACAGTACCAAAAGGTAAGTCAGAGTAAAGAAAAGCATAGAAAGAAAGGAACACACTTTTTTTTTAGTTGAAATACAAGAACATATCCTCCAGAGAGGATGTTATGCATTAAATGATCACACAGAAGCTAGGCAATTTTCTTCAGAATAAAACTAAATTTTTGTTGAAAACATGCATATTTGCATCTAAAAATTACTACTAACTAACTATTTATATTCATAACTACTACTACTACAAACTATTTGGAAATTTCTATTATTTCTGCTTGAGTGAAAGATCAAGTTTTTAAAGCAACAATTACGTATGATGCGTTTACGTTTTTCAAAATCAAATGCTTTTGTTTTCAAATTAAACTTGGAATTTTGAATTAATATAAGAATTTAAAAGTCAAGAAATAGATTATGTAATATTCCTTCTTAAAAATGGAACTTAAAATATCCACCTTGCCTTGATTCCATGACTGTTTCTCCAAGTGAGGCCACTAATGTCACAGAAAGCTCTGGTTTTAGTGTTAGGCTGCGTGCAGCTGTTTCCAGCCAGCTCTGCACATCTGGGCACCTTTCCCACGTGGTCCCTGCAGGAGAGGGGCCAAGATCTGTCCCTGTGGAGGCAGCTGGGGACACCAGGGCACTGTGCTCGGGGACTCCAGGGCACCACGCCAGGCACAGCCCCGCGCACTCAGCAGCTCGAGGTACAAACAGCACAAGCCAAGGGGAGCGTGAGAGTGAGGGCAGAGCAGTGAGAGTCTCTGGAAATCACCACTGGGAGCAATATGGACACGGTAAGGAAAACTGCACAGGATGCAATAAGATTAAATTGCAGAGGTGGGGGAAAAGAAAAATGAAAACAAAACCCAAAAAGACATTTTAACAAGTAGTTTTGAAACAAAAGCGCCAGAGCTTTGCATCCCAATGAAATCACAATAAGTCCCTGTTTTCACTTTCTGTTTTCACTTCAGAATGAGCTTTAGATAAATGTAATTTAATCTAAATTCATGTATTAGACAAGTGTAGTTTATCTAATTCCTTGTGGATTATTTGCATGTCACTAAGCTAATACATCTCAGTATTGAGCAGTTTTAATTGCTTGGTCCTCAGCTCACCTGACCAGGAAAGGAGCAAGGAGAATGGTGCTCTATTTCTGCAACCACTAGAGAAAGAGGTCACAGTGGGTTCTAGGCACATTTTGTGATAAATTTGCAGCTTCACTGTCTGGTCAGAAAGAAGGTCCATCACTAGGTGAAAGACTTGCGAGTTTCTTTCCTCTCAATCTTTTGTCTGCACCACTTAGTTTGCACAAGTCACACATTCTTCATTACAGTTCTGGACCATCACATCATTAGCATTGCTCACCCTTTTTCAAAGCTGAATCCTTTCTTTTCCTCCTTGGCCAACCTGCATCCTATAAAAAACAGATGAAGGCAATACCAGTTGAACATATTCTGCACAGATCTATGGCTAAGATTAAGCATCTGTGTTGCTCATTGCTTCCTGGGGAACCAGTAATTAACATTTTCAATCAAATGAAGTCTAGCCACCTAGCAGGCACAGTAAAGTTTGGAACTGGTTACAGTTGTGCCTATCTCCAAGAAAATATTTCAATTATCTTATTTCCAGAAAAAAGAAAGTTCCAAAATGTCATATCCAAAAATTTTGAAAAGTATAAATCATGAGTGAGCCTTTTTTTTTATAAAAGACTGACAGTGGCTAACAATACAATTCACAAAACCAACAGAGATTCACAGACATGATCTTTTTCTCTTGGTGTGTGATTAGAAGAGTTGTGAACTAGCATCACTTCTGACTCCTCTCAATTTTCATTTCCTCAAAAGGAGGTCCGAGACCAAAGTTGAACAAGAACCAGAAAGCTTCTGGAGGTAAAAACTTAGCATTGCAGAGTGACATGGCATGAGGGAAAAAAAGAAGGCTGGGGAGGAAAAATATCCAAGAGAAAGGGAATTATAACTACAAAAATATCAGTATTCAACAGAGAGCTAGTCTCCTCGCTGCAAAGGCAGAGATAACCTCAGTTAGTCTCTGCAGTAGTTATTTCCACTGATTTTGTTCTACTACCTTTTTAATGCTGCTTGAGGTCTAACCCAGGATTTCACGTGAACGGGAAACTCCCACTTTGCCACAAGAAAAATTCTGCTCCCTTTGTTCTTAAAGATTGCTATTCCCCTTTTGCATTACAAAGTTGAGAAAACCCCAGAAAACATTTCAGATCCTTCTAATTTTGAGTAAGCTTTTTTCCCCCCACCCTTCCAGACTCAGTTGTTAATTTTGGCTCATGAGAAACATTGCTGAAGTCTTCATCAGCACTTCCTTTTTCTTAAAATGGAGGTTTAAACTTCATCTTGACATGCTGCAAGCCAAAACCAAGCTTCTACCTGGAGGAAAGGATTAGGGCCCACTCAAAATGAGGGGGGGAAAACCCAAAATCTTCTACTCCAGATGCAAAACGACTTATATCGGCCAGGGTGACATGAGTCAGATCAATGCAATACCTGCAGGCAGCACAGAATGCTTTCAGAGTATTGCTCAAACAAAGTCAGTGCAGCTTGCTCCAGCCAATCTCCAAAAGAGATTTCTAGAATCTGTAACACAATGCTTTAGCCAGCTGTCACTTGGTCAAGATGATACCAAAATGCTAAGGAGGAACTATATTAAAAAAAAAAAAAAAAAAAAGAAGAAGAAACAAAAACAGCTGGAGTTTTCATTTTCAGATATGCCACAGAACTTGTTCCCCCTCTGAAAAATTACTAAGAGATGTAGAAGCAGGAGAAGGGGAAAGGGAGTATGGAGAAAACGCTGGAACCTTCCAGTGCGAAGAGGCTTTCTGCAGGTGGGGATGCACAACTGAGAGTGCTGAATGATGAGGTGTTGAGGGCTGGTAATTTTCAAAGACAAATAAAAGTAATTTGAAATTTCTAAGGAAATCCTTCACGTTGATCATCCATTAACATCCAGTTAACGCAGAGTACCTTCCTTCTTGCAAAAGATTATTTAATTAGATAATTAACGTCTCTTCTCCCAACATTGATATAGGCTTACATTATCATCATGCAATTTTGTGTCTTAAACCCATCTAAACCAGTAAAATTAGAAAATAATTTATTGTGCTAGGAGAAAGATATAAAATAATGATATCAGAAACAGCTTTTTGGTAAGAACATTAAAAACACAAAGTTACATATCCATGCAATTAAATCACATGATTTCTGTGCCTTCACATCAAACTTCAAATTCTGTGGGAAAGCGTCATTGTCTACAATTACCAGTAGTAAAGTAATGTGGCTTTGGAGCCAGCCACCTCCTAGGATGGCTCCCGTGCTTCCTACCGCTCAGTTTTCCCTGTGATCAGTCTGCCACCACTGCCTCTCCTGCAGCACTGACCAAGAGCTGCTCTCTTTTCTCAAGCAGGAGTCACAGCCCTGGAGTTCACCTTCCTGTGAAGAAGTGTGACACTGATGAGCTCATCATGAGGTCTCTTCTGCAGAGCTGCTCACTGGGGTCATGAGGTGGCTCTTGATTTTCTCACTATTTTCAGTAGAAAATAAGGGTCATGGTTCAAATCAAAGAAACTGCTTGGGAGCTGTAAATCCTTGTTTCCTGTCTATTATTGACTTAGTGAGTTAAACAGTACACCACAAAAACCACAGAACCTTTGCCAGTTGATGCAGGCAGTGTCTCCAGCTACCTCCAGGCTTACTATACTGTCCCACAAAATCCTCATTCCTTTCCCACGTCCCCAGAGCTCACAGACCCCCCAGAACATCTCTCTTGTATCTCGCCTGGCCTTGGGCTGAGGAGCAGGCAGTACAGGCTGCAGTCACACTCCTTTCACCCTGAGTGAACCAGGGTCACTTCCTCCCCTAAAGGGATGGTTAACATGGTGCAAACACCTCTTGCCTCTGCCCAGCTAGTGATTTCCACAAATCTTGAGAGCACTTAATATCTTGGCACCTCTCTGCTGCTCTGTCCAATTGTGCTGAGTTGCGTAACGAGCACACAAATTACTGGAAGACTGACATAAGCTGCAGTTGCATAACTTGTTTCCTTATGAAACTGAGTGAAAAACGACACTATCACTACTACACAAGTTTCAGCTGTCTTGTTCTCTGGCAGCACTCTTTACCTGGGGGAGAACCCTTCTCCTGAGAGTGAGCATGCCTGCCCATGTCTCCCCATCACTGCTCCCTCATGGTCCTTTCTGCAGGTGTTTGTCTCTAGCTACCAGCCATGACTCTGGTTTGATGCCATCCCAGCTTTCTTACACCACATCACACCACACTTTATATGCCACCATTTCTTTATATATGTAAATAAAGAAAAAAAGCAAAGGGGAATTCACATGTATATATAAAAATAATATTTATATGTATATGGTTGCATAGATAAACAAAATGGAGATATATGTGCACTATCATGAGCTGGACAATCACCAGAAGTGCCACACATCCATTTCTAATAGTCTCATCCTGGAATTCTCACTCAAGCAGAATGAAAATGCAGTTGTACCCTGACAGCCACTATCAAAGGTAGTTGGACAGACACCAGCTACCTTTGTGTGACCTGAGTCCAAACTCGCATCCTGCTGTTTTTCTAATGCTGCTGTCTGAAATTTTTTGCCTTAAAAGGCAGAAGTACCTTAAGCATACAGTTTAAAAGCATAATTATTAGAAATCTCTTACAACAGTGGATTTCATATACATTGCAAGAAGCAAAACAAACTTCTAAATCCCACTCCTTGCCACAGCCAGTTAGAAGCTTTGTAGGTGCTACAGCTACATTATATAATCAAGATTTGTAATAACAGCATGAGGAAATAAAAAAAAATAAAAAAATTAAAAGCCCCATTGTTTTGTCTAAGTATTAGTGCTTTGTAGATAACAGACACACATCAGCTTTTCAGGTATCTGAAAGGACCAGTTACTGCCAAGTCAAACTTAAATGTCCGTAATGAGAAAGTTTTGATTAAATTCTGCTAACAAAGAAGTAAATTCAGCTTCCACAAAATACACAGATTTCTTCAGTCCTGGTTTAGAACCTCACTGTAGCTACCAGGACTAAGTAACTGCTGAATGCAGAAGGCCCACACTATGATTTTAGCCTCTTGGAAGAGTTTTTTCCTCTATTTATATAGCTCCTGGCACCTAGATTTTTGTCAGGGTTTCAAAATAATATTTTAAATAAATAATAGTAATTGAATTAGTACTAAGTGCAAATTAGGATCTAGCAGGATGGCTAACTTCTACAAACAGGACTGATGCTAGTCCACATAAGCACTAATTTATCCCACTGCCCTATGGTGAAGAGGTCTAAAAGAAAAGCAGTGAAGCAGTAAGCTGAAGTTCAATAGACAAAGGAAATAAAACAGAGAATCAGCTTGTTGTGCTGCTATGGCTGAGTGCATGTGCCTTTCCACATTTTACATGCTCTGCTCTTTTGTTATCTGTCCATAGCTTTCAGAGTTTAACAGTGCTCTTCTGCAAGCTGTGCCAAGTGCAGAGGGAAATAAAATTCCTTCTTCTGAAAAATGGTTTAATTACTCAAGATACAAATCTGAGTCAAAAAGAGGGAAAAAAAAAAAAAAAGAAAGAAAAGCATACTGCATATTGGCTAAACTATGCAATTAATCTCCAGAAAGAAAAGGATTCAGAGCAGCAGGCACAGAGCCCAGGTTCAGCAGGGTGAGAAGAGGAGGTTAGTTAGGAGCATAGCACCAGGATTTGCAAGAGAGTAAATAAAATAGTAAACTCTCAGTCACGGTACTTCCAAAACAGTATTGCTACACAGTCTTGTTACCCACCAGCCAGTTGCAAGGTCTAAGGCAGTGACTTTGCTTCAGCTTGCTGGTCTAAGAAAGAGGCCTGCTACATGAAATGAAGTGGAGATGCCATGAACTGGAAAAGCCATTCTCCACAGCTGAGTCACAAGAAACATCAGACAAGCTGAATCAATGACCAGCCATGGCTATGGGAACAGAGAAAGGACACTGGAAACAATCATACCCACAGAACAAGTAATTACATAGTTTTTTGCTTTCTTCACCTCAGTAGTACCAAAGCCAATAAGCCATTTTTAACTTCCCTGAAGCTCCAAGTTCGGGTTACGCCTGATCACACCTGAATTGTTGCTGACAAGAAAACCTGACACCCTCAAAGTCTCCATCCTAGGCCAGCATGGCCCTGCTGCCCCAACCATCCCAGCCCCTCCAGAGCCCCCTGCCCTCCCACAGCCCCCGTGCCTCCTAGGCCTCCTCACCCCAGCACCGGGCCCTCCGTCACAGCCAGCCATGAGAACACAGGAGGGTTGGAGCTTCCCCACCACCACAGTCCAGCACAAGCTCAGGCCACTTCAGTGAGCACAGGGAGCCAAACCGAGACCTCCCTGAAACAGAGGACACAAAAATCTTCCCTCCTGCTCCTGTGAGCTGGGCTCAAATAGGCTCTAGAGGTGAGGAGGTAACAGAGACTCTCCCGCCCCCAGACCCTCCCCACTTTGGGAGGGAACACCTGAAACAGAACCCAGCCTGCCTGGAGCTGAATAGAAGAGGAAAAGGGTCAGACCAAGAGCTTGGCCACTCAGACATAGTTTTCAGGACAGGTTGTGAGGGATAAGCCTGCATTTGCAGCAGGACTTGTGCATGCAATGTATTACAGATTCTCAGGGGATGCAGGGAGTGATCGCCTGACTGCCCAAGGGATAAATGATGGCAAACCTGGCAAAGCAGCTGGCAGGACTCAGCCACTTTCCTTAGAGGACAAGGGGAGGTTGTCAGCAGCTGCTCAGGAGACGTATTTTGGCAGTACCAGGAAGAGAGGACACCTGTGGAGACTCCTAGGCTAAAAACAGAGGGGAAGGCAGCTGGTGGGCATTTGCATTTTCTGTGAGCTCAGCTGAGAAGGACACTTCTGATCTCACAGGTTTTGTAAGTTGCAAGTGTTGGGGAAGCTGCTTGTGCAGTTTTCATTCCATTTCCCAAGTTCCTTTGTCTAGAGATCTTGACAAATTCCACTGTCTCAGCTATTTAGACTAGTTCTGGAAGTTTTGTAAATAAATCCCTTAAAGGGGCTGTGAAATTACCCATGTTTGTTGTTTGTTAGGGGTGTAATTTTTCACAGCTGCTGTGAAAGGCTGAAAAGGTGTGCAAATAGACACCAACAAAATTTCTAGGAGAACTTTTTCATATTCTTTTGATAAAGAGGGTGCATCTTGTTCACCTTAAAAACAGTTTTTCCTGTAGCTCATCCTAGATTTTGGACTACTTAATGCCCTGAATTGTTTGCTGTGTAGTTCTGAGGACAAATAAAAATATGTGCCATGTAAATTTTCCAGGAAGTACAGGTAGCCCATCCTTTCCCATTCCTTTAAATCACATATCTGCAGTATTGAAGTCTCTCTCAATAGACTGATACCATGTTTCTGCCTGTCTGGCCTACTAATCATCCCCTTTGGACTGCTGGCTTTTTTATTTTCCACAAGTAAAACCTGCTATCTCAAATCTGAGCATGGAAGAGCACTCCAGTCCATGTGCCTGTAGATCTTTTTAACTTAGTCTTATGCTTGATGACACAAAAATATATTTGCATTTATGCTGACCGAAGGTGGAGTTCCCTCTTGCAGGTCACTGTGTTTTGCTGCTGTGGGAATTTCCAGAAAGAAAGAGATAACAATAAGGAAAGGCTGTGTGTGGACGTGGAGTCTGAACCACTCCAGCAATAAGAACCTGAGGGCTGAAACCATCTGTGCTCTGGTGGGAAGGATATATCAGTGCAACACTCCATCCATACCTGACAGCACTGCACGCTGCACCAAGGGACAGAAATAAAAGCACTTTCCCAGCCTCCTTTCTCCTCTTCCCCTGTGCACACCTATAGCCTTGGCCACAGCAACCCTTCCAGATTGGGAGACAAGGTGATTAGTAATCTCTTTGAGAAGAAAGCAGTTTGAAAAGAATGATTAGAAACTCAGCATCGTTTCCCACAGCTGAAGGGCCCCCTGCATTGGTTCTGTTCCCTTTAAAGCCTGGAATGCTTATGCTGGTTAGTTTGGGAGACAGTATGGGACTTTTTTCAGTAAACAACTTCAAATTTCCCTAAATTAGAAACACATTTAAATTTTGGAAAACAATTGTTTGGCAGTTGCTTTTACAAGAAAACCATGCTGCAAACACAGCTCCAGACTGCTACAAAGACCTTTCAGGTTGGATTGCACTGAGCAATGCAGGACCAGTGTCAATATTTGAGGATGCAAATCCAGGGCTTTGACGTGGTTTACATGTAAATGTGATGCTTGGTTCACACTCCAGTCAGTCCATCCCCCAGGGAAATCTGTGAATAGTTCCAGTGGGGGTTTCATGCTTTCAGAGAGTCCAAGGCAGATGATTTTTTCAGATACAGATCCATTACTAGTTCAAAAAGGGTTGCATGGATTTGGGCAGGTAATAGAGGAAGCTTAATACTTGTGCATGGAAGGAAGAATAAGTGAAGTGACTGCTGAAGCCACTAAGATAAAACCACATCAGAGTTATTAATTCCTTCTAATGATATTGAGAGGCAACAGATGTCAATTAAGTGATGTCATCACAAATTGCTTCAAAATTAATTTAGAGATAGCATTACCCAAAGAGATGCTACTTTTTCATATAATCCAGATAACACACTAGATCAGCCAAGTCACTAAGTCCATTATTGATACACATTGTTTTTCATAATAATAAATCACAAAAAAAAATCATAAGAAATCATAGTTATAGACCAGAACTGTGTAGGTTTTCTCCTGTGAAGTGCTTGCACTTGATCAACATGAGGGAGGACAAAGCCTTTTCCAGCACTGAATATTGACTGAGCGTGGCTCTAAGCATCCTATGCTCACTCCAAAGCACGTGAGGAGCCCACTTTACAGCAGCACTGAAAGCACTCCCAGCAAGTACAAACCTGTTCCTTTGCAAGGTTATGCCCTTTTCTCAAAATTGACAGACTGGGTATCATTTGAAACATTATCACCAAATTTCAAGAGAAGTGCAGGACTAAATTGCCAGTGAGAATTTGGGAACTCCTGCAATTCACAAGAACAGACAAAGAGTTCAATATTTAATGTGTGCCTAAGAGTTAAGATAGAGAAATGCATAAAATCTTCTTTCTCTGAGCTTTATTAAATTTTGAAGATATAAAGTAGATAATAGCAACACCAAAAACATTCATTTTACAGCTTCAAAGGTCTCTGCAAACATCCTCTATTTACTCACAAATGACCACAGTTCAGCTTTCAGCAGATTAGATAGGAAGCCTGTGTGGAACATCATGTCACATTATAAAGAGGAAGGAAGCTAGGAGAATTTTGGAACAGAAGAGAGAAAGTTTGGTTTGGTTTTCTTACATAAACCTTTACAAGCGAGTGTCATGCCCTTCCTTTTGTCTGGTAAAGATTTGTGGTAAAGACCATGGGGAAATGCAAATATAGGAAGTAACATCTATAAAATCCTGTTGTCAAATCTCACCACTATCAATACACAGAATTTACTGTTCTCTCACGCTCAGTGGCACAGTATATGCTGAGCTTTCAATGAAAACAGGAAAAAAACCAACCCTTATTTGCTTTATCTCCAGTATAGGTTTTGAGTGAATTGCAAAGGCCTGAAGTTATGTGTTTGTTTGGGTCTCCTGCTCATGAATTCTTCTCACATGCACAACTGAACTTAGACTAAAGTAAACTGCTACAGAAAGCACTTCCAAGTACACACAACACACAAATGGGTTCAATCCCTCAGAGTTTAGAACCTAAATTACCTTCAAAAGCATTGGAGAAATAGGGAACATGTATGCTAGGATTACGTCATGAGGATGACATACACATATTTCTAGTATGGGGTTCAAAAAAGCCATTCCAGACATGTATTAGTCAAATATTCATTTAACAACCTTTTTTTTTTTTTTTTGGAGTATTCCAAGTTCTTGCAATAATGAGCCTTTAAACTGAGGTTCCAGGTCTGATTGGCTACAGATTAAGTACTGATATAACCTGGGGGAAATTCCATAGTTGAGGAAACACATTCTTGGTGTGTGTCTGAAGTAATGCAAATGTTGAGGATGTGAGGAATAGGCAGGACCATTATGCAGCACATTGCCTCCTTCCTTGGCCAGTTTGATCATCCTCAGTAGCTGTCAGGCTCCACTGTCAGTGCCAAATCAAACAATCATCTCACCTGACTTAACAGCAAGCACAGTTTTGCCTGCAGCTGACTAGAATTCTTCTAGTACTATATAAAGTACTACATCAACTCTTAAACTTCATACAAAAAGCAGAATAATCTCCATGAGTTTAGTTACAACCTTTCCTGTGGGTTTTGCTCACACAAAGGTTTCCTACAGCAACATATGTAAGTACCAGTTAGCCTTACCCTTGCTTACTCAGAGAGCCAATAGTACATGAAACAGACTGCTACAGTGTACAGTTACAAAATATACTGTAAGGTATAATTCATTAAAACCACAGATTATCCTTGCCAGATGCTCAGAATTTGCCAAGCTGAATTAAGTGGGATTTCTAGAACAGAAAGGATAAGTTTGGGGCATCTCAAAATGCTAAACAGCTCCAAGAAATCAGAAAATGGACATCTCAAAATGGCTAAACACCACCAAGAAATCAGAAAATGGTTTTTTCCTCCTGCATTCGGCAGAAAAGAAAGAATACTTCCCTCTGTTTCAAGAACACACCAGAATACCTAAGATTACAACCATCACAAAGACTGAGGGTTCTTCCTCACAGCTTATTAGATTAATGACAGATTCCAGTATTATTTTAAACCTCAATTTTTGCTCTCAGTATGCATCATGTTCTTAACAAGGAAGAGGAGGGTTGCTCTTCTATGATATCCAGAGAGCAGAGAGAGTATTTGAGTAGTAAGATTGCAGCATTTTGTATTGTTTATGAAGACGTTTATGAACATTATTTCCTGTCATCAAAAAGACACAGTGTCTCAAATGTCTTCACTTTGCTGGAAGTACTAAGGGTTCTCTTTTCCACTGGACAAACAGCCTCTGTAAGGTCACACGACCCTCTAGACATAACATAAGGACAAAGACATTTTTGGATGATGATGTTTAAGTGCTCTTTCCACACTTTCTACATTATTTGTGCTTTCTCTGTTTCCATCATCGTCCTGGGAAGTTTATTAGTAATACAGGATAGGATGATAACAAGCATTAAAATGTTTTGTAGGAGACATTAGACACCCGTGTGGATCTCTGCTGAATGAGACATCAAAGACTTGCTTATCTCTTCATGCCTAATTTTTTCAGTGTGACTTCTGTGATACATTTTGATCTTCTGTATGAAACTGTTCTAGCAATGCATAGCCATTTTGTCCTGTCTTAGGATCCTGAAAGGTTTGTTTCTATTCCCCTGAAATCTGCTTGAAAGAACTATCTACTTTGTAGAAACCCTGTTTATATTCCTTGACAGGATTTTGCATGCAAGTAACAATTGATATGGTTCTGAAGGACCAATGCTTCCATTTAAAGGGCTGCTTAGTAAAAGTTATTCAAGAGTCTCAGAAATAGAATAATAACATTTCACTGGCTTTTTAAACCGCATTCTTTAATATTACGTTTCTACAAAATTGAAAACTATTTTAAAATAACATATGACTCAGGAGTAAAAGTAAACTACTCACTTCTGAAATAATATTAAAAACCTCTGCAACTCTGAAATTAAAGTGGATGTCAGTCTCTTTTCCCAGTTAACAAGAGAAAAGACAAGAGAAAATGGCCTCAAGTTGGGGCAGGGCAGGTTTAGATTGGATATTAAGAAAAGTTTCTTCACTGAGGGTTGTCAAGCACAGGATAAGGCTGCCCAGGGAAGTGGCTGACTCACCATCCCTGGAGGTATTTAAAAGATGTTTAAATGTGGCACTCAGGGACAGGGTATAGTGGTGGACTTGGCAGTATTAGGGTAATGGTTGGACTCTATCTTAGAAGTCTTTTCCAACCTAAACTATTATATGATTTTATAATTCAAATAAATTACACCCATGCGCAAGGAACCATACCTGTTCCTAATCTAAACAGAGGAATTAATAAAATGAAACACAATATGATTTTAAAAGAATGAACATATTTATTCTCTATTAAAAAGAAACAGTACATCAAGGTAAAAAATATAAATATCAAAATCATTTAACAGTTAGCCAGCCACCATGACTTGGCAGCAATATTTTGCAAAATCATTGCATAACAATTTTTTCTGGCAGATTAAACTCCACAAAATCTATGATGTGTACCTTTTCTGTTTACATCATAAATCATCCTACAACAGTAAGATAATGTTCTGGCGTATGTATAAAATATCATACAGTAACATGATACATGCTTTATGAAAGCTGGAAAGAAGGAAAGGAGAGAGAATGTCTCTTAATGCTTCCCTTAAACCTTAGACTCAAATTTAAGCAACAGATATTCACTTTTCCATTTGCAGTCCCTTAACACAGGCAGTTCCAAGTACACACAAAAATACACAAATATATTAAGAGGATTTGTTATAAATAGCTATTGCTTTTGTAGGCAGCTTCAAATATACAATCTTCTGTATCTCTTTAAAAAAATAATGTCCCAGTTTAGTCTATAAAAAATAAGAGTTCATCCACAGGTAAATATTCTTAATTAGAATGTGACTCCGTGAATGTCCCAAAGAGTTTATCCCAGTGTGTGAAATAGGGAGCATAGTTTGATTTGAATTTCAGATGGTGGAGATCATGATGTGGTGCTCCTCCGTACAATCCAAAAGGCACAAGTCTGTGAGTTGACCATGGGAGGTCATATCCAGAATGGTCCTCCACTGACAAACCAATGTTTACAAGGAAGAAAATCATTTCTGTCAAAGGATGGCATCCCAGGAGCAGCGGGTTTATAGCAGCAAAAAATCCCAGTGAGAGCAACTCCCATACGCTGGAATACTGTGTAGTAAGGGCGAACGTCGACACGTGCTTGTGATGCACCTTGTGGAAGGTCTTGTAGAGCCAAGGCACCTTGTGATGAAGCAAATGCCACAGGAAGTACTCAAAATCAAACAGCAGCAGACAAACTGCGACTTGCAGCAGGACTTCAGGCAGCTCTGGAGCTTTCACTGGTAGATTCATGGGTCTCCAGTACCAGTGCAGAAACGTCACCGGGAAGATCAAAACAACATGGTGATATACACTTTGAATAATGCAAGGCACCATCATTCCAAGACTTGGATAGTTCTGTGGCTGGATTTTGTATTTTCTCAAGTCTGGTAGTCTAATGCTTAAAAAGTCCAGTGCAATATATGGAAGACAGAAAGCCATGTATGCTGTAAAAGAAAACAGCACTGGAAAAAACGGTGACTTGATCAATGGCTCCTTTGCGGTGACAAAGTCCCAGAGAGGCTGCAGGCACAACCTGTCCCGCTGTCCCTCCATCGGGGGGCTGAGCAGTACCCGCTGCGGCAGGCTGCAGTTCATGCTGGTTGCAGTCTGAGGCAGCTGGAAATCCTGCAGGCTTTTATGCAGCCTGCTGAAGCAGTGACTCCACCCCCGAAATTCTCACATAGCAGTGTGTATACTTAAAGGGAAAGCTCCCTTTCCTGTCATACAGAATGCAATATAATGCATTACAATCTCAGAACAGAAATAGCTGGCCAAGGTTATCAGCAGAGCTCTACCAGAGACTTGCACAGTAGGAAAAAGAAGCAGAAGTGCAGAACTCTAGTGCTGGAATTCAGAGAAAGAGTTGGAACATCTTCCATTCCACTTACTGCAGACACTTCAAAAGTTGCTGTTTCTTATGAAGTTTGAAATGTGCCATCCTTTGTTATCCTTTTGTCTTTATAGATAAGGCAATAAAAAATACCATTGATTTTTTTTTTTTTTAATGTGACTGCTACCTAAATTCCAGGTCAGACCTGTGGCTATCTGGTGGGTAATGGCTGTGTGCAAACACACATTTCCGTAATGATCCCTTGGTTATAAAAGGGCCTTAGTTAAAAACTTAAGGAGACCTACAATACACTTCTAGTGTGGATGTGGTGGCTGTGACTTATCTCTAACATGATATTTGAGGTCACGTTCTCCTTTATGTACCTATATCTACCTGACATGGAAAAATTCATCTGACCTGACTAGATGCAAAATTGAGCCAACCACTTTTGAAGAACATAAGATCCCCAAGTTGCAGAGAAGAATAGAGGGTAAAGTCTCATTATACCTCCACACAGATGCTTAGTGACCAGTATTATCACATTATTACAATATTCACTCCATATCTCAATGGCTCTATTAGCAAGTTGATATGAAAATCCTCCTTTACCCATGTATCAAACTAACATGTGCACTTAAAAGATCCACCCGTTAGTCCCATGTCCTTTAAAGGATCTTCCTCTGGCCACAGGCAAGCACACCACAGGCAGAAGCCAGCAGGCTTGACTCCAACATTCCTAATTTGCTAAAAGCTTTTAGAGGTAATTGATGGAAGTTTTGATTTAACCACTAAGACATCACTTCTTTTGTGCTTTTAGAAAAAGAAAAACAAAGCTTTGAACATTTAGGGAAACAAAGCTTGCCATAAGCTTCCTATGAACTCACCTCTTTTGTCAGTAAAGCATTTATTCTAATATTGGGAATGAGGTCAACTTCCTGGATGACTTTATTAGCTTGTTCAGATGATTTTACTTCTTTGCTAATCAGAAAATAAATCTGATGGGGCAAATGTGAGACTGTATTTCCTTGCTCTTGAATAATTAGGTATTATTAATTAGCAGCGACCTTTTCTGAATACGCATTAAGTTTGCTTTTGGTTTCAACTGTTTTCAATAGATTCTGTTCCCTCCTTAGGCTCCAAGAATTTTACTTAAGTAGTAACATTATCTGTGCTATTATTCAGGCAATCAGTAGGTCCTTGTTGGAGACAGGTTTCTACCTGTTCCACATATATTTTGGAATTCAGATTCCATGCTGTTATGAGATTATTTGTTGAATTAATTTATTTAAACCATTATCTGTTGTGAATTAAAACCTGGTGCAAGACATTAATCTAACAGGTGAGGATCTATATCCAAATGCTTGTGGCTGCATTTTATCCTAACCTGTACTTCACAATAAGGCATTTATAACACGATCACCAGCTGGGTCAAAGAATATTAATGTGATTTCTGTTGATTTATACAGTCACAATCAGAAATTAAGCATCCCAGATGGGATAAGTGATCCTCTCTTATATTATCATTGTGCAGGGAATCAATTTATTTTATAAAGTATTCCAAATCTCACTGAAGGGAGATTGACATAAATTGCTCAGCCGCCTTGAAGACACTCCGACTAATCCCTACAGATTCGTGAAGTCCCAATAAGTTTTAGAGCCATTGCTGCCCACAAGTTATATTTTAAAGAATAGGCATTTTGCCTGCAGATTAGGTCATAGAAAAATATTCTTAAGTCCCTTAAGGAAAAATAACGGAATCCTGCAGCGCTGTTTCTGGGATATCCTGCAACACGAAGCCCAAGCTAGGCGCAACGAGCAGCACTTACCTGCGCGGCTGGCGCCGCCCCAGCCCGCTCGGCCGGGCTGCCCGCGGGAGAGCCAGAGCCCAGCCCCGCAGAGGGCAGACCCTCATCCTCCAGGATCCGGGTCCGAGCCGCCTGGCCCAGCCACCCCATAGCATTTATCGCGTATCTCCGCTCTGCTAGCGGAGTTTCCTTGTCAGCACAAGGTATGACACAAAAAAAGACAAAGTACACACAAACCCCTTCTGTACCTTACTCAGCGACACAACCCCAGCTTTTTTCACTTAGTTTACAACGCTGCCAAACTTTCCCATGTGTTGCAAGAATCTCTCAAAAACTCACTCCTGCTACAGAGTTTAGGTTGAAGGGCACATAGTTTGGAATGAGGCCCCACAAAGGGTCTTAAATAGATTCCACATGAGCGCTAGACGCAAGCACCTACCCCAGGCTGCACTGTTAGGTACGGGCTACAACGTAAACAGCACAGCCCTGCAGCGGGTAGCAGGAAAATGAGGGAAAGTTAGCGGGAGAGAAAACTAGAATCGACATACTGAAACTAATGCAGCATTAGAGGGGAAAATTCTTTTTCCATCCTCCTCTTCTCCCCCTCTGTATGGTAGTATTATTGTTGTACCAGAGATAAGGCAACATCCCAGAACACGCAGAGCCCTCTGCCGGGAAAAGCGTGCTGGGCAAGAGGGCTGGGACCAGCACCAGGGAGGCAGGGCAGGCACCAGGAGCAGCGGCACTGCCTGCTCTCGTTTTCAAGGAAGCTGTTACCATGCTGGCACAGCGCGGGGCTCACGCCCGGACTCACCTGCCCGCCGAACCAGTGCGGGCCGTCCCGCCCGCGACCCCGCCCGGTCCCGCCCTGTCCCGCCCGGTTCCGCCCTGTCCCGCCCGGTTCCGCCCTGTCCCGCCCGGTTCCGCCCACGGCCCCGCCCTGTCCCGCCCGCGGCCCCGCCCGGTCCCGCCCTGTCCCGCCCGGTCCCGCCCGGTTCCGCCCACGGCCCCGCCCGGTCCCGTCTCCCCGCGAGCGGCAGCGCCGCCCGGCGCCCATCCTTGGCCCCGCCGCCGGCTGGAGGATAAGGGAGCCGGGAAACGCTCCTCGGATCCAGGCTCCAGGGATAACCAACTACACACTGCTGTGCAGCTGCACGGAAAGTTGGTAGGCACGGGTCTGTCACAGGCTTTATAGGTGTAATGGGTTTGGAGGGAAGGAGGGCGCTTAGACTCCATCTTAGAGGTCTTTTCCAATCGCAAATGATTTTATGAATCTAACCTATAGTTCCCTTCTGTTTAGTTAATCTGCACATTAAAATGCAGGATCTGGATACAAATAAGTGAAATAAAACTCTCCTCGCATTCCTGGTAAGCAGCTTGAACCCTGAGCCCACAGGGATGCTGAGAATTTCAGGATGAACACCCATTCCTCTTCAGTTTTGATTAAAAACTTTAGCCTAAACACAAAATAGATTTCATAACAGAACCAACACATTTTCTTCTTCAAATTTTTAATCTCCACCTTCCCAGCCAAGCTTCACTGAAAACTTCTCCAGCCAGTATCAAACATAATCAAAGGTCACTCTTATATTAGTTTCCAACAATGGCTGATGATGGAAAACTGACGGTGAAGTAAATTGCTAATTCTCAAGCTTTACCTTAACAGAATCCTTTTTCAAAATAATAACCACTAGGAAAATATCCTACAATCCTTTCATTCAGGATTCTTAACTCAGGAATGAGAAATTGATTTGTATTCTCAGCAGCTTACAGACATAATTTCCAGAAGAGTCGGAATGCAATGCAGACACTTCCACTCAGAAAATAAGAATTAGGCAATCCTGTTGCAGATGTGGCTAGTGTCCCACCAACCTTGATAGTTTTTTATTTCATTGATGATTTCAATTATTTTGGTCATACAAAGTTTTATGAAAATAGGCTGACAGGAAGAAAGGCAAGCTCCTGATAGGCAGTGCTGCAGCATGAGTTTGTATTTTATAACACAACAGAGGGAGAAGACATTATAAATGCTTTCATTACAAGAAAATTTTAGACCAGGAGCCGTTTTAGTAAATATCCAAAAACCTATCCAGCCATCAATGTTTCTCTCTCACATCTTACAGAGTAAAGCCATTTGTAACTTTCAATGATATAAAGGCACTTCTGTTTCATTTGGAGGGGTTTTGTGGGGCTTTGGGGTTTTTGTTTGTTTGTTTGTTGGTATGGCACATTCACTAGAAATAATTTCTAGAAAAAATTGTTCCCGAGCTGACAAAACTGTTTCTCTTGCAGGGCCTGAGTAGGAGGTCTGTTTTACCACCTCTTCCTATGCTGAGGCACTTCTGTACTGCTTGAGTTGATGTATAAACTTTTACCAGTGCTATCACTAGCCATGGAATCACTAACCAGCGTAAAAATGCTCTGTGTGGAGCTAGTGCATCATTCAGTACACTGCACTAACAAACACACACTCCACCATCCTCAGGCCTTCTGCATGAAATGAACACTGTAAATATACTTGCAGATGACTGCAAAAAAATCCTTGTCAAGCTCCAAGCACAACATGAGGACAGAACCTTGTCTTTCTGTCCGTGTTATCCCTGATACGCCGCACTGTTGTATATCTCTCGTCAAAGTCATGGACCATGGATTCTCTTCAGCTGCACACAGGTCTGTGAGTCTGAGATCCATCAGCTGGGACTATTTTCTTCTGCCTTTCTAGAAGTTGCTAAATGCTGAGACCAAGCCAGCAGAAAGTGTCCCATGCCCTCTGTTAAGCCAGTGCACTTTTATACTGTCCAAAGCTGATGTTCAGCCAACCTTCAACAGCACATACATAAATACATACCTGTGACACAGAGGTCCATAGAACAGGCACTCAGTATTTAAGATCTGCTTAGAAAAATGTACTATTCATCACTGAACTCTTAATTCCTCACAGGTGATTCTAAATAGACCAAGCTTCTCACTCGTCTCCTCTGTGTTCAGGATGTCTTATTTTGCACAATTCTTTCCACTGGCACCTCTCCAAGTTTCTGTCACACAGGACCTGCAACTTCAGGGAGTCAGGAAGAACTAAAGCACCTCACCATTTCCATAACTATCCTTACTCCACTGAAGCAGAGAAGCTCCATAAGGGATTTTGTGTAAAGCTTCCAGTATTCTGCCTTTATTTCCAGGCACACAGGGTGTTCATCAGCTGACAATGGTGGCAACACGTAGGATTTAACACTCTCTACTGTCTCGACTGCACAACTACAGTATTCAGAATGTACAGAAACGTATAGCCTGAGCACATTTATCATTGAAGGTGACAAAGGTCAAAAGCTGGTTCATGTGTACTGTGGCAAAGATTAGCTCCCTGCCTTACTATGTGATTAAATGCCATTTATGAGATTACCAGACAGTCTGTTAAGCAATCCAATTACCCAGGGTTTAAGACTGTGATACAAGAAGCTTTCCACCACGTCAGTGGTTTAAAAGAAGCCTCACCTGAAGGCTTAGAAAATTACTCTGTCTTGTGAGTAATTATTTACAATTATTACCTTACTTAAAAGTCTCAGAGAAGTCCACCAAAATAGGAATGGACTTTTAAGCTTGGGAAAAGCTTCTTTCAGGGAAAAAGTAAAATGGAAGTTTACTTAGCTATTTTACTTTTTTCTATACTTGTTCTATGAATTAATGGTTGTGAAAAATAGACTTGGCTTTCTGAATTCTGTCCCAAAGACTCCCATGCATTCATGAAACAGGAAGCAAAACACCACACCACTCCAAACTCCAAGCAGGTCTCATGTTTATTGAAATAGCTCCAGCTTAATAAACATGATGCACATGGCTCTTGCCACACCACATACCCTCACAACTGTTAAATTAGCCACGCTGGATTCCTACAGAAGCTTCCCTTCAGCACAGCGAGTAAAGCACATCTGGCTGTGCTTTACAAAAGACTGAAGTCTCATAAACCAATGAACCAACCATTTCATCCCTAAACAACACCTGAGAATTCCCTGAGTCTGAATTAGGAATAATAAAAAAAAAACACCCAAAGAAACAAGTCCTAATTTACAACCTGTGTCTATTTCTGCAATTTTTTTTATTTTTTTATTTTTTTTTTTTACAAAATAAGTTTGCCTCAATTTAAAATGCATTATTTCCTATGACGTGTAGAAAGGCTCTTTATCCTGTTGGGATTACTGAAGAAATCTGAGTTGAATCCAACTATGGCACAGAAACTATCATCTGGACTGAGGCAACTGACTCTGGAGATTGTTCATTTGGCACAGAACTTTGATGCATCTCAGCGAAACCAAAGTCCTCTGCACAGTCAATGGAAAGAGCTCCAAAGTCAGCGCCCTGAGGCAGATGTGAAGCCTCTTCCTCATTAAATGGGTCTTAGCCCCAGTTTGAAGTAGACAAATTGAGCTGTTGCAATGCTGTCAGGCTTCTCCAGGCTGTTATTTAGTTCCTGAACACAATGGTGGGGAGCACTGTGTAAGTGGTTAAGAAGTAAACAGATCTCCAACGCAGCAGATGATTAAGGGGAAAAGTCCACAGAAATCAAGTCACTCAAGCTGTAGAATTAATGCTTTGGCTCTTCTCTCACCAGCAGTAGACTGGGGGAGCTTGTTTTCTAGTTAGTGGTCAGTGCAAAACACAAGCAGGTTACATCACTCTCCTTGAAAGCCAGAGCCTATTGACAAAGTTAACTGAAAGTGGTTTTGTTTGAACATTACTCTTGTTCCAGGAATCTGCCAGAGCAAATTGCGACCTATATCCACAGCTGGTATGTGAAACACTACAGGCTTCAGGGACACCATCAAAGCAAGAAAATGCAGCAATGAATCAGTTCCAAAACTGGAGATTTTAACTGACAGTGGTTTCTCTGGCTTCACCACAGTTCTTCTGGGCAATATTGAAAAGGGAAGTAATCTGATTTTATGTGACTGACTAAAGTAATACCACAGCAAAAAGTTACTAAGTGCTCTGTAAAGTGCCAGCACCAAATAGGTCACTGCAGTACAAGAAGTACTTCTCAAAGGTACTTAGAAATGGCCACATACTGAGAAAGGGCTGTGTTTTACGCACAGTGAAACACTTGTTTTAAGTGTCAAACACCTGAGGTGCTGAATGGACTAACTTGCCTAATTTGTCTTTCAGACAGGTGACTAAATTTATGTGCACATGACATACTCTTTTTGTGCTACTGCTGTGTTTTGAGTACCATGCCACTGTGTGCAAAATAAGCAAAATACTGTGAAGAGAGAGAAATAATACTGAGAAAAAGCAACCAAATATTAATCCAATTTAGGAGCCATTGCTGGCATTTTAAAAATGCAACATCCTAAGCAATGTAGCATTATTGCCTGAAAAGTGTATTTTCCAAAAACTGACAAATTCCTGGTGAACCAATACCCCTATCAGTTTGGAGATAACTTCCTAATCATTTTAATTATTTCATTATACATGCGGTAAGGTGCATCAAGGCCCCAGATGAAATCCAGATGTTCCCACTCTGGAATGTTTTTGTGGTAAACCAAATTAGAGATTTGAGTGAGCAGCATAGCAGCATCCTTTGGGTCTGCCAGCCAGTCTTGTCCACCAGTCCACACTGCAGTTGGTACAGTCATCTCTTTTATTTTGTAGAAAGGGGGAGTAGACTGAGGAGAGGGAAAATGAAAACAAAGCATTAGAAAAAAAAATCTTCAGTATGATCCTACACTGCCATCATAACATACTAACAACTGCAAGAATATGTCAGATACTAATTTTCTCTATTGGACAGCTAGAGATGGAGTCCTGGTTCAACCAAAAATGTAACTGCAAGAGTCCTGCAATATTATAGCATGTGAAGCAGTAAAGATGTGGTTTAAGGAGTTTACAAAGACAGCAGGGTAGCAGGACCTCAGAGAATGCAAAAGTGCATTCCATTCAAGATATTTCAACTCTAATCTAAGGCCCAAAGTGACTGCTACTCTCAAAGCATGACACTGAAGTATTTTGCAGTCACTAAGAGACAAGGGGCAAAATATTTTTGGCATTGTACACAGCAATTTAGAAACAAAAATTCATGGAGACTAAACAGACTAAAGATAAACAAAACACATGAACTGACAGCCTATGCCTTATGATGAGAAGTGCAGGGGGATCTCATGATCTAGACTGGCAGGACTTCCCCTCAAGGAAGTGTGTGCCACCACAGCTTCATAACCAAATGTGAGCCCCACACTGACTTAGGAGTACCTCTGAGCTCTACAGTCCCAGCTGGTTTCTATTTTTGTTGTTTTGGAAAAAGCAGATCTCCATTCTGGTTACTGGATAACACCAACAGCTCTTTAGCATGCAGCATAAATACAGCACCCAGAGAAGTGCCCAAGGACTGTTTTCTGTGACACTCTAGAATTATAAATGTAGGAGATGTGTACCTGGTTATAGTGAGCCATATTTGCAGCTTTGCTTCCCCAGTCATAAGCTTTGAGTTCCCCAGTCCTCACAGCCTAGAAATAAAAAAAAAAAAAACACATACAAAGAACTCCAACACTACTACCAGAAGAGCTAAAAAGTGTAATCATCTGGAGAACAGACAACCTACACAAGAAACAGTGGAATGCCAAATATTAACAAGAACAAATGTCACTGCTTTTCCCAGTGTCACAGGAATGGAAAACATTAACATTCAATACCATTAGACTTTGTCCCTTAAGATTTCACACTCTCTCATGGCAATGGTAGAAAAGATTAAGGAAAACAGCTTAATGTGTGCAAAGCCAGGATATGGAAGCTCCATGTTTACTTCTGAAATATTTACCTTGATATCTAAATGTGTATAAATAAAGCAGGGAGCTTTCTTAGCAAGCCTATTCTGCATAATTTACCATCTACTATTTTTTCAGAAACAGAAGTTTATATAACAGGGATCTGTAAAAAAAAGAATCTTCACAAGTTTCTGAGCCAACCTTTGAACAGCTGTGTACACTGCCTCTGATGAGGTGACCAAATCCAGCTATGAGATCACAAGTAGTACTGACCACCGATTCCATGGAAAATGTCTCACCTGTCAGCCTGCTGACCAAGCTTCAGGCACAACAGCATCACAGGCATGAAACTGTGCATTGAGACGAACATCAAAATATGCTAACAAAATATCAAATGAAGCCAAACAGAATAGAACAGAAAATCTGCTTTTCCCTGGCTAAAAATATAACCTGTAATCAAAACAGCATTTACTAAAAGGGAAACACATACTCCTTACAGCATCTCTCTGAGGGGAGTTATTCTGCTGTATATTTTTGTTGGTTTAAGTATTTCCAGTTCCAGTATTTTCAAAGAAATAGGGAAGAAGGATGAACCACCATAAATCCTTATCATGAAAGCAGCTGCAGTGAACAAGTGCCATTCTAACTTCTGACAGTTCCAAATTTCACTTGGGCTAGGCTGCAAATATATTTTGGCATTTTATTTCACTTAAATATCAGACACATCAATATTCTACAAACAAACCAGAGTCGTGGGCACTTTAGATTCTAGAAACCCTACCTGGCTCCAGTGGATCATGTTTTGTACAGATGTTCCTGCAGGGCAGTGTGTTGAATACACATCCACTCGGCTCTGCAACAAAATCATTAACATGGTTTACTCCTCGCTTCCTGAACAACTAACAAACTATTCCATTCCACTTAAAACTGTTATAAACAAAAGTTAACTGGAGTCATACATACAGATGAGATAAGAAGATAAAACATTTGGGGGATTAATTGCATTGAACAACAGAACTCTCAAGCTGAATTTTAAACTTAATAATGGTATTCCTTAAGCATTTTTAGTATATTCAGTCAATACTGCGTTAGAGTTCACAAGAACTTCATTATTAAAGAAAGTCACTAGAACACACCATATTCAAATTTCTCTCATTAAAACCACATAGAAGGAAGAACAGGTTTCCACAAAGGTCATCAAGTATTCTATGGGTGCAAACATGGGTAGCAAGCCACTTCAGCAAGAAATTCTGAGGGAGGAATTGCTTCTTTCCAAACATGTCCTACAAAATAATAAACACATAAGACAAACATGTAATTGCACAGAATGACCTATTTTCAGTTTTTATACTACAACACTCTTGAGGTAATTATTTGCATTTGCACTGGTGACAGGTGTGTCATATGAAAATCATTGATCTCCTTATCAGCATGTCATGGTTAGTGCTTCTGCTACAAATGGTGCAGTACATTAACCCCACAAAGAGTGCATGGAAACTGGGAAAATTTTGCAAGAATTTCAAACCTAACCTCAAATTCAAATAAATTTTAAATTCAATAATTTACCGTTATATTGTACAGCTTTTTGTCATCAGATTGTTTCAGGGTAAAGTATGTTAAGCTCTGCCTGCTGATTTTAAATGACTTTGTACTTGCAACTTCCTCTCTTCAAACCATGAGAGAAAAACAAGTTGCATGAGATGTGGTGACCTCTTCCTCTTGATGGGTATTTTTAAATTGTTCAAGGATTTTAAAATGTCCCACTGAATACTTCCTTAAAAGTGACACAGTTCTTTACAGATGTGACTGACCCAGGGGTTTGTCACTGTCAGGTTCTCCCTGCACTCCAGTTTTTGGCAAGTCACCATGAGAATCAAGTTCCTCAACACAACATGAACATCTGCACAAGGCACTGATCAGCTGCTAGTCTCATTAGACAAAGTCCATTATGCAAAGAACAGGAGATCACAATGATTAGTGTTGCTTTTATGTTAACTGCCTTTAGAGCAAGGAACTAGTATTACAGACAGACTTTAAATCAGTACAAGCTAGATCAGAAGGGGGTTTATGTCACAGAACAAACAGCTCTTGTGTGGGAATCTCCATGGGTGGTAGAAAGAAAAGTGATGGTTAAAAATGACACACAGCAGGGTGTTCACAATGTCTGACTTCAGGCACTTACTGCAGCCTGCCTCATTGCCCTTGATGTTAGAAGAAGAGGTAAACTCATCCAGAGGATGATTCACAGCATCTAAATAAAGCTGTTGCTCTTAATCACCCTCTGAAGGATCCTCTTCCAATACTAAATGGCTGATTGTGAAACAAATCTGTTAAAGTTCATGGACAATTCATGAACTGTATTCTATATAAAGATATCATACAACTCTTCTAAAACAGAGTGACTAGTTAATCATATGATTTTCCTAGCTTAAATTCTAGAAACATGTAAATGGAAAAACAATTTTATGCCACCTATTAAGCTGTAATTGTAAAATACTACTTTAAACTGACACAAATTGTCTCACTAGACAGTAATAAAGCTACAGAAGACACTGTTGACTTCAATAGCATCATTATGGAAAAACTGACCCAGAATCCTTATCATATGTTACTCTCTAATCCACAGCAATTAACATTCTTTCCTATGCTATTTTCACATAGAAAGGGACATACCTCATTTGGCTTGAAACATTTACACTAAAATACAAACCTTGAGCAGCATGTCAGGAAACAATCCCAATTTTACCAGAGGGCTAGTGGCAAACTTGACTGTAGCTACTGGTGCCAAGGCAAAGAACATTTTGATTTTCTTAGCCAGATGTGGCAAAGTTGAAAAA
Organism: Onychostruthus taczanowskii; assembly: GCF_017590055.1. Classification (NCBI taxonomy): domain Eukaryota; kingdom Metazoa; phylum Chordata; class Aves; order Passeriformes; family Passeridae; genus Onychostruthus; species Onychostruthus taczanowskii. Next base: position 2,829,233 of record NW_024502568.1, read on the forward strand.
GCAACAAAAGCTGTAAATAATATAAGAACAATTAACAAACGTCACTGACACAAGTTAGGTAAGAATTTTACATGGTAAAATTCTACAAAAATCTATGAGAAATTGTGCAAAAGTATTTTTAAGATTAATAGTTTAACTATATTGCAGTATCTAGGATTAGGTTAAATAATGCAAATCAACCTAGTTACTACAAAGCCCAAATTAAACACAGTAATTCAGAAGATTTGCTTTCTTCCAGAAAGCAATTTAATGCTTACTAACCCTTCTTCTACAAGAAGGTCTAAAGCACATGAGCCAGGCCTTATGTGCAGCAGAATATTCTGGAAATGGGAATCTTTATTCACTGTGTCTATGAGTCTAATTTTTTTATGCACAATTCATGGAATTTTTTTAATAGAAGCTGTACTGCCAGCTACCTGTGACTTCAATTTATCAGACCAACTTTCAAATAAACACAGAAAGATTACATCTTTTCATTTTCATGCTGACTAATATTACAGAAAGCCACTAAAAACCAAAAGCAGTAGTTCTCAAGTGCCCTAGTTTTTAATCACTAAACCACACATGTGGAACTTGATGCAATTTCAAACACAATATATTCTAATGAATGCATCTTTCCACATACCCATTGTGGTGCCCTGTGAATGGCCAACGTAAAATACTTGTTCCTGGCCAGTTTTCTTCAAAATAAAGTCCACGGAGGCTGGAATGTCATACTTAGCCATTTCATCAAAGCTACAAAGCAAAGACAAAAAGTTAGTTGTGTAAGAAACCAGTAAGGAACAGCTGCACAGAACTTTCCTGCACAGATCTGTTGTGTGGACACAAAGAAAAGCTTCTTTAGGATGAAACAGAACTCTGATGATCAAATTTTCCATTTTCTACTGACCACCTATGAGTTTCAGCACACCAAACTGACCTCAAAACTCCCCCTTACTATCCCTCATCTGGTTATATGTGTGACACCACATTTAACCACAAAGAAATATCCTGCCAGTTCACAATGTGACTGGATAGCAAAACAAGGATACCTGAAAACCCAGAATTCTTCCTGCTTCACTGTGAAGTGTGTGTGTTTCCTGGACCAGGTGTTCCCTCTGCTGTTTCCCAGCCATACATCATAGCCAGCATCTGCCAGCATAAAGCCAAGGCTGTTGTAATCCAAATTTGTGATCCAGTTGCTGGCATCTGCAAGCAAACCATGCTGCAGAAACACAGCAGGCCTTGGACCTGAAAAAGAAATAGTTTATGACAGATTCCTGTTTGTTAGGCATTGCATACACAAGAATAACTCAAGTGAGCTATTGAAAGTCTGTTTTAGATTTGCACTTGAGTATTTAATCTACTTGACTTAATCTACTAAGAACAGCAATTTGTATAATGGTCATAGTGCCATGACATCGTATGCTTTTTCACCAAAATCTATTTTTTATCATTAAGAGTTTTAAACTAGCAACTTCTTAGTTTCGTAACTTGAAGCTCAAAACAGACAAGTGTGCAATAAATAAACACGAGACAAGCAGGAGCTACAAGAAAAATATAGGTAGCCCTTACAACTGTTTCAAGACTCAGAAAAGTGGCTCAAAGACAGTGGCAGTTTTAATACTTCTGAACTTTGCTCTGCCCCTACATGTGGGGAAGGCATTCCCACATACGTGCTACTGAGGTCTTTGTTTTCCAGTCAAAGCAGTGCCAAACTACTGTGCTGAGCTGTGGAAATCTCTGCAACTGGTACTGGTATTATCTCTGTGCAACACCCTTCCATCACCAAAGCTCTGGAAGAACCTGACGAGCAGTTCAATAGCCAACAAAGGAATCTGTGTTCCAGAGGACTTTCTCCCCTTAATTTAACTAGTTATAAGAACCACAGTTAAGACCCAGGGAGAATTTAAGAAGACTCTCTTGCCTTCCCCATCCTGAAAAGGGACATGGCACCTCTATGTGGAATACAGATTTAAAAATTGAAAGTTCCTGCTTCTACCTGAAGAAAATCAGTTAACATCTAATCCCTTAGGAGAAAAAAGGCCTCCAAAAACTACAAAGACCTGTCTCTGGTTCTCACAGTAGCACAGGTGTTTTGGCTTTTACTTCTGCTCTGAAAACTGAAAATAGGTGACGTGACAACTAGCTCAATGCCTGAGATTACTCAGGAATTTACCTCCTCCAGTGACATACAGACTCACACAGTACTTCCTCCATTGATAATTTAGACTTGGATCTTTCAGCAGAAACAGGTAAATCATAACTCCTAGTCACCTATATCATCCATCACAGGTCATGTCCATAAATGTTTGCTGCAAGTTTCACATTCCAAGTTAACAATACTCCCCTTTTCTGGAAATCTTTATACTTGTGGCAAGGAACCTTTTGAATGCCTGCTTTTCCCACTTTCTTAAAAAAACCACATGGCATACTGTCCAGGCAAGCAGAGCAAGTCTCCAGCAGTGCCCAGCAGTGCCCAGTGACAGTACAGTGCAACATAACTATTTACTGCGCTAATACTTTGTTGTCTTATAAACAGGACTGTCAAGCCTCACACTGAATTTCTTTCCAGTAATGTTCCACTTCCCATTGGCACCTTCTTCCCTTTTACTAAACCCAGATCAACCAACTTCTGAATTTTTGAAGAACAGGCTCTCCTCAAGCTGCTATTGCTTGTTTCATAACATTGGAAGGGGAAAACTGTTTAACTGCCTTAATTCTTTAATTCTGTTCTCATAACCTCCAATATCTGCCAGTTCCTTTTTCACTTTACCAAGCAGTCACCAGATCTCCACATGAACTGCACAATCATATGACAAACTGACTTGCATAATAATAATGACTTTCTATCACCTATGATCCTAAAAACCCCAGAAGGCAAATAAAAAAGGTGGGTCCTTAAACTACCCTGCATAGAACATTTTGTCCTCTTCACTACTCAAGACCCAAGAAGCTGAAGACAGATTTATTTCCATGCCCTTCTTATCCATGCTATGCAGTTGTTTTAGGGTTTTTACAATTAAAAAAAAATCCTTGATGTTTTGCTTTTAGGTTCTCTGTACATTTCCCTTTTTTTTCCCCCTGAAGAATGGTGGGCTTTGTTCCAAAGCACCATGTGATACATAATTCCAAGGAATTCCATTCACATTTTGCAGGTATTGCAAAAGAAAAATACGGCATATATATGCTAAGTCAGCAGTAACACATCATTGGTATCTTTCTGAGGAAAGATACCAAGTCTATAAAAACTTAGGATCAACATGAACTTTGAAATCTTCATTCTCCCAGAAGCTCATACTTCCACAAATGCGGTCAGTAATCCTTGTTTTCTCAAATTAAAGCACTGCAAAACATGAACTTGGGGTCGAGGGCGTGGCAAGGGGTATGTGGAGAATTCCCAGAACTCAGGAAACTTCAGTTTACTTATGTCATCAATGAAGGATTCAACAAAACCACATGTACAAAGGCAGCCTTTTTCCTGTGGGCATCTCTGAAATTAAATACAAAGACACCTGACAGTTTTGAGGGGGCTCGTCCATGCACTGATCTTTACACACTCCTTGTGAAAGACAACAGACAGTGCAAACATCCTAACTCCTACAAATCCAACAGATAAGCTCAGGAAGGCTGTTGCTTGGCCTCTGACAGGGGAGAGGGTTTTTCCACAGGTCTCGTTCACACCCAAGGCTATAGGACAACCATAAATTTCTTTTGGGAGCTTCATGTTTTTACCTGTAATTCTAGGATTTTTTCAGTCCAAAGTATTCTGAGGCAATCCTTAGAACATATAACTTCTATGCAAATGGGCTGCTGTTATATGAATTTCTGTAGGAGCTTTTATAAGGGATAGTGGCAAGACTGATAACAAATTTAACCACTGCACAGACAATGTCAATTCCATACACAGTGTATGAGGACAGCAAGGCAAAACGTATGTGTCTCTCTTCTTCACATCTGTCTCATTTTTAAAGCATTCTATCATTCAGTCCTCACAAAAGCCTTTGCCCATATTGCTCCCTTGTAATGTTGAGATTACATTACCACTATTCTCTCTGTCCCCCACCTCCTCACCTGTACAACCCCTGCATCTCCTCCATGGTCTTAAACCACAGCAGTCCTTAATCTTCTTCTGGATAGTTACAGGAACAAAAGTTTTATCATGCACAGCATTTTCATTTTTTCTTTTCCCAAACAGACATAAATCTTACCTTCACTTCCTTCACGGCCTTTTCTTCCATAAGGTATTCTGTTAATGGAAAGAATATATCCATCTTCTGTTGTCACTTCATATTCCTCACTAGGGTAGCCTCTGAAGGTAATAATTTCGCTCTGAGGAGAGAAAAGAAACCATCTTGGAACCAGACTGTCAGGCTCCTCAGTCCACTAATACATGCAAAGTACCATGGGTTTCTTCTAAGCCTGGAATGTGGAATTAAAAGGTCTGGTAGTAATATGCCATCTGCCTATCAGGCAGATTTTCTTAGTAAGACATCCCAGTACAGACTCAGGAACTAGCCAGACTGAATCCTAGGAATCTGCAAGGATTCCCTACACTGTTCCAGCCACACGGGGCTTACAGCGAGAAAGAAAAGGAAGTGTTGAAAAGGAGACTATGGTAACAGGGCAAAACACCAAGAGCCAGATTTGTCGGACAAAAATTGAAACTGTCTGCTCTCAAGAAAACAAGTAACGTACAAGTGAAGACAGAAGAGAGTCGCTGGCACCACTGCAGCACACAGAAGGAGAAAAGGATATGCCATTTCTTACCTTTCTCCTCAAAACTTATACCCAGGGCAGAGCTTTTAAGTGACTTTGCTGTCAAAGCAAAAGGGAAAATAATACTAAAAATCCTCACACCTCTTAAATGCTCTGATTTCATTATTAGGTTTAATTTCTCGTCTCTTATGTCTTGGGCTTTATGTTATTTTACTTTGATGCAGCTCCACTAGGGCAATGAACTTGCTATGTCATTGGTTTTATACCAACCATGCCTTGAGAAAGTCTAAGAAATGTAGGACATGATCAGAGTTCTTCTCTTAGACTGTTGGGCAAGGAAGAGGGGAAGAATTTAATTAAGCATGCTATTTATTTTAAATACATCTTAAAAGTATTCACAGTGACATTAACATTCCAAAACTATTTTAAGGCTAAGTATTATTCCAATGCTATTAGCCTTAGACTAAATTATTATTTTCAGTCCTTTATACTGTATTTACACGATCCAAGCACTTCTATTCTTATACACCTTAAGCATTTCTATCTTGAAGCATCTTCTCATACACGTGAAAAACTGGCACAGTTTAGACAGGGCAGAGGAAAGAGCAACTAATACCGGCTATCAACAGGAAATATTTCAGGAGTCAGCTCCTGCAGCAGAAGAAGTTAAGAGAGTAAATCCCAAACGGGGAGAAAAGCAGTCGTGGGAAAGAACCCAGGAGCATGGTGCTCGAACTTCACCGTGCCCCACCAACATGCGCTTTTATAGCGGCTCCGAAAGACAGTGGCAAAGAGCCGCTAGCAAAAATCCATGGGTCTGCGTCAGAAGAAATGCGAGAGAAAGAACAATAAAGGCGACAGCGGACCAAGAGGACCTGGAAGGAGGAGCAGGGAAAGAGGACGTGTAACGCGTGGTGCGAGCGAACGCTGGCAGGTGTCCGCAGCCGCCGGGCTCCCCGCGCTGCCCAGCTCGCCCAGCCTCCCGCGCCGCACACAAGGCTCGGCTCTCCCCGCCGCGGCCGCGCCACTCACGATGTTCATGTTCGTTTCGGGGTCCACGTTCCTCCTCCCGGCGGCGAACGCGCCCGAGCCGCCGATGCTCTGCAGCAGGAGAGCGGCGAGCACCAGGCCCCGCATCCTAGTCCTACGAGAGGGAGCCGGGACACGGCGGCCAAGCAGAACGGCTGCGAGCGGGCCCGGTCGAGGCTTTTGTGCCACCGCTCGGTGACAGGGGCGGGAGCAGCGGCGCGGCCGGGCCGGGCCGGGCAGGGCCGGGCGTGCCCCGCGGGTCGCAGCGCGCAGGGAGCGGCGGGGGCGGCGCTGCCGGGCCGGGCCGCGCTCAGCCCACACGGCGCGGCCCTATCGCCGGTGCCGCGCCGCGGCCTTGGGCCCGGCGTGATTCAGCGTTTCCGCAGCAATACTGTGCGAATCCTCCCGCCCCCCGGGCTCCATTTCCAGAAACCTAGCAGCAGCCTCCGGAACGGCGCCCGTGAATTTGCTTCCCTGCCCTCCTCGTCTTCTGCATCTGCTCCGCCTCCGGAGCCCGCACAGTGCCGCCCTGCCAGGCTCTGTGCCGTGCTCCGCAGCGGGCTCCGGGCACAAAGCGGCGGCAGCAGCAGCGAGGAGGGCGGCGGCGCTCCCGTGTCCGGAGCGAGCATCCCCGGCGTGCCCCCGGGGCCGGACACCTGCGCCTGGGCACCGCCCGTCCTTCAAGGGCCCGACCGCCGCCGCTGCTGCTCGGACACACACACATCACCGTCCGTCACCTTCGAGCGTTGTCTAAACATACCCAGCCTCATAAAAACGGGCTTCATGCGTGCAGGGTTACCGTCACAGCTTCCTGCAAACCTGTGTCATCTGCATGCTCTGCGGCAACTGATTTGCAGGCACTGCATTGCACAGCTGTAATCTCCCAGAGAAGCGTGCCTGTGGTCAGGGGATGTGTGACCGGGCTTGCGAAAGCTTGGACCAAATTCAATCCTTTAAAATAAATATTCTGTTACTCTGCCCATTGAAGTAATATCCACAGAGTCGTACAGAAAGCTGATACTAAATACACAGTGATAGAGCAAGAGGATGTCCAGAACAGAAACGTTTCTGTTTATTTAGAAAGCATTAAGATTTTAATTGAAAAATCATAGAAGCTTTCATAGCATCCCTGTGTTTTGATATGTGGATATGTCACTAGATACAGAGATACTGTATGTTCCTTTGCATTCCTGGCTGTCATTTCTTAAAGCTGTTTGATTTAAAGAACTTGGGTGGGATAATTATTGCTCGGTGATTCACTTGAGGGGTTTTTTTGTCAAATTAATTACGGGTTACTCTTCCCTGCTAAGGGAAAACCCAAATTATAAAATGCCACAATTGCTGCTGTCAAACATAGTAATTATATGCTAACCTAGGCGAAATTGGAACCAGTGTAAAATAGGATATGTAAAGGGACCCTGTAATTTACTATGGTATAGTTAATTTACATTATTTTTAAAAAGGAAAACTGCATTTCAGGCAATTGTTTGGCTGACCTAATGCTTCCAGGGGGAATTCTTTGTCAGCATATATCCATTTCAGCTCCAAGGAAATATCCAGATTTGAATTTTCTTTCATAAAATGTGTAGATATGTTTGAAGACATTTCTTATTCTTCTGTATGTACAACCAAAGACTTTTTATTAAATATGAATGCATTTGTTGTTCCCAGCCCATTTCCGGACATGTTTTCCAAGAAGGTTCTGCATTTGCCGCTATGCAGTGCAGCTCTTCCTGAGAGCAGTCAGCCTAGCCACAGCTTGCTCTGAAGTGAAAGCAGCAGAGCTGTAGAAAGATTTCTGAATTTTCCTGTGCAGTGCCCAGCAAGCTACAGATGGTGCAGAAAGGCTTTGCATAAGTGTTCTCTTACTTATTCTAATTTAAGCACTTTTCTGCATGTACTTTATTTAATAGGCATTTGTGTCAAAGCATAGCATATAGATGCAACTAAATTAGTAAAAAATTAAGGAAACTAGGGCAAACTTCTGCACTTCAGAAGGAAGATGCCTGCATTTTCCCACATGTGCCAAGCAGTGTACCAGGGAAAACAGATGCCAAGGACAGAAGCAGAGGCAAGAAACCCATAGATACTTAGTACCATAATAAATCATTAGTCTACACATTTGGTTTTGGCATTGCAGCAACCTTTCAAACTTTTTTTCCCCTGTAACTACCTACAACCTTTATTTTCCATTAAATACATGGATTTGTGTAGATACCTTTATCTTTTTCCTTCTCAATCCACTGTGTCTTTTTATCACCTATCAAATATCTGGTTGCTAGAATCTTGAATGATACTCCGAGTAGTAGCTGTACTAACCTTTGTCTTGAGCTCTGAAACATCAGCTCCATCAGTCCCTCCACAGACTCGCACACAAACACACAAGCACACAAACAGACACTTAAATGAGACACAAGGGGGGTGGGTGTGGGTGTGTTACTAAGGCTCTCCATTTTTTTGTAGAAACCAGAAGTTCTAATATGTAAGACTGGTTTGTTGGGTTTTTTTAAAGGAGGGAAAGGGTGGAAAAGGGAAAGGAGAGAAAAGAAGGGAAGAAGAAATTTAGGGAAAGGAACAGTTATCATGTACTTATATCTCTGCCGTCATGCTGAGGGTTGTGGTTTCTTTTTCCTCTCACCACCAGATCTAGTTTGAGTAATTTTTACAAGTTTGGTAACACACTTTTAGACCTTCCTTTTTCTTCCCTGATCTGCAGCTTTAGGTTACATCTGAATTTACTATATATACTGCCATTTATTTATGTTATGATCTATTTCTTGGTTCTTTTTGTTACTCCCAAAGTCAAGTTTACAGAGCCAGGTCTGCATTTTAAATTTTTTTAAACTAAGCACCAATGAGTTGTTTGTTCATAGATGCTCCAGTCTCCAGGCCATTCCCATCTCTGTTGCTGTGTGTATAGCCTGTAGCAGGCATTGCTCTTGCCAGCATCAGGCTGTAAGCTTTGCAATGGCTTTGCATGGCCTGGGGACCATGCAGGTCTGCTCAGTTTGACCTTGCCCCAACCTGTCTTCAGCTTTGTTTTGCTTGGCACACCTGTGACAGCAGTTTCTCAAACTGACTGCCTCTGTCTAATGTGACTTGTGAAAGGATAGTAGTTGTTCTGGTTTTTTTAAGATTTTCTAAGCCTTCTGATGTTTACATTCTTGTAGCAAACTTTCTTACACACTTTCTGTAAATAACTTATTGTTTTGCATTCTTTTATGGAAGAGGAGAAATTTGATGGACTGTTGGTTTGTCCAGTGTCATTGGAGAAGTGGCACTTTCACCCTCCAGTCCACTATCACCTTTGGAAATCTGTAAATGTTAGAATCAGAAAATAACCTCCCCCTTTTTACCTTGAGAACAGCAGCATGTTCGCGTTGTGTTTTTTCATGTCTTATAGTAACAGAGAGTCATGGGTTTATGGAGAGAGCAGCAACAAACATTTCCTGTAGATGGGATACTCAGTACTCTTAGACGATGGCATAGTGCAGAAAAACACAGGCCTGTGACACAAAAACACAGCAGCAGAGACCTCGTGGTGTGGAGGCACAGGATGAAGGAGTGCAGGCAGGGGAGGTAAGGGTTTGTTAATATGTGTGTTACGTGGGTGACACAACATCAATAAAACAGAAGCCCACAGCATGGCACAGAATTGTGCAAAGTGTATCACCAGAGGCACGAGGGGCAAATGACCCTTGCCTAGCCTATGCAGGATAACCAGGTCAGCCCCCACTAGCCTGAAATATTCTCTTTATCATGGATGTCTCTGCCTTTGAACATAGTAAACGCTGGGAACATTAGGAGCTGCTGCCACATTCTCCACAACAAATAATAATACATGGCACAGAGCCAGGCACAAACAGCGCAGCTTAGTTACTCAGTTTCAGTTCCTCAGCTGCAGGCTGCTTTCGGAAAGTTTCACTTTCTTTTTCCAGTAGTTTCATCACAGAGCATGTGAGGGCTGGACCAAATAAATCGAAGGCACAACAGCAGTAGGCAGCACTCCTCTGGCTTTGGGGCTACCTGAAGACAAGCGAGCAGAGAAGGAAAACCATGAGGTAAGAAAGCAATCCAGTCTCTGAAAGATACTTTTTTTTCTCTATGCCACGGGAAAATAATGCTTATTATTTACATAGATGTAAGCAGTGAGGGACTTTGAGCATCTAAAAACAGAAAATATTTTACAGAATATTTAGAGAAGAACCAAAATAAAATAAGGATGTTCTTGAATGTTGTCATGTTACTGCTTCTCTAATGAGGTTAAGTCTCTGTGAGTAGAACAGAAAGTGAGAGAAATTTTGTGCATGCCATGTGGGGATGAAATCCAGGCTATAGCAGGTGCAGCTGGTGCCCAGCCAAAGAGGTATAATCTGTCTCTCTCAGACTTATGGTGGTGATTCCTCCTTGATTTGCCTCCTCATAATTCTGCAGTCTTTCCACTCAGTCCTTTTTTTACCCAAAAGATTTGATTGTGCAGTTGAGAAGCAGCACATGCTCTGCCCCACAGGCTCTTAGACCTGCTAGGATTTACAGGAGGGAGAGCAAGGAAGTGTTTCTGATAAAGATTTGACTGAAGCCTCAGTAATAGAATTGTGTGTCAATCCTTCTTTAATTAAGGGAAAGGACAGTGTGGACTAAAATGTCATCTCTGTGTTGTAAAAATGTCCCTTTGATTGTGTGACAAAGGCCAGTTTGTGCACCCACACAAGGACACAGGCAGGCAATGGCAGCAGGGGAAACCCAAATAACATTCTGCTCTGGTGGCTCCCAGACCCCATTTAGGAAGAAAAAGCTCTTGAATGATGGAGAGGGATTGTCCTGATTTCATCTGGTATAGAGTTCATTTCTTCTCAGCAGCTGGTACAGTGTTTTTGATTTCATTATGCCAGTTATAACACACTCACAATTTGTTTGTAGTTGTGCTTATCCTAGTCAAGGACTTTTTTGTGTCTCGTGCTTTGCCAGTGAGGAGGTGCACAAAAAAGCTGGAGAGAGCACTCCTGGGGCAGGTGAACTGAACTGGCCAAAGGAATATTCCACACTAGAGAACATCATGCCTAGTATATAAACTGAGGGAGCCACCTGGAAGGGGGCTGATTGTGGTGCAGAGACAGAGTCTGGCATCAGGCAGCAGGTAGTAAGCAATTGTGCTGTGCACCACTTGTTTTTCTTTGAGTTTTATTTTTTTCTTTTTTCCTTTTATCATAATTATTAATATTTACTATGACTATATTTAATTTTGTTTCAGTTATTAAAAATTATTAAATTCTGATCTTAACCTACAATTTTTACTTTTGATTCTTCTCCATGTTCCACCAGTGGGGGACAGGAGGACATAAGTGAGCAGCAGCATCATGCTTAGCTGCCAGCTGGGCTTAAACTACACCAGGGACACTGTATTAAGGACCAGTAGTATGTCACCAAGGTCTGCTTAATAAGGGTGTGTGAGTGTGTGTGTCTAGGGATGAGGCACCTGGGGAGAGAGAAAAGCTCCCTAACAGCCACTGGACATCCAGAGGCAGCATCTAAGGAGCCACAGGGTTAGTGGGTGAGTGTGTGGTTTGTACCAGCAAGTGGAATGGGGCTGTACATTCAAGTGTCAGCAACTGGAGAGGCTGGTGAGATCTGCGACCCAATTCCTGGATACATTACCCATATAATCAGTATAACCATTACATAAGAATGGTGCTATGATCTAACATACAAGGATTTAAAAATGCAGGAAATGCAAAATTAAATTTATAATACCAACCATAACATGTACAAAGGTTTAAGAAATTGATCAAATCACATTATTTATAACTTAAGGGAATTTTAAGTGATTACATCTTTTGGGTAGGCTTCAACAATTGTTCCCAGCACAGGAAATATGTTCCTGAGGCCCAAGGGTGTGCTAGCTTTACTACAGAGACCAGCCCTTCATGTTATCATCCATAGTAACATCTGTTTCTGTGTAAGAGGCACCATCATAGACTGGCAATAAGAATTACTAAAATCACTATTCAGCACTTTGGACCTAGGGCTCCCTACAGCTTTGGCTTGTTTAAAGTATTGTGGACTAAGGGCACCAAGTGAGGTATTGCCTGCCTTTAAAGTACATAATGCCTGGCTTAAAAACAAGAATAGCAAAAAGTAAATGGGGTATAAACAACTTTTTCTTTGATTTCTTCTAGTGCCATTTCCAAGGATTCCTTGAAGACTTCCCTGTTGCAGTTAGAATGTCATTTTACATGGACTTTGCTGAAGACGCATGTAAGTCTTGAGGCCCTAGAGGAAACAATACTTAATCATATCAAGTTTTTGGCAGAATATGAGATTAGAGATTATAATTTACTCTCCTATGTAAATCACCTAAAGAATTCAAATGAGGAAGCCCTGAGAAATCTCAGAAAAGCTGAAGAAGCTATTCAAAAACGTTATCCAGATGAAATTGCCAGGAGAAGTCTTGTTACCTGGGGGAACTATGCCTGGATCTATTACCACATGCAGAGATATGAAGAAGCTCAAACTTATGTAAGCAAAGTGCAAAACAGCTGCAAAAAGCTTTCAAGTACTGCTCATGGGCAGATTCAGCTTCCAGAGATCTACGCTGAGCAAGGATGGACATTATTACGGTTTGGGAGGAATTACTTTGAGAGGGCAAAGAATTGCTTTGAAAATGCTCTGCAGAGCGAGCCAAATAACTCAGATTTTAGTGCTGGCTATGCAACAGCAATGTATCGCTTGGAAGGTAACGCTCAGTGGTACGGTGGAGAGGTAAGGCCATGCCTGGAGGCCCTGAAGCGGGCAGTGGAACTGAATCCAAAGGACACCACCGTCATGGCATTGCTTGCTTTAGAACTTCAGCGATTAAATCGAGCTGATGAAGGAGAGAGGTACATTGAAGAAGGACTGCAGAAAACCCCTGACTTTCCTATTTTCCTGCGACATGCTGCTAATTTTTACAGAAAGAAAAAGAACGTGAACACGGCAATGGAGATTTTGAAGAAGGCCCTAGCACTGACACCAAAGTCTGCCACTCTGCATCACCAACTAGGACTCTGCTACAGATCCAAGGTACTTCAGTTGAAAAAGACAAGATACCCACCTCAAGAGGAAATGGAGAATCTCATCCAGCTTGCCATTTTTCATTTTAAAACAGCGATTGACAAAAAGCCAGTATTTTTTTCTGCCTATAGTGACCTAGCAGGCATATATGCAATAGGCAAGAGGTATGAAGAAGCAGAAGAGATATATCAGAAAGTGCTTCAGAGAAATGGTCTAGCCTGTGATGAAAAACAAGAAATCTACTTCAATTATGGTCATTTTCAGCAATTTCACATGAAGTCAGAATCAAAAGCCATAAAATATTACATAGAATGTCTGAAACTGGAAACAGATTCCTATCCAAGAAAAAGGTCCAGTGAAGCTGTGGAGACATTATTGAAACAGAAAATTGAGAGTGGTTTAGGCGATGCCACCGATATTGGTACACTTGGATTCGTTCATAAACTAAATGGTAAGAAACAAGAAGCAATTGAATGCTATGAGGAAGCCATTGCTTTGGATCCCAACAATGAAGAATATCTGAACGCATTAGCTGAGCTACGACTTTCCATCTCAAGCTAAAGCTCACAAAAATCCTATGTACCAAAAAGTCCCCCAAACCAAGGAGGTTTCAACAGACTTTCGAAACTTTTGTTGTTGTTTGTTTTTCTTTTGAAGATAGATATTATGACAAAATGGAACATAGGTGGCATCACTTTCCGCTCATAATGTAGAAACTGCAGACAACAATTGATTTGTTCATTCACTAACAGAGAGCATGCTTGGCTAACTATATATTTGTAGCTAATCTAGCTTAGTCTTCAATGCTAACACGGGTATAAATGTTGTATTCAAGTGATGGTCTGTAGAACACAGAACTTCCACGCCGAAATCAGATATTACTTTCTACTGAGAAAAAGATAAGGGAATCATATTGTAGTATTTTGTTTGTATACTTGAAGGGCATGCTTATACACAAATAAAATTTCTGAAGCTTAAGTATTTCAAAAATATCTTTCATAGAAGAAACTTTTTGTTGAAGGCTTGTTCAGTTTACTACCTTGTATGCTGTTTAATTATGAAAAATAAACGTTGTTTAGCTCGTCCACTGGAAAGCTTACAAAATGTCTATTATTGTTGTGAACTACTAGAGCCTGTTGAATCTATAAACTGTTGCTTCTGGGTATCTCTCTGATGACCAGCCTTCATGTTAGTATATTAAGTAAAGTGAAATAACCATTCCAAAAAGTAAGAAGGATAAAGTTTTGGTAGGATATGAAAGGCTGAGCAGACAGCCTCATTTATTTTCCCTGAGCTCTTAGCAAAGCTGGCTCCAGAAGCATTGCACCAAAGAATTAAACTGTGCACAAAACATCTGTCTAGTTTACCCAAAATACCCTATCAGGAACCACAACAGCAAACATCTGCAGAGGAAGGAAGGACATTCTTTTAGATGCCAAAGAGATGGCTACCACCATGCTTGTTAAAAAAGCCAGGGATAGCAAACACACACAAGAAATGACCTGAACTAGACATGGAGGGGAGTGCACAACCAGAGCAGAGCAGGGCAGGGGAGCACAAGGGGCATGTGGAAAAAGGGGTGGGTGCCTGAGGCAGCACACTTCAACAGGTCCCAGAGAGCAACCCACACTTTCGGAGCCTGGAGCACACTTGCATAAAAGCTAACAAAGGCAAAGGACAGGTCTTTTTTTTGGAGATCCAAAGGCTGCCCATTGTTTCCAAGAAGGTCCAGAGATAGAGACAGAAAAGGGTGGAGTGTACAGGATTAAATATGGGGAAAAAAGGGGTGGCTCTGAGGGATGAGGACCAATGGGAACAGGGAAAAGTGGTGCAGGGGAGGGGCAGCAAACTAGGAGAACCAATGGGATAATGGGCAGAACACTGCAGCAAACTGGGGCCAGTAGGATTGAGAAAGGGAAGAACAATTTAGGAGATATGCATATATGGTAAACAGGGGCTGAATGGGGGCGGAACAACTGGGAGAGCCAATGAAACTCAAACGATTAACATGTGCCTGCAGAGGCCCATGGGAGGCAGGCTTTTCTCAGCCTGACCTGGCGTTTCTCCTAGCTTGTTTCTGCTCCTCCTGCATGCTTGTGCTGTCATTTCAGTGGCAGGACTTTGAGCCTCGGCAGGTGCCCATAGGATCTACATGGTTGGAAGAAAATGCTGAAATGCCAGAAGCTGTACAACTAAATTTCAATATTGTTTGTAGTGTCCCGTTACAATTTCCCAGTGCTGTCCTTGTGTTTGATAGAGCATAGTACTCAGGGAAAACTAATGCTTTACTTCCAAAACACTTAGGAATCCTAGCCAGTAGTGTAGCATGAAGCAAACTGGCGACAGAGCCCATCAGGAAGGATGTGCACTTTAGTTTCTAGCCGTCCTGGAGTGTTCCTTCACCCACAGCAGCACCACCCCTGTTCAGTCAGGATGACAAGCTATGAAGGAGTGCAAAACACCAATGCCAGATCACAAAATACCAACAAACCTTTTTCTTCTCAGCTCTCCTTCAGAGAATCTTTCATAACACAAGCAAAAGCAATCAAGTGTATATAATTGCAAACACCCTCTTCCTAAGAAACAGGAGTAAAATCCCCCCTTGTTTCCCAGCCACCAGCCAGCTTCTCTCTTACATACAAAGGCAACCCTGCCTAGGGAGTGAGTGGTGAGGAGGGAGAGCAGGAAGGACTGGAAACAGTTCTGACAGACCACTCCTGAAAGCTGGCTGCAACAGCAGTGGGGGCAAAGTCAGGAACTGGTGACATGACATTGGTGTGCCCAGCTGTGGGGACAAAAGGGTCTGTTAGGTGATCCCACTGCCTTTGTGAATCTTGAGGGCTTCTAAGCTCACCATCAGTGCTATGTAAACTCCACTGAGGGCATGGAGGGTGGGCGGCAGCATGGAAGAATTTGAGGAAGAGGTGGTGCAAGCCATGATGACACATCCATTCTCCCCTCTACACTGCCACCAGGATATCTCCTAAAAAAAGGACCTTGAAGAAATAAGGATAAGATATAAATTATTTTTGAGGGAAAAAAAAATATGAGCCTGAATTTTTATGAAGTCATAGCAGCTCGATCTGCACAGTGAAGAAACTGTGAGACATAGTAATGGCAATAGTGTATTTGTTGTGCCTCACCTCCTTTGTACTCTGCAGGACTGCTCTGGACCACAGATGCCTGGGGATGCTCCCAGGTATCCATCCAGCCTTCTGGATTTTGCCTGTCTTGTAAATGAGGAAAAAACGTTATTTCCCACAGGGTGGTGCTGCTGCATTGCCTACTATGCCGACATGGGGAGTAGGTTGAGTTGGAGCTTCGGGAGTTACAGAAAATGCAACACACATTTTTGAGAAATATATGGTTTTTTTCAGGCAAAACTAGGACTGCACAGAGGGTGAACACACCGGTCAATTAATTCACACCCAACTATGAATACATCACTGAAGCAGATGCTAGCAGTGTAGGGGGAAAATGACTGAAAATAACAATTCAGGAAGTATCCATTTATGACTCAAAAGCACCTTCTAAAGTATATAGAAAATATTACTGAAATACACCAGAATAATCACTAAGAAGAAGGTATTATTTATTGAGGCAAACCCCACTAAGGACTTTGCTATGCTGACCATGAAGTAGTGTTACAGTTTAAGTTAAAAAAGCTCTTCTCACATAAATTTGTAACACTTTACAAAGCAATAATGTTTGGCAATATAAAATACATTCACCATATAGTAACACAGCCTTCGTCTTTCAGGAGTTAAATTATTATCCAAGCTGATAGGAATGTTGCAGGAATACTTTTTCTGAAAAAAGAGTCATTTTTCAACAGAAGGTACTTGACTTTTCCAATGTTGTTTTCACACAACTTTCCAAGGTACAATTTATTAAATGTTCCAGATTATCACAACAATATAAGTAATTTCAAAATAATTATTATTTCCCCATTTCAAACCTCATGGAATGGAGACACATGGGATAACTTCAGCCGCAGTAAGCAGTTTCACTTACTTACACTGAACTTCCATCCACTGCACAGAACAGAGCATAATCCCAGGTAGGATCCATCTGAGGTAGAATGAGATGTTACCCCAAGCCAAGTCCCACCACGCTGTCCTGGGGAGCCAGACAGCAGTGCAGTGCTCCAGCCGAGCTCATATCCATCAATGCTTGTGTCCATCAGGGCTGGTGGGAACATAGAATTACAGGATTGTTAAGGGTGGAAAAGACCCCTAAATCCTCAAACATGCAGCGTTCATCTGGCAGATTGTTCACAGCTAGCTCAGGTGTCTTGATTTATTCCCATACTAAGCCATGCCAGGAAATGTCCTCCATGGAGGACAGCCTGAATATTATGATCTCTGAAAAAAAAAAAAAATTGCCAGTACCATAAATCATTCTTTAAAACTATTGTGAGCCAGAGATTTCTGTAATGCATTGCCTGAAATATTTCACATGGCAGGATGAAGGTGATCTGTTCAGCCTGGGTTCCGCGGAGCAGGAGCTAGAAGTTTGGCCTGAGGCTTCACCAGCCTGGATTGTATTCCCATTTCTTCCACTTGCAGGTCATTTCCTGCTATGCTTCTTTCCTTCTGTTTCTTAGTGGGAGCATTCATGACAGGGCCGATATTTCACAGTGTGCTTTATACACAGAAGTCTTTATTGCAGTATATAAGCTTTTCTCCATTGACTTAAGTCAGAGCAGAAACAATACTGGAAAGCCCTGAAAGAATTTTACCATATTCTATAAAAGGTCTGTGGATAAAACCAGTTGAATGTTTGCTACTAAATAAGATATTTAAAACAATAGGTAGTGCTTAAAAACATAAAGGGAAAAGCATATGAAAAAAAATCTTGAAATAATAAGAAAATGCTAATAATGTATTACACAGTATAATTTACTATGATAAAAATGCATATAGCATTATTCCAACAGACTTTTACAATATGCAGTTCCATGATGTGTTGTGATGTAACAACAAAGTAATTTTTGTAAATTTATTTACAGTAGTAATTTATAACTTGTCCAAAAAATTGTATTTTTGATTGACCACACTATTCCCTACCTTTTAAAATATTAAAAGATTGTATTAAGATCTCAAACATTATCTTCATCAGTACTAAATAATAAAACCAATTAATTTTTTTCCAAATGTGCATATTTTTCCTAACTCATTAAGAAACACCCATGGATATTTTTTTTTCTTTTTTTACGAATATATGTTAAAAACTCTGGGGCCCAAGAGTCAATTTTCATGCTGAACTGAAGAAAAGTTATGTCATTGGCTTTAAGAAGATTTTGCACTGCTCTTGCTTATTCTGTAGTCTATGCACATAGATCATGCTACTGGCTCTGACTACATTCCTGAAGCAGAACAGCAAGAAAGGCTTCATTTAAACACAAACAATTTTAATATGTTATATTTGAAATACACTTGGATAATAAAATGATTTGATACACATGCTATTCATATATATGTGTGTGTGTATATATATAAATACATTATACTCCTATAGCTGTACTCTTGATCAAATTGATAAACATCAGTCTATGTTGCTTTCACTTCCAAGGCACAGAGTGGAAAAGGACAGCATGAGAAGCCATTGACTAACAAAACTACTAGTTCAGTGTAAATTAACATTATTTGAACTCTGATCAATTTGTTAATGAACAGAATACGGCTTGATACAGCATTAAAACACTGAAACTATTTGCATTGTGGAATGTGAAGTTTTCCATTGCTAAAAATGTTTTCACTGTGGAAATGTAGAAAATCACAGTATTTATTGGACCATCACAACAGTAAGTTACTCCATGAGCTACATTCACTCCCTAGCTCCTGTGAAGCAGCCAACTGGAGTACATTCCTCACACAAGCAGCAGGAAACTGTCAGCAAGTCACAGCTCTTGTGTTCTGGCCTTCAAGGAAAAGTGACCTGGCAGCTCTTCAGATGGTACAAATGAGCAATTGGCACTACCTGAAGATGCAGCTTCTGGGTCTGAAAAAAGACAGACTTGCCACTGCAATACACAGAAACAATTCTGCCAGCATCCTCTCCATTATCAGCCCGTGGGGTGGGCAATCTCTCAGCTATCTGGTTGCATGGACTCTAAAATTCTCTAACGGGTGCTGATTTTACAAGAGGAAGAGGTTCTGTGTTTGAAAACACAAGAGCCTCTCTGGTCTCTTGGGCTGCCTTTGGGCTTCTTCCAACCAATGCAGTTAAAGCACATTTGTCTATCAGCATGCCTGTTCCCATGGCACAAATTTACTCCTCTTCACATAAGTAGAGCCACCACAGCACATTTTACACCCTCCAAGACAAGGATCAACTGAAAAATCATAAACAGAATGTCAGTGTTTAGAAGTTCAAATTTTAAAGGTATCCAGAAAAAAAAGAAGAGTAAAATTTGCTACAGAGTGTGTGGGAAAGCAGGTCTAAAATGGTATTTGAAATTAAATTGCAATGTATGTACAAAGTTCAGGCACACTGTAAAAATTAAAGCTGCTCCAGAGATACTTTCAGCATAAATCAGTTTCCTGCCAGATTTTCTTAAAAAAAATAAGAAAAAAACCAAACCAAAACAAAAGCAAAACAAACATGATTTTGGCATTGGAAACACTCATTTGCAAAGAGTTTCATGCAAACTGATAAATGCAGAGTTTTTTCATGGTGTGTGTAATTAGTCCATTGAAACATACTAGACCACAAAATGAAAACGTTTGGGTCATTAATAATATTGTTAAATGTAAATGTTATTGTTCAGTTTTGGTGACTGATCCCTGTGGAGTCAACACTGCATTTCAAATAAATCTGTGAACACTTTTATCTACACACTCTATTTTCAGTCTAGCTTTCTTCTATTACTGCATTAACTTGGTATTACTGTTGCTCTATGTAGATTTAAGCCAACTAAAACACAACAGAACAATCTAATTGAGAGAGGTCTTGTTTCACATGAGAAGTATCTTCAACAGTGTAACACCACTGAGCCACGTCTGTCTCAGGCTGTGCCCTACTGAATCTCAACAGCACTTGTCACCTGTTGCTGGAGCTGTTTTTATCCACAGCCAAAAATTCAACATCCCTTTGGTCTAATTCTGCTGTGACAGAATAAGCTATTGCTCCATTTGTCCAGATGTGCTGTTTCAAGGCTGTGTTACCAGTAAGGGATGGCAAATGTGTTCTTTTGATTTTCTTTGCTAGTCTTGCAAAGCACAATAGTGCTGAGCTAAATATCATAGAAAATCCACACAGGAGAAATGATGCAGTATAGCTGCCAGTTGTGTCCACAAGCCAACCTGTAGGGGAAAAAAAAAAAAGATTTTTAGAGGTCCACCAGTACTCTTGTGGATAATTTACAAATCCTGTTACCCAGTTATAAGCTTCTGGAGTTATCACATATAAATACAATCAAATAATACAGATTTACATCACCATCACTAAACTTTTACATTCTGGGGCAGAGAGGGATTTATTCTCAGCAGGCAAATAATATCTTTATGGCCTTTTGTTTGGAGGTCAAATCCACAAGAAAAGGCAGAGTAGTCATCACCACACTACTAAATAAACATCTTCCAATGGCCTGGATTTAACTGGCAGTCTTTAGAAGGCTTAGAGAGCTCTAAGATCTTCATGCAGAAACATTTATTAAGCTCTGGCCACACTCATGCTTCACTCAAAACAATTTTATTTGGCAATAATTGTTGCTATGGAAAACTAAATTAAAAGCTTAATGAGCAGTGATTAATTGGGAACTGATGTAAACATCAGACAAAATATGCAATATATATATATATACTTTGTTGTTTGAAAAGTTCTCAGACCTTCCACAGTATTAAAAACTGTGTCAAGTGCTTTCTAAAGATTAATAAGGGTACAGTTCTCATCCTTACTTCACTGTAATGGTATGGATGGGATAAATGATGGTTAGATATTACAGGGATGAGTTTATGACCAAACAGGAGTGGAGCTGACTCACCCACCTGTTCAAAGCAATGTAGAGACTAAATACAAAAAGAAAACATAAAAAAAAATACAAACTTGGAATTAAACTCTCTTTAGAGAGTTTTAGATTTTACAAAATCATGTAATTTCACAGTGAAATCTTTTACTCCTTCTACTTGCACAGTTTCTAAACTACATGAGGTGGTGATGTAACAGCTCTTAGAAGCCCATTTCATAGTGGTGTGTTTTCTAAATTTCAACTCACTCTATATGTAGAAATCATCCCACTGAGACCAGGATGGGAGATCTAAAGACTTATGAACATCCAGGTGTGTTATTCCTTTACCTGGAGGCTGCCTTCACATTCACTGTGCATTTGCTATCCTTCCTCCCCCTTTACATCATAGCAATAGGAAAATATGAAGTACTGATAAGGTTATAGGAAAGTCATTTGGCAAAACTGACCTGCCACAGGTGGGCTCACTAGGTATGGTATGGCATGAAGAAAATACACAACGCCCAGTGCTGATGACAACAAAGCAGTTCCCACTACATCTGCTGTCACAACAGGGATCAGCGTTACATAGGCTCCATCAAAGTAGCCAAAGGTAAATGAGAAAGGCACAAGCAAGGGGAAGCTCTGGAGAACTGGCAGAAAAAGACAAGAGAGGCCATCCATTCCCACAGCAAAGAGGTAGCAAAAGTACCGATGTTTCTTCAGGCACCTGCAAATTTCAAAGCAGAAAAGAAAAATATTATCACTGAAACCAGCATTTCAGCTTCTATGCCCTGGCATGCAGTGGTTCAGTCTCTCTCTCTCTCTCTCTCTCGTTTCTACAGCTCAAATTTAAGTCAATTGCCTTACACAAGTCTTCACTCAGCAGATGAGCCCAGTTTGGGAAAGTTGCCCACCTACATCTGCAGAAACATCTGGCCAGCAGCAGCCGTGCTGCCTGCAGTGTTCTTCAGGATGTTCCTAGTGACAGAACACTGCTGCCAGGATTTTGCAGTCCCCTAAAGTTTCAGTGCTCAAAGCAGTATTTCATCGAGCTTTACATCCCATCTCAGCAAGGTGCTCCCAGTGCTATGCATAAAATATTGCAGTATACCTCTCTTAGCTGTCACCTTTCCAGTCAGCCCTTAAATGTGAGTTAGTGTGAGTTGAGATGGCAATTCCCTTCCTTCCTGCTCCACAAAATCAATAACTGATTTCTCCCAGAAACTAAATAAGTGTAAAGAATGCATCCTTTAGAATCAAAATCCTTGCTAATTTGGCCAGTATCTACTGATGTTACAGATGCTGTACACTGACGTTTGGAGTGAGCTGAGTTCACAAAGTATGGTGAGTTCTTATATACTGGAAAATGCATAACAATTTTCAGTCAGTCCTTCCTAGCATGTGCCTAACAATATTGGACCAGACCCTGGACCCCCTTCCATAACTTCTGTGCCTCCCCAGCAGCACAAAAGAGATGGAAAGGCAGAGGAAGCAGGGTGAAATCCCCTTGGAAATAGATACGGAGAATCACACTCAACGTACCTCAGGCAAGGGGTTACATTTCCACTGTCAAACATATAAACACATAATTTTTTTCAGGAAAAAGGATATTAAACCAGCAGAATTGAATAAACTCAGAAAAGACAAAACAGCAAGCATTCCTGAAAGTTAGACTGTGTTGTTGAGGTTTTTAAAGTTGCACATGCCACAGAAAGAGTACATAATGTTAATTTTTATATGTATTATACCTTGCTTGCATACAGCCTCCCACCACCTAAAGATTACACTTGATCAGCCAGAAGCCCTTACCTTCTGTCTGTGAGCCATCCAAAGGTGATATTACCAATGATGTCTATGACACCAAGAATGGACATGAGGAAGGCAGCCTGGTGATGGCTCACTCCAACACTCAAAGCATAAGGCACTAGGTAGACAAAAAGAGGGCTGCAGCCATATGCCATAAATAAAATTGACACTGCCAGCACCATGAATCCTGGCATCAGCAAAAAGTCATATTCCTTCCATGAACATTCATGAGGCCATAATTTGATTAAAGGTGAACAGATGGACATTCGCTTTAAGTCTTGTTTCTCTGTTTCCAGGACATTATTCTGTTCAAGCAACTCAGGAGCAGTTTTACAATCCTCCTTAAGAGAAATAGGCCGCATCAAGGCACCACAGACACAGAGGTTTAAAACAAAACCTCCCAGGATGAGCAAAGCTCCTCGCCAGGAAAACTGCTCAATTAAGAGCTGGACAACAGGGGCCAGGATGAAGGTACCAATTCCACTTCCTGACATGGCTATTCCATATGCCAGCGCTTTCCTTCTGTTGAAGTATTTGCCCACCATCGCAATGGCTGGAGAATAACAAAGTGCAAACCCAAGTCCTAGAAGAGAAAGCAAAGTGCAGATGGCTTAATACTAAGCATGACATATGGAACATATTAAAGCAAACCACATAATGTATTTTCATTAGTACAAATGAATAGAAAGCTTTTTCTGATTCTGTATCACGCAGCCCAGTCTGAATGTGATGAGAAACTAGGATGACATCTTTCTTCCACTGGCAGGGTCCCTGACTTGACAAACCTAACTGATGACCATTAATCCACAGTAATAAGACCCAGACAGAAGTGATGGGGTTTACTTCACAGCAAGAACAAGGATGATCACTAAACATGAGAGAACTGGTGTACCAGCCTCTCCTGCATACAAGATGAGGTCTTGCCCCAGGGCCTGCTCCAATGCTGGCACTGGACACGCTGTCCTGATGAGGCACCGCTTTGTGTTTTGGTCTGTTGCAACCCTGAACATTAATTTTCAGGTCTCTGAAACACAGTACAAAGAGCCTGTCTCTGTTACTAATATTCTACAAAAAACCTGTCTTGGTCTGCTAAACAAACTCCTTGCAACAGCTGCTTGGAGTCCTGACCATTTTAAATCCCTGCCTACAAGTAAAGAGGGGAGGAAAGCCTCAGAAAGCCAGATCCAGTTGAGTAAACAAATAAGATTCATCTCTTGGATGGAGAAAAAGATTGTGGACTCTGCTGCAGAATCAGAGAGCAGGTTTTAATCATCAAGTGGTTGCCCTAACACTAAAATATGTATTTCTGAAGCAGTAATAGAAATTAGTTCCTGACTAGGGTTTTGGAGCATGTCCTACATTGAGGGTAAAACAGTCCCCAGTGCCTTTGGCAGAACTTGCTGACAGAGGATAAAACAGTCCCCAGTGCTGTAACCAGCTTGCCACATCCTCCTCAAAGGCCACACTGTGTGGGGCAGGCACTAAACCTGCCAGGATGGAATAAGAGGATTAGAGGGACTCTGGGCGGCGGGTGCCCAGTCTGGCACGACTCAGGTGGCGAGGGGACAAGCAGGGCACAGAGCTGGGCTTGGACCTGTACAGGCAGCAGAGCCAGCAGAGCAGCCCTGAGCTAGACATCATCACTCAAGAGCTATGAAAATCATATTTTATTAGGCATACACACCATTTATTTTTCAGTGAGTTGGCAGGGGGAAATAGGGCTCAAAAAAGCCAACAAATGTCCTGTTTAAAGTGGAAAGTTTAGGACTGAAAACATTTTCCTACCTCTTAGAACTCTGCTACTTATTGACACTCCTCAGTCTCACCTCTGCTTCACTCTTTGGTTTCAAGTCCTGCTGCTTTTATGGATTTAGACATTCACTTGTTGTGGTCCCATCTGCTCTCTGGGTTGGGGGCACCACATCTAGCCTTTACCAACAGTTCACCTCTCTGTTAATCAGTCCCTACAGGCTAAAAGTTCGCTGCTTGTAATGAGCTTGGCTCTTTACTACTCCATGTACAAGTTGTATCTGCTTTTCCACCTCAGTATTCACAGCAGCTCCCACTAAAGAAGCCTCAGAGGTATTAGCATGGTTTGTAGCACAGCCCCTCAAGTTACAAGAAGCCTTTTTATTTGTTATGAACACATTTTGTCAAAGATTAACATTGTAATACAGGAGCAACATGTGCTAAAATAAGGAATTTTTTTTTTAAACAAATAAGCTGTTGGCAGCATGTGAACTGCAGTAATTCCACCAACTCGTTACTAAACTCCAGGGGACCAAGTACAAGGTCTTATATCACCGTGGCTACCAGGTCAGTATTAATGAGGAAGGAATGTCAGTGTGACCACGGGCCTCTCTCAAGTTCCTCTGTGCACAACAAACACAGGCAGACAGGACAGAGCAAAGATTTGTTTTCAGCATACCTGAGCAAAAATGGAGGAGCTGCTACAGCAAGACTACCAACCATCAATTTTTTTTGCTGTTCAACTGGAATGTAATGCAGAGAAAAGTAAGGCATACAGCTGAGGTGCCTGGTATTCACCAAGAGCTCCTCTATTCTTACTTACATTTATGTTTTGGTTTAAACTTTTTTCCCAAATATGCAAATATATTAGGGCAATCTAGAACCTCTGCTGTAACAAACTCCTCCCAATTCCCAGACAAAACAGGGAAGCCTTTTCATGTATACCAACTGCAACAGCAGTCCTTCCTGACCTCCCATAATTTCAGAACTTTATCAACAATCCTCTCTCCAACAGAAGGTAAGAGTTGCTTTTGTATTTGTGTGATATGAGATCAGTCAATGCTGAAGCTCTTGCTGGCTCAGCATTTCGTCTACAATCATGGGAACACGTCTGAGCATCTCTGTTTGACCAGTGCAGTGTCAATATGACATGGAGAAGAGATCACCCATCATTTTAGCGTTCCTGTCTTGTGTTCTGGCAGAAACAAAGGGGCTGAATGCATCCTACCTGTGAGGACTCCTAATGATAAGTAGAGATGTTCCAGACTGGTGGCGAATGAACTCAAAATTAGTCCAGTAGATGCAAGCAGCCCTCCTAGCATGATACCAACTTGGCAGGATACATGATTACTGATTAAACTCCCAAGCGGGGCTTCAAAGAAACAAATAAAGCTGGTAGTTAATGGCAGGCCCTCAAACACAGTTCACTGCAACAGTTATATATGAAAAGGCAGCAGGAGGAAGCAGGAGAAAATGGTATTTGCAGCTACAGAGTGATCTTCCAACATAACCCTACCACAATGGCATGAGCACCAAATATAAAGAAAAAAATCTTCTAAAAGTAATTTTCCTGAAAGTCAGGATAAACCTGAAACTCACAGTAGCTTTCTCAGCAGCCATTTCTGTAGATCAAAGTCATTATGGAACACAGCTAATGTGCAGTGTCAAGGGGTCAAGACAGGCCACAGGAACAGCCCAAACTGTTCATTACTCTGTGCTTACAACACTCAGACTTTTCTCCACCTGGAATTTGCACTTCAGCCCTCAGTAACTTTAAGTGTCCTTCCTCACAACTCCCTGGCCTTGTGGGCTCTGGGTTAGACCCAAACAGGAGAGGTCTCATATCTTTTGGGCAATCTCCAGGGCTGCTACCCTTCTCCTGCATTTCTCCCATATCACCCTGCTTCTACCATGGGATGTCATCACCAACCCTCTCCCCTTCTACTACCTGCAATGCCAGAGCAAGGTTACCCTTATTTCTGTCTTTTCCCCAAGATATAACCTGGCTGTCACAGGTGAGTGGTTGCATCTCATTCTGGCTGTGCCATTCTGCCTTTCTAGCAATTCTTATGGATTAACCTCTTCTACAGGACTAGGGCATGGATTTTCACCAAGCTGTACAGCTTTAAATCAAACCCATGAGAAAGTCAGTACAACTGCAACATTGATGCACATGATTTTTAATAATAGCAAATTTTCTTTTAATAGAGAAGACTATTTGTAAATATACACTGTTGATAAAAGGAGGGTGGTTGTGACTTGGTCTGGAGGCAAGATGTACATCCTGTGTTAAATCTCAAATATGACTCCAATCAAAAGGCAAAAGAAACAATTGCTCAGTTAATAGCTCTCAAACATGAGGTGTCCCAATAGACCTCAACAAAAGTACATTTCTGAAAAATTAGATCATTTCACAAAACAAAGTTCTGCTTTTCTTTAGTATGAAGACACTCCCTTGCACAACTGTGTTGGGGGAAGCAGCTTGGATATACCATACCCCAGAGATCCCACAGTATCACTCTTTCCCAGCTGACTCCACCAACTTGTAAGCAGGCTAAGAACAGATGGAGCCAATGCAAAAGTAGCCACATTACTCTTAAAAGGGTAATACACACCACAAAGCATCGTAGCACAGTCGACAATGGAGTGGATCCAAGCAGTTCTGGCATAATCCTGCCCAAAGTATGCCTGAAACTCCACAAAAAAAATGGAGATGCACCTAGGACAGAAAACATGAACACCAGTCTGATAAACATGGAAATTTGCCTCAAGAAAAACACTGTGCTCACCCTTCAGGTATAAAAAGTACCCACTTGAAGGTTCTCTCCAGCTCCTGGGAAAATCAAAATTGTGGCTGTGAACATTATAATATCACATGTTTCTTGCTGGAGTATCTGCTGCTAGAGATTTTATGACTCATAGTATTTTGAACTAAAAGGAAATTGAAAGGCTAGTTCTCCCCAGCAACTTATAGCCCATAAGATGATGTTGCTTCCCTGGCACACAAAGCCCTGGTTTCACAGTTCTTCACTGACCTTGTTGCTCACTATCCCACACCCACGCAGAGCACGAGGAGGGTAGGTCAATATAATACCTGCAGAGCAAACCCCACCTGCAGCTGTGTGCTCATGGATGGACAAGCGCAAAGTAACTCCTCTCAAGCAGAGGATCAAAACACAGCAGGAGCCTGTGGACCTTCCAGCAGTTTAATGAAATGTTTCCGGGGGGGTTACTTTGCTCAACTTGACAAGTGTTACTGTTCAGCACGTCCCTGCAGCGCAACAGATTAAAAGGCTGCATCATTTCATTCTCTTTTCTGGATCAACAAGAGATGCCTTTTCCCCCTCTCTTTTTCCCAAGTGAGTGAATGACCACTTTCTTCAGCTTTTTTCCTTGTGCATATTTCACTCTTCTGTGTAGTCTAATGTGTGCCAGCCATTAGATGACTTCCTGGACATAACACATTGCACACATGAACACAGAATTAAATCCACTAGGAACTCTCTGCTGTTATTATGGAATTAGTACATTTGTATGCATTAACTAACACTGTATAAGTGTTTCTATCCCCTTCTGTGCTGATGACTCCAAGACCCTACGTCCCTAAAAACTTAAGATCTCTAAACCTGGGAGCTTTATTTTAAAAGAAATAAGAAATTTAGGTAGGAAACACTTAATTTACATTATACTGACTGCCCAACAAGACATTCTTTCAGTTTTCTCACTTACTAGGGTGCTTAACTCTCTGCTTAATATAGCTAAATTGTCCATGTTCACACACACCAGGCTCCTCTATCTCCAGTCAACATCAAAGTCACTGTGAAAGCAATCTCATCCCAGATTGCGCTACATTTATGCGAGGCAGCAGTCTAGTCCTGTCCTTTCTATTTCGAGAAAATATTTTCTGCATATTTTGGATACCAGAAGGGTGCAGAGAGGGGTCTCTTCTCTAGGGCTTGGACCTTCTCAGGCAGGACAGTACCTGAAATGCTCACAGTAGGAGAAGGGGGTATTTACACGATTTTCACATTGACTCAGGTGTCACATCAATTCACTGGGACTGGCAAAAATGAACACGGCTGTGGGGTCAGAGGGACACAGTGAACCCAAAGAGACCCTACATGATTCCTCCCTCCCCAGCCAAACCACCACAGCCTGAAATAGCTCTACCTGCCCCTGGCCTTGCTTCTGTAAGAAATCAAGGAGCGAGTGCTGAAAGCTAGAGCAGCTGTCAGAGGAGGCGAGACTAAAGCCAGAAGTTTCATAATCCCTTGGTTGCCCCCACAGCCTTAGGGATTTTAGGAGATAACAAACCCCCTTCCTGAGGTGGGGGAAAAAAAAAAAAAAGAAAAAAAAAAGCTAATGCCACAAAGAGGCCAGCAAGACAAGCAGCAGTGCCTTTACCTTGTCACGGCCCTGGTGCAGATGGTGACGAGGAAGCAGCCAGCGACAATCATCCATCCCCAGCCGCCGTCGGGAGGGCCGGCGGGCCGGGCCCGGCGGGCCGAGGCCATGGCGATGGCCGCGCTCCTTGCCTCAGCAGCAGCGCCTGGCTCCGGCCCTCAGGCCCGGCGCGGGCCGGTGCCGCTCGGCACATGGGGCTGCGGCCATCTGCGGAGAGAAACAGCCAGAGTCAGGACACGCTGCAGGCGCTGTAACCTGCGCGGCTGGGCAGACATCCTGCCTCAGCTCTCCCTGCCACAGAAAAGGGAGCGCTTTCTTCCACGTGCACTTTATGAAAATTTGTTGGAACCAAGAGGGCCATCAGAATTTGAGCCAGCGTCTGGTGTCATGCTTTTCATGATAACTTGGGTGGTTTGTCCAGCACTTGCAGCCTGGCACACAGTACCCTCTTCCCCCTGCGTGCAAGTCACTTACTGCTGCCACTCCTCATTCACCTAGGCGGGCTCCCCCCTCATGCCATCCCTGGCCTGAACTGTATTTTCAACTGCAATCTCTACTCAAACTAGCTATTTTTCCTGGTACACAATTTAGTGCAAAAGTTTTGTTTGAGAGAATACAGTTTTCACCTTTGTACGAGAAGGGAATATTTACTCCACAACCAGAGCAGATCTGGTGATAAAATGACCTCTGTATTCTTGCAAGCTAAACCCCAGATGAAAGCTGTAATCAGCAGGACACAGCAACTTAAATTTGTGAGCATGGACACTTCACAGAAGGTTAGAGCTAGCCTGTCCCCCTCTTCCAACCACTCAAATCAAAACTGTGTCTGCATCCAGGCCATCAAATTGTCTCTAAATGCACACTGGGTGCTGCAGGAGACCCACTGACACCACTGGATGGACCCTAGGTGAGTAACTGAGTCATGTGCTTTGCTAAGGGGAACAACAAAAAGCCCCCAGTCCTTTTGCATTGGTGACTGAATGGCAGGGCTCAGCTGGGGGACCTGAAGTGCCCCAATTTTCTCAGTGCAGGAACACACAGTGCTGGCTGTCAGTGCCAGATTTCAGCCCATGTTTCTGCCATCACCAGCAAGCCCTTAACCTCTGGATGGATCAAAGACTTATAAGACATAAGCAGAATATCTGGGATGCCTTTCAGTTTTGCTTGAAGAGCAAAACTTCTATCTCACATAGAAGTTCAAATACCTTCTATCTCACCTAGCTACAACAGATGCTGAGTATGCAAGATTCCCACTGACAAGAACCACAGGCTTCCCAGGAAGTGTTACCTGTTATGGCAGGTCAGAGGGCTACAGAGCCACTTACAATGGCAATTCAAGAAAGCAGCTACATGGTTAACAGTGTGCATCCTCAGTCCTTGAAGCTGCTCAGACTAGTGATGCTCAAGGTTTGACTCTGCAAAGCCCAGAGCTTCCTGACGCAAAACAGCAAGACACTCTAGAACTAGCCCTAAACACCCCTACATCTGAACCTTTGAGAAGTGTCCATCAGTGACCTCCTTGAGATATGCAGGGTTGCAGCTCAAAACCAAAAGCAGTTATTTTAAGAAAATATATACACACTGCCAAACTCAAAGGTGAGCAAAACAGGGGAAAACAGGTATGACAAACAAAAAGCACAACATGTTGAAAGCTTAGTGATGTAGTTAGGTGGAGTTTGCATAAGCACATGATCCATCACAGGAAGATCCTGGGCACTTCTACAGAGTCTCCGCAAGGAGAAGCTCCTTATTGTGGGTCTGAGCAGTATCTTTCATTGACCCTTCTACAGGATTGAAGGGGGTGGTTTTTTGGGTTTTTTTGGTTGTTTTTTTTTTTTTTTTTTTTTTGTGGGTCTTGTTGGCTTTTTTTGTTGTTGTTGTTGTTGGGGGGTTTGTTTGTTTGTTTGGGGTTTTTTTTTTGTTTTTGTTTTTGTTTTGTTTTTTTTTAAATTTTGATTATTTAGGGTGGAGGAGGAACTTCCAGGAATGCAGGAATGCCAGAATGGAAAAAAATAACCCTTCAATATGAAGAAATACATACAAAAATTTTCAGAGGAGTCAACATACAGAGCCCTAACTAATGTTAATGCACAAACAGTAGTAGGTGGGTGGCATGGCCTCAGGCTAGATCTCTGGCCCAACTTCCGAGGCAAGCTTCAGCTCAGGGTTGAGTTCACATTTTTAGCTGTACATTAACGTACTTGGGAAGAATTTGATGACATATCAGGCTAAGTAAACAGAGATTAGGTGTTTGGTTACATGGTTACTTGCTGTTATTTTCCCAGAACCCTGCCAGCAAACATTTAATGAGATTGCAAGCAACTGAAAACAGCCATATTATAAAAAATGCCTGGCCAACAGGAAAATGCCACCCAGCCTCCCTATAGCAGGTTAGTGCAGACCTCATCTCCTTGTCTCCCCACTTGCTTCAAGGAGTGCTGTGCCTTTCACAGCCACTGAACTAATAGGCAAGTTAAATAATTACCTTTCTTGTTGCTGCACAAGTCTAAAAGCACTTATTGTGTCAACCTGACAATTTCATTCAGAGGGTAGGAAACTTCATTTGCTTACACTCCAGCGCTGTGTTCTAATTACCTGTATGGTGGATAGTACAGACTGTGGACTCTGAAAATGACGTTGAACAGCAAGGAGGTACACTTTATCTGAGCAATCATGTCCTCCCCTTTCCCAAACGCCAGTTTGCTCTCATGTTGAATCTTTTTCTCAACCTTTATGGTATAGGATAAGACTATTTTGAATATTTGCTCCACTGTAAGGCTTGGCAGCATTGGCTGCTATTACAACATATCTCAGATGTACATGAAAGACAGCTGAAGGAAAGCAGAGTTAAAATATAATCTCATGAAGCAGCTCTATACTTTGCTAGATAATTTTCAGCCAAGCACTAAGTAAATGTGTTTTGCTGTGAGTTCAAAGAAAATGCAAGTGGGGTGAAGATGGTACAAATTTTGCTGATCCTTTAGAGAGCCTCAGTTACCCAATGTGCCCTGGCAGCTCACTAAACAGTGACTCTGTTCCCCCAAGTTAAAACATTAGGTTTAATTTGGGAGGATAAATATCCTATCAGTTACTTCAGCAGCTGTTTTTGAAAAGCCTAGAAAGAAAGCAAGTGCTCCTGAGAGCACCTCCCTTACTCAGTCACTCAGCAAGCAGAAAGGAGGGGATGAGGTTACTAAAAAGGCACTGCCATAACCTTGTACCTCATCACAAGGTCCCTTTTGCCAGGAAAAGGAGCACAAAAATCCACGGCAGCTTAGCAACCAGCCAGCACAGCGACAGGAACCACTGACCTTTTAAACAGCTCACGGCCAGCAAAGCACTCGCTGCTCCCTCTGCCCACCTCTCCTGCCTCCCTAAAGGTTTCCTTCTTTGAAGTAATTTGTTCAATAATGATATCACAACAATGTGAAGATGCAAAGGATTCATATGACAAAGGACAGAGGAACAGCAGGTACAGTCACTGTGGCCTGCCTGGGGACCAGGGCTGGTGTTTTTCCTACCTTGTTCACCTGCTCCATTTACAGCGCTGGCAACTCCCTCATCTCAAGAAATACCACCTCCAGTGCCTGACAGCTTATGTGCTTTTTGAAAATGCTCCATTTGTAGAGGGATACAGCTTCAGCCAGAGGAACAGGCATAGGGTGAGGTTAGTATCACAGCTGCCCCGCAGCAGGAACACACAGATCCCAGACCATAGTGGGGGTCCCACTCCACTACTTTCTTATTCTTCACCCTATCCTGATTATACAAAATCAAAATGGCTCTGTGTGTTTGGATGCCTTTGCAATTTCTTTCAGAACTGCATGGAAGGATTCTGTGCAGTTTATCCCAACGGAGCTGACCCAAATATGTATCAGCAGCATAAATAAGCACAGAATCCAACATTTCCTTTACCTGTTCCATAATGCAGAGATGTACATGTCAGAAAAATGAGAAAGAGACTTATCTAGAATTTTCTTTCTGGACCAGCATGAGACACATCCAAAAGGTTAAACTGTATGTGCCATTTGCTGCCTTTACCATGAAGATGGGGTGGGAGAGGCCTGAGAAGCCTGTGACAGTCTCTGTGCCCAGAATGCCAGGACATGCTTCCAGAACAGGCTCATACACACCCATGAATTTAAACTGTACTTCTCTGGTGAATAACAACACACACAGCTTTCAAAGTCACTCTAAGAACATTTGTGCAGATGAATTTTATGAAGAACAAGTATAAAGCAGTTTGAGCATAGATGGAGAAGATTCATTAATGCATGAAAGGTAACAGAATTGCATATATTTACTACATTTGATCTACACACTTAACTCTAGGGCTGTTTACTATCTCTTTGTATTTACCCTATTCACATAGCTCTAGGCCAGATCTTCTGACTTTCTTTTTCTTCAGATTGCACCAAATATTATTTCTAGGCACTTGCTACATTCATGTTGACCTCCTGTTTTAATACTCTCTCGCTTTCTTTTCCCTTTGACTGCTGCATCTTCAATGAAATGAAAATGAAACAAACTAAAGAACTATGAACAAAAGAAAAAACAAAAAAGGTGTGGTAAGACACAAAGACAGAAGAGGAAGAGAGAAGAAGGAAAAAGCTAGCTAACAAAAATATGTGTGTTCTGTGGGACAGTGGGACATAAGATTAAATATTTTACAGGTTTTGAAAGAGTTCATTTCTTTTGCATGTCTTGAAGGATCAAGGATGACCACATCTGACCACTGACCAGAGTCCTTCCCAGAAGTTGGCTAGCTACATTAACTTATACAGTGGAGCACATTTAAATGGGACATGGTATTTGATATGAGCACAGATGATGCAGACAGCTGCAAACCCTCTATTGACTGGTCTAGTTAGGAAGAAAAGAAGGTACTCTTTTTGGGTTTTTTTCCTGTTTGGAAAAAAACAAGACATTGTTTCAGCCTCTTTTGCTTCCCCCTATTTCCACACTAGCAATTGCATATCATGGTAGGCACTACAGTCAGCATTCTGGCAGGCAGCTAAATTCTAAATTGTTCTTAAATATATGGAAAATAAAGACTGCAATTCTGTACAGCTCTTAGGATGCAAGCACTATTTCTAATCTAATCTATTTTCTCCAGTCAACAGCTGTCCCCTTCTGCACCCTGAGTTAGCTATTTAACTCAAAAAGAACAGCTTGTTTTGATTTGAGCAGAGTCTATTTATCAAGAACTATATGATTATGACTTTGACTTGTTTAAAAACAACTCAAGAGGTTCTCTGCAACCCTATGTTCCTAAATAAAAATAACTCCATTGAGCATCTTAAGGCTGTCACTCTATACTGTCAGCTTTTTTCTGTTTAAATATGTGTCTGTCCAGTCTCTAGACAAAAACAAAGTTTATGTTTTTCTGAAAAGAATGGCTCATAAATCCATGGAAATATTCCTTGTGTGAGCAAGTAATCTTGCAGACTATGCACGTCTTTACAAGCAGGGTACACATTCTGCTTCTCTGACCTCCATAACATCAATATCTCTCCAGCACTGTTACAAAGAATTAAAAAAAGAACTTACCTTGAAGTTACTTACCTGAACTTACCTTGCTTACCTGAAAGTTCATTTAGGGAATTGTACTAGAAGCAAAGTAAACAAACAAATATCTAAAAAAATCCCAAAACAAAACCAAAATCCAGCCTGACTTTTAATTGTTGCCATAACACTAAGACAAGAAGCACATTAAGACAGATTGTAGTCAGTGCTTTATATTTTTTCCAGTTTTTTATCCATATTATTCCTGAATAAATCTGGATGTTTTATTTTGAAAATATGTAACCACTTTTATACGTTTAAGGAGGGATTTCCCTATGATACCAAATAAAAGCAACATTAATAATCTGTTTGTATTGCAGTAGGATTTTGGGGCTTCTAATCATGAGCAGTGTCACAGGACTGGGCATCATACATACATCTGATAAAACCTGCCCTCCATCCAAAATGTATCCAGATAGAGAAGAGGAAATGTGTAACAGCCCTGCTTATTAACTCCCATCACTATGCTGAACAGCAAATGTTCTTTGTTTGCTTCAGTTAATACATTTGAGGGAGATGGTTGCTGGAGACAGATTGAACAGGAAAAGCGTCTGGAAAGCAAAGGGATGCTAAGCAGCTGGTAGATAATGAAGGTGCCAGAGAGGGGCACAGGTGAGTGGGGTGACAAAAGAAGGCCAAGAGTTTAGAAGACTCTCATTTACCCAAAAAGTAAAAATACTAAGAGCTGAAACATGAATAAGATGGCAAAAGGAAGGGCTGTTTAGCTAATGTTCATTAGCTGCTCCTGTACCAAGCAGTCACTGGGAAAGGAAGGGCCATACTTGCCTCCCACAGTGATCACTTTGCCACACTGGCTCCTTAATTCATCAAAGTTGCCAGAAATTGCTGTATCAAATGGTGTAGCTGGAGCCACAGCAGGAGTAGTTATGAGAAATGCAAGGTGAACATCCCTTTTCTCTTAAAACCATTGTGTAGGGCTTACAGAAAACCAACAGCCTGACAGAAGGGATCTACAGAAAAAAGTTCAGCAAATGTTAATGGAACCCTCTTGACTCTTTTCTTAGCTTCTGGCTAGGTTAGTCCTTAAAGAATGCAGTTTAACTACAAAGGGTAAAAAATGCGAAGGAATATTTTCGTAGGAAAACACCTTTGCAGAGAAAGCTTGACTTGAACTTAACTCCACCTGAAAATGTGCTTTTTTGATTGACGCTCTTATGGGCTTTTAAACAGGCATTTCATTTTTCACTGTGATGAAAAGAAGAGAGAGCCAGACAATCTTCCTTGAGTACATGGCTGTTACTGAAATCTGAGCTGAGACTGTCAATGAGCACACCCTTAGCAAGGCTGTGGTCACACATGTTCCATCTTATGATGTCAACATACATATGTGTCAGAAATCTCTGATGTTTGCTATTTTACCAATATCTCTCAATTTTTCAATATTCCTACATTTTCCTAATGTAGAAATAGATGGTGGGTAGACAATGGTTTTTGGAATATTTTTTATTTACTTACAATTACATTACATTTATCTGTTAATTTTGAGCTTCATAATATATCATTAATGATAATTAAACATTTCTTCAAACACTTCTCATTTAAGCTGTTAAGCTTAAATATGTGATAGTACAATAATTTTTCTGAGTCACTCCTATCTGTTCAAGCATCTTTGCACTTCTCTGGATCAGGAACTTATTAGTGTCCTCTTATATCCTTAAAGAAATGTTAACATCTGACCATAATGGTTTGGAAATTCTTAATAAAAGTGGTCTTCAAGTGACAGCTTTCTCACAACTGGTATGAAAATATTTCCATCTTCAGGACAATCTTGCCCTAAGAAAGAATGCTATTGCAAAGTTGCAATGGAACGTGTGCAAATAGCACATTTTTTTTCAGACCATTACATAGTAGGTCTGTGGAAATCAGATTCCCCCCTTTCTTCACTGATTCTGCACCCCAGATTCTACTTTGGTGATAAGGATCCAAAAATTGACCTCTCTTAGATTAGCTGGAGGTGACCTGGTGAATCATAAGCAAATGCTGTTCTGATCCCTCCAGAGAAAATTAGGGCGTCCGCAGGCAGGCCAGGAGTGCTCAGGCACCAACAGTGCAGCTGTGCCTGGGTAAAACTGAGGGGCTGACAACATGGAGACACATCTCCCTGAACACACCTGGAAGTGCCAAAGGCCACCCAAAAGCTGTGGCTGCTGCCAGCTTTTGTGTCTCATCTCTGAAAAGAAATGAGTGCTGAGGAACACCAGTTCCAGCAAACATCGTCAGTGGGGAGTCCCAGCCTGAGGAAGCACTGACAACTTTTCTGCAGTGTCCTGGGAGAGCTGACACCCAGTCCAAGCTCCTGCTCAGCAGAGGAGATCCAGGAAAGCAGGAGGCAAGGCCAAGGGACACTTGTATGCCCTCACCTAGAAGTCTCAGTGATATGCTTAGAGAACTTGTACCTGTACTTGGAGCTCTTTCACAGTTATCACCTTTTCAGCCTTTCTGTTTATGGAAAAACCTTGTTCAAGCCGTGGGAAACTAATTTGGTTTATGATGTCCTTGATGTGCCTGGCTGGGTTTTAGTAAGATTCACTTAAACAAAGACATATCTTCCCCATGTTCTTGAGAGCCCAAGTGGCATTGTTGGATTTTTAACAATTCACACAGAAAAAATACTTTTCACAGTTAATTTCAAGATGTGAATCCTACACAAGTGCTTTTTAAAAGGAAAGGAGATAGATGACTGTCTTAGAAAACACATTCTGTACCTACAGAACAAGTTATCCAGGAGCTTGTCTCTATTTATCTGATGGTTTAGGGCTGCTGATAGCGTCAATTCATCATCATCTTCAATGTGCAGTATTTGCCAAAGCTAATCAGGCATGGAAAGGCAAGGCAGGTTATTTCCTTTGCACACAAGCTTATGTTCTGAAACAAAGCTATTAGGATCCTTGATGCCATGCTGGCCCTTCTAATGGACAATATGCACCATATGATAGCAAACTGTCACCATGACTGTTATTTGTCTTAGGGGGTTTTCAGCTGAAATCTTTAACTCTGTAAAAAAGTCAGATAGCCCTACTATTATGTCAGAGCTACAAAGTATTTTTCCTTTAATAATGTTAATATATAATCATTGTATACTGTAATTGTGCACTAAGATAATCCCCAGCAGGAATGGTAGAAAAATCTCTAAGTACTGGACAGACAACTGTTCAAGACAAAAAAACAGGATGCCTGTCATTTCCTGAAACAGACTTTCAAAAGCAACTACTGATGAATGTGGCTTTACAGCGTTAGGTATCTCTGAGAAGCCGTTCCACAAATCACATTTACCTTATTAAAAAAGCATAATATATTATAATAGATCCATAGATACATTCCAATGAACACATCTCTGCTCAAGTTGGCTCACGTGTGTCCCTGCACAAACCCTTCAGAAAGTAACAAAAGGGAAGCTACTAAGTTGGGAAGGAAACATTGAATACTAACATGAAAGACAAGGAAACAGACAGAAGTGAAGAGAACTCTTAGCATGCCATACAAAATACACCTCTGACCAGGAAAAATGCATTTGAAAGCATGACCACAGTGAAATATGCACATGGAGAATATCTACTCACAAGCAACTGTTTTGGTGAAATCACATGCTGGAAGTTAACAAACAACCAAAGTGTCTTGGGCAGATCAGCACATTCTTCATGCTCAGTCTTCCATTCAGCCTCACTGAGCCATCCATGTTTCAACCAGATCCTTGCTTAATACTGTATCTTAGTTTTTAGGAAAACTTTAAAGCCTTGAGAGGAGTGCCCCAGGTTTTTGCTGAGTGAATACTGGTGCAGCTGCTCGATTACATCATTTTCAGAAATGATCGGCAGGAACTTTCCATGATACTTAAGGGTGTGCTCCTGCTAGTCAGCATTGCAGCTCAGAAATACAATTTATCAATTTTAAGTTAAAGAACATTTCTCTTCACCGAATGGTTTTGCTTTGGTAAGTGAAACACAGAAAAAAATCACCCTGTTATACCTTAAGGATGTTTTACCATTTCTCTCCTGATTTCTATTTTAATGTCTTTAAAAGTTAGTCTCCATTTTCATTTTCTCTGATGTTCTCATACATATCCTAAGCTTGTATCCTCTCAGCTCCACAGATACACAGAACTGTCAGCAAGCAGAATGTTACAATAAGTGTTCAAACAAGGCTGTGATGGAGATGTGATTGGAAAGAATATTTGTAAAAATATCTGACCAAAAGAAGCACAGGATTATCTTAACTCATAAAAAGCATAAGACCAAGGGCTTTGCACCAAGGGACCCAAGGGTGCCTCTGGCAGGAATACAAACCTGTAAGTAGTGAGGGTTTTACAGAACTTTTACAGAACAGAACTCTGAGTTACTGTAACAGTAAATGAGACAGTATGTAGAAAAACAGGAAACCACTTTCTCCAGATTGTATCACATTTGTCTTTTCACCATCTACACTGTAAAGCCAGATAGTTATAAAAGAAAGAGGAAAAGAGCGCATCTGGAGGAGCAAGACATCAGGGAGTCATCTTGTTAAATGTTAGAAAGAAATTATAAGAGAGCCCATAAAAGGTGAAATTTGAAAGCACTTGAAAAGGGAAAGAAAGAAAGAGACTGATGCTATCTAAGGAAAATAACCTAGAAATTTATGTAAGAACTGGTTATAAAAACATTGCTAAAAATTCTCTATTTCTTCTTCCTATTAAACCCAGTCCTAATTACAGCAGTTGAATATTTACAACACCAGAACCAGCACAGCCTGCCAAATCTCCCATAAAACACCCAAAGGCTCCTATGAGCAAACCCTCAAATGGAAACACTTTAGAATCAAACTATGCAGCCTCTGCTTTTTCATCTGATCCTACAGGCCAGCTTGCTGGCCATTTATCATAGCTCTTGAACCACTGAATTGGAAAGTTTATAAAAACAAAAACCTGGCTAAAAAAATCAATAATAGATTGCAGAACTACCTATAGGCTTTCAACCTGGTACCGTGTTCCAGGATGTACTCCATACAACTTATAAGAAAGTTTAAAAAAAACCAAACAAAGTAGTCCTGGCTTTTCACTCTCAGCTTAGTTATTCACATTACTGGTGAAGAAATGCATTTGCTGTCTGTTTAGACTGGACAGTCATATGAGTATCATTTGGTCAAAGTGTCACCACATGTCAGCTTGGGAATGAAAGAACAAGATTTCAAAGGACGACCCAACAGTTATCCTCTTATCTGTTATTCCAGCCAACCTTGTAATTGTCTCTTACCTAGATCTTGTTATCAATAATCCTTTTAGTGGGATCAGTTTCACTTTAAACAGCTTATTACATGGATGAAAATGGAGCAAAAATAACTCAAGAATTATCAGAAAGCAAAAATAATTTCTAAAACCAATGTTCATATATTGATACACAGAGGATGATATTCCTTAAAATCTTCTCACTGTGAAGTTAATTTTTTCTGTAAAAATGAATAGGTCCTTGTGATTTTTTCAAGAACATCTTCTATTTACAATGAAAATTCACCACCTATAGGGAATAAACTATAACTATCAAGACAGTATTATTTAAATTGCATCTTCTGAATTACCTGAAAGAGTAACTGGGAGCATCCCAAAGAAGAGTTGTTACAGGGAGTTGTTGGTTTACCCATAAATTCATTGCCACCATAATAACAAAAATATAATCTTGATCTCACACTAAAACTGATAAACAAAAACTAAAGTCCAATTAAATTATTATCTTGTTTTTTTACCAATGAGTTCTCTCACTGAATTAAGTTTCCATTTCCAATGAAGTACCACTGGTGTATCTTGGTACCCTGAAAAACATCAGAAAAATGTTGGCAGCAACAATTGCCTATGAACCTACCTAAAAAAAGCTCTGTTGCATGCTCCAAATCCTTTGTCATTAGATGATTTTTCTTCTTGAGTGGGCATTTCATATTGGGGCAGGTTGCATTTAATAAATTTGAAATTGCTACAGAGTTCTAAATTCACCTGAAGCAAAAATAGAATCCCAACAACCTTTTAACGAGTCCACAAGCATCAGAAGATTTCCTTTTCCACCTCCACTGCCACTCTAAAACACACTCCACTGGTTTAACACACTGTCCTGTCTGTCACCACCTTCACATCCTCTGGTTTTTACCCAGTCAGATTTTATTTGGTGCATTGGTGCCTTTCCTGTCAGGAGGCATTGATACACTGACAACAGCATTTACACGCTTGCCATACTCTCTAGAAGCAATAAAACTGGGGGATTTTTTTATTTTCTAGGAGTTGCTTTGTGTACCAAGTTTTCACAGCTGTCACCCAAGATTTACTTTCTAATTTGGGTAAAACTGAAAATTGCCTGCTAAAGGAGTGCTGTGCAAAGTACCTCTGCTGATACACCCAAGGTGCCCATGCAAGACCTTTCATCTGAAATACTTTGTTAACCCATGCTTTCTGGCCAACAGACAAAGCTTGCAAACTGACAAGTGTCATTTTACCATCAGTCATGTGTGGGCTGATTTTATGTAGCTTGCACCATAAACCAAATGCAGAATTACATCATACGGGTTGCAGCC
The DNA here is from genome assembly GCF_017590055.1 of Onychostruthus taczanowskii. Classification (NCBI taxonomy): domain Eukaryota; kingdom Metazoa; phylum Chordata; class Aves; order Passeriformes; family Passeridae; genus Onychostruthus; species Onychostruthus taczanowskii. The sequence continues at coordinate 2,870,034 of NW_024502568.1, forward strand.
CCTTCGAGATTACTCTCCACTCCATTAACTTCATTAAAAATAGACCAGATGTGTGGGATAATTCTATTTATTCTTTCCAACTTGCTACTCCATCAGGCTAAATTAAATGGGCACTGATAGAAAGAACTCTGACCACAAAGAAGAGATGAAACACAGGCTTCATGAAGAGCAGAGGATGGTGGAGCAGGCAGGGAATGAGTCACAGCTCATCCTAAATTTCCCATCCTCACTTGCATGGCTTTGCTCTACTGCCCTGCCTACTCTGCATCTGGATCCCTAAGCTAACCAGAAGGGGAACTGCTCAAAGATTTGGATGTGTGCTGTGCCCCACAGTGCTAAACAGGGTACAGAAATAACAGTGTTTGCTTCTGCAGGAAGCTGGCTCTGGCTGGGATTCACAGGGATGTCTCTGCTAACAAAGCGTTTTTGCCTTGCCAATTTGCATCACAGCCACGTGCCAGCCTGCAAAAATGAAAATTAAATTTGACCAATTTAATTGTTCTCCAATTCCATCCTGGTTTGACTGCTTAGATTTTCATGTATTTAGGGTGGAAGCTAGGTCCTTCAATACACTATGACAGAAACTGCATATTTTTGCTGAGAGTTTCAGGGTCCTTGGTGATCAGCTGTGATGCTGCAATCAACACATTGTTCATCCAATATTAATTTTTCTGCTGTCATCAAATTGTATTTTATGGCAGCTGCATTTCCCAAATTAAATATCTGGGCCACTTTCAATGCAAAATACCAGATGCACAGAGAAATAGTCTGAGCTGATTTAGACGAGGAAACAAAAAATTGTTAATTCTATACTTAACAATGAAAACATATTTCATACAAAAAACTCCAGCTGCTATTGGACCACAGTATTGATACTGGTCAAGTGGAGAAACTACCTGGTCTTTGCAGCCACTCAGTCCTTTCAAGAGGGAATGTGCTGCTCCTCTCAGCTGCCTTTTCTTGCTCAGCTGATTTCCATTCCAATATTCTCTCTGCCCACAGGAGAGAATTTTTTTCACTCCCTTTAAAAATGCACTTTGGATTTCTGCTGGTGTTATCCCACTATATCTGCCCCGAAGACCATTCAGACTAAATAAAGAAAGAAAAATTATTACAAAAGTTTAGGAAGAGAGCAAAAGGGAGTCAGCAGGCTGAGGGCACTTTGTGGAGAAGCTTCACAAATGGTCTTTAGTCAAAACAACTAATGTTGGCTTGTTAGATGAAGCAGGTCAGTGTATCTTTCAAGCTTTTATAGAAGAAAGTGTAATTTAAGGAGATGTTTGCATGAAAGCAGGGTTGCTGAGAGACAGTCAACAGGGAGAGAACTCTCCAGGAACATGTGGCAGCAAGGGCATGAATAATGTTCAACACTGATAGGCAGTGGTTTGTTATCCAAACTGACAGGATTGCATCTGGAAGGCTGCAATGTTTAAAAACAAACAAACAAAAGCTAACTACCAGAAATGTTTGTTTCTTTAAAAAACTGAAAAATAGCTGCCTATGAGAAGTGTAACTACATCAACATATTCAAATGGCAATAGCACACCAATTCTTCAAGGGCCAATTCAGACCAGATCCCATATGATGAAAAGGGAAGCCTTTATCCCACCAAGTTCAGGGCAGTAACTAATTTTAAAACCAGCTGGGGATATTTATTGAACACTGACACTGAGGTACACTCGTATAGCTGAGTGTGATGCGGCTGGCCCAGGAAATTTCAAGCTCAATAGCTGAGAGACTGGATTCAGCATTTCAGTGACAGAAGGATGAAGCTGGCACTTGAATGTGGAAATATTTTGGGTTTGACTCTCCTTATTTCAGGCCTTCCTTTTCCTCTTAGTGACTTTTATGGGAAATAAAGGTGATGAGCTTGAAGGGCTGATAACAGGGGCCTCTGGAGGAGGGGGATAAACACAAAGTCAAGAAATTACCAATCCAAATACTCTGGTACTTTTGGGAATGCATAGGAGTAAGATGAACATGGAACCCATCTCCATTGTAGTATCAGCCAAAGAGGACAGAGCAGAGAGGAGCTGGGAAGGTGACCCAGAGTAGCAGCACAGCCCTGCACTGCCCCTTCTCAACTGTGCCCCACCAGCAGGTTGCCTGAGCAAGCTCCAGGCACAGCTCTGCCAAAGGAGCTTGATATTGTCAAACACAACAGCTTGATAAGGCCTAAAACAGACAAGAGGAGGCATTTGGCTGTGTCTGCAGACTAAATTGAGAACTTTTGTGAGGTCCTCAAGAAGCTCTCAAAGCCAACCCAGTTTAAGATGTGTTTATAATGAACGCTCTATGACTTATTAGGAGTACTGAAACAGCCTCCAAAACACTGCGGCCAGCAGGAAAACCATTTCAATCAGGAGAGATGTTAACTATGAAATCCAACTGCACCACAGACTACAAACCCCTAGAGAGGCAGGGGAAAGATCCCACTTCCTACATTTGCATTTCACATCTGGGAAATGTGAATCATTACATCAACATTTAGAGAAATCCAGAAATAGCAGAAAGGAAGGAAACTTTGCATTTAATAAAAAAAGTGAAAGACAGGAGACCGTTTCCATCTTGAACAAAGGGAGAGAAAAATGTCAGCACTGTCCTGCTGAGGACTGAGGATGAGGAGCTGAATTCCCAACTCCAAAAATACTTCCAGGTCCTGTTCAAAAAGGGGGATGCAGGAATTTTGTGGTTTCTAGCTAAAACATCATCTCTCTTTTGATACTCAAAACCTGCCTCTAGGACCTTCTGCAATAGTTGGGAAACAGCTTTCATTTTTTAAATATCCAAAGAAAATGTTTTCTTCTTTTATTTGTTTTCTATCAGGCATTTTGCTTCTGACATTGCAACCAAGAACTGAAATTTCTTTTACCACATTTTCATCTGCACTCTCACCTAATGCTTCAAATGGATTTGAGAAAAGATTTCAATCATCAGGTACACAGTTACCCCAGAAGAAATGGAGTATAAATGGTGTATGTAGGCAAGTACACTGGCAGTCTGTGACAAAAGTTGAGGAATCCCTAAAGTTTGGTCGCATCTCTTGGCAAGATGTGGCAATAATTTTGATGGTATCCCAGTCGCTCACAGATTGCACAAGAAACTTGGAGAGCTGGAAAGAAAAGGGTGGCAAATGGGTTCTCTATAATTTACCTACCAGTAGGTTAAAAGAACAAATATGTACATTATAAATAAATATTCACGTATGGTCTAGGGCTTCCCATGTTCATTATTTCTGGACAATTATGACAACCCTCTGGTAGCAACTAATGTATTTACCATTCAAAAAGCATTCAAGGACAGTATTCCCCAGAAACTGAATAGATGCTACTGACAACGACAAGTTAAAGAAAATAATGTTTAATAGTAGAAGGAGTCCAGATTATTTTCCATGTCTTGTTTTTGCGTTAGTTTTTAATCCTATCTACTAAAATAGCATGACCCAACTTGCAAGTTGATGCAGAATGTAAGCCTGATTCCTGGTGCATATAAGCAGGGATGTACATCCCTTACACAGACTAGACATACAACACACATTAAAAAATACACTTGCTTCATTTTTCTCTTATTTGCATAATGCTCTGAGACAGCATTCACACTAAAGCCCAGAAAATCATGTTACAATAAAATACCAAAAAAAGGAAAAAGACCAACAGTTTTCAGTGCAAACCGGTAACGTTGTCTAAAAGCAAACACAAAAAAACTCTTAATTTACTGCTTTCTCACTTCATTATCTCATGAAACAAAACCAGCAAAAACTAATAAATATGAGACATTAACCACATAAGAATAAAAAAAAGAAAAACTGTTCCTTTTTTAAGTCAAGTAAAAGCAGCAAAATATCTTGGTATGTGGATAACTTGTAGTTGTCTAACAGTGAACTGCAGCTGAGAAATAACTACTCAGCAGCATTTGCATTGTATGCAAAGTAACTGATAGAGTTTCACTAATGAAGACTAAATTCATCCCAACTCACAGAATTTATTGTTGCATGCTCTCAAGCCAGTTCTACAATTCCCAGCTGCTGCAGGCTCTGGGGAAGAAATCTGCCACAAATTGCTGCCTAATCTTACCAATGAATAGCTCATCTCACTGCTGAAGTGATTATCTGCTGCCTCAGGGGCCTGCACAGTTTAAACTGCTGCAGAGACCAAAGTGATGGATTTTGATCTCACAGTGTAAGGAAAGATAAGTGCCTCCTGGCTGTGCCTGAGTTCTGTGGGCTCCTCTCTACTGTCACATGTCCCAGACAAGCGTCATCTGAGCAACAACCACCCTGGTGTGCTGAAAAATGCCTCTTCCAAAAACAGGAGGAAGGGGGACCTGAACACCAAAGAATTCCTATCTTAGAAGATCACAGCTTTCCCATATATATATGGATATAACTGCATGCAGTTATATGCAGCATCCTACAAGCTGCAGAGAGACAAGGATCCAGTCCAGGAGAAGAGAGTCTCCACCTGGGTGTCTTCACCCAGAGCAGCTGACTCATTGCCCCACAGCTCTCCCACTTCCCAGCAAGTGCAGAACGCTTCCAGAGAGAACAAAACTATCAGTTCAATAAGCTCCATAGGAAGCACCTACATTTCCAGTGAAGAAAAACAGAGTGATTCACTTGGACAACTTCAGTTTTGGTTTTTAAAAATTGCACCTTTCCAAATGTCCCCATCCCACAGGCTGGGAGCCCACCTCCTGCAGGCAAGCTTATCTTGTCATTCTACTGCTCACAGTCACATCAATGTGTGCCAATTACCACAGGCAACAATACAGCTCATAAAATAGGTATTTTGCTCTCGTAAGGCTGCTGTAAAGAATACCCACTTAGCAAAAAATTGATAAAATTAAGATTTTAATTTCTTTTATTCTGCTTTTTAAATCTACATGAGACTACAAAGATAATCCAAACTGCAGCTGTAGTGACCCACCACAGGACATTTTTCTTCAATGCCATGAAGTTTCTTGTTTCAGGTTGGAAGGAAAAGGTTATTTTTCTCTGTTGAATAAAGACATTAATAGCATGTCATTTCTCCTTCAAATTCTATGAACAGGAACGTGTTCATACCATCATCCTCTAAATATGCACTCCTGCTAAATGGACAAGGTACTGTGTTTTCTTACTGGTTACAATAGGATCATGACAGAGAAAAAAAATGTGTAAAGTAGGAACGAAAACAAGTCCTAAAACAAGGCACAGAAGCATCAGTGCTTTCCAGATTAAAATAAATGGTAGGAGATTATGGAAATATTACATTAAACTGACTTCTTAGTCTCACCATATCAATTTAAAATAGTGGTATTTGTCGAATTTCTTCCGACATTTATAATTTAACAGCAGGTCTACACTACATTCAAAAGTATATTTAACAATTTAGGTAAATGTAAAACAGAGTACAGTGCATGCATGTAACAATTATGCTCTCTAGGATTAGAGGCACCTTCTTAGGGGTGGTTTAATCTTCCCTTTTAGAATTTTGGGCATTCACCTATTCCAGCTAAATATAATCTGATTAATAAAACTCATACTCTTATGATGCCTAGGTCTATTTTCCAGAAAAGAGAGAATATATTCCAAGAGAGAATAGTATAGGCAATGTATCCTTAAGTTGCACACATGGCTATACACCATGAAAGTGAAATCATTGGGTGAAAACTCAGAGTTACAACAGACACAGAGAATCATATCTTCGTGTATACAGTTAACTAACTGCACGTGCACACAACTGCATTAAGATATCTGAGCATTCAGCTACATTTTTCAGGCAACTGCCATAACCATATGTCATCATCCCCCTCTGACCACAGTTTGATAAGCAATTACTTCTTTCAGCAGCAGCGATACGAGCAGAAACAGCCCTTACCTCCTGCTCCCTGCCATGTGTTCCTTCCTTTCAGGCCACCTTCTCAGCCCTTGACACAGCAGCCACACAGTCAGACAGATCAGGGTAAAAAGTTATGAATGAAAAAGAAGAAAAGGTGCTTTTGAACCCAGTGCAGGCCCCCAGTGCCGCTCCCCAAGAGCCCCAGAAATGGTTGTGCTAGCCCAGCTCAGAGGGTGGCAGGGGGCGGCTTACGCAAGCACGGTTCTCTCAGGAAACACATGCCAAATCTCTCCCTCAGGAAGCAATTGTGTTTGCACCAAAGCATCTGAAAAATCTTCCCCCCCTGTGCCCAGTCTGTTGGACCTTGGCCTGGGAATATGGATCCGGAAGGGATCCCTGGGGGTGTCCTCGTCCCCTTCCTCACAGCTGCGGACAAGAACCAGCTCAGCAAATCCGATCAGTGCCGAGCCTGTGCTGCAGCGAGGCAGCTGGCAGGTGAACGGTGCACAGCTTGAAGCTGGAGTGAATGTGCAAGCTGGGGCAAAAAGAAAGTTCCTGAGTTTTCCCCTGTTTACATATCAGCTGAATCAATTCTGATAAAGCTTTGTAAAATCAAATTACACACTGCGCTATATTGTTTTTCATCATCACTTTCCACCTTCAGGTGAAGGCGAAAGTTAATGATTGAATTTTAAAGGCATTAATGTGGAAACCCCTTAGGGAAGCCCAGAGAAACCTTCCATTAATATACAGCTTCTGTTACACTGCTGCAAAAAATGGAAAAGTAAACATTAAATACAAAGCAACTGAAAAAAAAATAAAAAACAAGAACAAATTATGAGCTACGTAGCACTAAAAACAAAAATACAAAAAGAGTGTAACAGCTAATGATTTGAGGTGAGCAATAACATGGCCCTAAATCAGGCATAATAGAATCACTCTGAGGAAAATGCAATCCTGTTTCACTTCATTAAGTTTCATATTATGGTCCAATTTCCCAGCACTAACAGAAACGTTTCCTCATTGCCATTGTAGGAGTGGACTTAAAACAACAAACAAATTCAGCTGTCCCAACCAGCTTGTTAACTTAATGAAATCATTTCAGTCAGAATGCTATCACAAAAACCCAAATTCATCCCAAATACTTAATTAATAACTTACCTGTGGAGATATTAAACAGAACAGGTCAATACATGAGTGGCAAACTATGGGAAAGTTCAAAATAAGGATAATACTCACTGTTATCTTTTAGCTTCTTTTTTTCATTGAATAGACTGCCTGAATTTAGTCAGCCTGTACGAACACACAATTCCCTACAAGACACTTAGCCTGAGTCCATTACTGCACACCTGGTTGTCCCACAAGAGACTAAGGATTCTCTTGGAAATACACTGTGTTAATGTCCCAGAAGAAACAACCATGCTGTTCAGGACAGGGATCGCTGTGATTTAGCTGCTCCCACAGCTAACAGGCTCTGCGGAAGGCCAGAGGGCAGCCCTGCAGCCCGCCGTGGAGCAGCCTGTGCCTCGGGTTTTGGAGCCCTTTGGGGAGCCGCTCACACACACACACACACACACACACACAAACACACACACAAACACACACATACACACAAGCACAGTTACACACAAACACAAACACACACACAGACACAAACACAAACACACACGCAGAGCCGTGCGCGGGCACCCATCCCGGTGACAGCCGCGCGTCCGCGGCAAGGCGCAGCCCTGCCTCTCGCACCGGCCTCGGAACAGGTACATTCGTTCTGCTTATTCCACAGAAATAAAAGATACCTGAGCTTCCTCATGCCATCTAGCAACTTGAAACGCTGTTTAGCCTTAAACGCTGTTTACCTGACCAGCATCTTACCTAACCAGCACCATATATATATATATATATATATATATATATATATACACACACGTATCAACAGTTCCGTCATTAAATACTGGCATTTACATTCATTTTTATTGATTTTTCAATCTCTCCGCAGTTCTAAGGCTCCACGACACAGGCAGGGCACGAAAGCGACTCGGCTGCAGCCGCACCGCCGGGAGCCGCGCAGCTCGCCCCGCTCCGCGCCCCGGCCGGAGCCCCGCTGTGTGCCCGCTGTGTCCCCGCTGTGTCCCCGCTGTGTGCCCGCTGTGTCCCCGCTGTGTGCCCGCTGTGTCCCCGCTGTGTGCCCGCTGTGTGCCCCCGGCCGCTGCCGGGCCCCGCAGCCCCACACGCACGGCAGGCTGCGGCCCGGGAGGAGCCCCGTGCGCGCTGCCCCGCGGGGCGGTGGCTCCGCGGGCCCGGGTACCGCTGCGCCGCCCCCAGCGCGGCCGTGAGCGCGGCCCCGGCGCAGCCGGCAGGGAAGGGCTCGGTTCGGCTCAGCCCCCTCCCCGCCCGAGTTTGCCCGGTCGCCCACCTGGCCGACTGGGTGCCCCTCCCCGCAGCGGGGCTCGGCCGAGCGCTGCCCCTCGCCCGGCTCCGTCAAGCTGTCATCGCAGGCAGCCGGAGTCCCTCCTTCGTGCTACCTTCACCAACGCGGAAAAGTGCGTCTCAGCAGTGCCGCGGGAGCTTTCATCGCATTAAGAGGGATTTTTTTTTTTTTTTCTTCCCATCGAGGCGAAGTCAGTACTGCGATTTGTGGATCAGTGCTCTCAGGCTTTTTGTAAGTTATTCTAAGCCGTTCCAAAGTCAGGAAACGCTCAAGAGTGGAAATAACACCAGAACTTGTGCATAAGGATGGTCCTCTGCCACACACACCAGCCCTTTCTGCCCATTAGGAATCATGCTGCTGTTTGGTAGTTTTTAAATTTTCAAACGTGGTTCAAAACCCCAGAGCAGGGGAAGGACTCACACAGATTTGGACCCTAGACTCTTGGAACAAGTTTCAAATTCCAGCAGCCTTCTGTTTATCCAAGAAAGATAAACTAAGTGGCCTGCTGAAAACTGCATGTGTTTTTGGGCAAGATCTGGAAAGCAGCAGGTCTTTGCTCAGAAAGGACATTAAACATCCTGTGACACTTTCCATGAGAACAAAGATAAAATGGGATCTTTTCTTACCCTTCTTGTTGCCAGACAAGAGCTGCTTGGTCCTTGTCTTTCCCCTGGACCTTGCCTTTCAGTGCTGCTATGAAGAGCAAGGGCAAAGCTGCCAGGAGTGTGCAAGCAGAGCCCTGGGAGGGTGGCAGGGAGCTGTTTGCTCTGCTGGTCTTCAGGATAAGTTCAAGCATACGTGATTTGGGTAAGCATGGCAGCTTCAGGGCAGATTATGAATTGGAAAAGACTTCCATTTCTAGGTGACTCTGGAGCCACTCTGTGCCATACAGCAGCACAAGAGAGCCAGGAGAGACTGATCTTTCCCCTCCTTCTGCACACTGTGGCACGAAGCTGCACACCACCTATGCACATCTTCACCAGCACAGCCCCTCCTGTGGCATGTGGCCCACAGCAGTCCAAGAGAAAAGGGGCTAGGTTTTCCCCACCATGCACGTGCATGATAAAAACTTGTCCTTAAACAAAAAAAAGTGCAGCTCTCTTACTTTCTTATTGATTTTTTGATTTTCCTCCCCTGCCACACCCACCAAAAAAAAAAAATAAATAAACGAAAAGAAAAAAAAAGATTGATTCTTTATGGGTCTTTAATATTTTGGAAAGATTTTTAATCTTACCTGTATTAAACTGTGCTTCATGTTGGAAGATTTCCTTTGCCAAAATACCCTGGTAACATAATTGCAGCAGACTTTATTTGAACTGCTTAACACTGCAAGACAAAATTCTGAACAGGAAGGTCTGGGCATAAGCTGCTGGTCGAGAGCCTGGGGATCTCAACATTGCAGCAAACTTCCTCTGCAAGTCTGGTTGGCAGCACCTCTATGACAACTCCCCATCAGCAGTGGGAACAACAGTGGTTATCTGTATTGGCTACTGACATTTTGACATCTGGCTCAACAACAGATAATGCTTCTCTGTGGTGTGGAAAGGATATTGTCAGAGCACTACAACACACTGTGCATTGTACATGCCAGGGAAACGAACGCAGGCAGAAAAACCACTCACACTCTGCTGACCTGCCCTCGGCGCTACAACAACAACTTTAAAACACTTCTGTGCTAATTAATTTTTATATAAATTAATCTTAAGCACTGAAGTGTCAGAAGCTAGATATCACCAAATCAAAATGCATGACTTCATTTGGTTCTTGGATCAAGACTCTGACACTAATAGAAATACCAGGGTTTGGGTTACACGCATGTTTACACATTCACAACAGGCTTCCTTTTGTCACTAATTTTTCTCATGCAAGTTTCAACTGCTGACACCACATAAATTAGCAGGCAACACAAAAGAAGTCACAAAAAATGGCCCTAATCCTTCCAAAATTGCAAGACTATGAATGTAGCTTTCTCTAGAACTGCAATCGAGATAGGAAAGGAGCACACGCCCTCACCTGGAGTGCCTGACCAGGCAAAGACAACACAACCGGGCAAGGGCTTGTTTTGGTTTGGTTCCTGTGCAAACAAGAGTAATTCCTTTACACTCTTTCACGCTTTGCAAACCACAAAAATAAATTATAATACTATAGAATTCAACAGGTATAATAAAAGCTTTTGAAGTTTGGAGAATGGTTAGGTGTCATGGAACAGTGGATGAATATCCTTCCTACACAATGAATGTTCTTAATTTGCACCTTTATATACAAATACCTGTTGGAAACTGAAAACCTCACTGCCCTCCTTCCACTGCCTTCCTCTCTCATCTCCCTGGGAGCCAATCAGCCCTGCACTTGCAGCCAGTCAGCTGTACAGGGACATGCTGCAACAGTGTGCTCAGAGGAACATTTCCAGATCTGTTCACTCACATTTGGATCTACAACCTTTGGCATTCTATAGACAAAGGAACCCAGCTTCCCTGGCATCTCTAAAAAAATAATCCAAAGACTGGGGAAACTACAAGTTCCTACGGTTCCTTCAGCCCCCTCTCTGTGTCTACAGTCCAAATTTTGCCAACTCCAAGGCAAGAAGGTAAAGTACCCACCATTAGAGAGCTGAGGCTCCTTTCTGGAGGTGAAGCCAAGCTCTGTTTCTTACTGACACACAAGATTTTAGCAAAGGATCAAAAGATTCTGATGCATTCCTAAAAATATGTGGCTGTGTAAGTCACATATTTTAGCCTGGGATAGAAAAAAGAGGGTATGTAATGTTCTCCTCACTTTTCATGGACACTGGCAATTCCTGGAACACAAGACCATCCCTCGGCATCAGACCAAAAGTTGCATTTGGAACCAGGCAGTTTCTAATGACACTAACTTAGATGAAGGTAGTCTTGCTACCTACAGAGTGCATCATCTTCAGAATATTGGGAAATTTTGGCAGAAGCCTCCTCTCTTTCTCGATATGAAATAAGCATAGGCAGATCAATACTGAATATTGGTTGAACAAGAGGATGATTCATCTCCTTTTACTGATTACAAACTTCCACATTTCAAATCTTCTGCCTTGCTACTCTTCATCCACATGTCACGAAGTCCTCGCTCCAAGCACACACTGTAAGATTTCTGGACACATTTATATGCACGTATTTTACAAAGATCTGCATTCCAGCTAGCAAGTGCAATAATTTTTTCACTGGAAAACACAGATTCATCACTAAAAATGTCCTATGGAAATATAATTTAACAAAATTTGGCTGTAGAAATGCAGAAGCTTTTAAAAAACCCTTCTATTTCAAATAACTTGTTTTTGGCAGCCTGCTCAGTTTCCTTGCTAGCAGGCTTTATTTTGGTGGAGAAAGTGAAATGAAATGTAGACATTTTGAAATTTCCCATCAGAAGAAAAACTTAATTAGACATTGGAATTTTTCACAGCATGGGAGTAATAAATTTGAATTAGTCTTGCTTGGAAGCAAGCCTTTGCTCAGCTATTCCAGTTTTTCTTCCATATTTACCAGAAGCTTGGGCTACTTCAACCCATGCAGGAATCTGACTCCAAATATAGGCTGTAATGTCTCCAGTCTGAGGAGACCTAACCATTTCCTTCGTTCTACAGCTTTTCAGAGCATTATGTTTTTGTTGTTCTGGGTGACAAGTATGGCTTGCTGTGCTCTCAGAAGAAATGGTGTTGGCAGCTTGTCCTGCTCATCATCAACACCTTTGCCTGCAGCAGCTCTCAGGGAAATGCACAAGCTAAAGAAGGGTGAACTGGGGAGCAAGGCCTGAAGGCAGTGCAGGTGGTCTTGACCCTGTTCACCAAATCAGCACACAAAACAAAGTAAAAGAAGAGGATACACCACTACCAATTCTTCACACCTCCACAACACAGCAAACGAGTCCTTTGGCAAGAATTTTCTGCACCTCTGACAAAACTCTGGCTGGTGTTTGCTGCTGCTGGGGCTTTCGGAGAGAGTTTCTCATACACCCAGCCTGGGGTATACTGTGCCTCTGGACAGGTTTTTGCTCAGTTCACCTGTAAAATACACAGCTTAACACCTAGGACTATTTTCAATTCAGTCTTTACTACCTATTTGTTGTATTTGTTGTGTTCACAGGCTAGGGGAGAAGTGTCTTAAGCTTTAATGCATTACTTTAAATAAAATATTCCCATTGATAGTATCTACAGCAAATATTTACAGAGTTAACAAACACAAACTATTGTCATTCCACACAGAAAGTTACAAGCATCAAAGATTTCTGTTTTATTTGGAGATGTACCAGATTAGTTCCAGGGGCACTTATGCAACACAGAATCCTAGAGATAATTTTTTTCCACCTGTACTTGGTACAACAATTTTTTCCTCCATTCATTTGCTATTTTCTTTGTGAGTTATGCATGTACAGACTAAAGAAACTAAAAGAACTAAAACTAAAAGAAGCTATCTGATCTGAGTAGGTATTTTGGTAAATATTGCACCATTGATTATCCATGGCCTTGCATTTCAGTATCGGCCACTGAAATCCATCCCAGCCCCAGGGCAGCAGCATTCCACACCACCTCCCTGCTCTCCAGCCAGGGCTGCTGACTTTGGAACTGCTGACACAAACTTCATCGACACATTTCTGATTCAAGCCTGAATCATATTTTAGTACAGTGTTTTCTTGTTTGTGTTTTAAAAAAGTTCTCTGCTGTTCTGCCTTTGTGTGCGTGTGTGTGTGTCCCAAATTTCCCTTTTTCTTTATTCCAGTCATACACCACTGCTTTCTAGCACAGCAGGGGAAGTGGAATGGTCAGGGACTGAAAGGGAACTGACTCTAAATTACCTTCTCTCCTCCAGTGGGTGTGTAAGGCAGTAGGCTAGAAAAGGAAGAGCCAGTTCTTACACTTTTGTGAATAAAGATATTTTAATTGCATAACAATCTCCACACACAGGACAAACTTCGACAGTGTCTCACACCCATAGTCAATGGCTCCAGAGCAGTATCAGGAAGAGTTCTTCTGCTCCCAGCCTGATCAAGAGCCTTATAGTGCCAGAGGTGGTGTCTTAGAACTTTACAGTAACCTACATAAAGTGAAACTTTAAGCAAATTCCCATAATGCTGGGAACCAGATGTTTACAACAACCTCACAAAGGCACTTTTATAATTGCCTTTCAGGTAGGAGAGCTGGAACAGAGAGATATGTTCCATGGCACCTTAAAAAAATCAAGCTCCAAACTAAGAGGAAAAGATTAGAAATTGAAAAAAAGAAGTCTTCCTGACTAAAACTAAACGGACCTCTATGATTTGTCCAATAAATAAAAGGTGAATTAGTCTGCAGGGTTTGGTGCCTTTTCTGCTTATTTTTTAATACAATTTCTTATGTGATAAGAGCAAGGAGTGGAGAGAAATTTAGTTCCTGAATGTTTTCTGCCCTAGGTGTAAACGAGCAGGTGTGAAGTGTGTTACAGGTCAGCCTGCAGCCACCATCAGGAAGCAGCTTTAGCTTTCCTTGCACTGCTTTTCTCCCTTCTAAGAGGTAAACCAATGATGCTTGGGGACCATATACTGCACAGGCAAACCTGCTGGAGAGAGGTCTACAAACCTCCTATAACAGAAGAGAACAGAAAATTTATTTTCTAAGCTAAAACAGAAGTGACAAACACTGGGAATTTGAGAGTGGTTTTGGCTTATCTTGTAAATACTTCTGGATTTTTCTGTGCACAGCCTTCTGTAGCCAAGTGCAATATGCTGAAAGCTAGCTGGGTAACAGCATGCTCCATGCTTAGGACATAGGAACAGCATGTTTTTGTTTACTTATTCAAATAGCAGTAGGGGTGAGGTTGCTCAAAAAACAATTCTACTAAAAGGAACTAATTTTTTTTTAAGTACACTCAGCATTTTGTGATTCATTTAGGCAGCCACCTGTGAAAATGCTAAATTAATTTGTTGAGGGGTTTTTCAATTAATATGCATTATTTCACAGGTAATTTTTAAAATATAAAAAGAGTAAGAGCAATTTTCAAAATAAGAGTGTTCAAATCAATAACAAGGTTTTATCTCCAGGTGAAGCCCATCCAATCTTTTCAGAGAAGCCTCTCCTAGCTTCTACTGCCTTGCCCACATTACACTACTGCATTTCACAAAACAGATGTTCACAGACCACCTTGGCTGCGCTGCCCCCATTGCCTCCTGCTGACAGTCAGCCTGTCCAGCCAGTGGGAGGACAGAGGGGGCAGATGTAGGTAACACCACTATCCCAACTCAGTGTTACATCTACAGCTTGGTCATGGTTTGCTGCCTTACATGAGAATATTTCCATTGCAGTCTCCTAAGTGATGCAGCTGTTCTGAAAGCTTGCAGGAAAGCATTTTGGTCAGCATCTTTCCTATGGGCTTGAGATACTCATTTCTTCATCCTTACTGAAACACAGGTATTTCCACTTCCACCTAACCTAGCATGTGCATTAGAAACTCCTACAAGCTGAGACCAGCTGTTTTATTTTTGTGCAATTTGTTAAAATATTAGTTCAAAACAAATCCCCTGACCACGTCACAGCACACCAGTGGCCACACCACCTTGTTGCTTGAAGCACTGATATGTCTGTTGTGACAAAATGCATTATCAAACCAGTGTCTGCCCATGATGAGACCTTCTTGCTCTAAGCATTGCTCCCTGATGCTTTCAAGAATGCAACATAAAATGTGTATTCTCTTGCAAGGAAAAGTTCATCTCACAAAAGATTTTAAACCCTAAAAAGCATGCCATTTTGGAAAAAAAAATCCTAACATATTGTATGAGAAAAGCGGTAACATGGTTAGCTGAGACCACATCTTCACGGGTGGGCATAAATGGAAATCTCGGTAACAGGGCAAACTACTCTGTACTTGCACTGCCAATGCTTGGGTACCTCAGCATTTGCTAAAGGGCAACTTCTGCTTTGTATTAAATGCCCAGATTCACGCAAACTTTTAAGTTGGAAAATAAATGAATGGGTCACCCACTCAAAAACCTGGAAAATGACAAAGTTGTCAACTTGGAAAGACGCTTCTGAAGGTGGAAGTGACCTGATCATCACAACAAAATAAGCAAAACCACTTAAGAACAGGGAATGACACATTGTTTTAAGTAAAACATGATGCCATTTCATGTTGTTTACCCACCCTCATTCCAGGTACCAAGACACAAAAGAGACTGTGGTCTTTTTCATAGCCTGTGTTTCATTTAATTCCAAGTTCAAAGACACCTTTTACTTTAAAAACAGAACCCAGTAGAACTCCTCATCCGACTGGAAACAATCATGGATGTTTATTTTGTCATCAGTTCAACCCCATATGGTTCTCCCATCTCTAAAGTTCTGCTGTGTCCTGCCAAAAATCACTTGCAAGTATCTTGTGACAGTCTAATGGGAACAGAAGTGCTGATAATAGTGAAACACCAGGACAGCTTTGCTGAGGTTGGAATGAACTGCAAGCACCCTACTTGTCCTAGAAGTCAGATTCTTGTATTGCCCCCATGCAGCCCATGCTAGCCTTCTCTATCAAATCTGATAAAGTAAATACTCTTAGCTGTTGGTCAGTCTTCGTCCAGCAATTGGGATTTTTCCCCCAGTACTTTAGTCCAGAAGTCTTACACAGACCCTTCTTCCTAGGGGATGTAATTAGACTTTTTGTCAAAACCATTTAAAATTGGGCTGTCTTGGTGGTGATGGGGAGAGAATGAAGAGAGTAGCATGTGATTCAACAACAAATATTCCAGTGCAAAAGAAGCATAGGCCATGACAATTGAGAGTGATGAGTCTGACCCATTCTGCTGCAACTTACCTGAATAATTACCTTACCATGTTTCAGAAAGAGAAGTGAGATTAACAAAGCTTGGTCTCTTTAATTTATACCAAAACAAGTATTTTCAACACATACGAAATCTGCAGACTCACTGATCTCCCTTAGGGAAATCTGCTTCTTCAAATTCACCATTTCCAAAACAAAAAAGATCCAAGAATCTGGATATTTCTAGGTTCTCAGTAACACTCTTGGATAGTGCTGGAGTTGAACTTTGCTTGCACAAACTTCCAGTTTGTACCAGTTATAGTAGAGGTTTATCTGTGTAGTTGAGCAAGAATGTTTTCAGACTCTTTAGATAGCTCTGGATGACTGAGGAAGTGGGGCACCTTGGGGAACCCCTTCCACCAGGGTACTGTAGACAGCAACTGGATACCAAACACAAGCAGAAAAATTCAAGACAACACCAATGCTCTCAGAAATGCTTCAAAGTACTCCCCTATGGCAAAAATATTGTAACAGTGCCAGAAATCAACCACACTGTCATTTATCCAATACCTTATTTATAGAAGGGGGACATGGAGGAGGAAACCAAGAGCTGGGATTAGTGGAGGCAGGCAAAGTCTGAAGGTAAAGAAGCAAGTTACAGTACTAGCAGATTCATATCATGGTACTGATGGGGAAACAAGAAAAAGTAGTCAATTGTAGATTTCAAGTCAACAAAGAAATTAAGGCTTTTCTCCCTCAGGAAGGGGAGAATTGAACATACAGTGTCACTTTCCTCTAGTTTTTCCTACTTTGTGACTTTTCACAACTTTCTATCCTAGTTAGTCTGCTAATATTTTTCCCAACCAGGAGTGCTCATTTATGTAATATACAATTCAGAGTACTTTTTCTCATTCTTTTAACTATATAAATTCACCCAGTAAACATTTTAAATTTCAAATCAGCATTTTTAAGGTAAAGTTTTATTTTGTGTTTCTCTTAGAACTGTGACCAACTTAGCTGACAGTCCCTAGAATCTTAGGGCTAACTTCAGGGCTACCATGATTGTGCTTTTTTTCTTTAACCACACAGCCCTCAATTTGTGAATTTATATTTCTCTGAATGGCTTGCTAGGGTTTTTTTCAGTGTGTGTGGGTTTTTTGGTTTTTGGGAGGTTTTTTTGTTTTGGTTTGTGTTGAGGACTCTCCACGTGTTGAGACACGAGGCTTGACTCCATTTCAGAAGGCTGATTTATTATGTTAAATATTATATTAAAATACTACATTAAAGCTATACTAAAGAACAGAGAGATCACAAGGCTACAACAAGAACAGAACAGAACAGAATAACAAAAATCCTGTGACTGCTCACAGCCTTGGCACAGGTGGCTGTGATTGGTCATCAATGGAAAACAATCCACATGGACCAATCACAGATGCACCTGTTGCATTCCACAGCAGCAGATAGGAATTGTTTACCTTTCTCTCCTGAGGCTCCTCAGCTTCTCAGGAGAGGAAAAATCCCAGCAAAGGATTTTTCATAATATCATGGCTACAGGTTTGGATTCTTTTTGTTTTTTGACAAGAAGAGGATTTTAATCTTAAAAGAACAGCAGTTTTTAAATATTTGTTTACTTAACATTATAGTCTTCCTTCACAATTCCAAATGTGAAGAATGCAGGAACACCTAAGTGACAGACATTCCCATGTCAAATTCCCTTCAAAAACACACACTGGAGAGAAAGGCAGGATCGTGCTCTGAAAGCAGCAGTTACATGGCTGATGTCATGCTCCCCTCTACTGGCTATCATAAGAAGCACTGTTATCTCTTAACATTCTGAAGTTTTCCCTTAAAAACCAAAACAGTGTACAAGTGAATCTTCATTTGAAGGCAAAACTTAGCCAATAACCTCAATCAAAGTTGTTTTTTTTTTTTCTTTATTAAAAAATAGAGGCGCTGAGCAGAACCATCTGCACTTATCTCAAGCTCAATATTATAGAAAATATCAACTTCAACATGGTAATGTTATCTCATACTTTTGTTTAAAGCCCTTTAAAGTCAATTTCAAGCAGGCAAAAGGCTTCAAAGACTAAAGCCTTGTTATGAAGAGTAAAACCATGTCAAGAACCAAACTACTGTCATGGAAGTAAGTACCATGTATGTCACAAAATAAAGTGTTATGTATGTCACATCATTGCTTTCAAGAAATTAATTCCACAGATACATTGAAACTGTCAAAACAGTAGTGGTCTTTATTTCCATCACGCAAGTTCACACTTCAGTTAATATTACCATCTTTCAACATTTGGGAGATATGTAAGTTAATGACTTAAAAAAGTGAAATATACCCCCTTCCAAAAATATACTGAATTCTATACTGTCCCTCTGATGAGTCATTTACATTATGTGACATCACATACAGTCCTGCAAGACAAAATAATTTATGAATTGCTTTTCAGCCTCTCATTTGTGAGCCCTCAAGGTGTCTAAGGAGACTAAGCAACCTAAATACATGGATTTCAAAGGGATCTCATTTCAACTTGGGAAAACAAATCTAGAGAGGTTCACAAATCCAAAAAGGTAGAAAATATTGTCTTGGAATAAACACCCAAATTTTACTGTCCTGGACAGGAAGTTAACACTAGTTTAAAAGCAGAGAACACTTTAGTCAGTATTTTTCTAATTTTAGTAACTGGGCTTTTAATAATGCTGTTATCAGTTGTTTTCAATTGAGAACAAGTTAAAACTTGCAGACTACAGAAAAATAACTGAAGACAATCTCCCTTTACCATCTAATACCAAGTGTGAATAACATCTTTACTACAGAACTCTTCATGTTGATCAGAAGTTTTAATCACAGACAGATTTTCATTTTAGTGTCAACTGAATAATTAAAATTTAGTTCACATCTTCTTTAATTTTTTTTTTATTATAAAGAAGAATCAGCCCTGCAAAACCAGTTGGCAGTCTCTTCTGTTGTAATTCATGGCCACTGAAAAATTACAATCTTAAACCCCCTGCTATTATGAAGCTTCCTCGCAGTCCTTTGAAGAAATGCATTTAGCCACAGAATGATTTGCAAATTTTTTTTTTTTGGGGGAGTGGGGTGGGCAGAGAGATGTTAAAGTATCTCATCTAATGAGGAAAGGAAAGGCAAAAAAATCAATGACTAGTATTCACAGTAAAATGCATCAGCTTTGTAGTTTCATTTGAAACCAAGAACAAATCATGAAACGTCATGAAAATAAGATTAAAAAATCTCCTAGAGTGATTACTAAATGAAGTTAAAATTACCACACTAATCAGTAAACCCCAGAAGAAAAGCAGATGCCTCATATCACAGGTCCTACATTAAACAGTATCCGTTTTTTAAAATAAATCCATAAAATCTGTATGTTTGGCCACTTTGCACATTTTCCCCCTATAAAATACAGTGTACAGAAAAAAAATCTCATAATTCCCAGTATGAATTCTGAAGTATAAGGTCAAACCCAGAAATTAAAGATCAGCTAAAAGGATTTTAAATTATTTACAAATCCAGCAGGTAGAACTACCATAATGGCTTCATTTCCATCCTTGTAGTGGCTTTCGCTCTTACCCAGCAGCATCTGTGGTAGGAATCTCTTCAGACAGCTTCATCACTGATCATCTGTCATTTTAAGCATTTCTAGAAGAGCCCCAACAGCTCCAAAATAACCCTTTGAACAAAGGCAAAAGAAAACCAAAACCAATCAAATTCCAAAACAAGACATAACATGAACACAAAGTTTTCAGTTCTGTTAAGGCAAATGAAAGCATGTCAGCCATGCCAAATATTTGCTCTACCTAAAATATGATGTAGTAAGATCATCCTCAGGTAGAAGAAAGGGCCTGATACTGGAAAAAGTCTTACATAGTTCTCCAAAATTATGAAAAAAAAAATTACAAAACCACAATACTGATACTGTACTGAGGCAGGGCAGTTTCCATTATGGATCTGTCCATCTGGTACTCACCTCAAAATTATGCTTACAAAAATGAATTATACTTGAGGTTCTCTTATACCAGCCCACACAAATGAACATTGTTGCAATTAGGGTCAGAAAGCAAATACGAGAAATGGGCAATGTTTAACAACACGTAGCATAAGATTAGTGATCAAACCAAGAAGCTAACAAGTAGTGTTTTCAAATGAATTTGTAAACTAAATATCGCTTATGCAGAACTTGGCTTGTGCATTCAATTCAAAGCAATGGCATTTCTCCCCTTTCAAGTTCACCAAAAAAAGAACTACAAGAATTTTGTACTTACAAATGGAAGTTCAACACATATTTCCTTACCTCATGTTCCAAAAACAGAGCTTTTAGCTGTCCCTTGGACCAATAATCCATAGCATATGCTAGCACCTTCATAGAAATCATATTAATTCTGAGAAAGTTGCCAACAAACACCACCTTGTCGATATTCTGTAAAATTGAATTTGAAAAACATTACCAGAAAAATTATATTCAGCTATATTATTTGCCTCATTTAACATGTACCTCTGCCTCTACTACAAAGTTAAATGGGAATTTTAGGTTACATTTAAATACTTCAAACTGAAAAGTCAAAAACTATTGCAGTTAGTGACCACCAAGTAGAGACATTGCAAGAGCAGGGAGGTGCAGAGTTTTATTTCAAAGAACGTGAGAGGCTATTATCATAGATGATCAATATTTGTTTAAAATATTGAATAAATGTCACAACCTTCCCAACATGACTCAGATTATGAGCATTTTGGTGGTGGTGTTTGGTTTCTTTAATTGCATATGGATGCTTTGAAAACATCTTTGCCCCTTGCATGTTAAATGAAGCAACTTTCCAGAGATCACTATGATTATTAAATCCAGATGGAGAACCTCTGAAGGGTATCTGAGAAGGATTACGTTAGAGATGAGAAGGAGCATCTTTCATTATCTATTACCAGGACTATGACTCCGTTTTCAAAAAGCAAGTTACACGGGGCCGACATAGCAATACTTGATATGTATGGCATTCCTTTGTTTCAAAGCTCATTTGAACTCAGTTTTCACAGGAAATTAAGATTTTTTGAACCATCAGCACTTAGCTGCCAGTGAGAAAGCCACAGACCATCCTTATTTGTATGTACACCACCGCAGCCAGCAGTGGCTCTGTGTAGTGTTTAAACAATGCCCCTATCTTACCAAGCCCAGTTCTGCCTGTTATGCACAAAACTGCACTTGCATTTTGCACTGGTGTACCAGATGATGTTCAGCAGACACTAGAATTGGTCTAGAAGATTCAGTGGGAGGCCACATCCTGGAGATAAAAGGTTTCACAGGAGTCCTGAGGAGCCCTAGGAATGCATCTTCAAGAGTCTCCTGCAGAAATTTTCCAGAAAGGCTGCACAGGGACTAGAATTAGTGAGGGTTACCCCTCCACTTTGATCCAGCTCTATAAAGGCCCAACACTTGGCTCTGCAGCAATTCCTGTGCTACAGCCACAGCTGTGCCATGTGCAGGGCTGTGTCTGTGTCACAGCCCAGGGGACACCCTCACTGGAGCACCCAGTGCTGCAGAGAGGATCCCCAGACACCGGAGCTCGTTCGCCGTGTGCGCTGACTGAGGCAGGGACAGCCCCGACTGCCCTCACACCAAGCACAGCAACACAAACCCCACTGAAATCATTCCCTTCAGTCATCTATCTCCTCAGACTCTGCAGTCACATCGGCACGCATTCATACTCAGGGATTTATGAATGAAAATAAGAACTTCTCAAATTTCAAAATGCTGCTATGGAACATGGCCAAGAGCACCCTGCATCCTTGGATAAGGCAGTTTTGTCTCTGAAGCAACTTCAGACAAAGGAGGGACAAATACGCAACTAATTAATTTCCTGTAATGCCATAGCATAAAACTGATTAGTATCTACATTTCAATTTCACATGCACATATGATTTTTTTCTGAATATAAAAACAAAGCTACTGATACCAGAAGCAATCCCTAACACAGAGTATAAAAATTACCACAAATTTTGAATCTAAAAGTACTAGTCATACCTACTAGAATAACAGTGTAGACCAACATGCAAATTTCAATTTTGTTTCAAATGTTCCTTGAGTTGATAAGGTGAAAAACTGTGTTAATAATGTAAACTTTCCTAAATTTTGATCTGAACTAAAAACAAGTTTAGCATTTTTCAGAAGCTGAAATGCTACTCTTAAGGAAGTCTTGTCAATTTACTTTTAAACCTGGAAAAGACATGCACTCTTTCACTCTGCTTGTTAAATTGTTCAACTACCCTGGAGCAGAAAGTTATAGTAAAGCTTTAATATAGCATAGTCACATTATTTATCAATATAATTGAATAGAGAAATCTATATCAATAACACAATAAAAAACCTGCACATATTTTTGCAAGGCAGCTTGTTCAGATGCAAACTTACATGTTCTGCAAGCAAGAAAAGTATAAACCAGGAGATCAGATTCTTTTATGCAGTTCTGCTGTGCCTAGGACAGGCCATTTCAAAGGGTCTGTGGCCAAATGGTTCCAGACTATGGAATTTTTCTACCCCTTTGCCAACTTTGTGCAAGCAAATTTGCTTTGAAGTTTTGCAGACAGAATATTTCATTTATTCCCCAGCCTCATTTTTTCCTGCACATATGCAAGTCATTTTCAACACAATATTAAAACTGCAATCATTGGGAAAAACTTATCAAAAGTCATGCTTCAGGGCATAAATTGATTCTGTCAACCTAAAAGTGAGCTTTACCATAACCCTAATCTAATACATACAAGCTCCACAAAAGAATATCATATTCAAATCTTTATTTAGCTCTTATTTGAGGATTTGATTCATCAGGCTTGCTGTAAGTCAGAGCCATGTCTCCCAAAGGCAATTTAGGTTTCTAGATTATTTAGCAGAGTGACAGCATTAATTTTTTTTCTCCAAGAACAAGCTATCTGAAGATTAGCTTACTTGAAATGATACTGCATGTTTTTCTTTTTAATAGTACATAAAGCAACTAAATGAAATTCTCATTCTCTAAAACTACAAAATCGTTTACTTCAGGTTTGGAGAAATTTTGCTTTGACACTGTGAAATGAAGAATATTTAACACATCAATTCACATTCCTCCACCAAATTCTATGGATCACATCAGTTTTTAAGAGGCCTGCCCCCAGAACAAAAGATGGTAGGAACTTTTTTGAGTGTCTCAGAAGCATTAGTTTCGTTAGCAGCCTGTCTCCTCCTCTGTGGTTCCCTGCTGCAACTCTCCATGCTTTGATAGCCCTGTACAATGCTGCTTGAACTCCATGCCACAAGGCAACACTGTAAAGAAGCTGAAAGCAAAGAGAAGGCTGAAAGAGAATCATCCTGACCGAAAGAGTCGAATTGCCAAAAAAAAAAACAAAGTAAGTCTGCAGCTACTTTTCACAATGAAGGAAGGTTATCAGTGGTATTTGATAGGGCATACATACTACAACTTGTGCTGATCAGGTCCTCTAGAGAGGAATATGAGCAAAAAACATAATAATGGCATACAAAACCAAAAGAAAATAAAAAATGAAGAGCATAGCAGTGCTGAAGAGACATATCACGTGATTGAGGAAAAAATGTCAGATGAAGTTCAAATTAAAAAAGTGAAATGACACAACTGAAAGGGTAAAGACAAAGACACTTGATTATGCAGACACAATGACAGGCTCCTAATTAGCCACTTTTAAGATGATACCGTGGAGGGACTGTTGATGATTTCTTAGAAATGAGTTCTATGCTCATAAAAATGAAATACTATGAACTGTTAGTAAAGGAGCTCTGAATACAAAATCTATTCATATGTCATCACATAAATTCATTGAGCAACGACACTCTGAATATCATATGAAGATCTGATAATTCAATATTAAAATTACAACCATATCTTTTGATTAAAAAGACAAAACAAAGCAGTGCATAAAAGAGCATCTTCTCTTTTTTTAGGACTCTAACTATTAGGATCTTTTGTCTTGGAAAGACCAAGAGGAAGAAGATTCAAAGGTTGATTAAAAATCAAATCAAAACCCACACCCACAAAAAGCACTAGTGATTAATTATTTACTATTTCTGATAAAGCCATAAGCTAAATGGGACCCAATAAAGTGATTAGATGCCAGTTTGGTGAGTTCCTTGGGTTTGTTTTGTTCCATTTTTCTGGCTCTGTGTGTTGTTGATTAAAAATAAAACAGTGGCAGCAATTTATTCTACCAACAGAATACAGTGTGGCTAAAACACCTATGTATTAAAGAAAATTATATAAATTCATTATCTGCTAAGAGCATCTGAAAGGTATTAGTTACCACATAATGGCAAAGGATGAAATTTGCAGATGAATGCAAGGGCCTGAATGTTTGGGTTTGTGTTTGTTTTTGGGTTTTTTTAACTGCTGGAAGCTGTAGTGTATGGATGGAACAATCCATCCCTACTTATCATGCCTAATGAAAAGAATGTAATAAGCATCTGATAGGAGTCTGAGGAAGGAAATGAACTGCATTTTTCTTTTTTCTGACACAATGCAATGGAACTTGCATCTATCCAAACATTTAACACAATACACAATTTGAACTCATCCTGCTGTGGAAACAATCTAAGCAAAATAGTATTCAAAATAAATTCTATCTTGCTATAGTGAAACCTGTAAATAACTACAAAGTAACAGAGCAATAATTAATATTAAAAACACGTTAATATCTGTGTATTATAGCTTGAGAACAAATGAACATTCTAGGCTGAAAGTCAATGCCTCAAGGAGATCTTTAGAGACAATTTTTCTCCCCTCTTCTGTAGCTTTGAAGCTTGAACAGCCTTACACTTTGCATCAAAGCATACGCATAACAAGCCACAAGAGTTATGACATGACATTAAATATATGCATATCTACCAAGGCCAGTGACACACCTACTATGTCAGCAATTTGCATTTTTGCATCCTGATAATCTGACTATGCTGTTTCTAAAGGTTTTAAGCTCATGGTAAGTAACTTACCTCGTTCAATGCACACATGCGAGCAATAGAACCGATGTTGTTGGTGATGGTGACCAAAGTAGCTCTGGCCAAGTCCTCTTTACTGATGGAATCTCTCTTTTCTTTACTCATCATATGACCAAAGCTGTGTGAGAAAGATCATGTCTTTTAACATGAGATATTCAGGAGTGATAAAAGCCTTTAAAATTTTATCATTTAGCAAGCTTTGCTTTGGATTTGATAACCATTCTTTTGTGACAGATTTGAAATGTGAAAAGGGATCTCATTGGAAAGGCAGAACAACGAGTAAGGACACTTCCAAAATAACTGTAATTTAAATGGAAGCAAACTGGATCAGGCATTACTTACCTGTTTAAAAAAAAAAGAGCAAGAAGTAGAAGAGAGATCTAAGGACAAAGCCCATGACACATGGAGTGACATTTCCACATGGACACAGTGCATAGTCCAGGGATGATGCACTCAGTTTAGCATGCACAGGCAGTTTCCCCAGGGACAGCCCAGTTAACACACACCTTGAGGCCACAGCAGATCCCTGAAGGCCGAAGCGCTCGTAGTCTCCTCCATAGATGTCTTTCACCAGCTTATCCACATTGGTGCTGTCTCCTTTCGCGGCCATTTCCAGCGCTTCTTCAAACGTCTCGCAGCCAGTGAGCAAACAGCACAGGCCCAGGAACGTTCCTCCTCCAAGGCTGCAAAAGCACAGTCCCTTCAGCCCAGCAGCTTGAACCAGCTTTCACCACAGCCCTTCAGAGTGCCACTTGCAACATGCTGCACACAGGTGCCAGCTGCATCTCACAACTCCTGCCTCGAGGAGCGAACACGGACACTGCGCTGAGTTCCTATTTAACACAAGTGTGGTCTTAACCAAACTAGGCTTGAGTCTTTAATCCTTGAATAGGAGAATTATACTAAAAAATGTTCTTACACTAAGAATAAGGTCCAATCCAGCACCTCAGATACCACTTTGCTATTTGTAGCACTCTAACAAGTTTTCTGCACAAGAATAATTAACCAGCAGAACACTCAAATGAGTGAGGAAAGAAAGAACAGTGAACAAAGGTAAATCTCTAAGGGCTGGCAGCCAAGACAGATCTTGTCCCGCTAGCCAAAGGCAGGAAGCAGTCTGGCTGGCTCCTTTTCAAAGCAAGCCCAGCATCAGCCCTGAATGTTCTTTCCCTGCGAGAACTCTGAGCAAGGAGCACTCCCTTGAATATTTTGTAAGGGCTCAAGTACAATATTTACTGACTACATAAATTTAGCAGGGATTATTTAACTGCGCACAACATGTTGCCAACCCATTAAAGCTCTACTTTGAACTTTTCAGTCTTACAGACATGGACTTCAACTTACTAATCTCTACATCCTTCCTCATTCTTTCTTGGCCACTGACAAAGCTTATTTGCAGTGACTGCAGTCACAGCGACTGGAGCCACTGGAAACAAGGGGATCAGTGAGACACCACTCTTGCACTTCATGCAAAAAGCACAGGAGGTCACATAGGAACACTATCTAGTCCATGCTCTTGGATTATTGGGTTTTTCAGAACACATCTCACACAGAACTGTGGCATACTCAGTATTCAAACAGTAGAAAGCTCTGCACACCAGCCACAAGACAGTATTGATTTCATCACCTATAACAAGTCAACAACACACTGCAGTCCTGTTTTTCCTTCCGTAGTGGAAAGGATTAGAAGCATATCTACAAAAGATGCCAAAATCTCTGTGCTTGAAAAAGACCCAGAACTGCAAGAAATCCAGTGCCTCCCACTGAACTTGTATCCATCTGTACTGCAGATAGAGAAATGGCTCATGGCTACCATTGTGGCAAAGCTATGCCCTGGGTAAGGCAATGGAAGATACATAATCACATCATGTGCAGTATACAGGAGACACTTTAATACATATCATGCACCAAAAAGCAGAATGCAGGGGAGAGAAGACTCATTTGCTGGGACAGTTTTATTTTGGTAATTCAGAGCAAGAGATGGAAAATAGGTAAGAACACCAACAAGAGGCAGGTCTAAAGATCAATGATTTCCCTGACATAGATTCTCTCTCTGAAGGTATCCTAGGATATTTTCAGCCTTGCTACTGGTAGGCTTTTAGTAGAAATGGGAATACATGCACAGTTTGGAGCTGTAGCTACTGATCACACTCTAATTCTACCTGTTCAGTTGTGAAGGAGAAAACAATTTTAAAAAAACAAAAGTAAATTTACCTGGATCCTGTAACTCTTTTATAATTGTCCTTAGAATACACAGCTAGGATGCTGACCCCTGAGCCTATGTTAACCAGCAGCATAGGATATGGATTATCAAGGCAGTAAGGCTTTTTCTGGCACTGTTCAGGATCTGTAGGATTTTCAAAATAATAGCATTCTGGTTGGCCATTGAAACCAACAGAATCAACATAAAGGAGGCCCTGGATCAAACAGTCCAATTCATCCAGTTTATAGAGCTGTAGATCAGCCATCTGTAAAAGAATAACAAGAAATTAAGAAACACACATTTCCTAGCATAACACAACACTGAGAAGGACAAAAGGTTCCACTGAAGCACTTTGATCACTTTAATAGTAACACATTATGCTATTTAAGCAGTACAAAGATCTAAGCATGAAATTCACTATGTGCCTGACAACAGGTACCTCCCAAAGCAATGATGTGCTACACAGTAATGCCATCTAGTTCCTTTGCCTCTGAGACATTCTGGGCTCTGCAAGCAGGAAGTATTTCTCCTCCTTCACATTCTTGTTAGAAATACGGGTAGTAATTCATGGGAATAAATGGTGTATCAAATAATATAAATGAAATAACCCGGGGAAGGGAAGAGGGGAAGGGGGTTTCTCCTCTCATTTCATTCAGGTTAAGAAATCCAGCCTGGAGACACACTGCAAAACCGCGGCAGATGGACATTTGCATGAGAAGGAGGGTGTAGCTGCCAAGACGGGAAGTGGCCAACGACCCTACGCCCAAAGGATGGCACCAGATAAGATGCCTATCAAGGGACCATTAACACCCGAACCCTGAATGCCCGGGTCCGGGAAATCTGGGCGATGCCTATCTGGAGGGCCATTGGCACCTTGGACATGAATGCCTGGGTTACGGGAACACGGGAAGACAGCGATTCCGCTCTCGGCCGAGGTTTTTGTGCAGCTTGGACAGAGAAAAGAAACCAACTTGAATATGTGAAACTTAGAAAGAGACAAAAGGACTACTAGCCGCGGGCAAATTAAACAGTATAAAAACTGTGTCTTCGAAGCAGTGTGTGTGGACGGGGAGAATCTGGTCTTAGCGAAGACAGGTTCCACGTTCACCCGCATCACTGCCCGGGGGTGATACGCTGTCCGTTTTTGGTGGTGGCTATCGGACTGTTACTACGGTCGCGAAATAAATTTTATTTTTCATATTTTTATTAAAATTGGCTGACTCGCAATTTTCATTTATAACATTCTGATGCAATAAAAGTCTTCCCCCTCATTCCCAGCCCAAGAGGAGCTGTGTTCTGCAGCTTTTGAGCAGTATCAGACATATGCCTTCACAGCAGCATTCCTCAGGATGCAAAGTACTTTAGCTCATCATCCAACCACATTTCCCAGCAATTTAATGAAATTTTCAATAGAAGAATCAAGATGTTCATGTTATGTAAATATGCATTAAAAATACAGTGGATTTATTTTTTCATACATATTACTAGTTATTATGGTTAATTTTCAAATTACAATGAGCACTTTAAAGTGCCACATGAAAAAAAGAGGCATAACCCCTATGTCTGGTGAAAAGCCCAAACAAAAAGACTGTCAGGCCCATGCCCCCAGCAGAATACAACTTAAAGAGAAGGCAGACGACCAGTAACAAAAGCTGACAAAAGACATTCCCTCTGAGATCTCACAGGTCACCATGACTGTACTTCAACAGACATGTCTACTTGTCATAGCATTCTATTCACTAGAATTAGAAATAATATCCCTTTCTCAAAATAGGATACACTGACCAACTGTAGAAACACTCCTTTCCATTGTTAGGCAGAGGAGAGGGCAAAAAAAAACCTGTAAAGTTGCCCATCCAAATCCTGAGGTCATTTTCATCCTCATGCATGCAAAGCAGGTCATGCCTAACTCTACTTTCTAGCAAAAAAAACAAAAAAAAAAACCAAAAAAAACCAAAAAAAACAGCTGCAGAGTATAATGGAATTATAGAGTACACAGCTGGCTCTTCAGCATTTGCATACTGCAGGATGTTTAATAACGGCTAATGGAGAAGATTTACATGGGCAACTATGTTCTATTTTTAATTCTGGAAGCTATATTAAGTCACTATAAAGAGGGAAGCTATTTCTGTGGAACGGGCATGGTCAATAGGTTACATTCTTTTAAGCTATTTAAATCTCCCCTCTCAAGACTTTGCTCTACTTGTACACAGCTCTAGCTTGCCCTAAGTGAAAGCCATCCCACTCTTTGGGTCTGTCCTTTTGTTTTACTTGCCACTCCTCCAATCCTGTAACCAGGGAAAAGAAGTAAGACCAAGAAGACCCCAAACCAGCAGTCTCAAAGACCTCAGTATAGATCCAGTTATTCATACGACAACCGAGAGGGTTGGAAATAATTTCCTCTTGTTTCTGTCTTTCCTCCTGCAGCTTCTGCAATCCCCCCCTTTTTTTTTTTCCTTTGATTACCACATTGCTACATGAATTAAAATAACAGGCATGCAGCATAAAAGACTTGAATCATTTAGCTAGCAAACAGAATAAGCATAATTTGTGAGAAAAAGTTTTCAACAAATGTTACAAAATTCTTAAGAGTACTTTGCAAATATCTTGGATTTAATCAATTTCTAACTATTAGACCAAGAGGAAAAGCTCCAAGATATACACAAGACAAGGTATGATGCATACAAAAGACAAGGTATGATGCAAGGTATCAACATAATAAACCCTTCATGCACTCTTTATCACAATGAACATTGCATGGAGTCCCCTAAGTCATCCCTCCTTACAGGATTTATTCAGTCCAACAAACATTGCACATATCTGGATGGCATAAGGAAATATTCTGTACTGCCCACGATCTTTCCCTAGGTTATGTGCTGTACAGTGCCAGTTTCCTCACCTTGGTGTGTAAGTTGGATGCAGCATGACCAAACACGATCTAACACATGCACAGTTGTGCTGTGAACCAGGAGCTGCTGTGCAGATGAGTCACTAGCAGGTTTATGGCCCCTCCCGTCCAAACCCCTACTCTAATGTAACCCAAATACCCAGCCACAAGCTGCTTTTGTCTGATCCATGCTACACTTTTACAAACAGGCAAGCACTAGCCAGAGACCCTGCAAGACACAAACAAGTAATACAAATCAGAGTAGAACACTTTTGACACCAGGACAAAACCACAGACAAGCCCCTCGATTCTACAAACTCTCCAGTCACCTCACCAACTCTGTAAGAATAGAACAAGAGAAACTAATCAGATTCTTTCTCAAGCACTACACATAAAGGTTTTATTAGGTCCAGCTCTCCATGTATAAAAGACACATTAGAATTTGTTCTGCTTTTTATAGCTCTGTGCTATATTTAACAGTTGATATACTATAAGCAGAGAACTCCTATTACTGCTTTCTTTTATGTATGATATTCATAGCAGACTGAAAAACTATTTTCCTGTGTCATTGCAACAGTCTGGTTTTGATTTTTGGAATAATCAACACAGGCATCAGTATTCTATGTCAATCCACCTTTCTTCAGAGAGCCAAAAGCTCTGCAGCCACCAGACATCCAAGACTCCAAATAGCTTACTGAGCCACCACTGTTCTTATTTCTAAACAGAAATTAGGGCAAAGTTTCAAGAAGTGTAGTAACCCAGTCCTGTACAAGAAACGACGATTGAGCCACAGTCACAATTCAGTCCCTTTCCCTGCATACACAACTGTGTATTTGCTCAAGATGTCTCAAAGCACCAAAACTGCATTGCAGCAGATTTACTTGTAGCCATTGTAACTAATTTATAAGTAGGCAGACATTTATTCCTGCTGCCATAACCTGACCTACCACACTCCACTCACCCTCAACTTTCAGCTGTTCAAACCTCTTCTTAGAGGAACCAAAGTTTATGTGCAAATATGCATAACAAAAATGGAAGCTGTGTCTAGAAGCACATTTTAATTGGACGTTTTTCCTACAACGTTTACAAAATGCATTTCCAGGTATTTTCCAGCCCTTCACAATTCCTAATGTGACATCAGACAGCAGAATGGTCAACTTACCCTACTCTGCTCTCATGTAGCTATATTTAGCACAGTGCCTCTCTAGAGGTTATGTCAGAAAGTTGTGCTGTGAGAAGAACAACTGCAGAACAAAGTAGTATACAGGACCCTGGAGGGAAAATTTATGATGATTACAGAGAATCCACATGTACATTTTTTTAAAGAATAATTTTTCTGCATTATAGCCAGACTGCAGCTATTCCTCTTTTTTTTTAAGACTGCTTTTTAAATACTGGGGAAAGGAACAAAACACTTTAGACCTCAAGAAACTCTCCAGGACCATCAAAAGGAGTGACTTAGGACTTCAACCATGCCTGCAAGCAGGTGCAACACACCAGGAGAAAAAAGCCAACATTTCCCCCTATGACCTTAGCATCAAACTCCTGAAACACAGCTCATTTCAAGGATACAAAAAGTCTGTTGTTACTGTGTACAGATGCTATTCCAAGAATGAAAGACCATCTCCTGTACTCTTGCAAGAAGTGCTGGAAAATTGTGTTACCTGTTGAAATTTAGATTTGGATTTTTTTATTGTTTGCCTTGTTTGTTTTTTAAATAGTGTAATAGCATAACATTAAAAAAATTATCTGTATTCAAATACAAAGCAGTATAAAAAGAAAAAACACGGTACCAGCTTGTCTGTGCTTTCAAGTATGGAAGCACACATGTCAAAGACTTGGGTCCCATTTGTTTCTTATTATGGGTGAGCAAATACATCCACTTCAGCAAGGTGAACACGAAACAGCTCAGTCCTCTAGAAGTGAGCTGAGGGCAGCCATGACATACGTGCTCTGGGGTTGAAGTCTAATGTATCACCATTGGTGTGCAGACATATTTTCAATGAAGCTCCAGCTCAAGAAACTTTTCACCCACTTTTACTGTATTCTGATGAACACAGGAAAGTCTGAACCTAGATGCAGCTGCAAGTTCATTTTTTGCTTGGACTTTCAATGAGAAATATGATTATTTTTTTCTGTAAAAAAACTGTTAGGAGCATAGCATCTGGCAAGTTTTTAATTATCAATTACAACAGCTTCATTTACTATGTCACTCTGACTTTTATGTCTGCTGGGCATTGCTCCAGTTTTTATTTCTTAGAATAGCTTACAATCTAGCTTTTCCTTCCATCTCCTTCACTTTCATAAAGACTTTGCTTTCTTTATATTTTGATTATCTTCACTTCAAACCCCAACCATGCTACTTTATGGAGCTGAAAATAACTACTCACAATCAAACAAAACAAAGTCTAGTGCAAACAAACTGCAAGTCCAACATTCACTGAGGCAGAAGATTCACTCTGTATCAGCTTTGGGCAAAAAAAGCACTCATCAGGAATCCTATGCAGAGCTCTGCCCCCTTGCACAGCGAGCCCTAAGGATCTCTCCTCTCTCTTGGCAGGGAAGAGATGCACATTGTTTCTCCATTCCCTCTGAAGAGGGTACTTTACCCATTCTCTGGATGCCTCTTTCAACTCCAGCCCAGCCCCTACAGCCTGACCAGCTGCCTCCAGCCTCCTCAGCAAGAAGACTTTTGAGTCCCACACACTGTCAGAGTTACACAGCTTACTCATCCTACAACGCAGGACAATGAGTTTATTTGTTTTAAGATGAACACAGTCATCCTCAGGCATTCAGCTTATACCACAAAGTCAAGCCTTAGAATTAGCTAATAACTGGCACAAGAAAATCACTATCCAACAGCCAAGCTCACTTTTAAATCATTTTCCTTTACGGGAAGGTCAAGGCCTGAGTTTGGGTCTGTTGGTAAGAGATTTCCTTATTCCCCTGTCCCAAATGTTCTTGACTAAGTGACTGGGCGTTTTTAGCACAGATGCTGCTCCCACTGAAGACAGCAGTAAAATTTCTATTAAGAGAAGTCAGGTTCTGCAGGTGTCTGTTCAGGAAAGGAATACAGAGATCCCACCTTTGAGCCACTGCAATCAACAGAAATTTTATAATAGAGCAGGTTTTAATCAAAAGTCTGAACAGTCCTTTCTCCCCTCATCCTGCCCATCCTTTACATTGAGTTGCTTTACAAAGCAGTGTGGCAGCCTAAAAATGTATTCCTCATTACATTAACAGCAAACTTCTGTGCAAGTAATGTGTTGGTGCTCTCATGGAGGAGTCACAGAGCACAGAGAGATTCATCTCACAAGCAAGTCTAAATGCTCCTTACTTCCACAGAAGTGGTTACTTGAGCATTTACAGAGTATGTGAAGTGACAGTACATAGCTGGGGAAAGGAGGAAGGATTATCAGAATTAGGCTGCAGATTCATCCATGCCTTAATACCACTGTTACCTGAAAATAAAGACTGCCAGCTATAAAGACCATTCAGAGTCATTCAGAGAGGAGGTAAAAAAAGAACAAAAATGCAAGAAAAAACCCCCTGGGCTTTTTTTTTTTTTTCAAAAGGAAACAGTCCTTTTGTTGAATTACTTACTGATGCTCTCTTCAATGAACATTAAGTATAACCATATGGTTGGTAAAATTATTTCTGTGGTCTAGTTTAATGAATAGAGTCAATTTTCCTACTTCTAGGGTAAGCACTCAGACCTTCAGAATGAGTCACATGATTTGCCAAGCTACTGACTGAAAAAAGATCCAACATGCTGCCAGCAATCAGCAATCAGACCACGGAGACTTCTTCAGGTATCCACTGCAGATCAAATGAGGGAGGTGAAATAGCTAAACCTAGGTAGCTTTGTAGATTTAGTTGCCTTTTTATAGAAAAATAAACAATCTTAAGGTAAACAGAATATGTCTCACCACTGTATGTTATTTTTTAATACACAAAAGCAACAGAGATGTCTAGATCAAACCTATTTAACTCCTTTAGGGATTCAGAACCAGATAAAGGAACAGAGACAAGTGTAACAACAGGGTATTTGCCTCTCTATTTTAAGGAGAAAAAGCTTCAATGATCTTAGAAGGCTTCCTTCCTTGGGATTTGAACATTGTTTTGCAATGTATTGGATCTTTTGTCCTAAATCTGTGCAATATTACAGTCACATTGAGAAATACTGTGAAAGACAAGTAACTTAAAAGCATATACAAAGGAAAATAAAGGGCCAAAACAAGCATGTTAGCTAGATCAAATGAATTTACTAACATTTAGCCATATTTTTTAATGAAAATAACAACATTCATGAACATACCTTAGTTTTTCCACACTGCTTCTAATGAACAGGAAGATTTAAAGTCTCCTCCTTATAAGGCATTTTACAATACTGAAACCTGCAGTAGCAAGATTTAGACTTGGCACATATTCTCTACTTCTGGAGGTGAATTAGTGGTCAAATACTTGAAACAGGTACTTCAGAGCTTTGACAGGGCAGTCCTGAAGCTGTTGTCCAGTATCAATTTATACACAGCAGAGCACACTGATAGCCAGCTGCTGCTACCATGGCTAATGAAGTGTGACAATTTAAGTGCCAGTACCCAGAACATGCTGCCCTTTGAGGAAGATTAAGCAAGCGGACGTTCATGTAATGGATAATATTCTGCTTCTGCAATTCTCTAAAAACATTACAGCTTAAGCCAAGAAACGCACGCTATAAAGGAAGCTATGGACCTGGATAGCTCTAAGAGGTGTCCAAAGCACTCACTTTAGCGGGAGTACACTTCACTGGTAGCTTTATGTTAGGAAACTCCCCAGCCAGCCTTTATAGGGTTTGTCTTAAACTACCTACAAGTGTTGTAGCACACAGGATGTTAACAACACTGCAGAGGTGTGGAACTCATGCCTAAGTCCACCAGTCATTGCTATGTGACCTCATATTTGTGTTCAATAGTTGGCAAAACAGCCCCAGCTCCTCCAGCCATGGCTCCTCCTGCTATATTGACTATATTCCAGCTGAGACAAGACTGATCCCTCACCGTGGATTGCATACTTACAGCCTGTAAGGCTAAAGCTACAGAGAGAAATGTTCAGCTGTGAGAGACACCAGGTAACTTCCAGTTCAGTTCTACAGCTGTGGGAGCGAGGGATGTGAACTTCCTTGCCAAGCAACTGTAGCTGTTATTACATGATGCAGGAAAAAGGAATTTGGAGAGACTGACCATTCTAAGAAGACAGTCAGCCTCTTCAGAAAGTCCTGAAGTGACCTCCCATTGTCAATAAAGAACGTGGCCTGAATCATTCCCAAGAGATAAGATACTCAAAAACACCTCAACTGAGGCCACACTGCCTACAACTAAAACTCACCTCCTACTGTGGTGCCAACATCCTTAAACATCTGAAGGCAAACAAGTTATTGAGGACTTAATCATCAGTAGACTCTAACTTTTAAGGGACCTGCAGCCAGCCTAAACAACAAGAAATCTTGCACTAGTAGTGGACTACTACACCAATTCAGAAACTCAATAATCTCGATAATCCTTCCTTGGACATGAAAACAGTCTAATATTCACTGAAAGTGACTGCACAACAGCCTAACAGTTGGAATTCATGTTGAGCTCTTACAGCATTCTTTTTCCCCCTTAGAATCCTGGTCATCTGGTGTGTGAGGATATTGATGATGGAAGGGTACTGACAGAGAAAAAACCCTCTTGTACAGCAGGAATGGATGCTTGGGACTTAAAAATTAAGTACACAGAGCTAAGGACTACAGTCCACAGCAGCTGGTGATTCAGTATGACAGCTCCCTGGACTGAAGCAGAGACAGAAAAGCAGCTCTAACCTGCCATACCCAGTAGCCATCCCTCTCCCTCAAGATCAGGTCAAAAGTTAGGGACAGAAGAGTCAGACCCACCAGACAAGTAAATCATTCACTTTAGTCTCAGCGACATTGTTCTGGGACAATCAGATTAGTCTATTTTTCACAGAAAATAAATAAAGATATGTCCCAGTACAGATGGAGACACAACAGACAACTGCCTCCTGAATGCTTTTTCTCTTCAACATGGTTTGTACAACAGTTCTTCCATGCTTCTGCATGACAACCAATTTTTGAAGAGTACTCTAGTGCAAAACTTCACATTTACATCAGCTTCTGGAGTTCCCTGCAAAGGCTATTTTTAAATACTTGGGCATCTGAGACCTACTCAGAATTGCCTTTCTTTAAATGGCACTCTCACAGAATTGAAATCAAAAGCTCGCTGGTACTATTGTGCTCCCACACACTGTCTCTCCCCCATGCTCCAAGAGTCTTCCAGACTCTTGACTTCAGTCTGTTTGAAGGTTAATACAAAGGGAAGGGAACCTGAATCTAATCTGCAGCCTGTACGGTTTCATATCTGGTTTCCAACAGATAATCAATAGTTTGCAAACCAATAGTTTGCAAGTACCTATAGTGTCAGGCTTCTAGGTTGTCATAACATAAGCTCAGTTGATTATGAACCATCTGATCATCACAGCTGTAGTCTAAAACACCTCCACATTTACTAAAAACATCCTGCACAGCAATACTTCAGTAGAATACCCAGCAAGCAAAATAGCCTTCCCTCCCCTCCATGTTCTCAGCAATGTCACCAATTAAAAAGAGTTAATTGATTCTGTTGCTCCTAATCAGTTAGGATGGACTAAAAAAAAGTTATTTTCCCAGCAAGTTTTAAGAGATGGACTCTCATGATATTTTTCCAAAGTACCTCCCACTGAACCCATGTGAACTGTTCACGTACCGTTCTAAAGTCTTCCTCAAACTTGTAAGCTCCACCTCCCGTGGCACAGAGCGTAGTGTGCAAACTGGAGAAGTTCTTTTCACTGCCCATCTGTATGAACCTGTGCATGGCACAGCTGGGAAAGCGGATGAAGTGCAGGTTTCCTTTGCGTCCACACATAGTCAAATTTTTCAGTTCCAGGTGGACATCGCGAATGCCAGTTTTACCATAGGCTGTATTGGAGGTCAAGTATTTCCTAATGCTTTTCAGGTTTTCCACCTCCTCCTGCTCCTCCTCTGCAGTAATGTCCTTAGGTTCAAAGTAGACCAGTTTAACCAATGTTCCACCGATATCCATTCCAAACCATGGGAATGCTAATAACAAGGGTAAGATTAGGGAGGAAAAAAGAGAACATCACTATACATATACAGGGTAGACAAATCACTGAAAACATTTGCTGAATGACAGTTCAGTGCAGTCACAGTAGCAGCATCTATTCCTGAGAACTGGGGTCACTTACATCCAGCTCATATGCTTTAAACACATCTCTAGGTTAAACCTTCATAAACCCTCAGTTAAGAAAAAGAATAAGGAAAATCTCAACATATTCTTGTCTGAAGAAGCAGGCTTTAATAAAATGAAAGCATTTTTTCCCAGGAAATCATTTTACTCTTCAGTCACCACCTCTTGACAGAGCACATTTACTGCATTTCACCCAATCGGCACCAACGGGTGAGAAAGGAAATGAAATTGTATTTCACCCAATTGGCCCCAATTCTGCTAAGACTTAACGGGATGAGGAGAAAGAAGAAACAACAAAACAAACAGGAGAATGAGATTTCTCAAGTCATATTCCCACTGTGTAACAATTGCCTTTCCAAGCTCAGTCAGAATTCCCACTGTCACAAGGCTGTGTCTGAAGAGGAGCAACACAGAGCTCCCATTATGCTGGAGGCCTCCAGACTCCAAGCCATCAGAACCAGCAGCTCTGGACTGCAACACTTGTATATAGTGGCCAAAAGTGAGCTGCCTTATGTTCAGTGTTTACCACTGACAGACCTGTCCTTTGAGTGTAGACTCCCTTCACTGGTATATGTGTTAGTCTATTACATAATTATATAAGAAATGCCACTATTTGCTTCTCAGCTTGCCACAGCTGGCCTTGGTCCTCCAAAATATTTGTTTTGTTAATAGCAGGAGAAAATGACTATGGAGAACACCCACCAGAAGACAATAACTGAATCAAGCTGGTCTACCTGTTCCACTTATATATATAAGCATAGAATTTAAAGAGTAAGCCAGGTAACTTTATGAAACATTAAGAAATGAGAATATAAAATCCATACACAGGCACTGCAGATTGAGGGAGCTAGCAACGTGTCTTAGAAAATTTAAAAGTACTGAGTATATGATTAACATCTAAGACACACTTCAAAAATAGCAGTCACACAGTCACCTTCCTGGTTTTTTAGGGAGAATCAAGCAGACTTGCTAGAAAAATGATTCCACCAACTAGGGCATCTCAACTTAGTGTTGATACAAACTTGAAACCATAAATACCATATGCATAGCGGATTTTTCTGCCAGTGAACCTAAAAATAAACAACTTGGGGCAAACACTTTAATAAGCATAGGAGGTACTTATCACACTGTCCCTCCTCATGTGATCACCGATCACAATTAAGTTACTCATCTTCAGGCTGAAAGAGGCTTAGTCTTTTTTTCTTACCCTAAGTGTTTCAGCATCAGCTGGCTGAATAATTTGAAAGTCTAAATTCTCCAATTTTTAATATGCTCTCCCTGCCCAAACCAATCCTTAAATGTCAGACATTTAAAACAGTTTTTTCACTTCATTGCCGTATGCCAAGTAATTGAATCATCAGTTTCTCCTCCCAGTTCCCCACGGACAAGGCAGGCATAATGCATAAACTCCAATGAAGTAGCTGTTACCTGTTGTAAGGCCTAATTTTTTTCTCATGCTACGTAAGCTGCATAAAGACAGTGAAACTTGAGGTTTAGGAAGATACATCATGCTATGCAGATACATGAGAGTTCCCTCAAATGGGAAGAATTCAAAAAACAGGCTTTATTTTGAAGAAGAAAAATATGCTATAGACTAACCTGTAACTCAAACACTTGGGAAATTACAAGGTAAATATTTATGTGAAAGCTGTCTCATCCACACTGCACAACATTGCAATGCAGTGGAGCTCAGGCTGCCAATCCCATTACTGATTTACACAAATCTTTATTAAAGCTACTGAGAATTTTAATTACCTGTCACACTGGAACAGTAAGCCTCCTCCTCAGATGTATCTTAACTATGCAAGCAGGAAGTTTAATTTTAAATCAGCATGGTTGGACTATGCCATAAAGAACCAGCCTGTAGCTAAGTATAAGCCACTTTCCACTATTTTTCATTAAGGGCATAAAACCTGCTACACTCTACCTGCACCAACATTTATTTGAAACCATAGTGTAGATTTCATCTTTAAAACAGGCAAGAAGTGTTCCATTCTCCTATCAAACACAAGCCCAGCAATAAAAGTGTTAAAGTAAGCACTAACAGCTGAGAGTTATTAATAAATGACTGCCAAGACATTTCACTTTGCATCTTAACATTTTAAAGAGTTATAACCAAATAATTCACAAAGAATACGTACTATAGAAAACAACTATGAAGTTTCTTCAACTCTGCATAATTCTTGGGATAGCCACACATAATGCTTGCATTTATAAAGTGAACAGAAATACCAGGACACTTTTTTTTTTTTAGGTTATTCTCTCTGTGAATCTAAGTTCCTTTCATTTTGTTGTGAGCCAAATGGACTGCTGCAGAAAGAAAGGAACTTTGCTTTTAGAACACCAGCAGTTTTCTTCAGCACAAATAAAGAGCCCAAGATCAGACAACAAAAACAGATATTTCAGTTATGCAGAAAAACAGCTTCGTTTTCTTCTCAACTTCTAACACCAGCTCTCTGTTGGAATTACTTCAAAAATTCAACAACCATCTTGACTGGTTAACCAATTAGGAATTAAATTAAGTCTCAAAGTTTCTAACAACTCACACTGAAGTTCACATAACTTCTGCACAACTGGAGCGAGAGTAGAAACACTTCTGTATTCCAGTGATTATTTAAAAACGTATCCCTTGTATCTTTTGTTGCTATCAGCATGTTACAAATCAAAATGCACCACTGACCCACCATCAGTTCTTTTCCATATCTATAGAAAATTCATCTCAGCTGGTACCTATACACTTCAACCTTCCTGGCGCCACGGAATGTGGTGCCAATGGAAGTGTGCACACAGACTGAAGGCACTCCTGGGGTTTGCTGCCTCTGTTAATACACAGTAAGACGATTCAGAGGCCACTGAAATTAACAGAGCCTGCCCAGTACTACAGCCAGAGGGTATGAAAGAAAAGTGTTTGCGTAGATAAGTTTTCCACAGACTTGAAGGAAAATGGGGAGAAAATTGTGGAGGCTGTTCTTTTTTTGTTTGGTAGGAGGTTTAGTTGTTTTTTTTTTTTTTTTTTGGGGGGGGGGTGGAGGGAAGCAGTGTTTGAGGTTTTCTGTTGGTTTGTTTTAAACTGGAAGTCTAGCATTTCACTGATGACCTGAATAAGTGTCCCTGAATTATGAAAAGACAGGAAAGCAAGAAGGGGAAATAAAATCCATCCCACCCACATCTCAGGCTGATCACAGTCAGTCAAAACTGTGTGATTTACTATGAGCAGTAAAGACACCAGATATGTTGCAGAAATGTTCTCACAATGTACAAAAATGCACTTCTAAATTAAAAATGTCTGATAAGGCTAATGAGCTGATTTCTCTCTTTTCAGTAGGTATGCAACATACCTATTGGATCAGTTGAATCTATAGCTGTGGCCAAACCAGAACTATTCTACTGCATTGCTACACAGCAGTAAGTTTTAGGTCCTATAGAACCAATACAGAAAGCATCAAGATACCTCATGTGTTCTTAGAAGTCTAGCATAAATCAAAGACTCTGCTTATGTATTTAAAAAAACTAATTCTCTTTATATTAATAAACCATGCCAACTACTTAGTGGTTTGTTATCATGAGATAAAAATCTGTACTAGTCCAAAATTTAGCTGCAGAAGCATGTGACAATGCAAACAGAAGGTATCTACAGCATTGCATAAGTAAGTAATCTGATGCACACCAACAGCTGTGTATCTGGGGCAAAGGTTCACTCACGAGAAATTCCATGATACATTTTACCTAGTTTCTCCATTAACTCTGGACTATCAGGCTATTCCTACAAGGTATTATTATATTCCGATGTCAACACCTTGTATTTTTAAAAATCTTATGCTTAACACACAATATAATGAGGGCATGTGGAAAGTAAATATCAAATCACAACATTCTTCTCACTGACAATAGCTCAGGAGAAGCAAGAATGAGAGGAACTCCTGGGTCATCAAGTAACATTTACCCCCTTTAAAGAAGATAAAGAAGAGTAATCCTTTTCATACATTTAACCAACCACCACATAAGGTTAGCTGAATCTTTTTACTCCTCAACATTCAGAAAGAGATTGTGCTAGAAACATGCTGGTTAGAACATTCTTCTCTCTACCTGAGCCCTGGATTTATTCCTGACCAGTTTTCTTCTTTTGCCAAAACTGTTTCAACCTATACATTTCCCTTACAAGACCTGTATTTACTCAAAGACAGACACAGTATTTCAATTTTTTTATCAACAATTTGAAAGGTGGTATCAGTACTCTGATATCTTAGTCATAAGTATCTCAGATGAAATATCTTAGTTTCAGCTGCTTTTCTTTCTGAACACATATATGTTGAAATCCTATTCCTTCATTTACATTTCATTTGCATTGTTTGACACTTTGATGATTCAGGAACTTCCTGTGTTAATTGGGTCCAGAAGAGGTGAGAGAGCTAAAAAAAGTAACAGGGGAAAAAAAATCAAAACAACACACACATAACATGGCATAGTATTCTTACAGCTTCTGAAAGCTGATTTTTATTTAAAAAATAAAGCTATAATAGCTTACACATATTTTTCAATGACTTCTTCCTGTTTTACACAGTTATAAAAAAATGAAAGCAATTTTTTTTTCTTTGAACTAAACTAGCATATGTAACTCAAAAAATTTATTATATCTGCTTAATAATTAAAGTTTCCGCAAACCTTAAAAAGCTAGAGCTAAATCATGCACACATATCAGGTGAAGCCATCCAGTTCATCTTCAGCAGCAGGGGCATATTGAATGTCTTCCTCCTCATGAGGAGAACAAATAGACAAAACCCAAAAGTTACAACCAACCCCACAAAGAGCTCAAACCCAAATGCAGAGAGCTTTTTGTTAAAAAAGCATCCATACAAATGTAGTTCTATTACCACAAACTGATTTGAAAAAGAAAAGTGACACCAGCCTAATATCCCTGACAACCCATCTAGTTAAATGAAGGAAAAAAGAATGCCAAGACAGGATTCCCAGCAGAGGCTGTACCAGGAGTCCTCTCTCGCAGCAGGCTTATCAGCAAAGCACACTGGTATCATGGGGAATCTTCCCTTCTGAGAGGGGAAAGAGACTTGTGAACATAGAATTCTACCTCACTTTGTCAGAAAGTAAAAACAATCAAGAAAATAAGGGTTTAAAGAAATAATTGCTGCAGAAAGATAGGTTTCATTTGTTGAAATATTAGGAAATGCCAATTACCTCATTAACTTCTCCACCACACAAAGCAAACCCTGCAATCAATACTGGTCTAACATGCCATGTGGCAACTGCACTTCATTTTGCAATCTGTCCTTAAGAAAAGAACAAACATCTGCAAGGTCAGGATTAAAAGCACCAAAGAAACCAGTAAAAATGGTACTGTGTAGTATTCACTAGAGGAGGATGCAGTGGAAAGGCATGCAGTAAAGGGACAATTTGAATAATAAGGTAATTAATTTAAGATGGTGACAATGGGCTATCATTATTGCCTGTATGACTAATACTAAATTTCAAAGTTTTTCTTGTACAAAATAAACTATATGGATTAAAAAGCATATCAGCAAGCATTAATGTATTTTAATCAGCAAATAAATTGCCCACAAATTAGTTCTACAAAGCACTTCCCTCAGCTGCTGTTTTCATTAAAGCCTCATTTCACTAAAACTCCACACCTGAAGATTCAGTTATCATACACCTTAGGCAATACAGTCAGTCACCTATGCTTTTTACTTTGATGGGCTCTTTTTTCCCTCAAGATGGGATGGAAATTCCAAAGCCCTCATTCTTTCTTAATCAAGTGATTACATGAATCCTTAAAAGCTTTATTCTTTGCTTCAAAATAGTTTTTACTATTACGGAGAGTTTGATATGCAAGTGCTGACTCTTCTTAGTTACACCAAATCAAAACGTAAGCAAGTCCAAGTTCTGCAGGTTTTGTTCACGGAGAAAACGTGAAGCAGGACAAAGGCTACAAAAACATTTTATGACAGAGAACAACTTGGTCAGTGATAGTTTAAATTTGATAGATGACTAAATTAACTATTAACAGGTACTGTAAGCACTACATGATTAATCAGTCAGAGAACATTCTAAGGGAAAGTAGCATGAGTAGCTCACCAAAAGCATTGTAAAAGTCAGAAAAGGCACTGGCAGTCCTGTGAAAGGTGCAGCTC
Source organism: Onychostruthus taczanowskii (assembly GCF_017590055.1). NCBI lineage: Eukaryota > Metazoa > Chordata > Aves > Passeriformes > Passeridae > Onychostruthus > Onychostruthus taczanowskii. The sequence continues at coordinate 2,913,550 of NW_024502568.1, forward strand.
TTTAAGGCTGTTTCTGAATATTTTGTTCTGTTTAACCAGGAAAGTTTTGGTTTTTTTAAACATTCACTTCAAAACAAAGGAAAAAACCCAAAACCCAGAGTAGCTGAATGGACACTACTTCCTACTGAGTAGAAACATCTTTAAATTTTGGCAGCAGGCAGCTGTGATTCTGACTATCCCTATTATCCTTTTGGAACACGCTGAACTAGCAACAAAGAACCAAACATTTGTGGGTTTATGTGAAGGGCTAGCAAAGTGACAGTGAAAAGAAACTTTTTCCCCCAGATTGTTTTACTTGCAGAGTTTACCATGGAATTATTCAATACATCCAAGTAAGCAAGATTAGTAATCAATAAACCATAGAGAATTGAGGAAATATAGAATTAACAAATAGGACCTTTGAGTCTCAGCCTTAAAACCAAACCTGAAATAGACAAGCAGTTCACGAACACTTCCTAAATGACAAGCACATTACAAATTTCAGCTGTTTACAAATATCTTTCCCCGCCAGTCAGAATAACTTGCGCCGGGTTCCCAGACTGACTTTTTCCTTCATTCTACCGACGTTTGGGAACGGAGCACACACTAAGCCCGCGGAGCCTTCCCACGCTCCAGCGCGCCCCGGCGTTACTCACAGTGTTGCTTGGGCACTATGAGCTTCATGTGTGCGGCGGGGAGGCGGCGAGCCGGGCAGGACCCTGGGCACCGCCCGACGCGCGGCTCGGCAAGGAGCGGCCGCCCGGCGCCCGCCCGCGTTTGTGCCGGGCCGCCGCTCCCCGCCC